>NC_141675.1:102917671-104117671 GCF_028749965.1 Puma concolor | reverse complement strand
AGAGTGCTTCCTCCCTTCTCCTGGGACAGGAGGGATACTAGTAATGTGTTCCCAAGGGAACATATATGCTCACATATGCAGAGCCCCCACAGCCCTGGATGTTGCCATAGAAATTTCCACAAAGCCCAGGACAACTGCAGAACTGAGTTCGAGTATTGCAGTGGTTTGCAGTCTATTTTCACACACAAGACCATAGCCTGGACCTGAGCAGAAAGCGTATGTATATGCCCCACCTCAACATTTCTTTTTGCCAACTCTCTAATTTCATTCTTCCCCAGCTACTTCTTCAGGAAGCTTTTGCAGTCATCACTGATCTGGAAGTCAAAGTAACTGTCTTAATGGAAAATACTATTCCGGCCAGGTCCTCCGGTGTGTTCTCCTGGGCTGAAAGCCTTTCACTTTACAACACAGGCCACTCACAGTCTGTGAACCCCAACCAAACCAATTGGCTCCATTAATTTAGAGGTGTTATTGCTCCTGCCCCTCCCTCTCCATATGTCACCTATTTTAGAGCACTCTTCTGTATACTAACTTCTTTGGCCCCCTCCTATCCTTGGTCCCTATTTGGAAAAATTCCGAATCCTGGACTTTATCCCCTCTCTTTCTCCATTCTTTGGGAACTGAGATCCAGACATCTAAATTCCTCATTTAACCTGCCCACAAATGTTAACATTCTACACTGAACCAAAAAGTAAAACTCAATTTCCCTTGGTAAGTTGAGTATCTAAAGCTACAATAGGAGAATTTGTAGAAGGCCATACAAATGTCATGAGGGTCTTTGTCAGGCAAAAACCAAACAACTAAAAAATAAAAGAAAGAGGAAGGAAGGGAGGGAGGAAGGAAGAAATTCATAACATCCAGGACAGAACATCCACTATATTGCCAGACCATGTAACAACAGGCAGTTAGTGACAATAGTTCTATTTCAAGACAAATTTAACCCATGGTGCATCTGTATCAGTGTAGTTAGGGAACAAGTCATAAAGTCATTCTATTGAATCTTAACAACTTTAAGGCTCAGTAGGGGGAAAAAAAGAAGATCAGGAGTTGTCACTGCTTAGAAAGTTCAACAAAGCATATGGAAATATGTTAGCAAATATGTTTACCTTAAATTGGACGTCAGTTTTCTTACTGTTTCTTTGACATATGTGCTTTGAGAAGACTTTGTCAGTGAAGAAGTAACTCCACAACCACTATACACAGAAAAGCTGGCACTGTCTCCAGAACATGGACTTAAATCTTCCATCAGTGCACTGCGCAAAAACAAGCTGAGGCTTATAATTTCAAAGTAGGCATCACATTAGATACTCATAAATTCAGAAACATTAATATGTGACAAATGGAATGTTAATACACCACAAATGAGAGCAAGGCCATAAATATGCTAAAAACTACCATTTACGAATTCTCAATTAGAAAAATTACTATTTATTCCTGACAAATCTTGTTCCAAGGTTTTTGGGGAGCCACAATTAAACAGAATTGACAGTAATGTATTCTTAGCAACAGTAGTCACATACCATTTGTCTCATTGGCTGAAAGGGGATCTTAAACTAAAGTTCTGTTTTAGCCTGGGGAAAGGTACATACAGAAATAAAACAAAAAGGGGCAAAGTCCGTTGAAAGGATAACTTAGTCAAGATCTGGAAGAAGAAGAGTGTTCCAGGTGATGTGTAATGATCCCTGGCAGAAATGAGGTAGGACTGCTGGAAGAGTTAAAGGCCAGGCTGCAGGGGTGGCGTGCAGGGGAAGAAGAAGAAAGGGGGAGAGGAGGGGGCTGGCGCTCATGGCCATGGGGTGGAACTGGAGTTTATTCTAAGCAAAGTAGGCACTACCACTGGAGGGTTTCTTGTGTAGTGTATTGTGTTAATTAGACCCAAAGCTTTCAGTATTGTGGTAACAAAAAAAGTTTAAGAGGTCTGGGAAAACATGCAATTTGGAAGACAAAGCTATGTAGGCAGGAAGGGGTCCAATCAAGGAGGGTTCTGCTTGTCAAGCAAGGAGGAGATTGTAATCCTTTCAATGCTAATGTTAAGACCACAGCTCTAAAAAGTTTTATATATTTATACCGTATGGGCCATTTAAAAATTGGATAACAGTTTAATCAAATGGAATGTGTTTCTACTGTCAACAGACTTTTGGCATTAATTCACTAACTTCAGCTGATATTTCACTTAAGATTAAGAACATTGTAACTAATCTTGTCTATTAAAGAATACTTGCACAATATTGGAAGCCCACTGACTATAGATTCCTTTATGCTGAAATTTTATTAGTCTTTTAAAAAAATTTTTGTAAATTTTTATTTATTTTTGAGAGGGAGACAGAGCACGAGCAGGGGAGGCACAGAGGAGACACAGAATCTGAAGCAGGCTCCAAGCTCTGAGCTATCAGCACAGAGACCGACACGGGGCTCCAACTCATGAACTGAGAGATCATGACCTGAGCTAAAGTTGGAAGCTTAACTGACTGAGCCACCCAAGCACCCCTAAAGTAGTCTTCTAAGCAGTCTGTGTGCCTACCTCACAGAACTGTGCTGAGGGTTACCCCAGAAGTTAGCTCAATGCCGGGGCGCCTGGGTGGCCCGGTTGGTTAAACGTCCAACTTCAGCTCAGGTCATGATCTCACAGCTTGTGAGTTCAAGCCTCGCATTGGGCTCTGTGTTGATGGTGCAAAGCCTACTTGGGATTCTCTCTCTGTCCCTCTCTGACCTTCCCCCACTTCCTCTAAGTAAATAAACTTTAAAAAACCTTAAAGAAAAGAATTTAGCCCAATGCCTACTCTTAGTAAGTGCTCAGTCAAAAGTGCTTAGCACCTAATTATTATTGTTATTATGATCTTCCTTATCATCACGACCACTATTAATGAGTTTGATAAGATTCTTCCACTAAGATTGTTTTAGGGACACCTGGGTGGTTCAGTAGGTTAAGCGTCTGACTCTTGGTTTCAGCTCAGGTAATGATCTCACTGTGAGCGGCCTCTGCACTGGAAGCCTGGGGCCTGCTTGGGATTCTCTCTCTCTCTCTGCCCCTCCCCCACTTGCGCTGTCTCTGTCTCTCTCAAAACAAATAAACTTAAAAAGAAAAGACTGTCTATGGTCTTAATTAGACCATAGTTCTAACATTCATGCCATAGATATAATTCCAAGATGATTCAAAACAATACACAACCTCATCCAAAGCTAAAAGTAACATATCACACACACACACACACACACACACACACACACACACACACACACACAATGTGCTTTAGTTTTTTGGATAGATTTTAAAATTTAACTCAAATTTTAATAAATAACTCTAGGTTAAACCACTATGCATAAAGTGGCCTAGCAACATCATGGGGGAAAAGCTGGACCATTTATTCAATCAACAAATGTATCATCTTTTGAGTCAGTTGTTATTCAGGAAACCAATGACACAGAGGTGAGCAAGTCAGCCCTGCTCTTATGGAGTGAGTTAGGTCCTAGTGAAAAATATACCAAATCATCAAGTAGAATGTAAAATATTAAAATAAATAGATGATTCAATAAGACACTTTACAATAGGAATAAGTGCCCTGAAAACACCCGAGCAGGATGCTATGATCTGATAGTGCACCTTGTCAGGAGTGGGGTGAGCTATTTTCGATGGAGCGTGGAGATGCTTGGATGGAGACTCAGACACTTGCAGTTAAGAAGAAGAAAATATATGGCCCCGGGCCTGATGGGAAGACAGACATTCAGACAGACAATTCCACTGGTCTTGACAACGCCGTTGCTCACCGTTGTGTGTCAGAATGTGGCTGATATTTAACAGGTAATTACTGAAGTGGAACGGATTATGACAATCTGACCCTTGCAACAGTGGCTGTCTGAAATCCTGAGTTTGCCTGCGAGAGTTGGGGTCCCCAGAGGAGAGAATACTTAAACCAGAACTTGAAGGAAAGACTAAAGGCTTGTGTACAGCCTGCAGTGGGCAAAGGAAGCAATACGGACAAAGAGATGGAAGTGTGATAAAGCTGAACTAAAAGCAATTCAGAAACTCTGGGAAGCAAAGTAAGGGCTACAGGGAGGGGCAGGACTGAAGGGGACTTGTGCCGTGCTAAGGAGTTTGTCACTTATCTTGCAAGTGATGGGGCTGTGACAGGCTTTTGAGTAGAGCAGAGAAGTGAGGGGAATTGAGTATTTGAGGGATGCCTCTTGTCAGCAAGTGCGGAAAATAAAACTCCTCTCTGCTTTTTTCTGGTACTTAATCCAATGTGCTCCTATGCAAAAAGAGCCCAGGATTTGGATTCGAAGCCACAGGGTCTACATGCCTGGAAAGCACCTGTGAGAAGTTTGTCTAAGTGAGGATAAGAGATTGGTTCCTTGAAAACATTCTTTTTATTTTATTGGGCATCCAAAATATTCAGTTGATTTTATCTTAAAAGTGACAAAAGTCTCACGTAAGAAAATTCTAGCAAGCAATGATTATTATAATTACATACACATATAACAACAAGATAATGAGCCACACACACACACACAAATCAAGTTCATGATTTCATGTTCACACCTTATACACATGTGACACTTTCAGTTCTTTGGCTATATTACAGTAATTTGAATTAGCTGCCTGCTGTGAGTAGGAAGTTAAGCCTGTTCCATTTCATTATCCCCAATCCTCACAAAAGAAAATGAAAAGGTTTGGGAAAAAGGTAAGAAACCCAGCCATATTCTATTCTTTCTTGTCTCCTTTGTAAAATGAGGTTCCATTCTTAATTGCCTTTGCTTGTTGCTATTATTTTCTTTCTTCTTGTATTTAAACATTGATAATTACTTTGCAACAGTGTAATTGCACTCACTTGGAATTTGTATAATTGCAGTACACTCACCTTTCCCGATTAGGTAATGAAGAGTTTCTCTTCATTTCTGGAGTATCACTACACAGCTCCTGTTTTTCTTCAAAAGACAGACAAAATGAAGACAATTGCATTTTGATGATGACACAATACAGTGAACTGAAAGAAGTCTTGGTGGTTTATTAACTACTTGTGGATAATCTGGCTTTGTATGTCAAACATCCTCTCGTAAAACTGCACAGTGTGTTCCTAATAAAACTTATAAAAACCTCTTAATAACGTGTATATAGTGTATATACTAATCCAAGAACCTCTGTAACTTGTTTTTTGCAAGCTCTTTTTCATGATGCTTATCTGCTATTGATGTGCATAGGGGGGACTGCTGGGGGCCATCAGGATTCCCTTCTCTCACCAGCCTCTGCCCAGACCACCTCCTGTCTTCCCCCTAGGATCCCATTCTATTCCACTTTAGGTTCAGGTTCAGAAACATCCTAACAGATCCTAACCAGAAACGTGTCTCTAGTAGAGAGTCAAACTTTAAAGCAGGAAGAGACTCAGGAGTCATCTCGTGGATCTGCTCACTGAGAAAACCTCAGAATTGTAGGTTCAGGAGGGTAGTGATTCATCTACAGTCCACAGAAGAGCAGAAATGCTTTGACCCCTTGGATTGGTTTTAAGATGGGGGGCAGTATAAGCAATAAGTCAATATATCCTTCTTCCACCTGTCTCTAGAATTCATTGTGATAACTGTCCAAATATCTTGTTCCACCAAGTGAACCCTTGCCAGCAAGTTTAGGGCCATCACCAAGTGGAACAGCACAGCAACAAAGAAAGTTTTAGATGGTAGGTGAATGGCTCAGGGTCTGCCTGACTCCTTTAAATAAAAGAGGTTTTCTAAGCACATTGCAGGCACCATTGATTTTACCCACTGGCTTGCATAATAAAAAGTGAATTTTTTTTTTTAGCCCAACAGCCAACTAATCTATAATTACAGTCATTTGAAAATATTTCACAACTTGTTCTTTCCAAACCCAGGATGAGCATTTGAAATTAAATATTAATTTTAGGATCAAAATTGTATTAACAATTTTTCCATTACTATTTGGAAATTCAACAGGCACATACTTGAAATCATGTGAATAGTTTGAAACTTCTATAAAACACCGGCTTTAAAATCAAGAGAGCCTTACAAAAGAAATCCTGATTATGGAATTGCAAATTATCCTAATTAAGATGAAACAGAAAAAACAAAGTGTGATTTCTTAGGGATCTCACTAATGGGTTCAAACATAAAGACGTGAGTGAGTGACTGATTGGGTTACCGAAGCAACAAAGTATGAAGGAAGGGAGAGCTTACCACCAAAAGTGAACACACAATGATGGCAAGGACCCCGATACAAAAAGGACTGGGAACAACAGCCAAAATGAGCTGAGATTTACTAGAGAGACTAAGAATGGCTTTAAAACTTATTTCAGAATAAGAAGATGACAATGAAAATGACAGACTTGCTGCTTAGGCCCAATGGTATAATATTAATATAAAACAGAGAATGGTGCAATGACAACAATATAATAAAAGAGTTAGCCATAGTAGTACGCAGACACTAAGAAAACAAAACTTTGAGTCCAGGATGCTTCCAGCTTCTCTATCCTGGGACATTGTTTTGGATTGAATATTATAAGAAGGCAACTCTAAGTTTAAAAACAGTTCAAGCCTCTCACCTGAGAGAAGGCACATCCCATAGGTGTAAAGGAACCAATGAATGTGGATGTTGAACTAGTCTTAGTGATCTCAAGGGAATCACGAAAAGCAGGAAAAGGACTAAATAACTGAAGGAGGAGGAATGTCATTATAATTTTCAAAATACAGTCTGAAAATTAAAGAGCTCATATCAACTCTTTCCAAATTTCTAGACAGAATTCAATGCAGAGGGTGATAGGAGTCTACTGTGAGGGACGTCAGGCTGTGTGGCAGTGCTGGGAACCCCCTTCTTAGGAACAAAGTGTCCCTTGGCCCTTCAAGTCACATGAGATTGGCAGCTTACTCTCTTCCCACCCCTCTTCCCACTTCTGGAACAACCAATTGTTACTTTTTAAAATCCAAACTGTTGCCAAACTTGTGACATGCCACATAAGTCATATTGAAAACAACTCAAACATGACAGCTAATAGATGTAATAGATGTAAACTGAATTCTTTTTTTTTACCTTTTTTCATAAGAGAAACTTCCTTTTTTTCTTGTTTCAATGAAAGATCAGTGCCACTTTTATCTAAAACCTGAAAAACAAACTGTTTACTTAAAGCTGCACAAAAATACAGGATGTATCACAGGGTGCAAAATGACCTTGAGTACCAGTGCCCACATCAGAGAGAGAGGCCAGGAGTACAGTTCATGTGCATGTTGTGAAGGGAGACAATCATGTGAACTGTAGAAAATTATATTGGTGTGCATCTCAAGAATGGTTACATCAAAATTGTCATACATAATTCTACCATTTCTATATAGGGGTTTTGATACTTCTATCAATACCTGTACATATATTTTTAAAAATCCATATCTTACGTGAATGTAACAATGACTCCAACAAAGAAGTCAAGTATTTGATTCACCAGGAGCAATGATGGAGCCTCTGCTGTTTTGAGGAGGCTTATCACACTTGTGGTCCATACGGAGCAGACACAGAGCATGAGGTCAATCAGTGTCACGCAATGAAATGTACATCAGTACAATCAGTGCAATGAAAACCTTGGAGAGGTTGGGGCCTGGGACCTGAGACCCCAAAGTATGATGGGGAAGAAGACATGGATGGGGATGGGGATTACACTTGGGTGTTGACAGAAGGGTCGCCTGGTCATTTGACCGAATTCCTAGAAATCTTCCTAAAAGGGGTTGTGGAGCCTTAATGTGTTGAAACCAGTAAAGTGGGTGGCACTTGAGAGTGAGGGTGTGTGTGTGTGGGTGGGTGGGTGTGGGTGTTTGCTGTCTGGGTTGTGGGGGAAGTGGGAGTTGTGAGAGCTGAGGGGAACAGTGTGCCATCCAGAAGCCGTGTCTGCCATTGCTTTGGGGATCCTGAAGACCCATTTTGCAAGGCTCACACAAGACAAACTTACATTTTGAGAATGTACTTCTTTAGATCAGAAAGAGAGAGAGTTAGTTTATGCCCTTCAGGAAAGTGGACCCAGAACGTTCCCTTTGTGTATTTTGCAAATCTGTGAGAAGGTGGGGAAACAGGCAGTAGAAGAGAAAAATGGAGAAGGCAGGGGTAAGGCAAAAGCTCCTTGATCTGAAGACCACTGAACAGGTGCTGAGACACAACTGTGTCCCCACGTCCATGACCTCATGGAAGGCACGGAGCTGTTGGCTTTCTGGAGCTTGCCCACCGTGTCTGTGTCCTGCGCCTTTCAATCCCCCTCCGCCCTGCCAAACAGACGTGGGAGGGAGAAGCTATCTCCCACCTTTTCTCTCCTCCTAGGAAACACATGCATATATTTTACACGGCACTCTGGAAACTGTGCTCCAGCAGGAAGCAGGTTAAATGGGCACACATGTAGCCTAGCAACAGAAGGCCTTTGAGGCTGTCCATCATTGCTGTTTCTATTTCACTCGAGTCCATCAAAACAAAAGACTTGTTAGGTAAGGGCAAATAAATAAAACTGATTCTAAGATGCTTTTGTCCATTTCAGAATAGTTTTGTACTTATACTGTAAAAAAATTTGTGCCCCAGAAGTAAATAAAGCGCACGTATTTTTTAAAGTTGATTTTGTAAAATGACCTTAAAATGTACATCTTATTTATCTCTGATGTATCATAAAACTTAAGGTTTTCTTTTAATGTGCTGATGTATACAGGAAATCTACATGCTTTTTTAAGTGCCTCTAACTTTGAACTAAACATTTTTGACCAGTTTATAAGCAGCATAACAGCAACCATAAAATAAGCTGACAAGAGGAACGATGTGATGCCTCCAGTTATATAATCACTTTATTGTAATCCATGATAATCCTGCTTGGAATGTGTTCATTTTCTTTGGTACCTCTTCCTTGTGATAAAAATCAGACAAGACGGAAGCAGCCAAGATTAACAAAACTGACAGCACTCCCAGTAAGGAACTTTTGTTGGTGGTGTTATCAGCACAGCCTCATGAAATTAATTGCTTTTGCATTTTATTGTTTAGTTCCCTGCTTTGAGCCCTGCCTTGTAGCGGCTGTTTCTGTGAGAGCATCAGATATGTCCCCTCCTTCCAAAAATGGCACCCAAACAAAGCTTTCCCATCTGTACTGCAGGAGAGGTTTTCTTCTTTTCTTTTCCTTTCTCATATTTTCTTTATTCTTTGGCATAGAGATGCTTGAAAGATTTTGGATAAACAATTCACACCTACAGTATTTCCTTTCAAATAACACTGTGTAAATATCCGAGTTCATAGGATGCTGTCTTCTATTACAATGTACTTTGTAGGGCTTTGAAGGTCTGAATTTTTTCAAGTTGAGACAATAAGACAGGCAGTTGTCTTTTCAATGACACTATTTGTATATTTTGATACTACTTACAAAGCTCTTTCATATACATCATTTCATTAAAGAAGTGTTCTCCAGTCTCTTAGGCTTAACTGTGTTTCATACTCTGCAGTTTGGGGATATCTCTTTCCTAAGATTTTACCTCAGTCATGAAACTGATAACACCTCCCACATAGTAAATGAGATTATAGTCAAGTCTTAACATGGGGTTTTAGATCCCTTAATTAAAATTATGTTAACAATGAGCAGAGTGGGATTTGTCATTTCTCCAAAGGATGCAGGGGATCAGCATAATACCACATGCTCAATTTTGTGAAGTATCTATTTAAGGGGATAAATAAATCATAAATAAGTTAGAGGGAAAAAAAAAACATACCACAGCCAGCTGTGTAACATTTATCTAATTCAGCTGTTCAGGATGTTTAAGAACTGGTTGGTATCCCTTTTTCTGCTTTCTTTCCTTCTATTTCTTTGCTCCCCCCATGTCTACCACAAGCATTTACTATTATCAAGGACCCAAAAACGCTACCAGACCAGTAACGCCTTCCTGCCAAACTCAAAGGCCCTTTCTGGGCTCCTGGGTGGCTCAGTTGGTTAAGCATCCAACTTCAGCTCAGGCCATGGCTTGTGGGTTCGAGCCCTGCGTCGGGCTCTGTGCTGACAGCTCAGAACCTGGAGCCTGCTTCTGATTCTGTGTCTCCCCCTCTCACTGCCCCTCCCCTGCTCATGCTCTGTCTCTCTCAAGAATAAACATTAAAAAAAAATCTAAAAATAAATTCAAAGGCCCTTTCTGTTTTCACTCTTCCATAGTAAACATTATGTTCTAGGCTCCTCTCTTTCATCCATAAATATATTCAATAAAATTGAGTTCCCAGTATGGGTCAAACACTGTTATGATAAAGAATACAAAGTCCTGCCTTATGGACTATTTTCTAGGGAGGGAAAAAAGAGATGTTAAGTAAATAAAAAGACAGCTATGTTAAGTTCTGTGAAGAAAAGAAACACGGGCAAGAGAAAGACAAGAGCCCAGGTACACCACACCTGAGCCCCGCTGCCTTTCCGGACCCTGGTGTTCTCACCCTGCATCCTCCACCTCTCCCCTCTACCACTTTTCCATAGACATGCCAGGTACCCTCTTCTCTCAATGTCTTCGGTTTGTTTGCTGTTGATTTGCTTGTGCCTCCAACTTTTTTCTAGTTTTTCCTCAAACTTCCTTCAGTCGGGCCTTTCCTGCCAACTCTGTGTAAAACTGTACTCACCCTCGCCACGCCCGACACTGACACTTCCTACCCTTTCCTCTGTGTTACTGTTCTCCTTAGCACTTACCACTATCTACCCTGCCACACAGTTTACTTCTTTGTCTTGTCTGTGGTCTGACTGCCCCCACTAGAATGGAAGCGCCACGAGGATGGGGAGCATGGCCCGTTATCTTCCTGCTGTATCCCCAATGTCTAGGAAAGTAACTGACACTCAGTATACTCACAGAATCAAAGAAAGTCTTGACAGTACATGCGTGTTGCTGGGGGAAGTGGAGTCCAGGCATTGCAAACAGCCAAGGAAAAATCAGGGAAGCAAAAATGAGCTTGAGGTGCTGGCGGTCAAGGAAGGTCAGGGTGGCGACAGTGGAATGAATGAAGGGACAAGTGGTAAGGATGAGAATGCAAAGGAGGTCAGGCTAGGTCATCTAGGGCCTCGGAGGGCACAGCAAGAACACTGAATTCTGTTCTCAGTGTGAGCGGAAGCCACTGGAGGGTTCGGAGGAGGAGAATGACTTATCTTTTAAATGAAACAGTCGGATTTTTAGACAATGGAGGCCAACAGAAGCAGTGAAATCATTGACAGGGCCATTGCTGTGGCCCTGACAGAGATGTTGGTGAATCAGTCAGGGTGGTGGCTATAGAGGAGGAAAGCACAGGGGGTCCATTCAAAGGCTGATTAGGCGCAATTGGCTGAGAGGGTGAGCACCCCTGTGTGAAAGAAGGAGAGAATTCAGGATACCTCCCAGGCTGTGGCCTGAGTATGAATGGCGAGGCCATTCACTAAGATGGGGAAGCATAAGAAGTCCCTTGCAATTCCTTCTTCCCTTGATTTCTATAGCTTTCGGTGTCCCAAATCTCCTAGGATATGAATTTTTCTGTCTACACTTAATCCTTCAATGAACCTGTTAAAATTTCAGGGGGTTAAACTTTCACCCTTATGCAAACAATGGCCTGATCAGCATCATCAACCCTAACTTCATCTTTGCTCCAATTATTTCCAACTGACTTCAGGGTGCCTGCACTTGAACATTTTGCTGAAACTTCAAATCTTTAGTCCCACATTTGCCCACTCAGATCCCCTGGTCAGCTCTTCTCTTCCTATTTGTAATAACATGTTGTTCCAGGCTGCCATCTCAAAACTTCTGTCACTGTTTAGTCTCCCATGCTCCTCTCCAATTTCTGCTCATTTTCCTTCCAAATGGTTCCATTTTCCTTGTCATCCTTATACTACAATCTTTAGGCAGCAGATGAGACTTGATTCTTTGGTCTTTAGTTTCTCCTTTGCCCAGTAGAGTACAGCAGCTTTATCACAACCCAGTTCATTTTTTTTTTTTAATTAAAAAAAAAAAAAAGTTTACTTATTTTTGAGAGAGAGAGAGAGAAAGAAAGCATACATGGGAGGGGCAGAGAGAGAAGGAGACAGAGAATCCCAGGCAGACTCCATGCTATCAGCACAGAGCCTGATGTGGGGCTCGTACTCACAAACCATGAGATCATGACCCAAGCCGAAACCAAGAGTTTGGACGCTTCACCGACCAAGCCAGCCAGCCGGGCACCCCCGAATCAATTTTTCTAAGTGAAATCTCCATGGTTAAATGTTCCCTCTCAAAAAGTACCCACAGATCCTGACTGGTTACTACCTCAAGTTCAAACTCTTTACCTGGCTTTTAAAGCCCTTCTCAATGTTATTCTAAGTTATCAGAACATAATGTCAGTACTTCTTAACAAACTCCCTCTGCTATAACCAGACGGCTGTCCTCAGAATTTTCTAGAAGCATCACATACACTTTTGCCTCCACACCTTGGCCACCTTTGCCCATGCAGTTCTATCTGGTGTGCCTTTCTCTCTTTCCCTCTTGTAAATGCTTCCCACCTTTCAAGACAAATGCAAGTCCTTCTCTTTCCTTTTTATTTACTCCAGCCCATACTGATTTCTTCCTTTCTCTGAGAAACTATGAATCATAATTACAGTTTCTATTATTATTAATAGTCAAGCATCTTATCTATGTAACCCATACAAGACTGGGATCCCGTAGCAGCCTTGATTCTTGCATGATACATCATAGCAGAACCTGGGTCCATCTCCCAAAAACAAACCCATCTCTATGAACATTAATAAACATATAGACTCTACTGAAGACTGTGTTCAGAAATGGAGGCAACGGTGATACACGGCAAAATCAATTTCAAATCACCATGAAGCACCTCTATATCTACTGCCTCAACCATTGCCTGCCTTCTCACCTCTCTCCCCACACTTTCCCCTCCAGCCTCTCCAATTCCAATTCTACAACACCAGGTTTTCATCTTCAGGATTACCCTCTTCCCTCCCTCAACCCCTCACGCGCACCCCCTCTAGCTCTCCCTTTGCTTCCACAAAGTGATTTCACTCTCTCAATTTTCATTCTTTACTCCCATCTCCTGGCCCAACCAATTAAGGCTTGAATTTGCCCTCTTCATAAAATGGCTTTTTTTAAATTTTTTTTTTTTTCAACGTTTATTTATTTTTCGGACAGAGAGAGACAGAGCATGATCGGGGGAGGGGCAGAGAGAGAGGGAGACACAGAATCGGAAACAGGCTCCAGGCTCTGAGCCATCAGCCCAGAGCCCGACGCGGGGCTCGAACTCACGGACCGCGAGATCGTGACCTGGCTGAAGTCGGACGCTTAACCGACTGCGCCACCCAGGCGCCCCAAAATGGCTTTTAAAAATGTTCTTCATAACACAAATAACTATTTTCATTCTGTGCACAAATCATCACATTAATTCTCATAAAAACCTTGAAAGTGGATATTATTATTCCCATTTTATAGACAAGAAAACAGAAGACCATAAGTTGATACAACTGATAAGCGGCAGGTAAGTTTGAATTTGAACCTGGGTCTGTCAGAGCACAGAGCCTGTCAACTTTCCATAAAATAATGCTAACACGTGGTTTTGTAAAATTATCTTCCAATTTTCCTGCTCCTTTAGAGCAAGGATCATATATTTTTCATGCGTGTCTCTCAAAATCTCTAACATAGTACTGTTCAATACATTTGTCTTAATGTACATGGTTGTTGGCAGTCACTGGCACTTGAATATTCAGATTCATAAGTTGCTTAAGAGATTTTCCTTTAGGTCCGGTGCTGGCTGTATCATATACTGACTCTGTGTCTGTTGCAAGTCTGCTGGTGAGTTGATGAATTATGCTGTGGAGAGTGAGCATAGACCTTTTTCCTCTGAAGCCCTCAGGGCAGCTCTGGTTTGTATCTCATAAAGGAGCTGGCTCCGCCTGTGAAATTTCTGATGCCGTTAGCAACAATCACAGCATTCTACAAGTTCGTATAGAAGCAATGGTAACATCATCAACCAGGAAAACTAAGAAATGGTCTGCTTTTGAAGGTAAGGCAACTTCGATCATCTGAAATCATGTTTTTGCGATACCCGAGCAGTTTCCCATTAAAAAACAATTTCTGTTAGGAGTTGGAAAAATGATACATATTTAGGGTGAATGCAGTTGATTTAGGGACTGGCTATGCAGGTTGTTTTTCTTCTTTCTCTACCTGCTTTGCGGCTGAGTCATCTTTTCACCTCATTGTCATATAGCACTGCTGACCAAACAGAGCGCTGTTAGCTGTTATTTTTGGGGTGCCGTGGTTTGGTCTTGTTTGGCTGCCACAGAGGATAGACATACACACCGGAAACTCATCAGCTATTCCAGATGTCCCCCAGATTTTGTGACATACCACGGAGCCCCTGTCAGTGGCCCTAGGGATTCACACCTGGTTGATGACTTTCCTGGGCTGGAATCAGCCTCTTTTGAAAGATGCCCCCAAATGCTAACCAGGTGTAATTGGTAAAGGACTTAGTTCTGAGACAGAAAGGTGCTTCCACCCACTCATTCCTTTATTCATATATCTTTCTTTAGCCCCAGAGAGTGCCACATTCTGGGCTAGACAATAGAGGTTACTTCCTTCATAGCAAATACAGAGGCTCCACTGCCAAACTCTTGAAATACATCTGTCAACGACGATCTGGCCACTAAGTTTTCTAAAGTGTCTGCAGAAAACGAAATGAATCCATCTGCCAATCTGTGCTTGAGGACAGGTGCAAGCCAAAAACGACTGAAATGGCCACAGAGGACAAAAAGACTCAAGTCAGTCCGACCAAAATGGTGGTATTATTCCTGGTTATTAAATAGGCAGGTCTAGGGGGCACCTACGTGGCTCAGTTGGTTAAGTGTCGAACTCTTGATTGCAGCTCAGGTCATGATCTCACATTTTATGGGATAGAGTCCCGTGTCAGGCTCTGTGCTGACAGTGTGGAGCCTGCTTGGGATTCTCTCTCTCCGTCTCTCTCTCTGCTCCTCCCCCGCTGGCACCCCCTCTCCTCTTTCAAAATAAACTTGTAAAATAAAATAAAATAATAAAATAAAATAAAATAAAATAAAATAAAATAAAATAAAATAAAAATAGGCATGTCTAACCTAACCTGAAATAACCACAACAAATGTTCTTTCACTGTCTGAGCAATCTAGCTTTGCTACTGATATTCAGAGCAGACACACAAAAAAATGATTATTATAAAATTTGGAAAAACAGCAAATGCCAGTATTCAGGAAGGCAGTAAATGCTGTTTCATATTAGAGTCAGAAAATATGCATAATGTCAATTTGGAACACATACTCCACCAAGATGAATAAAAGCATAGACACGTGCAACAAAAAGTTGGTACTTTTATCACTCTGACTTGAGTGTCAGAAAATTATTCCCACTCAACTTCTCTAACTTACTGTTGGCATTTGTAATTTTATTCCCCTGGTGTTACTGAATTTTGAAACTTTCTTCAAACTGATCATGTCCTTTCCTGACAATCTGCTGGAGTTTGGCAGCCTAATTTTCCCAGTCACCTTTCAGAACAGACACCCTAGGACACCTAGTCTGTACTGTCCCTTCTTACATCTCATCTGGTATGATAACTTGAGATGGTGACCTCCTTGCTAGGATGCTTGGTAATCTAGTCCCACTGCTTTGCTTTTATTTTTACTGCTTCTGCTGAGCATAGGGTAGTGACAGCTGATCAGATGGCTTCATTTTGAAGGGCACTGGGGTGGTATGGAGTTCAGATGCCAAAATTTTGCCTGGAGTAAAGTTGAACTGCCAATATATCACATAGCAAGGCACCAGAGTTTTTAATTGAACTTAGACAAACTTTTAATTACAATAGTACCGCAGGGCAATGTTCTGGTAAAGCAAAACTGTGGTAACCTTCACTCAGACATTGATTCCCCTGACAGAGGCTAGTGCATTATAAGAGGTGACCTAAAAGAATTTCTTCTTCCTCCCATCTGGGGTTAACTGGGAGGTATTTTGAACTTTACACATAGGATTCAAAATGCCTGAGACAGAAGGAGTTCAGAATATCCAGTATTCATCAAAAGAGAGGGCAGGGATGTATTTTGAGCATGGAAGATGAAAAATAATAGAATTCTCTGGAGGCCAAAGATCAGGCAATGCCAGCTCATGGAAGGGGTTGATGGCCAAGTTAGGACCACAACCACATTACTACAAGTGATAGCCCTGGACAAGGAGAAGATTCTCCTTTCCAGGAATCATCCCTGTGATGATGATCCTGATGATTACTATGTGACTCCGGGTTGACAGGAAAGATTAGAGTCAGGTCTTAAGCAGAAAAGATCTTTACTGGATAGGTCAGATTTAGGGTATATAAGGGGGGGGGGGGGAATGTGCTAAAGGGAAGTTAGCTTAATGTGGGCAAGGAGGATGGATTGATTTTTTGAAATGAATTCAAGACTTTTGGCTGGAGAAGGCCCATCTATGGAACTTAGGAAACCTGTATAAGCCCAAATACTGAATATTAATCAATGCAGTATTTATTTGTACCTAGAAATCCTCACCCCTGAGTAAAGTGTATTTGTGTACTCCAACCAACCTGTGTGGAATGGGCTGGGTGAACAGACATGGGGGCCAGTATATGGATGACAAGTGGAGAAGTCATAAGGACATGCAGTGAAGAAACTGAGAGTTCAAGCTGAACAGCTGGGGCTCAAGGTGATCACTTCCCAGCAGTGTAACTCTGAGCAAGTTTATTTTTCCCACCTCTAAGATGGGGATGAAAAGAGAACTTACCCCTCAGGTTAAAAAGAGAATTCGATGAGATGATATATGTGAAGCATGGGGCCTCAATTTCATCATGGCCACAGAGAAAGAGGAAAGGCTAATCCCACTAAAACTAACATATCCAGGCACACACACAGCATAATTTCAGAAGAATACAGTCTTACAGGGTCAGAGATAATAAATCTGGATCACATTTGCTACCCTGAAGTGGTGGAGGGAACTGCAGCTGAGCTGACGAGCTCATGAAAAATAACAAAAGAAATTTGCTGCGGTGCAAACAGATAGCCCAACACATATCATCCCCAAAGGTCCAATGGGGAGGCTACCTAGGGCATTTTGGAGAGGTCTGAAATGTTCTTAAAAAACCCCTCGTTATTTTCATGACACTTTTTTAATCTCTAGAAAATGCCTAGAGTTTTAACTGAATCCCAGTTGGAGACTTCCACAGTGCCAGATGACGTGCAAGGTCTTACCAAGAACACTCTCATTGCGTGGACTTTGAAAACGCATGGACTGCACTGGCTAACAGGCCAAGTATAAATTAATATCAACGTGGAAGAAAAAAAGGCTACAGAGGCAACACCAATGAACTCCATGATCAGAAAAGCAACTGGAGATAAGGAAAACAAAACCCAAAGTACCACACAAATGATTTGGGAGCATGTTAAATGTGAGACACAGTGTGGAACACAGAGACAAACATTAAAAATGACTAGAAAATGAGGATTATCTCAGTGAGAAAAGAAAACAAAAGAATATGTTTTCCTAAAAAACAGCTTCAATAGACCATAGGCCTTGAAGAGAAAGGAATATGAGGAGCATTCCATCAAGAATGAGGCAGAGGGAGTGGAGGAAGAAGTTAGGTAAAAGGGTGAAACAGTGGTAAGGCTGAGTGCCACAGATGAGAGGTCTTGGGAAGACGAGGGATACCAATGGCCGCAGTAACCAGCAATGTCAGATTTGACAGAGATCTGAAAAGCCATCAACATTCTCGCCATTTCAAAGTTGCACAACTGTCAGGAGGACAGCCAGAGTGAGGTGAGCCCAAAATTTGGAAGAGAGAAAAAGGAAGTACGTTAATATGAAAGAAATCCATTCAAAAGGCAGACTGACAGACACAACAAAAGAAAGAATGTGCTTATCAGCATGGACCTGTTCTCCATACATTGTGAAGATACATTCCTAGGAGCACAGGTAGACACAGGGCCTGGGTGCTGGGCTAGCGCTCTTTTAGCGTTAGTCACGTTGGTAACATCGGCCCTGTCGTGCATTTTAAGGGAGGTGGATATGGCAGCCTGTCTTAGCTGGAAGCCTTTTAAATATTCAGGCACATAACTCACCAGTAACTGTCAGCCTGTAATTGGCCAGCCCATGCAGATTGGCATAAAGGGTGAGAATGCATAGTGTAAGTCAGCATGTGCCTTCCAAGTGGACAGAGGCTGTGTTTATCTTACAAATGACCCAACTGCCATTATGCTCTTATACAACAGTCTCATGAGTTTGGATAATGAAGAATCATCCCTGTGAGATGGACCCTATTTGATGTACAGAACATATATTTCTGAGCCTATTACACTTGAAAATAAGGCCCAGGGCCCCAGTAACTTCACCAAAATAATAAAACCACCTGATTGTGAGGGGGTGCAAAGTATTGTGTATGGTATCGAATTGTTCTTCCCTAAGTGATAACCTTTTGCAGCACTGTTAGCCCTCAGTGCCTTCCTTCTTTAAATGAGACAGGTACAGAGTCAGAATTAAAGCACGTGCACATATACACATACACATATAAGCACTACAAGTAGAAGATAACTAGGTATAAGCCCAGGGGTGAAGAAGAACCATTTTTTAATTTCTGAGTTTAAGAAAGTACAGATAGACAAATATTCAGAAGTAATTATGTCCTACTGAAATTCCTGCAACTACAGCCAAACAGAGAAATTAATGTGCATCTGTGGATAATGCATATTTATCCAAATTAATTAGACACACTGAGTTTGGGAACAGACTTCCTGCTAAAATCAATGGGGCACAAACAAATCCTAACACACACACACACACACACACACACACACACACAAGTAACACAAAACTTGAGAAATATTACACGAAAAGACAACAACAATTTTAATATAAATGTCAGACCTAATTTATGAAAAAGTACTTGCTAAAAGCTATATGCAAAGCCTAGGGAGGTGACAAAGCAATGGCCATGTGGAAAACATGCCAACCAGATTCTGGAAAGCAGGCTTTGACTACTAGTACTGCTCACAGGTGCAGCTACATCATGGTTTGCTTCAAAGACGCGGTGTTATTTACAACACTAGTTGAGCTTTCTCTTCCTTTCTGGCTGCTGATTAAATTTTGACCCTTTTCCCTTTGAAAACAGAGTAAAACCTTGGATTTCTAGTAACTTGGTCTGAAAGTGTTCTGCAAGATGAGCAAACATTTGTAATTAATTTTAACTTGATAAATGAGCAATGTCTTGCAACATGAGTAGCACGTGATGCTGAACATCACATGATCACAACTGAGCCAATGGTTCTTTTCTCTCTCTCTCTCTCTCTCGTAGGATTATGGGTGATCATCTCCCATGCTCGGATTCTCAGTCTCAGCCCACAGTGTTTGGCAGAGATCAGTGATTTTTCAGAACGTTGGAAGGTGCCTGCAACAGGCACTAATGTATTTTTTTTGTCACTTCAAAGCACCTGTGGACAGTCCTTTGCTTTTCCATACAAGAGGAAGCTTGAGAATGCTTTGCTTCATTCTAGGCCAGGCTGCCTGCAGATATAGACCCTTTCCTCTGCTGCCTTATTGCCAGTTACATTAAATACAGTATATGACACGAGTTTATTATACTGTACTGTAGTCAGCATCGTGCAAGGGTATACAATGGCCCCCCATGCATCAATAGGTTGAAAAGAAAGGCGGTAAGAAGGAGATGATTACAGTGGAAGTTAAGAAGGAAATCATTGAGAAGTACAAATGAGGTGCAAGTGGCTGAAATTGAAAGATTTTATAAGAAGTCTACGTCTGCATCTTTTCCAGTGAGATTAGGGAAATGTGTAAAATGTGGGAAACAGTGCAAAATTTTATAGAAAAGCACTACCTGAAAAAGGCTGTAGCAGTGCAAGTGATGAATCTATTTAATGACAATGCAATGTCACATTTCCACAAAATCATCAAAAGGAGGCAAAAGCACGTGTCATTGGATAAGTTCCTTGTTAAAGTTGCAGGAAAAGAAAAAGATTCCATTGAGCCAGTAGACAGCAGTGATTCTGTCAGTGATAGTGAAAGCTGTCCTACACAATAACCCTCCTCTCTCGTCTCCTTCACACCAGCCACAAAAATTTTCAAAGGTAAGTGCAGGTTGATTTGTTTACTTTTCTTTATATTTTGTATTTTCTTTATTATTTTGTATTATATTACAATATTGTAATCATTTTTATATGAGTATTTTTGAAGTGTGGAATGAATCAACTGAGTTTCCATTATTTCTTATGGGGAAATATGTTTTGATATGCAGGTGTTTTGGATTACAAGAATGTTTCCCGAACAAATTATGTTCACAAACCAAGGTTCTACTGTACTTTGGTGTTCCCTTTCTTCGGAACCTGGATTTAGTTGTTCCTTTTTGTCGATATAAAGGTTTTTCCTGCACCCTTTCACAAATAACATCCTTCAGATGGCTTCTTCAAACAATGATAGTTTATTGATGAAGTGATGTGATGTCTGAGAGTAAGGGGGTAGGTAAGGGATGTGGATGAGACAAGACTGGCCATGAGTGGGTCACTGCAGAGCTGGGAAATGGGCACACAGGAGCTGACTGTAGTATGTCTGAAATTTTCTGTAATGAAAATTTTTTTAAATAAAACCTCCATTATTGTTATACCATGTACTTTCTGACAATGATTTTCTGCTGATGGGCACAGAAATTAGGCTGAAGTCCGAAAACCCATGTTCCTTATTGGCTCACTGGCAAATAAAACTTAATCCACAATTCCAAATAGCATTTTGAGATATCCTACCTAAAGACAGATATGATGAGGCCAGGCCCCTTTCTAAATACTCTCTCTTATATTATCATGTCAACAAATAGCAAATATCTAGGTGACTACAGTTATTCTTAAAGTTTAGCTATAAGCTTCTTGGTGATCAAGGTAAAAAGAGAACTATAGTGAGTAATAAAATTTATATTCTGATAAAAGGAAGCACTGAATGGATTTCTTCCTGACGTTAAATTCTAATGTCTAAATGAACTTTTAAATTATAGTACAAAGAACACTAGGTAACAAAAGGGATGTCTTTAACATAGCTTCACAGATGAAGTATTCCTCAAAAGGCCAGTCCTTGGGTCAATTCTTCCTAAATACCAAAGGCTTTCTTTCATTCTTGGCTCAGTAAGGCAAAGCAACTCTGCTGGGATCTACAGTATAGTTAGATCCATAGCTCTTTGATAATGATGACTGAAGTTAGAATCAGGGATACATAATCTAGGGGAATAAACAGAAATATATCTGCATTTCTTGAACAGACTTTTCTAGGGCTTTTCCCAGTGGCCTAGTGTAAGTCAGTTTAGAATTATACTTTCTGGAGAGGATCTATAATATGAATTACAGAAAGGGTCATATGCTTTAGATTTGGGCATGCAGGTTTCAGGATGACCTTCAAGTTATGTATATAATTTATATGAATTTATACACTACTAAAGCTTTTTCACCTTGACAACTAAAACGAAAAGCATCATGGACTAATGGTCTGGAGGTACGATCCCAGTTACATTTTCACAAGTTCAGGTAGCCTTGGGTTTGTAACTAACTTTTCTGAGTCTTGTTTCTTCACCTAAAAACTAGGTTATTCGAATAAATGTTCCAGCTACTTTGAGGTACTAATATAACATGCTTCTTGGATTCCTCTAACCTTCATGAATGGGAAAAAATATCAAGGTGTCACTTAGTCCGTAAAATTTATCTCACCAGGATTATATCTGGATCGCTGTCGCTGGTTTCAACTTCGGTCAAAGCCTTACATTCTGGCACAAGATTTTCGCTCTGCTTCCTACTCATCTCCCTAGAAGAGACCTATGGCAGGATAGCAACAAAAAATACATGAGAGTTAGCAGCAATCACTGGTACACATTAAATCACCTTTATTCAGCTTCTGTTAACTTCCGCACAGAAGCAAACTTCTGTAGGATAAATAGGACATTCAATATCTGATATTTGCCCTCAAGAAGTATATGATGTAAGTAAGTACTTACAAAAGTTAAATGACAATATACAATAAAGTAAAACTATCATCAGGCAGATTAAGCATGAAATGAGTGCTGTAGACTATGGGGATCAACAGTGAATCAAAGGGCTTGTAGTAGTTTGCAAACAATCTCCCTGAATTATTGCCCATACACTGAATAAATAATGTCTCATATGGATAGACACATTGTTCTTAAAATTTATGTAGATGTTGCTGGGGGGACATAAGATATCATTCATTTCAAAATATCTATGATGGCTTTCTCTTATGTAGTTCTTATTTTATTTTATTTTATTTTATTTTATTTTATTTTATTTTATTTGAGAGTGAGAGAGACAGAGGGAGGGCAAGTGAGAGAGCAGGGGAAGGGCATAGAGAAAGGGGGACAGAGGATGTGAAGCAGGCTCCTCACTGACAGCAGCGAGCCCTATGCAGGGCTCAGACTCACGAACTACAAGATCATGACCTGAGCCAAAGTTACACACTCAATCAACTGAACCACCCAGGTGCCCCTTTATATAGTTCTTAACCAACAGATCCTAGGCATGTCTAGTATTATGTGAGATGTCTGCGGTAATTTCTTGAAAAGATATCCTCATACTTAAAAAGGTGGGAAAACAGCTGATATGAAACATTTATGATACAGGGAAAGGTCTCCTTTGATTGGCATGGCTAAAGGTAGACTCTCAGCTTCTCGAGAGCAAGAACTGTGTCAGTCTCTGAGTCCTAAGCACCTGGCCCAGCATAAATACTTAGTATATGTTTGCTCAGTGAATTAACAAAGGACATTGAGAGAAAATCAAAAGGAATTAAAAGATGCAGATGTAGGAAACAATAAGAGTATTATTTTTATTGGGACCCTTGCTTCCAGGAAATGGGGGACAAAGTTGTTTAGCATAAAGGAAGGGGAAACTTCTGAGAAATACAAGACTGTGATAAAAACAATTCTCTAGGAAGAACAATTAATTACCTCTGTTAATAAAGCTGAACTGTGGTACATTTAAGCTAAAACATTAGCTAATGTGAGAGCCATTGTTATCAAACTTTTGGGAAACATTACAAGATTTACATGGAGCATATCTGCCTTCCTAATTCCATTTACTTAGGCTAACGTTAAAATTAATTACACTCCCTGCACTTCCTCTGGTAGTGGTAATGCTCAGCGTATTTACTGGACAGGATGTTACAAGTTTATTGGAAATAACCCTCAACTGATTGAAAGTTGTTTCAACTGCACTTTAAAATTCGGTTAAATTCATTTTTCAAATGTTTATAGAGAATTCCACAGTCTCCTCATCTATCTTCTTCAATTCTTAATCTAGATTTCAAATATTTTAAGAGAATGAGCTACCCAAAAATGGAATGAGAAAGGCTACCTTGGGAGGTAGTAAGTTTCTGTCACTAAAGATTTTCTAAGAGTCTATACACCATTTGCCAAAGATTTTACAAAAGAATGTGTGAGATATTTTTGCAGCACAACAATTATTCAGAATAATTCCTTTTGGAAGAACCATGCTGAAAATATCTTGTCTCCTACAGTGCTTAACACAGTATCTTTACACAGGGTGAAGTTCGGTGGATATATGCTGATCAAATCAGTTTATTGCTTCCAGTGTCTATGGCAATTTATTTGAATATTTTCTCTGGTGGCCCATCTCTACTCTTTAAGGGTAAATTTAGTTTTAGGGAAGACTAAAAAGGCATTAGAAATCAAATTTGATGAAGAAGGCAGATAACCTAGGCAATGAATTTCGGCTAACAAAAGATTTTAACCGGTAGTGAGATATTGTCTGTAACCGCTTAGCACTGAATCTGGCACAGGTAAATGCCCACTCAGTTGGAGGTATTCTTATTATTAGAAGCCGAATCTAAGAGCAAGTTCTCAAAATGGAATTAAGCTAGAGTAACATTCTAAGAATAAAAGTTAGTGAGTCTTTTAAAAGAAGCAAACTCACTTGGGAATTACGTGGTGGTTCATTTGTTAAAATCAGTCTCAACACTTAATTGTATTATCGACATTACATCCTATTTTTCAGAATCTCAACTAGAGGGGTAACTACCGATTATGAAATAAAGCTAAGCATTTTTGCTATAAAGGCATTGAATGCAAAATCCTCAAGGTTACAGGCTTATCCTATATGCATAGTCTCTCTTAAATACAGATTTTAAATCCTTTTCCCATCCAGGCAGTTTCTGGGGTCCTTCAGTTGGTTGAACTCTCCACACACTGTGCTGATGTGCTGATATTTGCCACCTGACTTTTCCTCCAAAAGAGAATAGAGAAGAAAAAATAGCAAATTGGGACCCTGTCCTGGAAAGTCAGATGACAATGTATATGCTATAATTAGAGAGCTTTAAAAATGTGAAATGAAGCAAAACTTTTACCCAATGCTATTTCCAGAATAAGTGAATTACTATACATTTTGTGACTAAGAAAAGAAAAACAAACACCTGGGATCTCTTGGCTAGTCTGACGTTTTCTGGCAGGGCTGCTGGATGTCTCTGCTGTTGAGGTTTTGCTTTCTTCTGCATAGACTTCTTCATAATGTTAGCTTCTGCTATGTACTCCACCTCAGAGTCTGTCCCTTCTGTGTTTTTTTTCTGGCCTCTGTGGCTGACAGAAAGCTCAAAGGATGCAAGAGACTCCTGCTTCAAGTCCTGGCCCCAAGGCCTGACTTTCTCAGTTTTTGTATTTTCCTTGAATAACAAAGAACATGTTTTCATTATTTGGTAGCCCTCTTATTTAAAATTAATTGTCATCTCCCTCAAAACCTTATGATATGAGGTGATACTTATTACTAATAAACACTTTAAAAAGCAGAAATGTAGAAAACAGACTTTAGCACTGTTTTAGCTCATTCAGAATTTGATTCAGCAGAGCTGGGCTGAGTCCAGAAATCTTTTGATTCTAAAGATGGCAGAAAAGTACAAACTGAGAATGTGGTATGCTTCCTGACTTCCTCCCCACAGCAACTTACTTGCCTTTGGTTCCCTGGTGCATATACATCAATAATCTATTTATCTTAAAGGCTGCATGGGGTTTATCAATCCTATATTCATTTTACCTGCCTGTTAAGAAATATGGATAACTACATAGGGGCACGTGTACCACAATGTTTATAGCAAGCAGCGCTTTCAACAATAGCCAAATTATGGAAAGAGCCCAAATGTCTATCAACTGATGAATAAAGAAGATATGGTTTATATATATAATGGAATACTACTTGGCAATGAGAAATAATGAAATCCTGCCATTTGTAGCAATGTGGATGGAACTGGAGGGTATTATGCTAAGTGAAATAAGTCAGTCAGAGAAAGGCAGATATCATATGTTTTCACTCATATGTGGAATTTGAGAAACTTAACAGAAGACCATGGGGGAAGGGAAAGGGAAAAAATAGTTTCAAACAGAGAGGGAGGCAAGCCATAAGAGACTCCTAAACACAGAGAACTGAGGGTTGATTGGGCAGGGGGGTGGGTAGGGAGGAGGGGAAAATGGGTGATGGGCATTGAGGAGGGCACTTGTTGGGATGAGCACTGGGTGTTGTATATAAGCAATGAACCATGGGAATCTACCCCCAAAGCCAAGAGCACACTGTATACGCTCTATGTTAGCTAACTTGACAATAAATTATATTTAAAAAAAGATTGGAAAATTCAAAAAATAAAATTAAATTAAAATTAAAATAAATTAAATTAAATTAAAATTAAAATTAAAATTAAAATGTCAGCCCTAAACCTGGTCTAAAATAATGTACTTCTGGGGCACCTGGCTGGCTCAGTTGATAAAGCATCTGACTCTTTGATCTCAAGGTCATGGAACCTACTTAAAAAAAATAAATAAAAAATGAATAAATAAAAGCGTAGAGTTTTGCATGTGTGCATGCATGTGCATGCTTGTGTGTAATTGGTATAACCGGAAAGCCCTAAAGTTTAAAAAATATTCCCTCTAAACTCTAAATTTTAGATAATAACAGACATTTGAAGGATATAATGTAATATGACATTTAGGAAACACAAGGAGCAATGTAGGAATTAATAACATATCTTTAGGCTGATATATAGCCATAAGTTAAAGCAATCTATGTATATGATTACATATATACATATATATATATAACCTATATATATAACCTATATATATATATAACATATATATATATATATATATATATATATATATATATATATATATAAAACCATAGAAAATATGGGAAATATATTAAAACATTTAAAATGGTCATCATCTCCAGACAGTAGGACAATGGGTATTTAAATTTTCTTATTTATACTTTATCTTCTAAGTTCTTCCTAATAAACATGTATCACTCTAATAAGAAAAAAAATGGCAATTAAAAATATGTATTAGTGCTTCACTAACTGAACCATGGTGACATTTAGCCCTTGATGAAGTCTTACCCTTCAAATGGGAAACATGACACAAATGGCTAAATCCTACTTTAATTACTCACCTTAGATGCTGAAGTTCGGCAGGTAGTAGTGAACTCCATGATTCTTCTTATTGGTATAAACTGAGGCTTTTATGAAAAAAATCATTAGATGAATGTAAGTAAAAGTAACTTTCAATATGAATATTATAATAATTAAATATTCTTCATTTCTTAAAGACATTTCAAGATTGTATACCCTCAGGGTGACTGGGTGGTTCAGTCGGTTAAGTGACTTTGGCTCAGGTCATGATCTCACAGTTTGTAAGTTCGAGTCCCGCATTAGGCTCTGTGCTGACAGCTCAGAGCCTGGATCCTGCTTCAGATTCTATGTCTCCCTGTCTCTCTGCCCCTCTCCCACTCATGCTCTGTCTCTCTCTCTCTCTCTCTCAAAAATAAATAAACATTAAAAAATAAAAATTAAAACAAAAAGATTGCATACCCTCACTGATAATTACTAAGGGGTCCCTTTCAGAGTAGATCTACTGCAGCAATGTTCTGATTAGGGATGACTGGATAACATAAGAGAAGGCAATGACTTGTCAAAGCATTACAGATCAGATGTCTCATGAGCAATTTCAGGGTACCACTGTATCAAACATGTCTCCACAGCCCCTGTCCCCTTTTTCTGGAGACTCTTTATTCCCTGTTTGCAGGTCCCAGCATCTGGACTAAACCCTGACCCTCAGCAATAGCTCTGTTTACTTCAGAGCTCGAGGCCTGAGCCTCAAGGGACTTCTGAGGGTAGACCGGCCTTAACTGTGTCCCTAATAACTGGATGCTGCATTGTACTCATAGGCACAGCTAGAGAGAGAGGAAGCATCTGCTCTCCCTGAAAAATAAGTACCTTTTAAGCTAGTATTTTGATGTCATGATGGGCACGTTAAAAGGATGAGATGTTGACTAAATACACAGAGAAAAGATAAAGAGTAATACAGGCCCTGTACCCCATGCTCAGGTTCACTCCCCTTCGGAATAGACCCTGGTTAGGGGGTCTGTCTGGACCTCCTTTGTGTAGTACAGCCATTAATGTTTACTGAGCCACAAACACCAATGTGATAACCAGCTCAGTGGCCAGATTCTCTAGGACATAAAATTTACTTTCCTCTTCCAATTTCCCCTGAAATTGGGAGTCCTGGATGATTAAGGGTTGGCTCTGCTCTCTGCTGAAAAATTTTCTAATGTGGATGGTTTAGAGTTTGAAATGGTGCCTTTTCCTCTGTCTTGAGACCCGGATGCCTCTTGGAACATTCTATAAACTGCTGGTACCCTTCAAGACAACTCTTCCAAAGCTGAATTCATTATTTCCTTTTATACCTGCACCCACTTTCAACCAGTACTTCCTAATGCATTCCCTCTTTTCACTAGTGACATCACCAAACACCCAGTTACCCAAGCTAGGTTATCCTTGGTTAATCATCACCCTCAACCCTCTCCACCTAATCAGTGATAGAGTCTTGTGGATTTCTTCCCTTAAATCTTTTTTTTTTCATTTTACACTAGCCTCAAGTCACCATATTGTTTAAAGCTTTTTATCATCTCTTGATTGAACAATTTTCTATAATCTTGTTTTTCTTGCTTCTAGTTCACTTCCCCCTCATCCACCAAGGGAGAATTAATTGTTTTATTTTCTATGCCCCCATGGCATTATTTCTTTTTAGATGTTTATGTAGAAAATATATTCACATGAAGCAATATACATTTTTAAAAGTACGTATTTTTTAAAAATCTCCTGATTACTCCATTCTTCATTTGTCCAGTTCACATTCCACTGCTGTTACTTTTCTGTTTATCTTTCCAGACATCTGTTTATACCTCATACGGAAGCATATATAAGTTTTCCCCACAGATTTGAGGTATGCAAAAATGGTAGTATATTATACATACAGTCTGCATCTTGCTTTTTCACTTAAGGATACATCCTAGAGATCTTTCTCCATTAGTACTTAAAAAGCTTCTTGGGGCGCCTGGGTGGCGCAGTCGGTTAAGCGTCCGACTTCAGCCAGGTCACGATCTCGCGGTCCGTGAGTTCGAGCCCCGCGTCGGGCTCTGGGCTGATGGCTCGGAGCCTGGAGCCTGTTTCCGATTCTGTGTCTCCCTCTCTCTCTGCCCCTCCCCCGTTCATGCTCTGTCTCTCTCTGTCCCAAAAATAAAAATAAAAAACGTTGAAAAAAAAAATTTTAAAAGCTTCTTCATTTCCTATTACAGATGTATTGTATCCCAATAAATTGTATAAAAAATTATTTAACCAGACCTGTTAATAAACATTTAAGTCTTCTTAATATTGTACTCTACAAAGTATGTTGTAATGATGTGTAAAATAGGTAATTTTGTAAATAGTTAATTCATATTTGTGTATGTATATGTAATCAGTTTCTAAAAGTCCAATTTCTGGATCAAAAGGTACATGCATTTGTAACTTTGATAAACACTGTTACATTGTCTCCACAAGGCTTTTTGGTGGCTCAGCATACAGTCATCCTTGTGACTATTTCAAGAGCACTGAAAAAGTACAGTCTCTATTTTGAGAGTACAGAGTATATATCAATTATATATACCTTATTATTATAGATGTTGGATTGTTTTGTATTTCTAGGCTGAGAGAAAATTAAAGTTTCCTATTACTAGCACGATTGACTCTTTTTCCATGTACCATTTGTAGGTTTTTGCTTTATGGAACTAAACACTACATTAGCTGATATGAGAGATTTGTAATTGATACATCTTTATTGCATATTGAAGACTTTAGTTTAATTAAATGCCCTTCCTTGGACATTTAATGTTTTTTCCCTTGATTTCCAAACTGATATTAAGCTGGGCCACTATACTTGTACATTTGTTTGAAATAACATTTTCAATTTTTCTGAATTGTCATTTTAGATGCATGTCTTGTGTATAGCACAGGATTGAACTTTGCTTTGTGATGTAACCTAAAGTTCCTTGCCCTTTATTAACATAAGGTTTAGGCCATTCATATTTGTTGATACCATATATGTGGTTGGTATTAATCGTCATATTATTTTATTTCGTTTTTATAATTTGTCTTAAGTTTTTAATGATACAGTCCATTTTCTTTGTTTTACCTGATATAATGCAGGTTGTGGGGTTTTTGTTTGTTTTTGTTTTTTGCCTAGTGGCTACCAACAATGATAATTTTTTTTAATTTTTATTTTATTTTATTTTTTCAATTTACATCCAAGTTAGTTAGCATATAGTGCAACAGTGATTTCAGGAGTAGATTCTTTAATGCCCCTTCCCCATTTAGCCCATTCCCCCTCCCACAACCCCTCCAGTAACCCTTTGTTTGTTCTCCATATTTAAGAGTATCTTATGTTTTGTCTCCCTCCCTGTTTTTTTATTCTTTTTGCTTCCCTTCTCTTGTGTTCATCTGTTTTGTCTCTTAAAGTCCTCATATCAGTGAAGTCATATGATATTTGTCTTTCTCTGGCTGATTTCACTAGAGGTAGTATAATACCCTCTAGTTCCATCCACGTAGTTGCAAATGGCAAGATTTCATTCTTTCTGATTGCTGAGTAATACTCCAGTGTGTGTGTGTGTGTGTGTGTGTGTGTGTGTGTGTGTGTGTATACATATATCCATTGTGTGTGTACACACACACACACACACACACACACACACACACCACATCTTCCTTATCCATTCATCCATTGATGGACATTTTGGCTCTTTCCATACTTTGGCTACTGTACATAGTGCTCCTATAAACATGGGGTGCATGTGTCCCTTTGAAACAGCATACCTGTATCCCTTGGACAAACACCTGGTAGTGTAATTGCTGGGTTGTAGGGTAGTTTTATTTTGAATTTTTTGAGGAACCTCCATACTGTTTTCCAGAGTGGCTGCACCCCCAGTTTGCATTCCCACCAGCAGTGCAAAAGAGATCCTCTTTCTCCTCAGCCTCTCCAACATCTATTGTTGCCTGAGTTGTTAATGTTAGTTATTCTGATAGGTATGAGGTGGTATCTCATTGTGGCTTTGATTTGTATTTCCCTGATGATGAGTGATGTTGACCATTTTTTCATGGGTTGGTTGGCCATCTGGATGTCTTCTTTGGAGAAGTGTCTATTCATGTCTTTTGCCCATTCCTTCAATAGATTATTTGTTTTTTGGATGTTGACTTTGATAAGTTCTTTATAGATTTTGGATACTAACCCTTTATCTGTTATGTCGTTTGCATATCTTCTCCCATTCCATTGGTTGCCTTTTAGTTTTGCTGATTGTTTCCTTCGCTGTGCAGAAGCTTTTTATTTTGATGAAGTCCCAATAGTTCATTTTTGCTTTTGTTTCCCTTGCCTCTGGAGATGTGTTGAGTAAGAAGTTGCTGTAGCCAAGATCAAAGAGGTTTTTGCCTACTTTCTCCTTGAGGATTTTGATGGCTTCCTGTCTTACATTTAGGTCTTTCATCCATTTTGAGTTTATTTTTGTGTATGGCATAAGAAAATGGTCCAGGTTCATTTATCTGCATGTCACTGTCCAGTTTTCCCAGCACCACTTGCTGAAGAGACTGTCTTTATTCCACTGGATATTCTTTCCTGCTTTGTCAAAAATTAGTTGGCCATACATTTGTGGGTCCATTTCTGGGTTCTCTATTCGGTTCCATTGATCTGTCTGTTTTTGTGCCAGTGCCATACTATCTTGATGATTACAACTTTGTAATACAGCTTGAAGTCCGGGATTGTGACGCCTCCTGCTTTGGTTTTCTTTTTCAAGATTGCTTTGGCTATCTTTTCTGGTTCTATACAAATTTTAGGATTGTTTGTTCTAGCTCTGTGAAGAATGCTGGTGTTATTTTGATAGGGATTACACTCACTATGTAGATTGCTTTGGGTAGTATAGACATTTTAACAATATTTGTTTTTCCTATCCAGGAGCATGGAATTTTTTTTTCCTTTTTTTTTTTTTTTTTTTTTTTTTTTTTTTGGTCTTCTTCAATTTCTTTCATAAGCTTTCTAAGTTTTCAGGGTATACATTTTTCACCTCTTTGGTTGGATTTATTCCTAGGTATTTTATGGGTTTTTATGCAATTGTAAATGGGACCGATTTCTTGATTTCTCTGTTGCTTCATTGTTGGTGTATAGGAATGCAAATGATTTCTGTGCATTGATTTTATATCCTGCAACTTTGCCGAATTCATGAATCAGTTCTGGCAGGTTTTTTTGGTGGAATCTTTTGGGTTCTCCATATAGAGTATCATGTCATCTGAGAAGAGTGAGAGTTTGACCTCCTCCTGGTCGATTTGGATGCCTTTTATTTCTTTGTGTTGTCTAATGTCTGAACAATGATAATTTTATAAAACTCTTATTCTTAGTTCTTTCCATCTTGAGACAGTATCTATAAGTTTCCTACTCTGGACGAAGATAAAATTTGTTTATTTCATCTCCTCTCTTTTCTTCTGCTGTCTGATATTTACTGACATTCTCTTTCTCAGTATTTACATCAGTACGGAAAAGTATGCTTAAATTTCAGTGATACTTCTTGGTCTTCTATGACAGACAAATCTTCTATGGTGAACAAATCACCATTCACCTTTCATCTTTGGCTTCTTTTGTTTTGTTAGTTGAATTTCTACATTGCCAGGGCATTTACATTCAGTTTGATACCTAATGTCATATATGTTTGAGACCTACGGTTTAACTATATTTATAGCCTATAGCCTATAGTTAAATACAGTAAATGATTATATTCAGGTTTTTTGGTATAGAATTTTCAGATGTCTCTTGGCTGGTTGAAATTTGATCTTTACTTGTTTTTCTCAAAAAGGTATTCTTTTTTTCAAAACTTTTTGTTTGTAGGCTTTTTATTTGAAGAATGGTGTGCTGAATATAAAATTCTTGGTTTACACCTCCTTTCCTTGAGAATCTTACAGTTTTTACTTCCTATCACTTGAGCTTTTTATTTTTGTAGAAAATTTGAAGCCAATCTGAACTTTTTTGTCTGTATAAGTGATTTGATCTTTATGCCTATTCATCAAAACATATTATCTTTCACTGTACAGTTGAGTAACTTTTCTAGGATATGTCTTATTGTTGACTATTCTGGGATAGTTTACCCTACCATGCAGTGTACTGTTTCAGATATGTAGCTTCAAGGTTTTTGGTTTTGTTTGAATTAAAAGTTTTCCTGACTTATATCTTTAAAAGTGTGTCCTTCCCTTACTTTTTCCCTGGGTATTCCAATTATGCTAATACTGAATCTCCTTTTTCTACTTCTATTATCATTTTCTTTGTAACTATAAGTAAGCCCTTCCTAATTCCTATTCATTTTATTTGCTTTTTCACATTTATCCTCTATACCAGGGGATAGCAAACTTTTTCTGTAAAGGGCTAGATAGTAAATATTTTAGACTTTGTAGACCACTACGGTCTCTGTTGCATGTTCTTCTTTTTTCAATCATCCAATAACATAAAAATTATTTTCAGTCTAAGGGCCATACATGAATAGGTAGTGGGCTAGATCTGGTTAATGGGTAATAGTGTGCTGACCCCCACTCTATATTTCCACTGTGTTGGGGCACCTGGGTGGCTCAGTCGGTTAAGCATCCAACTTCGGCTCAGGTCATGATCTCACGGTTCATGGGTTCAGGCCCTGCATCAAGCTCTGTGCTGTCAGCTCAGAGCCTGGAGCCTGATTTGGATTCTGTCTCCCTCTCTCTCTGCCCCTCTCCTACTTGTGCACACACTCTCTCTCTCTCTCTCTCAAAAATAAACATTAAAAATTTTATATTCCCACTGTGTTTATCAGAGTGATAATATGCCTTTGTAATTCTTTCCAATTGTATGATTTATTTTTCCTATTTCTTCCTTGAGTTCTACCAAATCATTTTTTAATTGCACTGTTTCTTCGTATTTCAACATCTCTTCCTAAATACTTATATTTCTTCTTTGAGGTCTTCCTTCATAAAAATAACTTAAAAAAAATTTTTTTTACTAAGTAAAAACTTGTTTCTAAATGTGTGTGTAAAATTTCCTTCTGATCTGTGTCAACTTTTTTTACATTTCCAGCTATATTGAGATATAATTTGACATATAATTCATTGCACATAACTCAAGTGTACAATGTGTAAGATTTGACATATGTATAAAGTCATCATAATCATCAAGAAAATGAACATACTTATCATGCCCAAAAGTTTCCTTGTGCTCCTTTTGGCCCTCTCTACACCCCTTCCTACCCCCATCCAATCCATGGGCAACCACTGATCTGCTTTCTCTCAATATAGATTACCTTCATTTTCTAGAATGATTAAGTGAAATCATAAATTATGCATTTTTTTCTGGTTCTTTCACTGGGAAGAACTATTTTGAAATTAATATGTGTTGTTGTGTGGATGAGTGGTTCATTCCTTTCTACTGATGAGTAGTATTCCACTGATTGGACAGACCATAATTTGTCTTTTGGGTGGTTTTAAATGTAAGCTTTTACATTTAAGCTTATGGCCCATTTCAAGATAATTTTAGTACTGAGTTAAGAGTCAAGGTCCATTATTTGGGGGACATGGGGCTATCCAAGTGTTTTGGTATCATTTGTTGAAAGGTTGCTCTTTCTCCCACTGAAACGTATTAGTCCCTTTATTGAAAAACAACTGAACATATATGTGTGAGTCTATTTTTGGATTCTCATTCTACTGCTCTATTTGTCTCCTTTTATATCAATACCACACTGTCATGATTACTGCAGGTTTATAAGTCTTGAAATTAGGTAATGTCAGTCCACCAACTGTTCTATTTCAATGCTATTTTGATTACTGTTGTCATTCCACATGATTTGGGAACATTTGCAATTTCTACCAAAAACAAGTCTTGCATAAATTTTGACTGAGGTTGGGTTAAGTCTATAGACCAGTTGGGGAGAACTGACATCTTAACAATATTGGATCTGCAAACCCATGAACATAGGTTATCTCTCCATTTATTTGTCTCATGTAATTTTTTCAGTAATGTTTTGTAGTTTCCAGTGTACAGGCCTTGCATATTTTTTTGTTAAATCTCTCCCTAAGTATTTCACATATTTTTTAAATTTTTTATTGACTCTCCTTCCTATAGTAGTTCATATATTTTAATGTTACTGTACATAGTATTGTTTTTTATTTTAATTTTCAATTTCTTGCTGCTAGTATGTAGAAATAGTTGATTTTTATATACTAATTTTGTGCCCTGCAACCTTGCTAAGCTCCCTTCACTAGTTTTAGTAACTTTTTTTATAGATACCATCTGACTTCGTACATAAACTGTCACAACTAAAAAGAAAAACAGTTTGCCTCTTCATCTGCAATCTGAATGCCTTTTGTTTCTTTTTCTTACTTTCTTTTTTCTTAGGTTTTTAATTATTATCTCAAGTTAGTTAACATACAGTATAGTCTTACCTTCAGGAGTAGAACCCAGTGATTCATCTCTTACATATGACACCCAGTGCTCATCCCAATAAGTGCCCTCCTTGATGCCCACCTGTTACCATTTACCCCTCTCTCCCAATCACCACCCCTATCAACCCTCAGCTTGTTCTCTGTATTTAGGAGCCTCTTATGGTTTGCCTCCCTCTCTGTTTCTGTCTTATTTTTCCTTCTCTTCCCCTGTGTTCATCTGTTAAGTTTCTCAAATTCCACACATGAGTGAAATTATATGACATCTGTTTTTCTCTGACTGACTTATTTCGCTTAGCATAATATACTCTAGTTCCAACCACATTGTTGCATCTTTTTCTTACTTTCTTGCACTGCCTAGAACTTCCTATCTAATGCTGAACTGTGGTGAGAGCAAACCTCCTTGCTTAATTCCTGATCGTAGGAGAAGACAATTTAGTTTTTCACTACTAAGCACAATTCTACCTGTCAGGTTTTTTTTGTAGATTTCCCTTTATCACATTGAGACAGTTTTCTTCTGCTCCTGATTTGATGTGAGTTTTTATCAGAAGTGGATGTAGTTGCTTCTTTTTTGTCATATCATTTATATTTTACTAGGTTTTCCTTTTTTTCTTATGGATTCTTATTTTTATGTTATATATTTATATTTTGTCTTGTTCATATTTTACTGGAATCTTTTTTTTCTTTTTTTTTTTTTTTTAAATTTTTTTTTTTTTTCAACGTTTATTTATTTTTGGGACAGAGAGAGACAGAGCATGAATGGGGGAGGAGCAGAGAGAGAGGGAGACACAGAATCGGAAACAGGCTCCAGGCTCTGAGCCATCAGCCCAGAGCCTGATGCGGGGCTTGAACTCACGGACCGCGAGATCGTGACCTGGCTGAAGTCGGACGCTTAACCGACTGCGCCACCCAGGCGCCCCTTTTTTTTCTTTTTGTATGACATCTTGTTTAGCTGCTATCCTAGCTCATTTCTTAAACATATAAGAGTTAGGATTTCCAGGACTAGATCTTTCCCTGAGTTTTCTATAGAAAGGGAGGACAAGATTCTAGGCAAGTTTGCCCTCCACCCCAAGCCAAACTTCTTTTCTTCTCATCTCCACACATACACATACACACAGCTTCTGCAAATACAGCTTTTGAGTGCTTTCATGTGCATTTCATATCTACTTCTATGAATCAGAGTAAGTCCAGTAGGGTTCTTGTTGCCTCCTGGCTAAAGTAGATGATGGCTAGAGCTTTTCCATCTCCAGAAGTACCCTTTTTCACTAAGAGTATTTGTATTAATTCTTTAGATGTGCTACTGCTAGGCTGTTTCTTCCATTTCTTTCCCCTGCCTCCTGTGGATTTCCTGTAGTATCTTGGCAGCTTCGAGCAGCCCCGAGCGATACTTTAGTATATATGTCTTCTAGTATGACTGAAATTTGAGTTCACATTTTTGTTTTCTGTTTTCCTTGTTGCTCTTAGAAGGCTTCCAAAAGTAGAATCGGAAAATGCTAAGTCTGTATAGCCACATTTATAGCAGAAGTCTCCGATTATAACACTTCTACCTCCCTTTATCATGGTATGGATCACACTTCGTTGTATGCTAACATGCATGTCTCTCTCGATAGATTGGAAACTTCCAAACACATGTTTTATGTGCAATACCTAACAATGTTAAGCACTTTACAGGTACTCAATAAAATGTTGATGATTGAAAAGATAAAGAGATGCCCCCGGAGCCCATAGCTCATCTATTCCACACAGTTGAAACACTGCCACAAGCTTATTCTACATGCATAATATGACTACTTCTCACTCTTGTTGGATATTATCGCCTCTTTGAGATGCTTTGCATTAAATGCCCGTATACACTCTCTTCCAATGCTTGCATCACCCTAGGATGAGTTTTGTTCCTGATACCGCAAAATGGATCGAGCCTAGCCTAGTAATATTATATGTATGATACAGTTCAATTATTTAGGTTTGTATCATTTTGGGTACTGGCTTAAAGATCATCACTTTTTGCTATATAATTTTATTGTAATGACTTTCAACCTCTACTAATCACATCACTAAACTAAAATTGTGAGTAAACAGAAACTTTTATAAATTCCATAAACTTTCCTCTTCTATATTAATTTCAGAGTTGTGTTTCCGCAGAACTTTAGACATTACAGAAAAACACAGCAAAAATTAAAATGTCTCAACTACACTTTGAACAGAAACACATCAATAATGCTAGTCAAATAAAATATTTTAAGGTGATACAGAAGCCAATACCAGACACTGAAATGACCTCCAGATGCCAGTAGTAATGCCTCCAGATGAAGGCAAAATTCACTCATAATTGGAAGAACACAGTAGTAGTTAGGGGAAGAGGCATTCAAAGACAGCCACACTGAAGATCTTCCTTTCCCTGCATGGCTCTATACCCAGAAAGTTTCACTACAGTCAATGAGTCATTTCACTGTATCTACAGTAAATGTACACCATATCCTTAATATGGGTCCAATTCTCTTACGAGTCCTGTTTTATCTTTCTCCTTAATTTCATCACATACTTCACCATGGAATTCCAGGAACTGCTCAAATTAAGTGAACTTACACCGATCTTTCTGTCCCTTTAACGCTTTCCAGCTCTGAAATCCTTTTGCTTCCTTAGAATTTACAGTTCTTCTATTTCTCTCAGGATTATTAATGTTCTTCATAGCTACTGAAACTTTTATTCCTTCAGTTCTTCTCTTTTCTCTCAATCTGCCACACCCCCCTCTTGGCTTCCCTTCCATTCCCCATTCTGCCTGAGAAAACAGTTCATCACTTCAGCTATGCTTGGCCACACCCAACACAATAAACCCCAGCCTTAAATCAATCAGATCATTGATCATTTTCCCCGTGTGCTCAGCAATTTCAGGCTGTAAAGTTTGCATTACTGTTGAAAACACACCATAAAAAAGGCCTGGTTCTCATCCTCTCTGGACTTATTGTTTTATTCATCCTTGGTTAGCTTCTGTGCCCCTTGAAAAAGGTTGTTTCAAATCTTCATCATGCTCTGCACACAAAGCTTGCCTCTTTCACCATCAGCAGATGGCCCTGACTCTTCTTTAGAAAAAAACAAAACTAGGTATTAGGTGTGTATGAACCCCCTGACATTCTCTCCCACAATCTCAGAGGGAAAAAATGTCTCTCCTCTTACCCTAACTTAAACTCTCTAACTGCGTCCAAGTAATCCTTCCTGTCTTTGCTGAAATCTTTCTGTATCAGTCAGGCCTCACGTGTGCTATGAGTCTCACTGGCTCCCTTCTTAGTCCAGAAACATTGTCAAACTTCTCCTAACTACAAATTTACCTCAACCCTACCCCGCTAACCCTCTAGCTACAACCCTTTATTTCTCTGCCCCTTCAATAGAAAGTTTCTTTTAAGAGTAGCTTATTACTCATGGCTCCCACTTCTTTCCTTTCTGACCTCTCAACCTACCTGGCTTCCTCTCTGAAACTTACCTCATTTATCTGAGCAGTGGCCTTTAAATAAAAACCAATGGATCAAGACAATGAGAAGATACGCCACAGACTTGGAGAAAATATTTACACAAGAAACATCTCATAAACAATGGTTATCCAAAATATATGCAAAAAGCAAATCTCTTAAAATTCAGTCAATAAGAAAACAATCCAATTTAAACATAAGCCAAAAATCTTGAGAGTTCACCAAAGACACACAGATGGAAACTAAGTATATTAAAATAATGCTCCACATCACAGGTCATCAGGGAAATGTAAATCAAAACGACACCGCTGCGCATCTATTAGAGTGGCCAAAATCTAAAACATTGAACACCAAATGCTGGTGAAGTTGTGGAGCAACAGGAGCCATTGTTCACTGTTGGGAGGAAAGCAAAATGGCACAGCCACTCTGGAGACAGCTTGGCAGTTTCTTAGAAAGCTAAATAGACGATCCAGCAATAGCGCTTCTTGGTGTCTGCCCAAAAGAGTTGAAAATCTACATCCAAACAAAACTTCCACATGAATGTTTATAGTGGCTTTATTTAAAATTTCCCAACCTTGGAAGTAACTAGGATCTACTTTGGTAGGTGAACGGATAAACTGGTGTATCCAGACAATGAAATATCATGCAGTGATAGGAAGAAATGAGCTATAAAACCATGAAAAGATATAAGGAAACTTAAGTGCATATTACTATGTGAAAGAAGCCAATCTAAAAAGTCTACATACGATTTATGACTCCTCCTACACAACATCCTGGAAAACACAAAACTATGGAGACAGTACAGAGATCACAGGTTGCCAGGGGTTGAGTGGAAAGAGATAAACAAAGCACAGAGTAAGTATTTTTAGGGCAATAAATATATTCTGCATGATACTATAATGACAGGTATGTGTCATCATCCATTTGTTCAAACCCATAGATTGTACACCAATAGTGAACCTTAAGGATCTATGGACTTTGGGTAATTATGACATGTCAAAGTAGGTTCACCAATTATAACAAATGTACCACTCTGGTGGGGGATATGAATAATGGGGAAGGCTATGAATAACGTGTGGGGGCATGGGGTGTATGGGAAATCTCTGTATCTTCCTCTCAACTTTATTGTAAACCTAAAACTACACTGAAAAACAAAGAAAATCTTTTTAAAAATGTGGATTTAGTGCAGTGCCCGGATCATAATAAATACAGAGGTAATACTTGCACACTTAATTTAATAATTCAGCAGAATTAAAGGCAAAAGACCAAAACAAAACACTAAAAACTAAGATTAGAAAAAAGTTTTCTAAAGCATTAAGACAAAAAGTAGGGTATTTCAGTTTTATCTATCAAAATATCTTCTGTGGAGACAGGGATAACATATAATTAGTGAACTAAAATAAATTGGCACATGTTAAGTGTGTTAAATGAAATTGACCTTAATGAAAAATGTTACTAGTTCCTCCAAAAGTTTTCCCTCCTTAATTAGCGACAGGTATTTCTACTGATAGATGCATTTCTACTAATAGATGGATGAAGATTACTTATGGAATTGACCTATAATTCTTTAAATATAGTTTTTAAAATCATTTATATGCTTTTTATTTTAAAAACCCATTTTTACATCTTTAATTGCATATTTTATAGAACGGAAATCTATATAACTGGTAATCTGCTTTAAATTCTGTCTCATTTACTTAAGGAGTAGCTGTTTACTAACAACAGCATTTTTTTAAATCATCACCATCATCTCCAGACTTCAAAGAATCATTATCAGCCTAGGAATCTTGCTAATATGTTATTTATTTTTATATGACACTTATAAACTCTCCCAGAAAGACTCTTAAATTTCTTTACATGTTTGGAAAGCCCTGAAAATCATAGACTGAATCAGCAAAAGCTGCATAAGATGAAGTGTCAGAAAAGCAGAAAAGCTGAGGGATCCTCAACCCGAGAATGTCTGTGGTATCTAAGAATCATCTGGGGAGCTAAGTAGAAATGCAGATTCCAAGGCTTAAGTCCCCAAGAATCTTGTTCAGTCAGTCTGGCAGATCCCAGGGAATCCGTATTTTTCAAATATGTGACATTGTCATTCAGATGGCCCAGTCATCACAGACTCACAGACCTGGAAGGCTGAGGAATCTCCCTTATAATGGTATCTGTGCTTTGTGATGCTACAGAGAAAATACTTCTATGTATCCATACCATCAGGGCTTTCTGATAGAATTTTACTAAAACTTGAGACCTGGGATAGAAGAACAAACCTAGGAAATTAATTTATGCTAATTATTAGTGAGAGAGCATCTCCAAAGAGATTTACCTCCTTGGAGGTATGTGTTTACATTTTGAGGGAGGAATGGAATTTGAGACGGTGTGGACATTGCCTGGGTTGTAAAGGCTGGAGAAGCTAGTCTTATCTTGCCCTAGAAAGACTTATTTATATTTCAAAGGGAAGAGTAAGAATTCAGGATCCCTCCCAAAGAGCAAAGGGTTACATGCGTATGGAGGGGAATAGACAGATGGCTGTTTCTCTCCTATATAAACTTCCAGATTCTCCCCCCACCCCAACCCCCCTTTCGGAGTTCTTTACCAGTAGTACAAATTCTGGTATATGTAGGACAACATGTCATCTGACTCATCTCATCCATTGCCTCAGGGATACAAATTAGGGCAAATGGGAATCAGCACAATTATTTGCTATAATTAAATAATAATTTTCTTTGCTCCAGAAACCTCATGTTTGCATTCAGAATAAAACTAATAAATATAGATATTTAAAACTTAACAGCTTGCAAACAAAGATGGCAATATTCACACGCTCTAAAATTGGATGGGTCTTTGTGAACATCCAGCTTAATCCCCTTCTTTTTACTGAGCTAGGGGATACTAAGATCAAGGACTAGAGACTTCAGGCAGGCCTGAGGTCTGCTGCTTATAAAAAAGAGCTGGGACCTGCAGTTAAAGATCCTGACACCAGGCCAGTGCTGCCTACCACATTCAGCTGCCTCCACCATCTTTAAAGAGCCCCTAAAGGGGCGCCTGGGTGGCTCACTCGGTTAAGTGTCTGACTTCGGCTCAGGTCATGATCTCACAGTCTGTGAGTTTGAGCCCCGCGTCGGGCTCTGTGCTGACAGCTCAGAGCCTGGAGCCTGCTTCAGATTCTGTGTCTCCCTCTCTCTCTGACCCTCCCCTGTTCATGCTCTGTCTCTCTCTATCTCAAAAATAAATAAAACATTAAAAAAATTAAAAAAAATAAAATAAAATAAAGAGCCCCTAAACATCTTCCCTCTATACCGTCTTCCAGAGAGATCACTGCCCTCCAAATCTGCCCAATAGAGACAGAGTTCCTCAAAAAGAAAAATTATGATTGCTGTTAGCTATTAATTTCTCAATTTCTCCCACGCTGAAGAGCTATCAATCCAAACTGAAAGCAAGATATCAGAGTGGTTCAAACAGCTTTGAAATAAGATTCAATCTCCTATTCTAAGTGTATCTGTATTCCTGTCTTGTTTATGTGACTTAAGCCAAGAAAGGCACATGCCTGATTAACAGTAAGGGGTCTGGAGCTTGACTGTGTCAGATTCTCTGGTTTCCTAACTCCACTTGGCAAGTTCCTTCTCTGCACCTCAGTTTTCTCTTCTATGAATGAGGAATTATAAAAGCATAGGAGTGTCATAGGGTTTAAGTGAGTCAGTACACTTACAGCACCTCTAACAGTGGTACATTATAAGCACTATTGTCATTCAATCCTTCCATTCATCCTTCTCCTTTAAACTCCTCATCTATTTAACGTGTGCAGTTAATCATTCAGAGTAGTTTTAGAATTCACCAAAATATATACGATTACGGAAATCTTGGGGAAGAAATTGAAGAGGAGAAGGGAATTGGAAACCCAAAAAATATGCAATTATCTTTTACTACAAAAACCCTGTGGCAATCAAATGGCACAGTATATGCAGAAACAAGTGGCAGATAAACCATTAAGCAAATGAGGCTTTGGCTTCAGGACCCCTCTTCAACACAGACCCCTTCCAAGGCTCTGCCCCCAACTTCATATTTATAAATTTTGTGATTTATTTGACTGGGGGGGGGGCACAAAACTATACAAACCTCGAGGTCCAAAAAAACTAGATCTGCCTGTGTTCAGAAACATTTTAAGTAATAGTTATTTTCAAATGCCAGGAATAATTACCAATGGTCTTGGCTAGAAGACCTCCTTGAGGATTCTCTGAGTAGAGGAAGGATAATTCTAGACCATCAGAAAGGAAAGGTCATAGCAAATAACAATTAATTCTCTGGATCTGGATTAGAGCCCCCAGGTGTGTCAAGACACCAGCCTGTGTAAGAAGGCTGGGTCTGGGGCGCCTGGGTGGCTCAGTCGGTTAAGCGTCCGACTTTGGCTCAGGTCATGATCTCGTGGGTCCATGAGTTCAAGTCCCGCGTCGGACTCTGTGCTGACCACTCAGAGCCTGGAGCCCGTTTTGGACTCTGTGTCTCCCTCTTTCTCTGACCCTCCCCCGTTCATGCCCTGTCTCTCTCTGTCTCAAAAAATAAATAAATAAATAAACGTTAAAAAAAAAATTAAAAAAAAAAAAGACGACTGGGTCTGGGCAAGCAAGACTGACTGAAGAAGGGCAGGGTTAAAGCACTTGCTGGTTAAGGACAAGGTAGAAAATAGAGATTACATCTGAACTTCACTCAAGCCTACAGGAGTTAGGCCAGAGGAAGGAACCAGACTCAAACCGAATACAATCAGGTAGAAAAGGCTTAACAACGATAAATCAAGAGGCATAAGATGTGGGGTCAGACTTCAAAATCAGAACAATTGTGGAATACAGTTCCTTAAACTGAACTGAAAATGTGAAGCTGGGTCCTGAGCAAGAGGGGAGATTAGGACTAACAAGATGAGAAATAGGATTCAAGCTGAGAGGGAAAGATTCAGGAGTGGATTCAGGAGTGTTGGTGCTCAGAGGTACAGACTCAGAGATACCGGGTTCCTTTAGAAGGGACCAGTGAGTAGCCTGCTTTGGAAGGAAGCCAAATACCTGTACCTTATTCTGAGCAGTGAGGAAACAGCCTCCGCAGTGCTTCCAGGGTGCCAGGCAGCCTCTGATTATCCCTAAAGAGCATGCACACTAATTGAGAACTGGTTGTACATGCAGTTCAGGTGCCCAAGAAATTTTTATAGGGCAGAGATCTAATAGGTATACTTGCACTAAAATCCAAATTAATATTCCCTCCAGTGAAAATCATTTCACACGACACACCTGAACGTCTACTCTCTCCATCTCTGCAGATGTGAACAGGAATGACTGACATGCAGAGTGTGGGATGTAATGTGGCAAGACTGCCTGCCCTCGTCAGTAGTCAAAGCTACTTCTGTCCTTCTCAGAGCAAGAAGTTCCCTTTGGACTCACATTCCTATTGGTCCTCAGCAGCTGCACTGGGTCATGTTTGTGAAACCCAGGAGCCGACAATAGATGGTATTTCTCGGTCCCAATCTTCAGGGCATAATAGGGTGATTTATGAAGTCAGGAAGAGGGACTGTCCTGGGCCCCTCAGACGACACTGCTCCCTGAAGGGGTTCTGCTCTGGCTGTTCTGATGTGCATCTAACTACTGGCGCTGTCCCAGATTGCTTAGTAAACCACAGTGTTGTTCTGTCATGTAGTGTGACATCAGCTCCTCAGGAAAAGACGAGTTAGAAAATAATTTGGACAGGGTGTCCGGGTGACTCAGTCACTTGAGTGTCAGACTCTTGATTTCGGCTCAGGTCATGATCCCAGGGTCATGGGATCAAGCACCATGTCGGGCTCAATGCTCAGTGAAGCTTAAGATTCTCTCTCTCCCTCTGCCCCTCTCCTCTGCTTGTGTTCTTTCTCTATAAAATAAAATAAAATACAATACAAAAAAATAAAATAAAGATGAAATGAAATGAAATGAAATGAAATGAAATGAAATGAAATGAAATGAAATGAAATGAAATGAAATGAAATGAAATATAATTTGGACAAGCAATTCAAGTTAAGAAGGTGAACATCTTTTGTTGGACATCTATTTTACCCAATACTGAGCCAGGTGTGGTGGTGGGAGGTATACAAGAGAAAGAACATGTGATATCTACCCTCAAGGAACTTCTAAACTAGTTCAACATAAACAATTCACTTAACGTCTCGTTTGCTATGCTGTGAACACAGGGCCCACAAGTGTGAATATATTATGCATTATCCCTTTCGGAAAAACAACACATCACCACAGAGAAATGAGATCTTTGTAGCAAGAGTAATAAAGTAAAATATTTCAACTACAGTGAATATAATAGCTTCTTGTTAGACAAGGGTCTTTAGGTATCATAAATTTTAGATCATGGCAGTTTATGTAAGAAGACTGAAAAGTACTCTTGATGAATAAATATATTTTCTAAGGCATCTGTCTCCATGGTTATAGAGATTTGAAATCTCAGCATCCTACACAATAATGACACATTTAAAAGATTAAATTCTAAATGGGAAAATGCATTCATACTCTTCATTACAAAGTTGTGTTCAGATATGCCATTTCAATTTGAAAAACACAGCTAAAAGTTCAGGAAGGCTTTCTTGCTCCACATTTACTGCTAAAACAACCAATGTGGGAACTGTCAGATTATACTATTTCATTTTTTTGTGTCCACGTGAGTACCACAAAAGAACAGAATGCTGTTGCTGGAATTCCTTTTTAACAGGCATGACATTTTACACAGGCTCTTCACTTGATGCAAAGACCATGAACATGACAAATTAAATCCAAATACAGTCTCTGTATTCCCATCCAAATGCCACACCTTATTTTGACCAAGTGTAAGAACATTTTGGTCTCCAAAATGTACACAGAAAGTGTTAAGTCTAACTTTTGTAGAGTGGACCAACTCAACCAAATGAAAACTAATTAGTTTTGTACCTATTTGTGAAGAGTTATGCATAAATCAGATTATTCCTTTAATCTTTCATTCATTGTTTGGTAAATATTTATTACGTGAAAGGTCCAGGCCTAGGTATTTTGGGGAATGCAAGGATGAATAAAAATGGTCCCTTCTTTCTAAAAGTTTATAGTCTAATATAGGAGACAGAACAGATACACAAATAACTACTGTACCAAGTAGAAAGTAAAACATGTTCTAAGAAAGACCCATTAAGGACAAAGAGAACTGGAAAGAAGACATTTTTATAGGGAGAGAATGAGAAAAGACTTCATACAGAGAATGATATTTTTAGATCTTGAAGAGCTAAAAAAGAGACAAAGGCCACTCCAGACCAAATGGAAGGATCATAGGCACTCAGAGCAGCATGGAAATGGAGAATACACCTAAGGACTAAGGCCAGCTCAGGGCAATTCCCATAGAGGGGAAGAAACTACAGATGACCTCTGAACAACACAGGGGTTGGGCCACCAACCCCTACAGAGCTGAGAATCTTCAACTAACTTTTGACTCCCCTAAAACTTAACCACTAATAGCATATTGTTGACTGGAAGCCTTACTGACAACAGTCAAATTAACACATGCTTTGTAGGTTAGATGTATTAAATACTGTACTCTTACAATAAGTATACTAAAGAAAAGAAAATGTTATTAATTAAATAAGGAAGAGAAAATACACTTACTGTGCTCTACTGTATTTATCAAAAAAAAAAAAAAAAATCTACACAAGTGGACCCGTGAAGTTCAAATCCATGTTGCTCAAGGGTCAACTGTACTGCCAGGAAGGCAAAGAGAGTCAGATTAGAGAGAGCCTAGAGTGTAGGATAAGAAATTAATATTAGTCAGAAAATGCTCAGGCAGAAAGACAGGATGCGCAAGTGATACAGCACACACCACAAAAACACATATGATATAAATACAGACTCATTAACATTATTTATGTACAAAGGGGTAAATGCAGAGTAGGCTTTACTCAGGGAATCAAGTTATGATCTGTATTCTAATAACTGAAGGCATTAAGTGGATCTAAGGTGGTACCAAAAAACCCTGAATGAGATGTACCGAAAGCTATATTCCAAGTGCATGATTATGATGCAATCGTCCTTATGATACAACGGGAGGTAGATGAAAATCTAACCTGTGACTTAAAGCTCATAAAGGGGCACACTTGAGGACTGGAAAGTTTCTCAAATGCAGAGACACTGATTTTGTAACTCTACTCTATGGCTTCAACAATTATTGTCTAGGTTTACTGACAAACAGAATAAAAATTATCCAGATAACACACCACATAGTAGCAGAGCCTCAAGTGACACAATGAAAATGAAAATGCTTTATCGTTTGGCCAGCAGGTGGCACTTGTCACTTGGTATAGAAACAGCGGGTAATGTGGAATGAAGTTGAAACATGGAGTTAGGAACAGATTATTCATTCATCTATTCAGAAAGGAGAAAGAGTGGAATGGGCTGTTTCAGAAGCACAATTTATAAAGAGGGTTTTGGGTGCTGACGCAGCTTATGAACTGTGTACACATAGTTCATTAGGTATTTTCCTAAACAGATATTTTGCAACGTCGCAGTCTGTTGCCTTTGTAAATGTTCTTATGTCCTTTCTGTCTGTATTCAACCTTATGAGAGTGTGAGCAGATCTGTGCTGAAATTAGACAAAAAGGAAACAAACTCCAACTTCATCACTTAAAAATGTGCAATTGATTCAAATTATTGAATGTCTTTGAACTTTACTTCCCTCTTTTGCTGTAACTGATATGACTGCTATGTTGCAGGGATTACATAACATACCATCTGTGGAAATGATATCTTTGGACTTAGCTAGTTCATTTTCCCCTAGAGGACAAGATCTAACCATTGAGACACCTCTTTTACCAGAACAGTTTTCTGTCCCACTGTGAGTATCCTCTAGCTCAGGTATGCGGTACTCCTAGAGGTTAGTCACTCATCATACCGGTAGGGTGTGTGAGAGGTGGACATGAGCCTGTAGCTCCAGTGCCATCATACTCTCTCTCCTACAATTATTTTACCACTCCTGGTTGTCAGTGATACAAAACCCAGAACCACAGAATCTAAGATCCAGAAAGGTCTTTGATTTACCTAGTGAACTTTTCATTTTCCAGATCAGGATGCCTTCAGCCATGAAAGATGAAATACAAGAGAACACGAAATGGGATGTGCAGATTTAGGTCATTTTTATATTTGCTTCCCAGTCTGATCAGCACATAAGTAGGCACTAGTAATGGGAGGTAGGGAGGGAGAACAAGAGGCGGGCAAACCATAATTACACGGCATGTATCTTATTACTTCCTGATATTGAATGAATGGGCACCACCAGTAGACATAGTGAATCATAGTCATACACTAACCAGTTCCTGATTTTCCAGTGATATCTACCCCACACCTGAATCATGTCTGCACTTCACCTGAATGGCACTAAGGCCCTATTTTTCTGGGCACCCTTGCCCATGTTATATTCTAACAGAACTTCATCTGAAAGGTGGTCAGGAAGAGAGTAATTCACAATGACTATTGGGCAGTTTTGAGTCTTGTTTCTGGCATCTGGCAGCTATCACCAAAATACAGTTTTTTGAATACTTTCATGGGTTATTTTTGTGAAAGGGGAATTGAGGTCACCTTCCAGAGGTCTTCTGTTCAGCAATTACCATATTTTATAATGAGTTACACAGTTTTTAAAACAGAGACATGTCACACAGATGCTGAGTCTATTTTTTAAAATACATAAGTTTAGCATGTAATTTAGAGGATTGGCACCATGAAGGAACAAGTCAGTGCTAATCTCCAAGTCTTTGTTTATAATGTTTTTCTCACCTAGAATGCCTGCCCGGTCATTTCCCTCTCTTCACCCTAAATAAACTTCAAGACACAAGTTAATTGCCATTCCTTCTTTTTTTCTTTTAATTTTTTTTAATGTTTATTTATTTTTGAGAGAGGAAGAGACAGAGTGCAAGCTGGGGAGGGGCAGAGAGAGAGAGGGAGACACAGAATCTGAAGCAGGCTCCAGGCTCCAAGCTGCCCGCACAGAGCCCGACGCGGGGCTTGAACTCACGAACCCTGAGATCATGACCTGAGCCAAAGTCAGACGCTCAACCAACTGAGCCACCCAGGTGTCCCTGCCATTCCTTCTTCGAACCTTTTTTTGACTGAAGCTGCCCCCACTCTCTCCCTGTAATAAACCTCTATCGTAGTTTCAGTTATGATCAGACAAGTACTGAACTAGTATTATGTTACAATGGTTACTAATTTTCTTTTTTTTTTTTTAAGTTTATTTATTTTGAGAGAGAGAGAGAGAGAGAGAGAGAGAGAGAGAGAGAGAGAGAGAACCCCAAGCAGGCTCTGTGCCACCAGCACAGAGCGCATTGTGGGACTTGAACTAATGAACTGTTGAGATCAAGACCTAAGCTGAAACTAAGAGTTGGATACTTAACCAACTGAGCCACCCAGGCACCCCTGGTCACTAACTTTCAAGCAGCTGTTAGACTCGGTCTGCAAAAGAACTGTTTATTATCTGAACGTGTGTTCTACTATTGATTCAACAACTATTTATTGAGTACTTACTACTTGCCAGGAACAGTTTTCGGTAAGAGATTTACAGTAAACAAAACCAAGGTTATCCCTGAGCTCACAGAGCTCACGCTGTGGTATTAGAGTTACTCTGCATTTCCCACAATGCCTAGTATGGGACAGACCCAAAGGCAAGTGTGTGCTCAATGATCACCTCAAAATTAACTGGTTGCCTACGGCTGGTGAACCTTAAACAAAGCTTTCCTTGATTAGCTCCAAAACAGGGTCAGCTAAGGGCACTGAGTGTTGAAAATGAGTTGAATATGTTAAGATTATTTTCACAAAAGAGGACGAGGAAGGTGAGGATTCTTACATCCTTTGAACTGATGGCAGCAAGTCTCTATGCACGTACCGCTAAACTTCTTTGTTTAAATTTAAAACAGACTGAATCTATAAACCTGGATCAGATTCGTTATGAAAAACTCAACTACCAAGAAAGAAAGAATAAGCAGAATGGATGGCCCAAATGTTACCCCAACAGCTACCATCAAAATCTCTACCTTAGTAATGAATAAAACAGCCAATACTAAACAAACAAAAGGGTAATTTAAGTCTTTGCAACTGGCAACTATTACTATCCAAGGGTCCGCTCTGACCTCCATTGGAAAGAAAAAAAGTATCCAGAGACTGCAATAAAGATAGAATCAATTCAGGATATGCTGTCTGTCTTCACAAATCTACAGGAGTGGTAAACAAGAAATGAAAAACAAATGAAGACATTCCACATTGGAAAGATCTGACTGTACCTACTTGTTGATTAAAATAACTGCAGGCTATGATACCTTTACTTCTGACCTGTGTTATCAAACCCACGACTAGAGGCTCTAAGAACTGTAGAAATTTTCACCAGTTTCAGGGGACAGGGAATGCTTAAGAGAATATGTTTGCAAAGTGACTCTCAGTCAGGTCTTCCTGAGAGACCCAGAGACTCCAGACTAACAGGAAGGTTTCTTTGGTTGTGATCCCAAGTGGTGGCTGGGTTGATCTGCACAGCAAATCCCTAGCAAAGTGGGAGAGGTAAGAAGATGAAATGAGGTGGAGAAGAAAGTTTATCTTCTAAAAAGCACAGGGAGACACATAATAATAAGGTATTAAGCCTGAGGATCATTTTTCCTGCTCCATAAGAGAATTTTCTATTCAAGTATTTTATTTCCTGACATTTACAGAGAGGTCAACACATTTGGACATATGCTGCTGACCTCCTCAGGTTCTATTTGAGGAAGTTGACAGGCTGTATTTAAAAATGCTGAATTGGGGTGTTAAATCTATAAAGTAAACAGATCTAATTCCTTTATTAAGAGATTAAAATAGGGGCGCCTGGGTGGCGCAGTCGGTTAAGCGTCCGACTTCAGCCAGGTCGCGATCTCGCGGTCCGTGAGTTCGAGCCCCACGTCGGGCTCTGGGCTGATGGCTCAGAGCCTGGAGCCTGTTTCCGATTCCGTGTCTCCCTCTCTCTCTGCCCCTCCCCCGTTCATGCTCTGTCTCTCTCTGTCCCAAAAATAAATAAAAGTTGAAAAAAAAATTTTTTTTTTAAATAAAAAAAAAAAAGAGATTAAAATAATATTTCTGCATGCCACTTTTTCTTTCACTTGAAATTGTCATGGTTACTTACATTTACTGATAGTAATGCCTTATTTATTGAATTTTCTTAACAATTAAGTGACATTGAGTTTCTATATTAATAGGCTAATATTTTTTAAAAGACCAATTCTTCACCTCAAAAATCGACTCTCGGGGAAGAGCACAATCTTGGGAACCATACAGACTTATGCCCCAGTCTTGACCATGTCGCCTATACCAGACTCTATGTGAATTTGTAGGTGGAAATAAATCTTCCTATTCCTCACGTGCACTGCTGTGTAGATGGGCTTAAATGTCACAGGTAGTATTTTTTTTAACAACTCACCTCCCTTTCTGAGCCCCTGGGGCACTGTGCTCCCTCCTAAACAGTCCTTAGCCCCAAAATGAAAAGCAGGTGACAAAAAAAGAAGGAAACAACCACTTTAGTTCATGTGCACACATAAAACCAACAGCTCAAAGAGTTTGGGTAGATTTTGGAAAGAATTAACAACAGCTCACCTGTGGCTGCTGTTCTGCCAGTCGATTGTGGTACCTTTGGACTGCCTCTCGAAGTTGTTTCTCTTTCTCATTTTTTGATGGTGACGCTCTGTTCATGGTGCCCAGGGGGATGGAAGGTAGGCTTTCTGCCTGATGACAACTTCACGATCAACAAGAAACAACATCAGGAGGAAATATCAAACTGTTTATTGTCTGTGAAAGATGACTTACTTCTATGAACAGCTACTCCTTACGCCTTATATCCAACACGTGAATACAAAGGAAGAGCACTGTATTGATGACTTTTGGCAATACATGACATTACGTCTCCAGCCTGCATGGAAAAGAGCTTAAGGGAAAATGTGGAGGGTGGTATATTTACAAGAATGGGAGAACCTTCATTATTTTACCAATGCTTCATTTATCCTGCATTATCATGAAATGAGGCCTTTTGCAAAGATGTCCTCAGATAATTGAAGCTTATCTCATTATTGCCAAACATTTTTTCCCCGAGAAACTTTGGAGAGAAATCTCCATGTCTCTCTTAATGACACCAAATAATTCTTCTCTGGAACACATGGATCCCTTGTTTGAGAACTCAGGAGGGCTGTGAAGCACTGTGACCACTGTGGTGCCATGCAGGCACTCAGTCACAGCCTTGGGGGCTTACGGAGCCGTGCACAGCCCTTCATCACCGATCAGCCCCACACCCTGGCTGCAGCGTGCTCCCAGCTCCCACCCTTCTCTCCCTGCTGTTGTGGTAAACACACTTGCAGGGGCCTCTGTGCTGCCCAGTCTTACTGCTATGCTGTTTCCAATCACTAGTTGGTTAACACACGTAGTATATAATCAAGTAGAACTGTATGTAAATGAACAGTAGGCAGACTGTGGACAAGAGCCTCCCTCGTTATGGTTCCATAAAATACTAACCACCTTTGAAACATATGGCTTGGGAGGTTTGGGGCATTTTGTTTTGTTTTGTTTTGTTATTTTCCTACTCTTGGTCACATGGCTATGTTCTGTAGACTTGAGTTAGCCAAACTATCAAAAAATTGATATATGATATTGTTTCTCTTGATAGCAAGGCTTGTCAAGGATAAGAAGTTCAACTCCCACCGGGCATGGCTTTTAGTCAGGGCATGACTGGGCATGTTCAGAAGTGGGGCAAAATGTCAAGGTGAATTCTGAGAGCCTGTTTTAAACAAGGGTTTTTCTCTTATTTATACGAACCAAAAATAAGGGGGAAGGGACAAAGTTTGTATGAAATAAATGTGTTGTGAAGCTGGGACAGGGAGGAGGGGGCCAAGATTAGGAGGGCCTTCTCCCAGCTGAAACAGTGCTGGAGAAGCAGAGCAGATCAAACCCATGATTTGTGTTTTTCAGGGCTTCAGGGTATATTTTTCTTGCCCCTTAGGAGAAGGGAGTGAGGAACTGTGGTCAAATTCAAGCAGGACTGTGAAAAAGCACTTAATTCCACCCACATATGGTATTCGCTGTTATTGTGAGTTTCAAACAGAGGAGGCAACTAAACAAATCAGGGGGTACCTACTATATGTACAGCTACCTGCAGTGCTGATTTGAAGACATCTGTGGGGTGGTACCTATAGAGGTTTCTATTTTGAGCAAAAACCCTGTGGCAACATGCAGTTTTTATTCAGAAAAGAATAACCTCAAGTATTTTAATAAAACACAATCCTGTCAATTATCTTTAGTTAAAGATTTTGGGAAGCAAATTAAATTTTAACTTGCAACACGACCCATGAATATTTTTAAATATCGTTCTCACAATGCAGACTTCTTTGGTTCAGTCAAATGATAAGCATCATTCTTACCCTGTTGGTGATCCCCATTTATAAATGCAGATAAACACAGAGCATGAATGGAATGGAAGTATACTGATACCTATTTCTCAGCTACTGTGATAAAAAATGTCTAGCCTCCCTCGGAAGAAGAAAAAAAAAAAAAGAAAAGAGAGAAAAAAAAAGAGGTTAGAGAGGGAGAGAGCCAAAGCATAAAAGACTCTTAAAAACTGAGAACAAACTGAGGGTTGATGGGGGGTGGGAGGGAGGCGAGGGTGGGTGATGGGTATTGAGGAGGGCACCTTTTGGGATGAGCACTGGGTGTTGTATGGAAACCAATTTGACAATAAATTTCATATTAAAAATAAAAATAAAAATAAAAATAAGGTGGAAACGAAAAACAGGCTCTGGTGGTCCAAAAAAGAATGGTTTCATTTTACCTGCTGGGTCAACTCTGAATACTACCATTTGTAAAATGGTATGTTTTGTCACTATAGAGTATATAACTGGCATTAGGCTTCCTGAAATATAAAAGGATGCCTTCAGAATCTAAAAAAACAAGACAAACGAATACATAAAAAGCAGAATCAGACCTGCAGATACAGAGAACAAACTGACGGTTGCCAGAGGGAAAGGGGTGGGGCATGGGCAAAATGGGTGAAGGGCAGTGGGAGATACAGGCTTCCAGTTATGGAATGAATAAGTCTCAGGCATAAAAGGTACAGCGTAGGGAATATAGTCAACGATACTGTAACAGTGCTGTATGGTGAGGGATGGTAGCTATACCTGTGGTGAACATAGAGCAAGGTATATAGATGTTGAATCACTGTGTTGCACACTTTGAAACTAATGTAACATTGTGTGTAATGTTACTCAAATAAAAAAAAATTTGAAACACACACAAAGAGGATGCCTTTGGAGATTGGATGTGATAAGGCAGAAAGAGTATAAGTTTACACCTACAGCTTTAGCTTCAAATTTTAGCTCTGGAGAGGAATCCTGGACAAGTCACGGGGCCTCTCTTAGTCTGTTTCCTCCTCTGAGAAATGGTGAAAGTTCATACAGTTATTGTAAACGGGAAATGAGATAATATATGCAATTGCTTTGTAAGAAAAAGCTGTTATTATATTTCCTGCCTAAATTCTGGTTACACAGATTGTTCATTCAAATGCTGTTCATTGCTATTAACCCTACTGACAATTGGCAATTAACTGCTGACCATAACACTATATTTTCTATAAATACAGATGATGCCACTTTTTGCCATTACTCTGGCCTTCCATTCATCAAATGTTGTCTAAAAACTATACTGCATTTCTCATCACTTTAATACACCAATTTCATGTGATTCTATCCAAATCGAATGGCACAGGGTGTTGCTATTTCATGGTGTATTCTCAAAGTATATAGGTCCATCCTACCATATTGAATTGGAACTATTAATGACTTTCAATAAAGTGTCAACTCTCTAGTAATTGCCCTCATAATCAGGAGTTTTTCTTTATATATCTCCTAAATCTCTTGCTGGCACATTAAGCATATTTTTTGTCCTAATCTTTTCAGTGCAAATGAAATACACATGGTCAAAATTATGTCAGCATATTTCAAGAATCAAGGACATAAATTATAAATATAAGATGACTCTCTGCATTTTAGGCTTTGAGAGACCATCAGTTTTCTGTCAATGTGGCTAAATTTATCTTGCCTGTCATCACAAGGGGCACTGTAATGCAGCTTTGAAACTAATTTTGCTATGTTCTCTGATGGCATCACCACATTTCAAGAAGAGGGTGAGAGTGTGCCAATCCAGGGACAATGGTAAGCTGGAGGTAAAGAAAGCTGTAGAGGACAGATTCCAGTTCTGTGAGTCCAAGAATGCCCAAGGCTGGGCTAAGAAGTCATAGATATATGTTAGACGTGTGGGGAGGGACCTCAATTCTTATAACTAAGAAGCCCCCAGTAACCAGAAACTTAGTAAATTGTCTTTCTAAGGGACTCAGCTGGACCCAGAGAAGATACAAAAGGTACTATGGTTACACCCCATCCTAAATGATAGAAAGTCAATTTCAAGAGAGGTTCTGTTACCTGTTCAAGGTTTCACAGCTATTGGAGCCAGGCGTCAATCCCAGGCAGCCTGGCCTCAGAGTCAGAACTCTAAACACTATACTAATGATGCATGAAAAGTTTTTACCTCACAGGAAGGGATCAATACTATTAACTATTCTAAATACTGAAATTGAGCCAACTCATGGTTCCTATGTGGGAGATATTTAAGTTTCAAGTTAGGGCTAGAAACTGGTGACAAGTCAGAAGACCCTGGCCAGTAGCTTTAGCAACATGTTTCTCAGCCCCCATCTGGGTTTCAGCTTCCACTTCTGTAAAATGAAGGAACGAGACCAGATCAGTAGTGTCTAATCATGCTCGCTGCAGCTCTAAAGCTCAAAGCTCTAAGCTCCCCAGAGCTTTGTACAGAGAGTATAGAACAGAAATGATAAGTGGATGTCTTTGGCCCCCAGATTTCCAGCTTCCATTTCAATCAGGAAAGTTCTGCACTTATCTTGTAAATTTGGGGTCTGAGATAAATGTTATTTGGAAAACAAACAAACAAGCAAGTTCTCCTGTAAAACAAGAAATAAGACTGAAAACCCCCAGGCCATCTAAGAGTCCTTACCACTTCTGGCATTTTCCTTTTTTTTTCCTCTTTTTTCTTTAATTATATTTTTTTATTTTTTAAAATTTACATCCAAATGGCATTCTCCTTAGTCTCTAAATATGGCTAACCTGAGGACTCCAGGTGGAAGGGGTTTTAGCAGCAGTTTCTAAAATATTTTTTTTAATTTTCTCTCTCTTGGTTTTTTGTTTGTTTGTTTGTTTGTTTTAAGGCTAGATAAAAATAACCAAACAGGAATTATTACACTAATGTCTGTATTTGCAATATTGATCCACTTATGCAGGCCAAAAACTTAGGACAAACTCTATGGAGAAGCAATGTTTGAATTAGGGGTGCCTTCATTAAAAGGGGGTACTGACTCTTTTCTCCCCAAGGAAAGTCACAGAAGTCTAACAGGCCAGTAATAACAGTGACATTCATCAATACTTAATCAGTCTTTTTCCTGTTTTAGTCTGAACTTCTTCCTCCAGGAGCACAAAGCAATGAAATCAATATGTGACTTAAACAGAAAAAAGCACATGGTCTAACAGGCTAGTGCCCCTGGAGACACCCTCTGGATAAGACTCCTTTATGATAAAGCCATACATTGTGTGAAAATGAACTGGAAGGCAGAACTCAAACACTGGGTCATGGTCTCCTGCTGCACACGTTGCACACAGCTGCACGTCCCCAAAGTTTGCAAATAGTTACATCCAGGTCTCTTATCTTGATGGAAAAGTACATTAACAAAGTGTCTCTCCATAGGTGGCAAAGAGATAGAAACAGTTCACAGGGATGATAGCTATTAAGCTAAGACATCTATAGCTGAAATTTCCTAGTCTCATACATTATTATGTTAGGAATTAAAAATGGATAAAGAATTTTAGAAAACTATCAAAAACTACCTGTTTTCCAAGATGTTAGGATTATTTGCACAAATCCAGAGATCAAAAAATTCTTTTTCCTGATAATTGATAGAAGAAGGCAAGACTCTCCATTTAAGGCAAAGATCTGAGAATGAAAACAAAATCACACACAAGAAAGACCACAATCAGAAGTGAACCTAGCACAGTTACATGGCTGATTGCACATACCAAAAGTATGAGGTATCTTTTGAAACAAAGCAAGTTAATCTATCATCACATACCTTTTATATTTGATAGCACAACTAGTCTGGGATTCTATGAGCTACACTGGGGCACCACCACCAATAAATTATTGTTATTATTATTGTTTTGTCATTGTTGTTATTGCTTAAGTTCTTTCCAGTTGGTTTCTGCTACTTTCAGGCAAAAGAATCTTTTTTTTTTTATTTTTATTTATTTATTTATTTATTTTTAATTTTTTTTTTTCAACGTTTATTTATTTTTGGGACAGAGAGAGACAGAGCATGAACGGGGGAGGGGCAGAGAGAGAGGGAGACACAGAATCGGAAACAGGCTCCAGGCTCTGAGCCATCAGCCCAGAGCCCGACGCGGGGCTCGAACTCACGGACCGCGAGATCGTGACCTGGCTGAAGTCGGACGCTTAACCGACTGCGCCACCCAGGCGCCCCAAAAGAATCTTAACTAATAGATTCCTCTCCACCTCTTCTTGAACAGGGGAACATTTCTAGTGACTTGACTCTTCCATTTTCTCTGATTCAGTATTTCTCTACTGCCAACACCACTTTCCATCTCCAACCACATGACTAACAAAACAAGGAAAATCAAGTTCTCTGAACAGTTCACAGTTTCTTTTCCTGTGTTTGTCTTCTGCTCTTACTCTACTCTCCAGCCTACAGTTTGGTTTCTGACCTCATTTGTCTATTTCTTCCTTTCACTCCTTCATGCCTTTAGGACCAAGGGACTCCACTCTTTCCAGGATTAACGCTAATCCTGAATTCTATCCACATACACAGCTAATGGCTCTTAGGTAAACATTTTCCCTGTTCGCCTATGATGGAAACAGTTTGCACACTGGTTCAAGTCACACAGCGTTCAAGTCACAATGGTTAAGAACTGGAATAGCTCAGGAGCCTGGCTGGCTCAGTCGGTTAAGCTTCCAACTTCGGCTCAGGTCATGATCTCACAGTTCGTGGGTTTGAGGTCTGTGTCGGGCTTTCTGCTGACAACTCGAAGCCTGGAGCCTGCTTTGGATTCTGTGCCCCTCTCTCTCTGCCCCTCCACAGCTTGCACTCTTTTTCTGTGTCTCTCTCTCAAAAATAAATAAAAACATTAAAAAGTTTTTTTTAAAGAGAACTGGAATAGTTCTACCACTTGCTACCTCCATGATTCTGGATGAACTACTTCTCTGTGCTTCAGTATCATTGTCTGTAACAAGATATTAATATTAGCACTTACCTAAAAGAATTGTTAAGGATTAAATGACATAACAATTTTAAGAGCCAACATTGCGAGGCACTATTTATGATGCTAAATTTTATGTGTCAATTTGACTGGGCCGTGGCATACCCAGATATTTGGTCATACATTATTCCGAGTGTGTCTGTGAGGGTGCTTGGGATGAGAACAACTCTTGCATTGGTAGACTGAGTTAAAAAGATTACCCTTCCTAATGTGGGCCTGAAGGCCTGAATAGAACTCAAAAAGGGTTACTGTCTTCTAAGAAAGAAGGAACTTTTTCTTCTTGACTGTCCTCACATTGAGCTGAGACATCAATTTTTTCCTGACTTCCGACTCACACTAAAACATCGGCTCGTCCTGGGTAACAAGGCTGTCAACATTCAGACTCGAACCATATTACTGGGTCTCCTGGCCCTCAGGCCTTCAGCCTCAAACTGGAGTTAAATCAATGGCTCTCTTGGGTCTCCAGCTTGCTGACTGCAGGTCTCGGGACTCTTTAGTCTCCTTAATCATGTGAGCCAATTCCCTATAATTAATATCTATCCATCTATTCACCTCTCCTTTCGGTTCTGGTTCTCTGGAGGACCCTAATATGCCATCCTAAGCACTTAGTAAATTTTGCATGTGTTAATTCATATTATTTTCATCAAACTGTATGATTTAGCTACAAATGCTAACCCCATTTTAAGAGTCTAAACACTGAGGCTTAAAGAAGGTAAGGAATTTGCCCAATTTCATACAGCTCTTGGGTACTAGAGGCTGGATTCTGACAGTACTCCGCAAACATCAAAAACACACAGAAATTTTCAGCTATTATTAATACCATCCGATAGACTGTTGCATATAGTCATCAATTTCCTCCATTATACCTTCTAAATACATGCCATGTATGTTCCTCTCAAATCCCACGGCTGTGCCCTTCTTCAAACATGTACAATTTCTCCCCTGGATCCTGGATCATGCCCATGGCATAACCTGACCTCAACCTTTGCTCTAGCTCTCCTCCAAATCATCCTGCACTGAGCTGCCAGAGCAAGCTTCCTACAAGTTACAAACGACAGTCAGGTCCTCTTTGGATCATCCCAGGGATGAGGTCGGAGAAGTGTTCCCTCGACACTGTGTAAACAACTACGAAATTGTGCACATGGCGTGCACTTTCTTTGTTTGCCTGGCTGCCTTCTCCACTGGATGGCAGACTCCTTGCAGATAGAAGACAGTGTCTTTAGTTCTCTAACCCTCTGGAAGTTATAGTGGCTGGAAGATGTATCAGAGACATGCACTAAGTGCTGAATGCTTCAATGATGTCTGTTGTTCTTATACTGAAACACTTCCAAAGACTCTTCATTACTTATCAGAGTAAACACTCCTTACTCTGGCCTTTAAGTCACTCTAATTAAAGTTTACTCAACCTACTCTTAGCTTTTATTATTAATTCATCATTCATTCAGTAGCTAACTTCTAAGTACTAGTTAACACAGTGCCACGTATTGAAATTTTTTGAACGACTGTATCTATTATTCTATGACAAAAATTTTAGTTGAAGTATCCACTTGATATTAACACACATGTCCCACTACATCTCTGCCTGTCAAAATTCTACCTTAGACAGAGGTAGAGGAAGACAGTGGGGGAGTGGAAGGAGCCTAGGCTCACCTTGTCCCATGAACACAACCAGATAACTATCAAATCATCCTGAATGCCCCAGGAATAGACCTGACGGACCTGACGACTGGCAGAACAAACTCCACAACCAAAGGGAGAGAGGAGGCCACATCGAAGAAGGTAAAAAAAATTCTACTTTAAAGACCATAGCACAAGCTACCTCTATCACAAAGCCTGGCTTCAACTTCCTCCACCTCCCTTTTGGAATCCTCAAATAATTTTATGCCTCTTTGACATCACTTACCTAATTTTCATTTTTATTACAATTCGTTTCGTGTGTATCTTAACCTCTCTCCTAGACCCTAACCCCTTTGAAAGCAAGAACCCTATCCTACCCACCTTTGTCTTTCTCACACCCCATTTTTAACACAATGACTTGCATATTGACTCACTAAGTGTTTGCTGATTGGAATGGAATTCAACACTCACCACACTGAATGATGAATGGTATGGCCATGGCTTGTCTTCTTTGATACTGAATAGAATCTAAAGATTTCTCTACATCCTTGTTATTCTGGTATCCAAATTCATTCCAAAACCGTGTTAGATTTCTATTACCTAAAAAAAAAAAGGCAAAAATTAATGAAAGAAAATAAATCAACAAGATCAGGATTGATAAGCAAAGTTGAATACAAACACGTGTATATACAGTACGATCTCAACTATGTAAAAACTAGTACATAGACAGAAATAAGAAATAAAAGTATTAACATTAGTTTTCTCTGAGTATGAGTGAAATTTATCTTCTTTATACTTTCTCGCATTTCCCAACCTAAATACAATCAACATATTATTATATTCATTATAATGGCACAATATTTTTATAACAAAATTAAAAACAATAGCAGTTATAAAAGCATATACATACCTCTACTATTGCAATAAAATACATTGATATTTAAGGCTCTTTTCTTAAATACTCCCAGAAGCAACTGTACTTGTTAAACTTAAAGGCCACCCTGAAGACTATTGGTTTAGTGCGGTGCCTGGGTGGCTTAGTCGGTTGAGTATCTGACTTCGGCTCAGGTCACAGTCTCATAGTTCACGAGTTCAAGCCCTGTTTTGGCCTCTCGGCTGTCAGCACAGAGCCTTCTGTCCCCCACTTTCTCTGCCCCTCCTCTGCTTATACTCTCTCAAAACTGAATAAACATAAAAAAAAAAAAAAGACCATTGGTATAAATATTTCTCATCTGGCCTCATAGCCACAGTTTCTTCATCTTTATTTTAGCTCTGGTTCTTTTTCCTTACAGTCTTTTATGCCCTAGCCTTGGCCCAGATTCTATACTCCCTCCTTGCTTAGAAACAACACTTGTCAAGGAGGACCATTAGGAGCCCTTCTTAAGAGGTTGTGTTCTTATCCTTTGATCCAGCAACTGCACTGGTAGGACTCTTCCCTACAAACACACAAAATAAATAAACATACAATATGTATTACAACACTGTTTGGAATAGCAAGAACAACAACAAAAAGTGGAAACAACATAAAAGCCTAAAGAGGAAATGGTAAATGCTATTTCCAAACAAGGGGATACAAGGCGACCTTTAAAACAGGTAGTTAGAGCTAAATGCACAGCTGTTTCAAGACCTTTTGGATAGAACGTTAATGATATTTTTTTTAAAAAAGACATAAAATAGAATACCTAGTATAATCAATTTTTGTCATTTATTAAAAGCTTATACATATATAATTTTGATGGGCACGGCTTTCTATTCCTAAAAGAAACAACAGGAAGTTTTAATAGTAGATGCTACCGGGGCGCCTGGGTGGCGCAGTCGGTTAAGCGTCTGACTTCAGCTCAGGTCACGATCTCACGGTCCGTGAGTTCGAGCCCCGCGTCGGGCTCTGGGCTGATGGCTCAGAGCCTGGAGCCTGTTTCCGATTCTGTGTCTCCCTTTCTCTCTGCCCCTCCCCCGTTCATGCTCTGTCTCTTTCTGTCCCAAAAATAAATAAACGTTGAAAAAAAAAAAAAATTAAAAAAAAAAAAAATTAAAAAAAAAAAAAAAATAGTAGATGCTACCGGAGAGAGGTTGAGAGGTTGAGAAGGCCAAGGAAGACACTTTCACTTTCCATTTTTAACTTTCTGCATGCTTTGTTGTTTTTTTAATTTTTTAAAAGTTTATTTATATTTTGAAAGAGATGGAGGAAGCATGAGTGGGGAGAGGCAGAGAGAGAGAGGGAGAGAGAGAATCCCAGACAGGTTCCACACCACCAGCACAGAGCCTGATGCCGGGCTCAAACCCATGAAACAGTGAGATCATGACCTGAGTCGAAACCGAGATTTGGACTGAGCCACCCAGGCGCCCCCTGAACACTTTGTATATTTTTACATGGCATATATTACTTTAAAAATGCTTTTTAAAAAAAAGAACCTGTGCTTACCATTCTGTCCAATATGGTAACCAGTAACCACACATGGCTACTAAACACTTGAAAAGTGGCAGATATAAAACATTTCATCAATGTACAAGGTCAAAACAGTGAGGGTCTAACATACATACCTTGGAAATAAATATATGCAACAACCTGAACACAGGACTGTATAATCTATGCAGAATACAAATAAACATCCTTACCCCTTACTGTTCCTGTTAAAATTTAGGTCCAGAATGCTGTGTGCCATTAAGAGCAGCAAGGAAAGAATGCAGACTTCCAAAGGAACTACGAAATTGGGCCAGGCTGAAAGCTGTCCTCACAAATTCCCAGGTCTCCTCCCTTGTCTCTTCACGGAACCGTGAACAGCTCTCATGTCAAATTTCCTTTGGACTGTGGTTCTTAGGCTTTTCTCAACTCAAACTCTTGGCTTTCTGCTAACTGTTCAGCAGGTAGTCTTGCCCCAGCCCCCAGACTCCACTTGTTCACTGCACACCAGATTCTGAAATGTTCTTTGGTGTCTGCACAGGGCTTGTAAGACCTTGTTCTCTGATTTCCACATGAACTACTCAGTTCTTTCTATGTCAAGGCAAGAGCTGCTGTTTAGATTAAAGTCAGGAGGCTTCAAGTGTTGTCTCTGCCACACATTAGTTGTATAATTGTGGGAAGCTACTGAATTTTCTGATCATAAAGTGAGTGTTTACAATAACTTGCTTTACAGGGTTATCATAAGGAATAAACGTGAAGGTGTGTTAAAAACTACAGCACTCTTGGGCACCTGGGTGGCTCAGTCAGTAGAGCGTCCAACTTTGGCTCAGGTCATGATCTCACCATTCGTGAGTTCAAGCCCCGCGTCAGGCTCTGTGCTGACAGCTCAGAGCCTGGACCCTGCTTCGGATTCTGTGTCTTCCTCTCTCTCTGCTCCTCCCCTGCTCACACTTTGTCTCTCTCTCAAAAAAAAAAATAAAATAAATAAATAAACATTAAAAAAAATTTTTTTTAAACCTACAGCACTCTGCAGAAGTTTAAGCTGCTGCTGCATTATACTTGTCCTCTCTTTAAATATTGCTTCCCCAAGGAGGCTGTACCTTTTGAAAGGAGAAGTTGTGCTTTATAACTTTGCATGCCTTCAACACAGAGGTCAGCATCCTGCACGTAACAAGCCCTCAAAAAATGTTGCTTCTAATCTTGACAAAATATGTTATTGATATCCTGTTATGGTTTAAAATGAAGGTGAAATAATGTCTCTCGCTGAAACATTAACTGAACACAGTTAACACAGCCCAACTCACTTCTATAACCAGTATCAACCACAAACCCCAACATAAATATTCTAAGGTTTGTGAAGCTACTAGGATGTTAGAAACACCGGCACACACCTCTCAAGGGTAGGATGATACTCTGTGATACACCACTCTTTTTTTTTTTTAATTTTTAAAAATGTTTACGTATTTATTTTTAGAGAGCGAGCAAGTAGGGGAGGGGCAGAGAGAGAGGGAAACAAAATCCCAAGCAGGTTCTGCACCTTCAGCATGGAGCTCGATGTAGGGCTTGACCCCACAAACCATGAGATCACAGCCTGAGCCACAATCAAGAGTCGGACACTTAACTGACTGAGCCATCCAGGTGCCCCTTTAAAAAAAAAAATTGATGTTTATTTGTTTATGTGATCATACCACTCTTTAACACCTACGTATTACATTTTAGTTTACTCTATGCCTATTTTTCCCTCTAGAGAGTGAAATCCTTAAAGACAGTGGCTATGTTAGGATCTTGCTTTCAGAGGCAGACACATAGAGCTTAATGCTTACTTATAAGACTAAATAATACTGAAGAATAACTGGCGATCAAAGCAAAACATAGAACATTCAGTAGCCCAAACATCATGACCAGGCATGATAGAAGACACACTACTAGAGTAGATATCAGGACAAAGAAAACAACTAGAGTTATTCACTCAGGGTCAGAAATGGCTTTTTCTAACTCTCAAGAGAACTTCAACTTTTCTTCAGATAGAAACTACTCAAACATGTACAACTTCCAACATGTTATTAAAACCAGTTTCCAAGGACTGGACACTGAAGACTAGGCAGATGCTTCATCAATGGGATTAAGTAAGCCAGAGATTGGCAGTATGAGGAAACCTATCACGTCAGTTTCTTTTTTTTTTTTAATTTTTTTAATGTTTATTAATTTTTTTTTTTTTTTTTGAGAAAGAGAGAGACAGAGCATGAGCAGGAGAGAGATAGAGAAAGAAGGAGACACAGAATCCCAAGCAGGCCCCAGGCTCTGAACTGTCAGCACGGAGCCCAATGTGGGCTCAAACTCACGAATAGCAAGATCATGACCTGAGCCCAAACCAGACGCTTAACCAGCTGAGCCACCCAGGTGCCCCTTATCATGTCAGTTTCTATTTTCTTTTATGTATTATTCAGTCTGTAGAGATTTATACAGATATCCCTGAAAAAAACTGCTCCCATAAAAGGGAACTTCCACCAGGCTATCAGTGAATTTTTCAGGAGAAACTCTGCAACCCAAGAGAGTGTGGGATGATATAATCAAAGTGCTGAAAAAAATGACAAGAACACCACGACCTACCAACCAAGAATAATTTACCCAGCAAAGCTGTCCTTCAGAAATTAAGGAGATGCCTAGAATTTCCGAAACACAAGCTGAGGGATTTCATTACCAGTAGACCTGCTGTAACAACAAATGCTACAGGGAATTCTTCAAGCTAAAATGAAAGGACACTATTTTAGTAACTTGAAAACATGAAAATATAAAACTCACTGGTAAAATATGTATATAGATTCAGAATGTTCTAATACTATGATGGTGGTGTATAAATCATTTAACTCTATTACAAGAGTTAGACAAAAGTATTAAAGATAACTATAGCTATAACTTCTTAATGGATACACAATATTTAAAACATGTGAACTGTGAAATAAAAAGCAAATAATGTTTGCGGGGAAAGGGAGTAACAGGGTAGAGCTTTTGTATGCAACCAACGTTAAGTTGTCTACTACACTTCAATTAAAAAAAAAGAGGGGCGCCTGGGTGGCGCAGTCGGTTAAGCGTCCGACTTCAGCCAGGTCACGATCTCGCGGTCCGTGAGTTCGAGCCCCGCGTCGGGCTCTGGGCTGATGGCTCAGAGCCTGGAGCCTGTTTCTGATTCTGTGTCTCCCTCTCTCTCTGCCCCTCGCCCATTCATGCTCTGTCTCTCTCTGTCCCAAAAATAAATAAACGTTGAAAAAAAAAATTAAAAAAAAAAAAAAAAGAACATTGACAGAATTCAATATCCGTTCATGATAAAAACTCTCAACAAATTAGGTTTAGAAGGAATGTACCTCAACACAATGAAGACCATTATGTCAAGCCAACAGCTAATATAATATCATACTCAATAGCAAAAAGTTAAAATCTTTTCTTCACAATCAGGAAAAAGACAAGGATGACTACCCTCACCACTTCTAATCAACATTGTACTGGAAGTCCTAGCCAGAGCAATTAGATATGAAAAAAATAAACAGCATTCAAATCGGAAGTGAATAAGTAAAAAAAAAAAAAAATCTGGTTTGCAGATGACATGATAGTATAAATGGAAAATCTAAATACTCCCCCCAAAAAAGTGTTAGAACTCATCAAAACAAAAATTCAGTAAATCAAAGGATACAAAACCAACATACTAAAATCGGTTGCTTTTCTGCCACTAACAATGAACTGAAAGAGGTAAGAAAGAGAAATTAAGAAAACTTTCTCATTTGCAAAGTAATGTTGAAAAAGAAAACCAAAGTGGGAGACATCACAATCCTGGACTTTACCCTCTACTACAAAGCTATCATCATCAAGACAGTATGGTATTAGCACAAAAACAGACACATAGGCCCAGAATTGGACCCAAAAACGTATGACAAACTAATCTTTGACAAAGCAGGAAAGAGTATCTAATGGAAAAAAGACAGTCTCTTTAGCAAATGGTACTAGGAGAACTGGACAGCAACATGCAGAAGAATGAAACTGGACCACTTTCTTACACCATACACAAAAATAAAATCAAAGTGGATGAAAGACCTAAATGTGAGACACAAAATCATAAAAACCCTAGAGGAGAAAGCAGGCAACAACCTCTTTGACCTCAGCCACAGCAATTTCTTGTTCAACACATCTCTGAAGGCAAGGGAAATAAAAGCAAAAATGAACTATTGGGACCTCATCAAGATAAAAAGCATCTGCACTACAAAGGAAACAATCAACAAAACTAAAAGGCGACTAATGGAATGCGAAAAGATATTTGCAAATGACATATTGGATAAAGGGTTAGTATCCAAAATCTATAAACAACTTACCAAACTCAACACCCAAAAAACAAATAACACAGTGATGAAATGGGCAGAAGACATGAATAGACACTTTTCCAAAGAAGACATCCAGATGGCCAACAGACACATAAAAAGATGCTCAACGTCACTCATCATCAGGGAAATACAAATAAAAACACAGTGAGATACCACCTCACACCAGTTAGAGTGTCTAAAATTAACAGCTCAGGAAACAACAGATGTTGGCAAGGATGTGGAGAAATGTGAACCCTCTTGCACTGTTGGTAGGAATGCAAACTGGTGCAGCTGCTCTGGAAAACAGTGTGAAGGTTCCTCAAAAAATTAAAATTAGAACCACACTATGACCCAGCAATAGCACAACTAGGAATTTATTCAAAGCATACAGGAATGCTGATTCATAGGGGCACATGTACCCCAATGTTTATAGCAGTGCTTTCAACAATAGCCAAATTATGGAAAGAGCCCAAATGTCTATCAACTGATGAATGGATAAAGAAGATGTGGTTTATATACACAATGGAATACTACTTGGCAATGAGAAAGAATGAAATCCTGCCATTTGCAACAATGTGGATGGAACTTAGGCTAAGTGAAATAAGTTAGTCAGAGAAAGACAGATATCATATGTTTTCACTCATATGTGGAACTTGAGAAACTTAACAGAAGACCATGGGGGAAAGGAAGGGGAAAAAACAGCTTCAAACAGAGAGGGAAGCAAACCATAAGAGACTCTTAAATACAGAGAACAATCTGAGAGGTGATAGGCACTGAGGAGAGCACTTGTTGGGATGAGCACTGGGTGCTGTAGGTAAGCGATGAATCACAGGAATCTACCCCAAAACCAAGAGCCCACTGTATACGCCGTATATTAACCAACTTGACAATAAATTATATTTTTAAAAAAATAATACTTAAGATTAAATTTAACCAAGGAAGTAAATGTCCAATACACTGACAACTGTAAGACACTGATGAAAGAAATTGAAAAGATACCAAATAAAGGAAGAATAACCCATGTTGTTGGGTTGGATGAATTCATATTTTTTAAATGTTCACACTACTGAAAGCAATCTACAGAATCAATACAAAAGAAGTACAAGAAACAATCTCCAAATCTGTATGGAACCACAGAAGACCTCAAATAACCAAGACTATCTTGAAAAAGAAGAACAAAGCTGGATGCCTCAGCCTTCCTGATTTCAAAACATATTACAAAGCTGTGTATTTAAAACAGTATGGTAATGGCATAGAGGCAGACACATAGACCAATGGAACAGAACAGAAAGCCCAGAAATAAATCCCACCCATATATGATCAACTAATATTTGACAAGTTCACTGAGAACACACAATGGGGAAAGGAGAGTCTCTTCAATATAAAGCAGTGGAAAAACTAGATATCCACATGCAAAAAAACAAAACTGGGCCTGACACTAGATATAAACATTAACTCAAAATGGATTAAAGACTTAACTTTAAGTCCTGAAACCATAAAATCCTAAAAGAAAACATAGGGAAAAAGCTTCTTGAGATTAGTCTGTTTTGGATACAACACCAAAAGCAAACGTAACAAAAGCAAACAAATAACAAGAAAACAAAAATCAAACAAAAAACAAATGGGACTACATCAAACAGAAAAGCTTCTATACAGCAAAGAAAACAATCAACAAAACGAAAGGCAACATACAGAAAGGGGAAAATATTTGCAAACCATATATCTAATAAAGGGTTAATATCTAAAATATGCAAGGAACTCCTACAATCCAACAGCAATAAACACATACATACATACCCACACTCTGATAATAAAATGGGCAAAAGACCTGAATATACAGTTTTACAACAAAGATATACAAATGGCCAAAGGTACTTGAAAAGGTGTTTATCATCAGGGAAATGCAAATCAAAAGCACAATATATAATCTCACACCTTGTAGGATGGCTATTATCAAAAAGTTAGAGAGGGAGGGAGCCCAACCATAAGAGACTCTTAAAAACTGAGAATAAACTGAAGGTTGATGGGGGGTGGGAGGGAAGGGAAAGTGGGTGATAGGAATTCAGGAGGGCACCTGTTGGGATGAGCACTGGGTGTTGTATGGAAACCAATTTGACAGTAAATTTCATATTAAAAAAAGGAAAGCTTAACTTTAAAAAAAAAAAAAAAAAGAAGAGATACAAGTGTTGATGAGAAGGTGGAGAAAAGGGAACTCTCATGCACTGCTGGTGGGAATGTAAATTGGTACAACCATTATGGGAAACAGTATGGAGGTTTCTCAAAATATTAAAAATAGAACTACTATCTGACCCAGAAATCCCACTTTTGGACATATATCTGAAGGAAATGAAATCAGTGTCTTAAAGAGATCTTCAATATCACGTTCACTGCAGCATAGCCAAGATATAGAAATATGGAAACCTAGGGGCGCCTGGGTGGCTTGGTCGGTTAAGCGGCAGACTTCAGCTCAGGTCATGATCTCACGGTCTGTGAGTTCGAGCCCCGCGTCGGACTCTGTGTTGACAGCTCAGAGCCTGGAGCCTGTTTCAGATTCTGTGTCTCCCTCTCTCTCTGCTCCTCCCCTGTTCATGCTCTGTCTCTCTCTGTCTCAAAAATAAATAAACGTTAAAAAAAAATTTTTTTAATAAATATGGAAACCTATATGTCCATTGATAGATGAAAATATGATTATATAGATAGATAGAATATTATCCAGCCATAAACAGTTGGACATACTGCCATTCGCAACATGAAGGTCATTATGCTAAGTGAAATAAGCCAAAGAAAAACAAACAGTATATGGTATCTTTCATATATAGACATCTAAAAAAAGAAAGTTGAATTCATAGAAACAGAAAGTAGAATGGTAGTTGTCAGTGGCTGTAGGGTAGGGGAAATAGGGAGATGCTGGTCAAACGGCACAAGCTTTCACTAATAAGATCAATAAGTTTTGAGGATCCAAGGTATGGCATGGTGCCTGTGGTTAGTACTGAAGGGTATACTTGAAATTCGTGAGGAGAGTAAATCTTAAGCAATCTAACTCCACACATACAAAAAAGACAACTGTGTGAGGTGAATGATGCATTAATTAACGTGATTATGGTAAATATGTCATAATGTATATGTATATCAAATCATCATATGGTACATTTTAAGTATCCACAATTTTTTGGTCAATTATACCCCAATAAAGCTGGAAAAAAAAATCCTTATCTATCTAGTCTGGCAAGAAATAATAAAATTAATAATAATAATAATTCATTAAATCAGGTTAGTCTTGACTAGTGGTATGGTATATATAATTATGGGCATTTGGTTACATATGTGGTTTTAATAACTGATGTTATTGTTAATGTATCTTAATGAGGATTTAATTACCCTTTCATCCAGAAGTCAATTAAAAGAGCTGGAATTTCAAAATTTGGAAATTACTTGATTTTTAAAAATGTATCTTAAATATTTCTACCCACCTATAAAGAGTACTATGAAGAAAACTAAAAATTTATTAATTCCAAAATTATATCATTTGAACATCCTCAAGGTATTCCGATCAAAAAATTCAGTTTACTTTGTAAACAAGAAATGGCTGCAAGCATACAGGTGATATTCAAAATTATAAAACAATACATATCTTGAGATTTTTGTTTGAATAATCAACAAGCTTATTAAATTGGTAAAATAATTAGGAATTAATGCACACAGAATTAAAGTCCTAATTTCTAGAACAAGTATCTGAGAAAAACTGAAAATTTAATTTACTGCTAGTTATGTGTGGGGTCCTTTATTCAGAAGATTTCTAATGCTTAAATTAATCTGGTTAATTTTTCAGGAGACTTTTAAAACTCAGGAAAAATAATGGGAACTGCCGCAATAACTTACTAAACATTTGCCAGACACCAGTAACTAAAAGAGCAGTTTCACAAAGACTGTGCCTCTTAAAAAGAAATGTTACACCCTCCTAGATGTCAGTTTCATATCTATTCATAGAATGTACAAAGACATCCAGGGAATCAATTAGCCAAGAGGAGAAGTAATAAAATTCAGTAATAAGCTACCAAAGCAAAGCTTTGATGGTTTCAATCAAAATAAGGAAGGCTAAAACAGTTATGAAATCAAAGCACCAGGAAAATCATGAGATGAAGGTGCTTATCAAGTCTCTGACTTCAGGTAGTTCTGCAACTAAACAGATGATTATATTCTATTTTTAAAGATCTCCTGAGACAGAAATTACATATCTATTCTCTGGATATTGTAAATCATGCCTCCAGCTCTGTTGAAACTGTCCTGTTCATCATTACCCCTCATTCTTAGCTAAGTTAGATATCAGACCTTTTATAAGCTGATCCATGTGTAACTGCTGATCATTTATATTCTTGATGGAATCTCTCAGGGATGGCAAACTGGTTTCAACAAAAAGGCCAACTCCAATCAGCTGGAAGTGATACATGTACGCTCTTGTGAAGGGTCATGAAGCCAGTGGCCACTTAGAAGGAAGAACTGCCATTACGGCTTAGAGAATCTGTGGGGCACGTATGAGAGCTGCTACGTATCCAGTTTTCCAAGTACTCTATTTGAATTGAAGGACAGCAAAGCAAGATGTCTTCAGTGGTGGCGAAGGTGCTTACAGCCCCATTCTCTCTCAGGTCTTCTGGCTGGTGTGAAGTGGGTTGAGCAAGTCTTACTTTATGGGGACAGTCAGTGGCAGAAGTAAGTGGCAGCTACAGCAAGAATGTTTCCACTTCACTCTACTGTGAGCACAGTAGGTTCCAGGGCAAAGCTCCAGGAATCTGAGGAATTGGTCCAAATCCCTGGAAGTGTCAACTTCACTACCTTCACCTGGCAACACAGCATCATTTCCTCTCATTGCATATCAGTGCTTTCCCATGAGGATCTCCTCAAGCTGCAAAATAATTTCAGAACACTACCCCCCAAACTGAGAAAATACACGATGAAAAAGAAAACTGAATTCAATAACACTTCTGTGTGATTCTGTATTTTACTACACACAACTACATCTATACATGTTTGAAAAGCTGTAGGGGTGCCTGTGTGGCTCAGTTGGTTAAGCATCCAAAATTGGGCTCAAGTCATGATCTCATGGTTCATGGGTTCGAGCCCTGCGTCATGCTCTGTGCTGACAGCTCAGAGCCTAGAGCCTGCTTCAGATTCTGTGTCTCCCTCTCTCTGCCCCTCCCCTGCTCATGCTCTCTCCCTCTCTCTCAAAATAAATTAATATTTTAAAAATTTATAAAAAAAAAAAACTGTAGCATACGGATGTGTGAGGTATAATGCCATTTTAGACAATTATTGGTAGACAGGAATTCAAACATTCCAAATAATACTCTAAAATCCCCTAGGACTCTCTGGCTCCTAGTTTAGAACATACCATTCTGTGCACTGGGTACTAGAAGAAAGAGGGTCAGAAGCCTTATGACAAGCCTTCAAAAACAAGACTGAGAAAAGTTAGGTTTCTTCTGTTTCTTCCCTCAAGAAGAAATAACTTTTACTTTCTCTTTTTAAGTTATATTTTTATTTAACTATTTTCAATGATTTTCTTTGGATATACTCAGCTTTTTTAATCCCCTCTATGATGGGGAAATTAACATTAGACATAGTAATCTAACCTAAAGTATATTCCTAGAGTTATGTGTCATTATGGGCAATATAGCCCAGTCAGCCAGCTCACTCTCCTCAATATCTGGGTTAGTAAGTTTATCTTTCTACCAGGACTCACTTTAGTCAGACATATACAAAGCCCACTGACTTAATGTTCTCAAAAATCTAAAGATTCAAACTTACTTTTCTTTTTTCTCGTTTCCCCAACTTTATTTAGTGGCACGTTCACAGTGGGGATGGGGGTAGACACAAGGTAGGGCCTGATCTGTCCTGGAGCCCAGGGGCACCACACACTACAGATGGGAGGAGGCACAGCAGGGGGCCTTGTGGCCCCAGTAGAAGCCTGTGTACCAGGGAGGAGGCAGTAAGTACCTGGGTCCCTCAAGCCCATGCCCACAATGGGAGGGGCTAATACTGGACTGAGGTTGAGGGGAAAGGATAGGGGACACAAAGTGTCTGCTCCAGAGGGGCCAAGTGACCAAGCCCTTACCCAAGGCACAAGCCCACAGGGCAGGCTGGGGCCACTCTGGACATAGAGCTACACCATTCTCCCTTTTCCTCTCTGGTGAGGGAAAGAAGGATTGGGGGCTGGGACAAGCATCTACCCTGTCCTGCCCCATCCTGTCCTTAGCCAAACAGAATGGGTTTGATATCTATTGACAATGACCCCTTGATATGCAAGTGTCTCCATGATGTTGGCAATGTTCTTGCAGTCATCAATGCTGCCATGGGCCCTGCCTGTATGTCTATGTCTGTTTATGTCTAGAAGTCCATCGTTGGGCCAGCAGCCTATGGTGAAGGTGTAAGCCTTTTTCAGATTAACCCGCTGCTGGAAGTAATCTGCCATTGGCAAGCTCAAGTACTGGCACCGGCCCAGAAGCGTGACTTTCAAGTCCCATCCTCCACGGGTGACAAAACTGATTTGACGTTTGGATCTAAGAGGCCTTCTTTCTCCATCCACTCACCGACCCTCTCCAGCACTTGTTGCAGGCTGGGCTGACCACCCACTATGGCTCGAATAATCCCTGGGAGCTCTCTGTACAGAAGGGAGTAAACTGTGGATGGACCATGGGCTAGACCTGGTCAATCTCCACGGTCTGACCTTCAGCATGAGGAATTCGATGATTCTCTCCACATACTCTGACCCTGGCCATTCAATCTACTTTTTTTTGTTAATACAACTTATGTTTTTTGTTTGTTTGTTTTTAATTTTTTTTTTTTAACATTTAGTTATTTTGAGACAGAGCATGAACGGGGGAGGGGCAGAGAGAGAGGGAGACACAGAATCGGAAGCAGGCTCCAGGCTCTGAGCCATCAGCCCAGAGCCCGACGCAGGGCTCGAACTCACGGACCGCGAGATTGTGACCTGAGCCGAAGTCGGACGCTCAACCGACTGAGACACCCAGGTGCCCCATTACAACTTATGTTTAATTCTTACTGCATTGTTTTAAATTCAGTCATTAAGATGCAACCTTCTCTTCTTTACTAGGCACACATAAGCAGACTGAGGTCTTGCTTCTGGTATGGCAGGGGAAATCAGACTGTAAAAATAAGAGTGTATTTAATTCCAGAAAAAGAAGGGTACTAGACTTTTTAGTATTTTATTTGCAATATAGGTGAGATCCTCTGAGATATTTTAGCATGAAAATTCATTGTAGATGCAAAAAATGTCATTATCATGATAATAATATAAGTGCAGTCAGAAAGAAAAGGAAGCATAAGTACTGTCAATGGTGATAATTTCAATTACCAGGTGAAAGCAGTGTAAATGGATTAAATCTAAGAATGTGATTTTTTTTAAACAGAAATCAATCCAATGAACTCCTGAACCATCCTGTTATTTGCTGAGAGCTGGCATGAAGTAATGATTTTAAACAGAGTACATATTCATGCCATACAAGTCAGGCAAATGTCTATATCATTTTTTATTGTTTTAATTTTCTCTCTCATCAAGTATGGATTTCTGTTGTTCCTGTCAAATAGTAAAATTACAAACTAACTTAGGTGACCAAGTGGAAGATGAAAAAAGTTTTAGAAGTATCAGAAGTATGAGAGCTAATAAGTGATAAAAATATGATAGAACAGAAGATTCTGGAACTCCTAATGGATCTGAGCATTGATTATTAATTGCTAATGTCATTAAAAAAGAGAGAGACCCAGGCAACCTGATGGTAGAACACACTACTACCTATGAAGCATCTTGACAAAAACCAACCAAACCAAAAAACACCACATCTAAATTTGGCCAAGCTGCTAGATTCTACCAATTTGCAAAAAAATTAATAGCATGAAAGAAGCTGTTAAACCACACCCAGTAATGCAGCGAGCAAAATTTATATGTGAAGACTACAAAACAACCAGCCCAGTTTTTCTTACAAATAAATTTCAAGGAAAAACAAGAGAGAAAAAGAAATATGAGGATGGTTAAGAGGGACTATGAGTTATACTATGACAGCAGATACTTAGAAATGTAACAACAGACTGGATATTTTAGGCTATTAAGGAAGTATTGATAATTTTAAGTGTTTTTGTATTGTTATGTTTTTAAATAGAGTTCTTTCAAAAATACATGATAAATCCATTTAATGTAATTATATAATGTCTGGAATTTTCTTCATAATCTAGTTGTTGAAGAGCAGGTGGGAATATAAATGAAACTTGTCTGCCCAGGAATTGATAACTGTTGAGAGTGGATGATGCATTTATGGGTTTCATTATAATATTCTCTTTAATTCTGTCCAATTTCATAATCTCCCATATACATTAGTTTGCTAGGACTGCCACAGCAACAACAACAACAACAAAAACATACTAGGTGGCTTAAACAATGGAAACTTATTTTCTCATAGTTGTAAAGGCTAGAAGTCCAACTTCAAGACGTGGGAAAGTTTGGTTTCTTGTGAGTCTTATCTCCTTGGCTTGCAGATGGTCACCTTCTTGCTGTGTCCTCACGTCATCTTTTCTCTGCACACACCCACCCCTGGAGTCCCTCTGTCCAAATTCCCTCTTCTTATAAGAACACCAGTCAGACTGGTTTAGGGTCCTCTCTAATGGCCTCTTTTTTAACTTAATCACCTCTTCAAAGGCTCTGTCTCCAAATATAGTCACATTCTGAGATACTGGGGGTTAGGGCTAAAACATATGAATTCTGAGGAAACAATTCAGTCTGTAATACCAAAATGAGAAATTTAAAAATATAACATATGATACTGAGAATATTATATATTTAAATGAAATAGAATACATAAAATCTGTAACTTCAAAAACTGAATAAAAAAAGAGGTATGAATTATTTCTGGATCTCTATCTCCAAACAAACTTCTCTCATAGTCTCACCTTTCAATATTTTTATAGACCTCACTCAACATGTATCCCTAGCAGAAATGTTGCATTTCATTTTTCTTGTAGTGCCTTTCTGAGATCTTACAGACTGAAGTACAGCATAAGAGAAACAATATTTATCATGAGCAGCCAGCTAGATCTACCTACTAAAGTGTTAAGGACTGAATGTTTGCATCCCCACTAAATTCATATGCTGAAATTTAATCCCAGTGTGATAGTACTTGGCAGTGGGGTCTTTGGGAGGTGATTAGGTCATGTGAGTGGATCCCTCGTGATGGGAATAGTGTCCTTACGGGAGGCCAGAGAGCTAGCTCACTCTCTTTCCACCATGTGAGAATACCAGGGGACGTCAGCAGTCTGCAAATTGGAAGAGGGCTCTTGCCAGAATCCAACCATCCTGGGACCCTGATCTTGGGATTTCCAGCCTCCTGAACTGTGAGAAATATATTTATGCTGTTCATAAGCCACCAGTTTATAGGATTTTTGCTACAGCAACCCAAACTAAGGTGTAAGCATTGTTTTCTAAAGAAACTATTCACCTAACAAATATTATCTCTCATTTTCAGAATTATACACAAACCAAGAAATTGATATGACCTAGGTGATAACCTAATTAGGAAGAATTTTAATTGATTAATTGCCTTTATCCAGTATCTCATTTCTACCTCAGGGGAGGTCATCAGTAGAAGGCCAAGTGTTTGATTTTCCTCTCCTTCCTGTGCAACAGGATTTAAAGGAAATCATAGAGAAAATACTGGCCAAACCTATCTGGAAAAATAGCATATTAATTAGAAGTCAACATTAGATTCCAAAAAAGGTAGTGATAACCTGAAAGGATGGGCTTAATAAGGTGACAGCATGTAATAGGACTAAATGTATGATTCTACTCAGAGGTCCAAAACCACTGGGGAAAAAATATAAGAGATGTATGTATGGCTTAATAAGAATACATACTAAAAATTTTATTGGGAATTCTCATTGGCAATAAAGACACTGAGGGTCAATAATGTGCTTACTGAGAGTTAACATATTAGGTTCATCAACAGAATTATGACTTAAAAGAAAGGGATGATGATCTCATTTTATTCAAGGCTGGGTTTTCCTCTGAAATTTTTGCGTCTAGGTGGCAAGCACACTTTATAGAGTATAACATGAAAATGGTGAATATATTTAACACCATATCAAGTCAAGAACAGCAACAGAACTTGGAAATGTTAGGATAAAACAAGACTGAAGAGAGACAGAAAGCTTGTCTTCAAAAGGCTGTCATTTAGAAAGGTTTTAGGCCTATCCTTCATGGCCCCAAGAGGGAAAAATGATGTTGGCCTGGCTAACTCCTTCTCATCCTTGGGGAAATATCACTTCCTCCAGGCCTTCTCTGGCTTTCGAGCAATGGTGTCTGCAGCACCTATTCTTCTCTGTTGGGCACCAATCCTTCTTCTAAGTGTCAAATCATGGTAGCCTTGCTAGACTGCAAATTCCCAGAGAGGCTGGAACATGTCTGGCTTGTCAGTCCTAGAACACTTCATGTCTACCACAGATGAGTGAATGAAACAACACGTGAGAAAGAGATTTGGCTCTGATATTAAAATGTATTTTCTAATACAGCTGTGCAGAGATTCACGGGCTGCCTCAAGAAGTAGTCATTTTTCTTTCAGAGGAAACCCCCACTCAGGTTTAAAATGGCAGTCCACTTGCCTGGGGCAGGCCTGGGTGGGGTAGAAGGGATTAAAGCATCAGGGAGGTGACTGGCTTATATGATTTTCAGCCTCCTTGCCAACCTGAGGCCTCATGGTCTGAATTCTTCTAGGAAAGGTGATGCTTATTATGTCACAGGTTTCACTTAGCACATCAGCTCTATTCTGATCCATTCTGGCAAAGTTTTGTAATAAATTTTGACGTAATTGCTTCTGTTCAAACCCAAATTTCATTTGCTGTTTCTCTCTAACTTTTCCTTCTTTTTATTTCCCTACTCCAAACAGCTGATGGTTAACGTTTCCATTTCACTGTAAGGATGCATAACGCTTCAGAAAACACAGTAGCAGACAATGAGGTGAGGTCAGACTCAGAAAAATATTTCCGAGGTTCTCAGCACCATCTGTGCCAAACATAAATGCAGATTTGATAAATGACACAAAGTCATTTCCCTTTCTGCCGATTTGATTTTTACAAGGCCCCAATTTTCTATAGAAACAGACCAGATTTATAGCAAACACAAAGACTGTATCTTTTATTTATAGGGCAAAAATCTACCCAAGTACTTTTCATCAAATTTGTGTGCCCTCTAATACTGGCTTTTAGAGTATTAGTCAAGCATTAGATGACTTTGGTTATTCCTGTGGGAATGAATACACAAGGTCGATCTCCTCAGCACAGTTCCCGAGACTACCAATTCTGACCTTGATTACTTGGTTCAGTTCAATAAGGAAATTTGGGGATGAGATTGTCAGATAAGTGAATAAATACACATGCTCACTATCCTTTCTCTACTCCCTGACTTCCTTCTAGAGGAACGTCTTTTGTAAAAGTGCCCCAGCCCTAAATCAATTTGTAGACAGCCATGGAATCGGGAAAACAACCTGGTATTCACTAATAATAATTAAAATAGAAACATAACTTATTTTGAATCTCAGTACATCCACTGAGACATTTCTGAAAAATGAGGTTGAGATAAAGATGGGGAGTTATACAAGGGGTGGGGGAAGCAGGCAAGTGACACCCAGAAGTTGAGATTACAGTTGTTAGGAGGACACCCCCACAGCAGGAAAAGGGGCTTCGAGAGAGCCCTCCCCGAAACAGGACTCAGTACGACAGTCCTGAGGAAGTGTGGGCTGGATGGAGATGATGCCTATCACCTTGAATTTCCATGCCTCTTTCTGAGGGCTTCGTTCCTTAGTCCAAGGATGAGCAAGGGAGATTACAGAGAGCATATGAGGAGAATTGGAGGAGTTACACACTTTTCAAATGCTTAACATTTTTTTCTATTCCAAGATAGCATTTGAGGACCAGACAGTAGATCCTGGATTTATACCTCACTCTGAATAGCCTTCTGTTTTCTACAGCTTTAAGCATAACCCACCAAATAAGGTACTCATTCCTACATTTAGTAGAACTTCAGACATGGCTCTGAGAAAAAAAGACACGTGGACAACGTACGTCTGTGCTGACATGTAGTTCCTGCACTCTTCAGAGCAGTGCCTCTCCAACTCTAACGTGCCTACAAATCATGGCCATGACTGCTAACACATGAATTTTCATCCAGTAGGTCTGAGATGCTGCATTTCTCACAAGCTCTCAGATGACGCTGATGCTGCACACTCAGAGAAGGTTTTAGACCATGACAAGAAAATCCAGCTTTGGCAGGAAATCTGTGCCCACACCTTTATTCACACTCCTATGTTTCTCCCCTGACTTCCTGTAGTCTTTTCTATTTCACTGCTGTAAGAAAATTTTAGGGCAAAGCGAAGTGAGTACAAAAGAAAAGAAAATATTCTAAAATCATAACCTCAAGGAGAGCAGTAAGATTTTAAGTTGTCTCAAGGGTAGAGACATAATTTGTGATATGCATGAATTATACATACTTCATGCAAATCATGGAACAAATACACAGTAGCCTGTCTATTTTTTTCCATAAACGAAGCCCTATGTCTGCATAACTTAAAGGAAGTTTATTTCATTAATGCACAGCATACCATCTCATTTTTCAGGTATCTCTGGAGACTGAAGTGGTCTGAATAAGCCAAATTTCCCAGACAACCAAAGTTTATCTTAAGTATCCAACTGTATTTATTTAAATGATGTTTAATCGAACTCTTTTTGAATTCACATATTCAAGACTTGTTAGCTATACAAAACAAGGTTTAACACACATGCACAATTATCCAGGGTAAACAGTGATTATGCTATGGCAGGAAATAACAGCGCTATGGGAGCTACTCAGGTCTATAAGGAACTATGTGCTCCTGTACAGTAGAGTCTCAGAATGGCCTCTGAGGCCTACCCAAAGCAAACTTCTGCTTCTTTCCTCCACGATCAGCTCTAATACTGCTCATTGCCCTCCTCTTACAAGTTTTTGATCTGCTGCTTTATTTTTCACATAATATTCTGGGAAAGATTCTGAGACCAGCTTCCTTCTCATTTCCCGTATTTTTATTATTATGTCATTATTATTATATTTTTTAAAACTTCTTTATTTTGAGAGAGAGGGAGTGCGCACACACACAAGCAGGAGAGGAGCAGAGAGGGAGAGACAGTCCCAAGTAGGCCCCGTGCCCTCAGCTCAGAGCCTGATGAGGGGTTTGAACCCATGAACAGTGAGATCAAGACATGGGCCAAAACCATGAGTCAGACGCTTAACCGACTGAGCCACCCAGGAGCCCTATTTTATTATTATTATTTTAATAAATAAAAAGAGCTCTTTTACAGGGCTTTGGGCTACTGGTTGTCTAGGTCACTGCAATCATTCCAAATTAAAGAAATTACACAAGTTGATTCCCCACTGACCATCTCTTATTATGACTACTGAATACTCACTGATCCCGGTGTCCTTACAGTACTGCACCAAGTACTGCCCCATGACTCTCAGCAGATGATTATACTCTTGGACATTGAGAAATTCCTGCTTATTATGGGATGGCTCCATGATCTCCAAGGGTATATTAACAATTCCAACCACGCCTGCACCAAGTCTAGAAGAATAAATACATTAAAAAATTCTGAAAAATTTAGCTAAGGAAAAAGAAAATGCAAATATGCCATGGTCTTTTGAAATCAAAATTTTTTCCACATAAATTTATTCACTGGGTCTGGACCATGTCAAAGTTTAACAACTTATGATATAATTGTATTTTGTTACATAAATCTGTAGTAATCGTGGGTGTGTTTGGTCTCATAGTAAAGAAAAAAATCTAATGCACTGTTACTAAATTAACATGACTTTTTTTTCCAAACCTAAAGGTACAAGAGGAGGCGTTTTAGCATGAGACACCACTAACAATGCTTTGCTGAAATAAACTGACATAACCCTCTTCATGATCTGGCCAGAGTCAATTTCTCCATCCTCATTTCATGGCAGGTTGGGTTCTTCCCTGTCATTGCAGAGGTCCATGGGGTGTTCAATGAATTCTACTAAGGGAACATAAGGGCCAGATTATCCTAGAAAGTGACAGGTATCTGCCTGTTAGTCTGATGAATAAATTCAGTGTTTTTCAGATTTTTAGCAACTTACGATATATATAACCAGGATATTTCTGCTTAGTGACAGAATATTCTGCCTGGTTTCCCTGTTTTGGGAAAGAACATCCAGTTGTCTAGTTCTTCCAAGGCTCCCAACTGCCCTTAGCAAGGCACACAAATCAAGCCTTCCTAATGTAGTGCTGCTACCTTACCATGTGTTTCACTACTTTCCCCTGCCACCCTGCCCTCCCTTAACTATTGATTCCCTAAGCCTAAATTTGGGCATCATTTCTTCCAGGAAGTGTGACTCAACTTCCCCCAGTTTGGTTTACTACTCTTCCCAAGTGCTCTTTTTGCACCTCATGCTTGCCTGTAGCACATGTTCATCCATCTATCCGTCCATCCATCCATCCATCCATCCATCCATCCCGGTTCAGGATGGATGCATCCTATTCCAGAAACTGGGTATACAGTACTGAATAAGAAAAATAAGGCCCCTGTCTATAAAGTTTCTCTTCTATTGAGGGGTAACAGGCAGTAAGGGTGACCAGATCATTTCAGATGGTGATAAGTGGTAGGAGGAAAACAAAGCAGGTGCTATAACTTGTGCAGAGTAACAAGGGGGAGGGGCCAATGGCAGCAGCTGACTTTATTAGACAGTGCAGGAAGACCTTCCTGTGGAGGGGACTTTAGTTAAGTGCCTAAGTAACACACTCAGGCCAGCAGTAAGGAGATCTGAGGACAGAAGATTCAAGAACCAAGGCTGTAAGACAGGAGTGAGCTTAGGATATGTGATACACTGGAAGCTGGCTGGTGTGAGGAGAATGTAGTGAAAGGGTGGGTACAGGTGGGCCATCACAGGGCCAGGCAGAGGCCAGATCACTGGAAGACCATAGTAACCAGTTCTATTCTATATCCATTGGTGTTTTAAGCAAGAGAATAAACTAATTTTTTTAAAGATCATTCTTACTGTTGCCACATAATATGAAAAATATGTATTTATATACTTGTTCCTTTCACTGGACTATAAGTTCTTTGCCAAAGGGTAGGAGGTCTTCACCATCTTGTGTGCAGAGCTTAGTACAGTGCCTGGCACATGACACTGCAGTTCAAGTGTTTGTTGAGTGAACAAATGAATGAACTGCTAATTCCTAGAGAGTGAGAAATAAGATGAAAAATGGTCCCCTGAGCCATTCTATTAATCACAAGAATTCTGTTTGACCCCTGATCCATTTTACTGGTCACAATTACCCTGTCTGACTGTCTACATAATTCATGAAAGCAGCACATGGAGTTTTGGACCATCAGGAAAGCACCAGAATGTATTACTCTGGAATCCAAATAGGTTAGAGAGGGTTAGTAATACACGCTCAAGCAGGTAACTGCCAAGAACTCATATACATAAAGGTTGCACAAAATGTTAACAGGGTTGCTTTATAAGACTATGGACTTTTCTTTCCTAAAATTTCCTTATTATGCTTGTATTATTTTTACATCGGTAAAATATTAAAATCCTAACCTGAGGAGATGGTTCAAGAAATGGTAAAACATCAAGTTTCTCAGGAAATGTATTAGAAAAATTTCCCAAGTGTGCTTTTCCTTCAAGCAGGCATATAGTTGTGCCAATATTATAAATTAGGCATATTAATGCCTGCGCATTGATGGGAAGGGTGAACGGAGGACAGGACACCTGCTCCCATTATGATTAATCACTCATCTAACTCCAAAGACAGAATCTTACCGCAACCTCCCTCATCCTGCCTATGCCTCTGAAAACAAAAATATACTTACAAGGACTTCAGTTTCAACTGTGGGCCCACTTTCTCATGCATTTTGATCAGGCGGTTATTACTGTAAATGAACATCCCAGCTTGGCTTCGATTTTCTATGTTCACTCCAAAGAACAGGCAGAGAGTCCTTGCTTTTTTTAATTCTCTAGCATTATATTTAGAAAAGTTTAAAAACAGGTTTTTATTAGATAGAAATATATAGTTTACAAACTGCTAATAATTAAACTGAGAAGGTAAACATCAAAGGAACTAAATGTAAAATACCCAGGTATTTTGCAAAACCTAGTGGGTACACTCAATATCTTTGTGTAGCCAAGTATTTTGCATAAACATGATGGCCATACCAGTCAAACACAAGCATTCCTAGATTAAAAAACAGCCTTGCCAACTTAAATTTACAAGAACTAGAAAATGCCACAAGATTTGTGAAATGTTAAGTGGACTAATAGGAACATGCAACATTTTTAAAAAATGATGGTTTGACTATTTTAAAATTTCAGTATTTTTTACCCTGGATGTGATTTCTAACTTTCAACGTGTCCTCAAGCCTCTAAATATCCTATATAGATTGGACTATGCCAAAAAATACTCTTTAGCTTTCTCTTTGTCCAAAATCAAAGTTAATAAAGCCAAGTTTACAAGGGCAACAGACATGAGCTCCTGTTTTTCTTACTCTGTCTTGCAATATTATGTTTTATGTGACTTTTCTATTAAAAGTGTAAAAGCAGAAATTGAGACATAGCAGGATATGATAGAAACAACCATAGTAACAGGAAGCTGCTTGGAGCTATGAAAAACACCTGAATATAAGAACTGGAAAGACAGGCTTGGCTTCAAAAACAAACTCATCTCTGTAACAGCTGTGTGACTATGGATGAGTCACTTCAACTTTCTGTCCCATCTGAAAAATGGGAAGAATACCTACCTAGCCATTTGGGATGTCAGGAGGACTAGAAGAAATAATGTCAAGTATAAAGCTGGAACAGATTAGGTGCCTCACCAATGTTATTTTCCTTTCGTACCAAGAATGGTACCAAATATAATTCTTCCCCTCCACCCATCTTGTAGGTCTCATTCCACAAACACAGCTTTTTCTTTTCAAATTATAACTACGTGCCACTATAACTGACATAATATGCTTACTGGACTGGCTAAATACATCTATCATTAAAGGACAAAGAAAAAGTCCTAATTAGCCCTTCTACATGGACATAATATAGGGCACATTAGACTTTATGAGGGAATTACTGACTGGGATTAACATATACATTTTAAAAGCACATACTTGCTGGGTTCAATACATACAAATCACATTTGTTCTCAAAAATGTGTACTCAATATTAAATCCTTACTCTTCAACAAAAAAGAATACTGACTATGTAAGGGACCCCAAAACAGGATGTTGCAGAATATGACAGCATCACTCTGCAACAGTAAATGGCATGCTGATTCTCTTCAAATTTGTAATAAAAGCATTTTGCTATAAAAAAAAGTTCATACCAACTAGCTGGCATTATTATTAATAAAATATAGGTCAATCACCTTTCATACATACAAATGTAACTACAAACAATTCATCAACCAGAGTTTTCTTTCTCAAGACTTTAAAGAAGGCTTTGCTATAGAAATAGCCTAAGTCAAATGGACTGATGAGTGGAGAAAGAAGTATTCCATATACACACACACACACACACACACACACACACACACACACATATATATATTCCTTATATATACATATATATAATGAAATATTGTCATTTACAATGACATGGATGAAGCAAGAGTATAATGTTAAGTGAAATAAGGCACTCAGAGAAAGACAAATAGCATATTCTTTGATTCATATGTGGCATTTAAGAAACAAAACAAATGAGCAATGAGAAAAAGAAAGAAAGAGACCATCCAAGAAGAAACAGACTCTTAACTATAGAGAACAAACTAAGGGTTACCAGGGGTGAAGAGGGTGAGGGAATGGGTAAAATAGATTCAGGAGTGCACCTGTTGTGACGAGCACCAGGTGTTGAATGGAGCTGTTGAATCACTCTATTGTACACCTGAAACTCATGTTATACTGTACGTTAACTAGAATTTAAATAAAAACTTAAAAAAAATAGAGGACCTTGTTTTTTTTTTTAATTTTTTTTTAATGTTTATTTATTTTTGAGAGAGAGAGAGCATGAGTGGGGGAAGAGCAGAGAGACAGAGAGGGAGGCACAGAATCGAAAGCAGGCTCCAGGCTCTGAGCTGTCAGCACAGAGCCCAATGCGGGGCTCGAACTCACCAGCTGTGAGATCATGACCTGAGCTGAAGTCGGCCGCTCAACCGACTGAGCCACCCAGGCGCCCCAGAGGACCTTGTTTTTTAATATAGATTTCTATGGATTTATTTAGTACTTATTTTGATAAATGCATAGTTAACACTTCAAATTTAGGTTTGAGGAAAGTTATGGTTATATAGCACTTCATAGTTCACAAACAATAATTCTGGAAACTAGTAATGCTTCCCTAAAAATTAGTTTCTCAAAGTTATCCCAGTTTTCAAAGACTGACCTTACCCAGACAACTCTGATTATTCTCAGTTTAACTTGTTTAACACCCAAGCTGGAGACCAAGTCAACCTTCCAAATGTAAATAATGGTTTTGTAATTTAGGGTTGCTATTTGTATCTTAACTATATATGTGGTACATGTATTTGAAACATTTTCTAAACATCTTAAATTTTATGCAAGTACTAGAAGAGAGAAGAAACCAGAACCAACCCTCCAGAGGGCTGTGTCTGCCAAAGGGCAAAAAAAAAGTAAAGTTGTCAGCTGATCCTCTGGGCAGAGTTCACTTCTTCAACAGGACACTGAGCTAATTTTTCACCCTGTATTCAGAAGTTTTAATATTATGTAAACATATGTATGCATGCAAATATATATTTTATAAATACCTTCATTGATTTTGCGGTTGGGGGATTTTGACCATATTACGCTTAATATAATAAGATGTCATAGGCTGAGAAAGAGAAGTTATCACATTAACCACCAAATCTGCCTCCTCAGAAATCAGAATTTGCTTTATCAAAGTGCAAAGGATTCTGGCAAACAGAAAATCTTACATCTTACCTCTGTTTCACTTTAAGAATCGTATGCTTTGCTTCAACATCTTCCAAAGCTTTCTGTAATACATCCTGGAGAAGTACATTTGGTTAGGAGAGAACATAATTCTATTAAATTAATGAAAGCTGAACTGATATTTATTATCCCATTACCCAAATGTTTCACAAGGGTAACAGTGATAGGTCACATTGCCTAATGCAATTGTATAATGGTAGACAATAAATACTTGATAAATGATTCCATTCTAATAGCTAGGGGGACACACCAACTCCTGGCCCATGGTTCCCTTTTTGCACATAATCCAATGTTCTCTGTCTTTTAAAGAGCTATTTCTCCCTGTAATGTCACACTGGCTTTCACACAAACTACACAAAAGCTTGGAAAAGTCATTCCATGTACCTAGACTCTGACTTTTGCTTGTGAGAACAACAACAACAACAACAAAATGCTAAATCACATGATCAAGTACTGTGGCATCTTTCAGAAAAAAAAAAGTTATTAAAAATTTTTGTCAGTCACCATAAGAAAACATCTTCTTTATTATCAAGTTCCAGATACCCTTGATACTCCCCAAGCTTTTCCCTTTATAGGATATCCCATCCCTAGGCTTTCTCCCTTTCAGAGTACCTGAATACCAATGCCCACCTGTCTTTCTTGTCTTCTCTTAATTTGATATACTGGCTCATTCACTGCCCTATCTCTAGTACACTAACTCTAACCAGGCAGAAAAGAAATAATGCATTATTATAATTTCACAAATAATAACAGATTTTTAATGTGCTCCATCTACCTGATGTAAAAGATGGGCATCTCATTTGGTGAATATACCACTGACTGAACATTATTTTCACTGACTTTAAAGTAAAAGCAAATGGTAACTGATTTGTAAGTATTTCACTTCAAATTCAACCACTCAACTGCCTAGAGGAATTTAAGAGGTCAAAAGCCAAGGTCATTCTGCTTTGCTCTCTTTGCCCAGCAACAAAGCAAGATGGTCAAAGACACCCCCCCCCCCTCCTGTCAATGCACTTAGAGCATAAAGAGGCAATGAGAGGTAAGCCTAAGGCAAGAAGAAAGAAAGGTCCTGACCCATTAAAAAGCATCTGCTTCTCTTGTTTCTCAAATACATAAAGCCAAGGAAATTGATTTCTTTGAGACAAAATAAAAAAAAGCTTAAACCTTTCTTTAAAAAATCAATAACAGTAAGATAGGTCTACATTTACTTTAAAATAAGTGAAAAGAAAAAAGTAAGAGAATTTTGGGAAGGCCATAGGTAGCTTTGGGACATTATCTCATGCTACTCTTGGATTTCATTCCCTATTCATGATCATTTGATATGAGAGAGCTCTTTATCAAACTCAGCCCTGGTCCTTGAAAGTTTAAGGGCGAATCACGGAAAGGATTCCTACACTGAGTCTGAAGAAGAGAATGAAGGAAAAGTGAAGTAAAGCATTTTTTTTCTCCATATACCTATTTATCCTTTTATATGCAAGTAAATAAAATGCTGCTTCATAATTTACCCTGGTAGAAAGCTTTGCACCGCATTTTTGGTAAAAACAAACCTACATGTCCTGAAGCAATATTCTTCTTCTTGGTTGCCATGCATTATAATTAATAATAATAGTTCTTTATAACCTATCTTACTCATGGGTGCATTGCAAGGAATATAGAAAATGTTTACGAACTATGTGGAGCAACTCATAAGAAAAAAGCTTTGTAAGCTGGAAGTAGTTATTAATATTCATAATTATAGCACATAATTCCTAGCACCAGAAAAAAGGATGGCTTATTAGTCTTCTCCTTGCGTTTCCCATTTATTCAGGTGCATAGGGAGCAATAATTTGAAAAGATATTTTCAAGGAAACTTGATAGGCTGCTTTTTTCTGCTAGTTTTTCATTATTTTCTCTCTTTCTCATATTACTTTTCTTTTCATTTTAAAGAAATGAGCTGCAGTGCTCTTCCCCACTGTTCCAAATTCACCCCACGTTGCTCATCTTTGCTCAGACTCAGCCTTCTCTCACTGCTGAGTACCCTCTCCTTTCTCTGCATGCCTCTGCTCTGTTTACCTGGGTTAAAATCAACTTAAGCTTCGGAGCTTGTCTGTGTTTATCAGTTTAGGAAGTAAATGATAAGAGACAACTGTGTACAGGAAAAAGCAAATGACACTTGGCCATTTAGGAAGACTATATGTCATACCTTGGCAGAAGACAAAGAAGTTCTGTCAGGCTGGTTTACTGTGATTTGTGCTTGTTTCAATACACGTTCAGCTGGAAGCAGAAGCAAGATAATTACAACATCAGAAAGTTCTTTTAATCAATTTTAAGTGAGCAGTGTGTATATACATTATGACCAGGACCAGTGGGAATGGCTTCCAAATAATAATCTCAGAAAATCCTATGTTCTTTCCACAGCTTTCACACATTCTCGGTGCAGGTAGCCACAATGGGCTTCCTCTTAGATACTATAATTGACAGGGCATAACTATATACCTACAAATTAAAGGGTTATGACTGAATGTTCGGCTGACTAAAAACTCTCTACAATCTGTGAAATATACATTAAAGTTACTCCTTGCTTTTGGATCGCTGGAAAAATATGGCTTTGTCCTCTTTGGGGGGGGGGGGCGGAATGAATGTGTAGAACATTCCTTCTTAAAGTGGGTATAAGGCGAGTCTCGAAAATGATCTAACTCGGCATCATGCCAACCAGAGTTTCTAATATATATCAATCTAGTTCCAAGTGTGTATTTGGAATAATAGAAATTAAATAATAATAAGTAAAAATATAATAACATACCTTTAATTAATATGTCATAATTCAACAAAGCCAGAGACAGAAAAATGTGTTATGAAGCTCCTTAGAGGCAGGAGTTCGATTAATTGTGGTCATTCCTACAACGCTATAACAGTATATATCTCAGAATAAAGGTACAATTAATGTTGGCTGAGTGAATGAACAACGAGATGTAGGACATAGATAATTACATACCAATCTTTACTGCTTCTTCTGCCTTTTCAACTTCATTTTTAAATGCTCCTTTAAAAGAAGACGTGACATACAGATACTTTCTGAAAAGAAAAAAAAGAACTGATCAAGTCAGGTTATCATTTTAAGGTACATTATACTTAAAGAATATTCTTTAGAAAGAATATACACTCCAGATATACATAATTATGAAGAAAGCCTCACACAGTAAGTTGCATCCAACTAGTCAATCAGCAAACTGTATACCTAGGAAGAAATTCCTTGCCTTTCAATACTTGGCAATTTTGCTTTTGGAAGGGAACTTCAGGAGAGAGATAACAAAATTTCTGCCCATACAAATGTTCATTTATACATATAAAATGGGATCATTTTCTTAAAAAGAAAAATTTCTATGCAACTGCTCCATTACCAAAATTTCGAGCTAATATACATAACCCTCTTACTCAGGTCACTGACACTGGATAAACCAGTTCTCCTAGTCTCAAAACAACTATCTCTAACTAAAATGCTCAGAAACATACATTACCATTTCAAACTACCAAAACATATTTTCCACTTTATTGCTCAAGAAGCTTGTTTTCAAAACCTCTTGTTTAGTGAGAGCTCTAGAACAATCAAGGAAAAGGAATAAACAAATAAATAGATAGGTAAATATATATTTATCTCCATAAACTCAGTCAGAGCAAAGCAGAGGTGAGGAAAGCCCTCTGGAATAGAGGTTCACTGAATGCAGATGAAACTATGTATATCTGTTACAGAGGATTCCTTAAAGTCAGGATTTTTCATAGTGGCTTAAATCATCATCCTGAGAAAAAATTCCAGAATATTGGATTTCAGAATGCTCAAAGCTCTGTACATCTCATTCTGTAACTTTTGCCTTATACCCCTGTGGACTCAGGCGGTCACCATTCTCTGATACCTTCTGTGTTTAGAAAGGCATCAAATGTTCAGCAAGAGGTGGGTAGAGAATTACAGGTATCCCTGAAAGCCAAAATATCCTCAGGCAGGCATTTTCTCAAGCAGAGGGAGAGTCTAAACCTATATGCCCCTGAGTTGATACCAGGGATAAGCAAAATATGGCCCATAGGCCAAAGTGAGCCAGCAGCTTGCTTTTGGCACAGCCTGAGACCTAAGAATGATTTTTCTATTTTTAAAGGAAAAATAAGAATATACAAAAGAGATGGAATGTGATCACATACTTACTATCAGGCCCTTTATAGAAAATGTTTACCAATCCCTGGAATCTATGCTAATAAGCAATGGCTTTTGAATGATAACTTGATCTAGAATTGCATTTATATCTTCTGACTTTCAAATAATGTGTACGATAATGCAAATTCATCACAATACAAACAGGTCACACATAGTTTAAATGTCTGTTAGCTGAAGTCTGTTTATATTTTAAGACTCTCTTCCATTATCTCCACAAATGCAGTACAAATACACTCAAGACAGAACACCATGATTAAGCCTTAAGAATTGGACTACCTGGGGGCGTCTGGGTGACTCAGTTAGTTAAGCATCCGGCTCTTGATTTCGGTTCAGGTCATGATCTCATGGTTCATGGGTTCAAGCCCCACATCGGGCTCCACACTGAGCCTCCTTGGGATTCTGTCTCCCTCTCTCTCTGCCCTCCCCTGCTAGATCTCTCTCTCTCTCTCTCTCTCTCTCTCTCTCTCTCTCTCTCTCCCTCCCTCCCTCCAAATAAATAAATAAACATTAAAAAGAAAAAAAAAAAAAGAATTGGACTACCCGGATCCCATCCTGTCTGAGTTAAAGTCCTATCTGTGTCCCTTAGTAGTGTAGCACCGGGCACATTATTTCATTTTCTGTGATTCCATTTCCTGTCTATAAGTGGGGATGGTAACAGGGGTATCTATCTCACACGGTTGTCATGAGAACTAAAGGTATCGATAGAGCTAAAGAATTTAGTCAATGCTAGTTTGGGATAAATGTTTACTACACTATTATTGTCTAATATTATCTATTAATATTATATTAAGTACTTGCTCCCTCAATGTAGGCTCTAGAGGGAAAATACATTGGGAATGAAGAAATAAGTAACTAGATAATTTTTTGTTCTCTTAAGACTCTGAAGGATTTATACAAGCTTGTCCAGTTATCTCCCTGAAAAGACTTACTGTTAAAAAATAACCAGGGGCATCTGGGTGGCTTAGTTAGTTAAGTGCCTGACTCTTGATTTCAGCTCAGGTCATGATCTTACTGTTGTGAGATGGAGCCCCACATCGGGCTCTGTGCTGACAGTGCAGAGCTTGCTTGGGGTTCTTCTCTCTCTCCCTCTCTCTTTGCCCCTTCCCTGCTCGTGCTCTCTCTCAAAATAAATAAACTTTAAAATTATTTAAAATTATTTTTGGGGCGCCTGGGTGGCGCAGTCGGTTAAGCGGCCGACTTCAGCCAGGTCACGATCTCGCGGTCCGTGAGTTCGAGCCCCGTGTCAGGCTCTGGGCTGATGGCTCAGAGCTGATGGCTCAGAGCCTGGAGCCTGTTTCCGATTCTGTGTCTCCCTCTCTCTCTGCCCCTCCCCCATTCATGCTCTGTCTCTCTCTGTCCCAAAAATAAATTAAAAAAAAAAAAAAAAGTGGAAAAAAAAAATAAATAAAATTATTTTTAAAATATTGAAAATAACTAAAAATTATTTAAAACTTAATAATTAAAAAATTATTTAAAAATAAATGTCATCCTATATTCATCTACTTCTATGGTTTCACGAATAGTTCGTTATAATAACTAACTTTGTCTCTTTATTGCTAACTTTAATGTTCATTTTCCAATGAGATTATAGTTAGTCACAAGAAAGGAACACCCATAAAATCTAAAGTAAGGTAATTCTCAGTTTTTTCCCTTGATTTTCTTTCACAATGAACATTATTAAGTCATAACCTAGGTGTATTTCAAATCAGTCTCTAAGACATTTAGACAACAGCAAAACCTAAGTTTTAAAGCAAAAAAATTATTGGGTCTCTATATACTGCAATTGCCATTTGTTTTTTAAAAATCACATATTAATCACATACTTAATCTGGTTTGAATCATTCATTTGAAGTCACTTTTTTTAAACTAAAGTGAAATTAAGGAGAAGCTGAACAATGAAGTGATCCTTTAAAGATGATATGAATTAAACTATTTTATAGGTCATATTTTATAGCATTTCACAGACTCCATGCTTCATGTTTATACCCTAGAAAGTAAAAGTGGCACAAAAGAATGCCAACTATGCATTAGTGCTCAATTTTAAACAACAAAGACCAAAACAACATGTGCTCTGTTTGCAGTTTGTGTCACTGAGACAACCTGGTCCCAGATGATCTGAAACATCTCACATGATCTGCATACTTTCATAGTTTAAATTTTACAATTGTACATAACAATTACAAAAAGCTAACAATGAAATATATATTCTTGTGCAAGTTCAGTGTGATGAATCTGCCCATTCCTATAAAGGAAACAATTTTCAGTCAAATCCTCATCCTTAACTGGAAGTCTACCTCAGCCAGACACTTCTAATTTTTCCTACTGGTAGACTCTTGCAGATAAAAATGCCTTTAAGGGGCACCTGGGTGGCTCAGTTGGTCAAGCATCCAACTCTTGGTTTGGGCTAAGGTCATGATCTCATGATTTCGTGAGTTCAAGCCCCTGCGTCAGGCTCTGTGCTGGCAGCAAGGTGCCTGCTTGGGATTCTCTGTCTGTCTGTCTCTCTCTCTCTGTCCCTCCCCCACTCATGCTGTCTCTCTCTCTCAAAATAAACAAATAAACTTAAAAAAAAATTCCTTTAAAACCCAGAGTAATGTATCCCTTGGAGGATAAGGAAGAGAGCCCCTCTAGCTGTCAGCTCCTCCCTCCTTGCAACTGATGGCAGGGGCATGGTGTTCCCTCCAGGACTGGGCCTTCAGTTTCACAGTGGTTAGAATTTTTTCCAAACCCGTCTCCCAAACTTTACTTTTATTTTACACTTCTGCCCACAACCCTAGCCCACAGCCTTCACCTCCACACTGTTTCTGCCTTCTCTCTATACCACCTTGTTTTGCCACATTTTAGGCCTTTACTCTTCCTCACACGTTTCACTTTCTACCTCTCTGGTTTTTTCCAATGACTGCATTCAAATATTTTATGTTCACTTTCTACATAAAACAATTTATTGAATATTTTCTTCTAAAGGAGCTGAGAAAACATAAAGTCAATGAAAAGCACTGAGAGGCGCCCGGCTGGCTCAGTCGGTAGAGCATGCAACTCTTGGTCTTGGGGTTGTAAGTTCGAGCCCCACTCTGGGTACAGAAATTACTTAAAAATAAAAGCTTTCTAAAAGAAAAAAGAAAACTATTGAGGAAAATGAAAACTAAAACAGTATAAAAGTTTTGCTCCTTAGAATGGTAAAAATGAAAACAGAAAATACGATTAATAACAAGTGTAGATATGGAACCAGACAAAAGGGTGTGAAAATAAATTGGGTCTACTTCTCGGAGGGTAAATTAATGGTGTGCCCATCAAAATTAGTTGTGTACCTATCTTCTGACTCAGAAATTTACTTCTGTGTCTGTTCTACAGAAATAATGGCGTATTAGCATAAATATACATCTGTCAAATAATGACCAAACATGTCCTGTAACAATAAAACTTTAGCACTGTAACAATAAAAACTCCAAAAATCTTGAATATGTATCAATAAACAGTTAAATAAAGTGCTGTATAAAATATTTAATGATGACAGAGAAAGATCTTCAAGAGACAATTTGTAAGTGAAAAGAGCAAGTTGTATATAAATTTTACGTTTTTTCTTTAAAGTTTATTTATTTATTTTGATAGAGACAGACAGTGCCAGTGGGGGAGGGGCAGAGAGAGAGCTAGAATCCCAAGCAGGCTCCATGCTGTCAACGCAGAGCCAGACACAGGGCTTGAACTCACAAACTGTGAGATCATGACCTGAGCAGAAATCAAGAGTTGGAAATTTAACCAACTGAGCCACCCAGGCACCCCTAAATTTTATGTTTTAAAAAAGTATAAATGTGTATGTGAGCACACATGTATGTATGTGAATGCACTGTGCATAAGACAATGTGGAAGAATATTTATTGAACTTCTAGCAGAGGTTCCTATTTAGGGATATTATGTTTTGCTAGAGCACACATTGAATGACACGTGGTAAAGGGGGGTTTTAGTTACCTGATTTTTTCCAATATCTAACTCTGTATTATTTGAATTGTTATTAGTTTTACATTTTTTTTAATTTTTTTAACGTTTTTATTTATTTTTGAGACAGAGAGAGACAGAGCATGAACGGGGGAGGGTCAGAGACAGGGAGACACAGAATCTGAAACAGGCTCCAGGCTCTGAGCTGTCAGCACAGAGCCCGATGCGGGGCTCAAACTCACAGACCGCGAGATCATGACCTGAGCCGAAGTCGGCCGCTTAACCGACTGAGCCACCCAGGTGCCCCTAGTTTTATATTTTTAAGAGCAAAATAGAACTCCTCACCCTCAAGAGAAATAAAAATATGAAAAAACAGAGTAAATTTTAACGTTTTATGTTGCAAAAGTATAGAGCATTGCTATAAAGCATTCTGAGTGACTATTTCGATCATAACCACCTTCAGAAATTTAAACTTTCATTGGCATTTAATACTGACATGTACAATTTGTACAAAACATTTTGGCTAATATATAGTATTTTAAATTTAAGATTCAGAAAAAAAAACAGACTACAAGTAAAGAAAACTACAGTTCCAAACTTACTTATGCAGATAAAATTAGCCCCCAATTATGAACTATAACCATGTTGCAGTATCCACAAACATAATTATTCTTTTTAAATTATGAGACTTTACCTGGTTTATTCATACTATAAAATAGTTATAGTCCTTAATTATTCATCAAAACATGTAATGAGGCATGATCAAAAATTTTCTGGCCAGTATAGACCTGGATGTCAGGTAGACCACTCACACTTAGTACAACCAGAATGAGTAGAAATAGCTCCATTGACCATCACTCCTAACCTCTACCCTGTATCTTCCCTATCATTCTTAAGATTTTGCTCAGGCAAAAGACTTAGAAGGCATTCATGGCTCCTAAGTTCCTCTCCACTCCACATCCAAGCCATCAGGAAGTCTTGGTGGCTCTGTCTTTATATTAGATCTGTAAACTGAATGATACTCACCACTCCAGCCCAGGCCACAGTAATTCTCACCTGGAATACAGTAATGGTATCCTAACTCATCTCCCTTCCTCCTTTCTTGCCCCATATAAAATCAATTCCCCACTCAGCAGCCAGAATAATCTTTTAAAAGCATAAATCAAGTAACGCTCTTTTCTCAAAACTCTTTATATTCTCAATACAACCACTTCTTGTCACGTTGCTCAAGACCCTACAGCATCTGCCCACATCTACCTCACCTCTTCCTAATCACTGTGCTCAAGCCATGTTTGCCCTTTTAGCCTGTCTTTACACTTACTCTCCTCTCTTCCTGGAAATGTCTTCCCATAAAATTCTTTCATGACTTACTGTGGTGCCCACCCTCCAAGATGTCCTCTGACAGAGTTACTCCCCCCTGGTATCTGTGCCTTTGTGCAGTGCCCTCCCACACTGAATCCAGGCTGACCCGTGTGACCAAAAAAGCATGGCAGAAATGAGGGCATGTGACTTTTGAGACCAGGTTCTAAAAGACTGCAGTTTCTACTTTGTTTTCCTGAATTGCTCCCTCTGGTAGAAGCCATTTCCTGTGCCATGAAAGCACTCAAGATGCCCAGTGCAGTGGTCCCTATAAAGAGGAACCAAGCTGCCAGCCATGTGAGGTCAGCCACCTTGGAAGTGTAGCCTCCAGCTCCCACCAAGCCTCTAGCAACCCCAGGCAAAATCTCTTGGCAACTTCATGAGGGATCCCAAGATAAAAGCACCCCACAGAACCACTCTCCAATTTCTGACCTATAAGAACTGAGAAATAACAGATGGTTACTTTTATTAGGAAGCCACTTAGAACGTAAGCTTTATGAGGGAAGGACCCTTCTGTTGTTGCTGTGCTGAATCCCAAATGCCTACAAGACTGCCTTGCATAGGGTGGTCATTCTGTCCACTTGACATGATCCAGTTGTACAGTAACATGTACATAATGTAAATAATGTTTATTTGCGAATATGTCGAGAAGTGTGCTGAGTATTTTCATGTTTAAAACAAAACATATTATGGGGGCATCTGGGTGACTCAGTCATTAATCGTCTGCCTTTGGCTCAGGTCATGATCTCACAGTTTGTGAGTTCGAGTCCCACCATGGGCTCTCTGCTGTCAGCATAGAACCTGCTTCAGATCCTCTGTCTCCCTCTCTCTCTGCCCCTCCCATGCTTGTCTTCTCTCTCAAAAATAAAATAAAAACATTAAAAACCCTATTTAAAAACATATTTTTATTTTATTTTTTTTTTAATTTTTTTTCAACGTTTTTATTTATTTATGGGACAGACAGAGACAGAGCATGAACGGGGGAGGGGCAGAGAGAGAGGGAGACACAGAATCGGAAACAGGCTCCAGGCTCCGAGCCATCAGCCCAGAGCCTGACGCGGGGCTCGAACTCACGGACCGTGAGATCGTGACCTGGCTGAAGTCGGACGCTTAACCGACTGCGCCACCCAGGCGCCCCAAAAACATATTTTTATTTTAATCCTCACAACAATCCTAAATGGCAGAGGAATTCTCAATGCACGGTGGTGAAGTGTCAGGCTTAAGGTACTGCCGAAGGTCCACAGCTAGTAAATGACAAAATCAAAACTCAGATCCAGGTTTGGCTGATCCAAATTTTGTTTTTGACTACCAGTGTATAACAAAAGATTAAATAATTCAGATTATACAAATTCATGAAGGGACACATAAGATGTACAGTTTACAAAAGAAATACTTCTAAAGTGTTATTAGTCTATTTAAGTGGGTGGGATACGAGAGGGTACAAAGCATTCCTAGAAAATTAAAAGACTGTCCCACAAGCATAGTATTGGAGAGTATTCAATAGCAAACCATAAACTTAGTGTCCCTAAATAACTTACAAAGAACCTGCTGCTCCAATGAGAAAGCAGGTTGACTCCAATTCCACATCATTTGGGCTCCTTTCAGTGTTAGGGGTCTATGGCAAAGAAGTTTTAATGATGAATGAAGATCTTTAAATTTTTTTTTAAACGTTTATTTATTTTTGAGACAGAGAGAGACAGAGCATGAATGGGGGAGGGGCAGAGAGAGAGGGAGGCATAGAATCTGAAACAGGCTCCAGGCTCAGAGCTGTCAGCAGTGAATTACATGACTTCTCTGAATATCCTTATACCAAACACCAAAGGAAAAAGGTAATCTGTGTGCCTCTTCCTTGCAAAAACAACCTAACACTCCCATGCTGAGCTAGCTCTGTCTTCTACTTCTATTCAGCCATCCAAGTTCTGCCCTCTGAATTCCCAGCTATCACATGACAAGGCTATCACATTTTCATTAAGGCCTTTCTCTCCTACATAAAATGATGCTCGATTCTATCAATGACCCCTTACCAGGTCATTTTCTGTAACCTGGTAAATCCATGTCCCTCCTAAAGCATCCCCATCCAAACATCACTCTCCAGACACGGTGTAAGCAGGATATGGTTTATCAGTACCATCACCATCTTGTTAAGTTCCATAAACATCTTAGCAACTCTGTCACACTCTCAGCTTCTACTAAGCTTGTGATCAATTAAGACATCTATGCTGGGGCGCCTGGGTGGCACAGTCGGTTAAGCGTCCGACTTCAGCCAGGTCACGATCTCACGGTCTGTGAGTTTGAGCCCCGCGTCGGGCTCTGGGCTGATGGCTCGGAGCCTGGAGCCTGTTTCCGATTCTGTGTCTCCCTCTCTCTCTGCCCCTCCCCTGTTCATGCTCTGTCTCTCTCTGTCCCAAAAATAAATAAACGTTGAAAAAAAAAAATTTAAAAAAAAAAAAAAAAGACATCTATGCTTTTTTTTTTTCATGTAAATCACTTTCCAGTCTATACTTACATGATAGATTTTTAAAACCTAAACTCAGGTTTAGTTACATTAGTTACACCACATTTATCTTTTGGACTTTAACTCTTTCATATATTGTTTCTGTTATGCCTACTGGGAGAGATTCCTCCTAATTCAGGGTCAAACATGAATTCAAACATGTTTGTTTTATATACAAGTTACTGATAAAAAGTAATGAACAGAATATGACCAAGGAAGGAAACCAATGACATGACACCAAAAATTCCTATCTAGTCCTCTTCTGAACCTGTTAGAGACCTTGGGATAAAATTAGCTAAAGCAACTATAATTTTACCCACAGTATTCTTTTTTCTGTTTGCTACAAAAATACAGAAAATGACTAACCACAAAGTACAGTCATGTATTCTTATAAATAATACTTCAGTGTTCATTTCTAGAAGTTTAGGTCACCTCTGGGTGACCAAGAGGCCAAAGCATTTAATCACTGTTTAATACCTTTTACATGCCCCTACTTTGGTCAAATAGGGACATTCCAAGAGTTTAATTTGTTCTGATGCAGCCATGAGAGCTATAATGCCTTGAAAGAAAGAAAGAAAGAAAGAAAGAAAGAAAGAAAGAAAGAAAGAAAGAAAGAAAGAAAAGGCTAACCCACTAAGGATGACATAACATAGAAGGAACTGTACACTTTCTTACACAAAAATTTTGCCTCCAGAGAACCTTTAAGGGAAATCATATGCAAGTAAATATGGCAGAGAGAGGGGTAATCCTAAAGGATAAAGCTATGAAGGATTAAATCAGTCCATACCATAAATACCAAGTATCAGATTTGACAGTTTATCAGAACCTCATATGAAACTTGGCAAAGGTACAAGCCTCCTTAACTACCTTTTAGGGAACAAAATAAGCATTTATATTATATCTACTTCCTGGTAACATATATCTAAGAATATCACTTTGAAAGGTGAATAAAAACGTGCTAGAATGGGAAACAGTCATCACTTAATACCAGTAATTTAGACAGATGAAATTCCATTTACTAGAATTCCCTGAGAAAATAGAGACAAATCCACATTTTCCTTTGGCTTAAAACATTTTTTGCCCAAACTCAATAAGATGGAAGCAATTTAATTTGAAAAGATCAGCTATATTGATTGATCCAGGAGACCCTTGGTACTTCCCAGAAGAATGAGACTGATGAAAAGGAAGCATCACTTTGATACAAATTGGGAAATGAACAGAAGATTTATAAAGAAAGTCTCAGGCATGTTATATTTCACTTTTCAAATATGATCTTCAGTAGCATCAGAAATCAAAAGTAAAGCAGGAAGGCAGTCTAAGATGACAGTGTAGGAAGAACCTGACCATCTTCTCCCATGATGCACTGAATGTATACCTACATATAAAGCAATTCCTCCTGAAGAACTGACACTGACTGAACAGCTTCTGCACAATAAACGATAGAGAAGGGTAGGAGAAAGGGAGAAACAGTAACAATGGTAACTGTAACCTACAGTAGAGAGGGATATCACTGGCAGGGGTGGGGGGGAGGGCTATTCACAGACTCACTTTCACAGAGTGAAAGAAGAACTGTTTAAAGGGCAACAAGATTTGAAGTGAAGGAAATCCATTCACTAACCTAGAGAATCTGCTAAATGGGTGGGAAACTGCCAGAACCCTCTCCAGGGTCAAATATACCAGTGAGCACAATTCTTCCCCCACCACCTTGATAGCACAAATGAGAACAGGGTCCAGGCACTCTAGCCAGCCTACTAGAGCCTCACCAGTGTGTCCTGGGTCCCTGTCCCACACCATCTTCAGAAGGTGGCCCCAACATAGCATGCTCTAGGACCTTCCCACCCTGTGCTTAATCCAACCACACTGCCAAAGCAGCCCTGGTATGGCACACCCCAGCCCATATGCCATCCATCTGGCCTTCCAAAGCTACCAGGCACATGCAGTCTACTCAAAGGACACACCCCTACACAAGGTCACTACTTCAAGACCTGTTCCACGTAATTCATAGAAATGAGCACGGAAAGTCAAACAAATGAGGAGACAAAGGAGTAAATTCCAAGTGAAAGAACAAGATAAAACCCCAGGAAAAAAAACTCTAATGAAACAGAGATAAGTAACTTACCTGATCAAGAGTTCGAAGTAATGATCACAAAGATAGATGCTCACTGAACTTCGAAGACTAGAGGAACCCAGTGAGAATTTCAACAGAAAGTTAGAAAATATAACAAAGAACCAATCAGAGCTGAAAAGTATAATAACTGAAATGAAAAAATATACTTAAGGGAAGTCAACAGCTGATTAGGTGATATAGAAGAATGCATCAACAAACTGAGAGAAAAAATAGTGGAAATTACCCAATCAGAACAACAACAATAACAGAGTTTTAAAAAATTATGACAATTTAAGAAACCTCTGGGACAATATCAAGCATACTAACACTGACATTACTGGGGTCCCAGAAGGAAAAGAGAAAGGGACAGAATATTATTTGAATAAATAATGGCTGAAAACATCCCTAACCTGGGGAAGAAAGCCTTTACAGAGAGTCCCAAACAAGATGAACCCAAAGAGATTCATAATAAGACATATAACTAAAATGGAAAAATTTAAAGATAAAGAAAGAATATTAAAGGCCACAAGAGAAAAACAATTATCCACATACAAGGGACACCCCATAAAGCTATCAGGTGATTTTTCAGCAGAAACTTTGCAGGCCAGAAGGGGATGGCAGGATATATTTAAAGTGCTGAAAGGAAAAAAACCTACAACCAAGAATACTATACCTGGCAAGGTTATAATTCTGACTTGAAGGAGAGATAAAGAGTTTCTTAGGCAAGCAAAATTTAAAAAGTTCATCACCACTAAACTGGCCTACAAGAAATGTTAAGTGAAAAAAGTAATGACCATAACTTGAAATAAGAAAATACAATAAGAAAAAAATCTCTTTGGGGAAAAAAAAGAAAGAAAGAAAAAAATCTCATTGGTAAATGCAAAAATATAGTAAAAGCAGTGCATCAACCACTAAACAAAACATGGAGGGGAGGGGTGTAGAAATGTAGCACTTTTAGAATACATCCAAACTTAAGTGACCATTAGCTTGAAATAGACTGCTACATATATAAGCCAAGATATATGAGCCTTAAGGTAACCATAAAACAAAACCTACCAGAGATACAAAGAGAAGAAAGAGAAAAGAACCATAACACTAAAGAAAACCATCAAACCACAGGGGAAAAGAGTGAGAGAAGAAGGAAAAAACAGAGAAGAATTACAAAAGCAACCAGAACTGCAGCAACTTCTTACTAGAGATGTCTCCAGAGACAAAGGAAACAAAAGCAAAAATGAACTATTGGGACTTCATCAAGATAAAAAGCTTCTGCACAGTGAAGGAAACAATCAACAAAACTAAAAGGCAACTGACGGAATGGGAGAAGATATTTACAAATGACATACTGGATAAAAGGTTAGTATCCAAAATTTATAAAGAACTTACCAAACTCAACATCCAAAAAATAAATAATCCAATGAAGAAATGGGCAGAGGATATGAACAGACATTTTTCCAAAGACGGCATCCAGAAGGCTAACAGACACATGAAAAGATACTCAATATCACTCATCATCAGGGAAATACAAATCATAACTACAATGAGATACCACCTCACACCTGTCAGAATGGCTAAAATTAACAACTCAGGAAACAACAAATATTGGGAAGGATGTGGAAAAGGGCGAACACTTTCCACTGCTGGTGGGAATGCAAACTGGTTCAGCCAGTCTGGAAAACAGAATGGAGGTTCCTCAAAAAATTAACAATAGAACTATCCTACAACTCAGCAATTGCACTACTTGATACTTACCCAAAGGACACAAAAATGCTGATTTGAAGGGGCACGTGCACCCCTGTTTATAGCAGCACTATCAACAATAGCCACATTAAGGAAAGAGCCCAAATGTCCATCAACTGATGAGTAGATAAAGAAGATGTGGTATATATACATACAATGGAATATTACTTGGCAATCAAATAGAATGAAATCTTGCCATTTGCAACAATGTGGATGAAACTAGAGTGCTTTATGCTAAGCAAAATAAATCAGGCAGAGAAAGTATCATGTGATTTCACTCATATGTAGAATTTAAGAGACAAAACAGATAAACAGAGGGAAAGGGAAAAATATGATAAAAACAGAGGCAGGCAAACCATAAGAGACTCTTAACTACAGAGAACTGAGGGCTGTTGGAGGGGAGATGGGTAAGGGAATGAGCATTAAGGAGGGCACTTGTTGGGATGAGCACTGGGTGTTATATGTATGAATACATATGATGAATTGCGAATTGTACTCCTGAAACCAATACTATACTCTATGTTAACTTGACTTCAAATTAAAGAAAAAAAAAGGGGCGCCTGGGTGGCGCAGAAGGTTAAGCGTCCGCGTCCGACTTCAGCCAGGTCACGATCTCGCGGTCCGTGAGTTCGAGCCCCGCATGGGGCTCTGGGCTGATGGCTCAGAGCCTGGAGCCTGCTTCCCATTCTGTGTCTCCCTCTCTCTCTGCCCCTTCCCCGTTCATGCTCTGTCTCTCTCTGTCCCCAAAATAAATAAACGTTGAAAAAAAAAAAAAAAACAGAAAACAATAAAATAACAATAAGTACATGCCTATTAACAATCACTTTAAATGCAAATAGACTAAATGCTCCAACCAAAAGACACAGGGTAACTGAATAGATAAAAAAAGAAACAAAACAACAAACAAGAAACCATCTAAATGCTGCCTACAAAAGACTCACTTAAGACCAAAAGACAGAAACAGACTGAGTGAAGGGATGGTAAAAGATATACCATGCAAATGGAAACAAAAAGAAAGCTGGACTAGCAGTACTCATGTCAGAAAAATAAATTTTGAAACAAAGACTGTAACACAAAACAAGAAAATGCGTTACATTATAATAAAGGGATCAATCCAACAAGAGGATATAACATTCATAAATATTTATGCAGCCAACATACCTGCACCTAAATACATAAAAGCAAATATTAATAGATAAAAGGAGAAATAGACAGTAATACAATAATAGTAGAAGACTTTAATACCCTACTTACATCAATGGATAGATCATTCATACAGAAAATCAGTAAGTAAACACTGGCCTTAAATGATATATTAGAGCAGATAGACTTAATATACATATAACATTTCATCCACAAACAGGAGAATACACATTCTTTTCAACTGCATGTAGAACATTCTCCATCACATGTTAGGCCACAAAACAGGTCTCAATAAATTCAAGAAGACTGAAATTATATCAAGCATCTTTTATGATCACAAGGGTATACAACCAGAAATTAATTACAAAAAGAAAACTAAAAAAACACAAACAAATGGAGACTAAACAATATGGGTCAATGAAGAAAAATATCAAAGACAACTTTTTTAAGGTTTATTTATTTTTTAGAGAGAGAGAGAGAGAGACAGACAGAGACAGAATGTGAGCAGGGGAGGGGCAGAGAGAGAGGGAGACATAGAATCCAAAGTAGGCTCCAGGCTCTGAGCTATCTGCACAGAGCCCAATGAGGGGCTTGAGCCCACAAACCATGAGATCATGACCTGAGCTGAAGTTGGATGCTTAACCAACTGAGCCACCCAGGTGCCCCTCAAAGATGAAATTTTAAAATACCTTAGGACAAATAAAAATGAAAAGACAACTTAACAAAATCTATGGAATGCAGCATAAGCAGATCTAAGAGGGAATTTCACAGCAATACAGGCTTACCTCTAGAAAGAAAAGTATCACAAATAGATAATCCAACTATATATCTAAAGTGACTAGAAAATGAAGAACAAATGAAACCTAAGTTAGTAGAAGGAAGGAAATAATGAAGATCAGAGAGGAAATGATTGAAATGGAGATTTTAAATAGAAAAGATTAAACTGGAAAGTTTCTTTGAAAAGATAAACAAGGGGCACCTGGGTGGCTCAGTCAGTTAAGCATCCGACTTTGGCTCAGGTCATGATCTCACAGCCCATGAGTTCGAGCCCCGTGTCAGGCTCTGTGCTCACAGCTCAGAGCCTGGAGCCTGCATCTGTGTCTCCCTTTCTCTCTGCCTCTCCCCTGCTCATGATCTGTCTCTCTCTGTTTCAAAAATAAAAAAAAATAAAAAAATTAAAACACTAAAAAAAAAAAAAAATAAAATAAACAAAATCAATAAACCTCTAGCCAGACATCAAAAAAAGAGAGAGGGCCCAAATATATAAAATCAGAAATGAAAATTGGAAAGTTATAATTGACATCACAGAAATACATAAGAATTAGAAGAGACTACAACAAATAATTATATGCCAGTAAAATGGAAAACCTGGGAAAATTAAATTCCTAGAAACCCACAACCTTCCAGACTGAATCATGAAGAAGAGAAAATGTGAGATTACAAGTAATGAAATTAAATCAATAATTTCAAAACTCTACAAAACAGAAGTCCAAGACCAGATGGCTTCATGGGTGAATTCTAACAAACATTCAGTTAGTACTTATCCTTCTCAAATTATTCCAAAAAATTAGAAAGGAAGGAATGCTTCCAAACCCGTTTTGTGAGGCCAGCATTACTCTGGTACCAAAAACAGACAAAGACACCACCAAAAAAGAAAACGCCACCTACTGAATGGGAGAATCTATCTGCAAATCAAACAATCAATAAGGAGGTAATATCAAAACACAAAGAACTTACACAACCTCGTGACAAAAAAAAAAAACCCAAACAATCTAATTTAAAAAAAAATGTGTGAAGGACTTCCACAGACAATTTTCCAAAGAAGACATACAGATGACCAAGAAACACATGAAAAGATGCTCAATATCACTACTCATTAGTGAAATGCAAAAATAACACCCACAATGAGATATCACCTCACACCTGTCAGACTGGCTATCATCAAAAAGACAAAAAATAACAAGTGTTGGCAAAGATGTGGAGAAAATGGAACCCTTGTACACTATTGGTGGGAATGTAAACTGGTACAGCCACTGTGGAAAATGGTATGGGGGTTCCTCAAAAAATTAAAAGAAGAACTACCATACAGTCCAGAAATTCCACTTCTGGGTATTTATCTGAAGATAACAAAAACACCAATTCAAAGAGATGTATGCAATTCTGTGTTCATTGTAGCAATATTTACTACAATATAGCCACAATATGGAAGCAACCTACATGCATGCGTGCGTGGACACACACACACACACACACACACACACACACACACACACAAATGGAACATTAGTCATAAAAATGAATGAAATCTTGACATTTGTAAAATCATGGATGGACCTATAGGGTATTATGCTTTTATGAAATAAGTCAGACAAAGAAAGACAAATGCTATAAAATTTCACTTACATGTGAAATCTAAAAACATGAATGAACAAACAGAACAAAACAGAAACAGACTCACTGATACAGGAAACAAAACATTGATTACCAGAGAGGGGACAGGCTGGGGCAGGCAAAAAAGGTGAAGGGTATTAAGAGGTACAAACTTCCAGTTATAAAATAAATAAGTCATGAACATGTAGTGTATACCACAAGGAATATGGTCATTGTAGTAAGTTTGTATGGTGACAGATGGTAACTAGACTTAGGGCATATTGATATGAGTGACTGCAAGGCCCCAGGACAGCCACTGCTTTTCCACGAAAATAAGACAACATAACAAATGTAGGTCTACTCTAAAGAGTTAGTGTAGTATAGGGGAAAAGAGCACAGAATTTGAATTGGTAAAGACTTTGGAGCCAGAATATTTGAGCTCTTGTTCAGTTGTGACATTTCCTTATCTCTGAAATGGTGATAATTAAACATGACCCACAGGGTCACTGTGAAAATTAAAAAAAACAATGCATATAAAAAGGCATATATAGAGAGAGACAGTGTTCAAACATTAAACGTTTCTCCCAGTAGATATTAAGCTCCTCAAAATCAGAACTAATCTTATCTTTCTATATTTTGTACCTAACACAATCTCAGGACTCACAGGAGACTCTGATAAATGTTTGGTGAGTAAATGAATGACCACCCAGAAACAACACACACACATACACTCTTCTGACTGCATATACAGTTGGGTAAGATAAATTTAAAATATGCAAATATCAGCTTCAAAAAAGCTTATGCTGGTACAGACTTCTGGTTACAAAATAACTAAGTCATGGTGATGTAATGTACCACATAGTTAACAATACTGTAATGCATAGTTGAAAGTTGCTAAGAGAGTAGATCTTAAAAGTTTTTATCATTAAGAAAAATGTATAACTATGTATGCTTATGCACATTAACAAAACTTATTGTGGTATAATAAAAAAAGTTCATGCTAAAATGTAAAAAACAACTAAAATATAACTGAACCACACAGTGTTTATAAATGTGTTCATTCCATACATAAAATATACATACACATATGTGTATGATTTAGTAGTTCAAATTGTGTAAACAGAAATATAAGTGAACTGTGATTTTTATAATGGAACCGATCACAATCAAAGCACCTAAGATTCAATAAGTCAAAAACAAATTCCTACTTGGAGTGGTTATCTAACTTAAGAGGGTTCCCTGCAATTTGTGGCTATTATGGCCAAATATTTGTTACACGTGATTACTGCTCAGTAAACCTTTCAGAAGCAGTCTGAATTTTATTTACCATAGTAAAAATCTTACCATCAAATTGTAAAATCTTACTATCAAATTATAAAATTCTTACTATCAAATCACTTAAACAATTTGGGGGAGGAGCCTATTGATTTTAGAAAATAAAAACTACGAAGATAATTTAAAGAAGGTGAGTTACCTGGGTCTGTAGAGGCAATAACATAGGTGTTTTGTTTGAACTCTTTTGGCCTGAATGAATATTCTCATCCAAGGTTCAAAATACAGAACAGATGTGTAGGCTCTGAATGACCATCTCTCTGGAAAACTAGAATAGAAAATACCAAAGACCACACTATAAAGGATGCAAAAATGCCATGTCTTTCAGAAGAAAAAAAATCAGACTAACAGGTTATGACGGTTACCACCAGCAGCTTCAGGAACTTTTCCTCTAAACCTAATGACAACACACTCCAGCGAATCTTGCAACACTCACATAACCTCATTAGGCAGGCCTCTAATATAAAGGGCTACATAAATAACCTATCCTGTGATTAGAACCCGTTTTTTGTTGGCAACTGATTCTAAGTAGACTTACATCAGCAATAGAAAATACACTTTCCATTAAAGCTGTTGGATCGGAAGGACAAAACCAAGTCAAACAAACAAAACAATCCCCCTGCTCAAATGTAACAAGAAGAATCTAGGCCCACAGGAATACGAACGTTTCCATGAAGTTAATATAAGTGGAGAAAAACAATAAAAATGCTTCATTTGCATTTAAAATTATAAACAAGAAATATAAAACTTCATTCTGCAAATGCAGTAAGCATTAAGTATTTATGGCCAGCTGAGGGGAGAAGTCTGATGTGGTAAGGGAGAGAGGAGAAAGAAAAATAAAGGACGGAAAGGCAGTAAAATGGGAGCAGACACAATGTAAACAGGCTTACGAAGAAAGCTAACCTTGTAAAACTGCACGTTGCTGGGAAATCACTCTGTTGCTGTATCCTAACTCCAGGGACCTTCTATATTAAAGTCCATTTACGAACTGTAAATCTTCGCCAATTAGACAAGAAATAAAGATCAAAAACAAACCCAGCTATGCTTAGGAAGCAGCATTCTTTACCTACTGGGTCCCAGAAAAGGCTACTAGGTCAAGTAGAAAGCAGGGAGCCCTATGCCCATCATGCCTAGAGGGAGACAAAGATGATGGAAAGGAAACATAAATCCTGTCTGAGGGGAAGTGCTCAACAGAGTCACAGACCACTGCCAGTTAGTAAGAAAGGAGAGAGCTCCAAGGAATTTACCAAAATGGACATGAAGCCCGAAAGAAAGCCAAGGATTTTCTGGTTGGTTATAAGTTCTTTTAGGATTTCTTTTGTTTAAAAGGTAATTCTTTTCAAGTAAGACTTGAGTAAAATTTCCCAATATAAATTATATAAAAAGTACCTAGTCCATGGCTATTACTCCATAAATACTAATGCATCTTTAATACGACCAGGGAGGCTGTCTGCATTATGGTGCAGCACAATAATCAGATGCTGCACAATCAAGTAAATCCTCACCTGTTAAAAGAAAAAGGAAAAAAAAGTCACCTGGAGACACTATAAGTCTTCCAAGGACTTCTGCTATTTACTCAAATCCTTTCTGGATCTGTTGATTAAAAATTGCCCTTGGGGCACCTGGGTGGCTCAGTTGGTTGAGTGTCCGACTTTGGCTCAGATCATGATCTCACCGTTCCTGAGTTCGAGCCCTGCATCGGGCTCTGTGCTGACAGCGCAGAGCCTGGAGCCTGGAGCCTGTTTTGGATTGTGCGTCTCCCTCTCTGTCTCTGCCCCTCCCCCGCTCATGCTCTGTCTCTCTCCCTCAAAAAATAAACATTAAGGGGCGCCTGGGTGGCGCAGTCGGTTAAGCGTCCGACTTCAGCCAGGTCACGATCTCGCGGTCCGTGAGTTCGAGCCCCGCGTCGGGCTCTGGGCTGATGGCTCGGAGCCTGGAGCCTGTTTCCGATTCTGTGTCTCCCTCTCTCTCTGCCCCTCCCCCGTTCATGCTCTGTCTCTCTCTGTCCCAAAAATAAATTAAAAAAAAAACGTTGGAAAAAAAAAATAAAATAAACATTAAAAAAATATTTTTTAATAAAAAAATAAAATAAAAATTGCCCTTAAAGCCAGTAGCTTTCTTTGACTCTCCTAAAAGCTAACACATCTCTGTCGTTTGAAAGTAAAAGTCAGAAGTAATTTAAAGCCAAGTTTGATAATTTGAGAAATAATGATGAAAGATCAAACTGGGTTAGACAAATTTGGGTTTAAAATACATACATATATATATATATATATATATATATATATATATATATATATATATATATATACAGGGGCACCCAGATGGCTCAGTTGGTTGAGTGTCCAACTTCGGCTCAGGTCATGATCTTGCAGTTTGTGAGTTCAAGCCCCGCATCGGGCTCTGTGCTGACAGCCTGCTCAGAGCCTGGAGCCTGCTCCAGATTCAGTCTCCTTTTCTCTCTGCCCCTCCCCCACTTACACTCTGTCTCTGTCTCACTCAAAAATAAAGAAACGTTAAAAAAAAAAAAAGGAATTTCTAAAAAATATAGATATACAATATATATGGGTATATATGGGTCTAATACACACACACACACACACACATATATATATATATGCACACACACACACACGCACACAAAAACAAAATAAGGAAACTAGCAATTCCAGCATTTTATAACTCACTTTTTGTACTCATCCAATCAATATCTATAAGTAAATAGTCATAGCAGGTGTGTTGGTGATGCTTAAGACCTCCTTTCTGTTAGGAAATTCACTAGAAGGGCTCATGGGACTTAGCACAGAATTGCATTTATGGCTAAGTTTTATCACAGCGATGCAGTAAGGGTATAGAGCGGATCATAATGGGGAAAGATAGGTGAGGTCTGGAGGAATCCAACTGCAGCTTTCTTGTGTTTTCCCTCTCAGGGTCAAACAGAGGGCATTCTTCCCCCACCTATGAAAATGCAGCAACACATGTGTGATGTTTCTGCCTAAGGAAGCCATCAGAGACAGCACTGAAGGGTTTTATGGGGGGTGGTCACATAAACACCCTCTGCCAGCATGTATCAAAATTCCAGCATAACCATATTATTTGCATAGGCTAGATATAGTAAACCAACCTTAATTGTTAGGAAAAGTTTTCTATCAGTGTAGGGGCCTTTACCAGCCAAGTTCCCAGAACTTTACCAGCCAAGTTCCCAAGGCCCAACCTTGACAGCTAGACTTTCTAAGGACGAAGACTTCTATGTTAACCCTTTTCTACACACATGCCACTTTGGAAAGTTCCTATTTATTTGTAACAAACAGAATGGCAATACTTCTTATGCTATTGTGATGTCTGTGATAGAAAGAAGATGAAGAAGGCTAAATATAAAATCTACATATGAAATGGGCTACGCAGTATAACTTGTGAACTTTATATGCGGTATGAGGTCCTTCATGATCTGATGACCTCTAAACTCTCCAGCCCCGTCTCTTGCCAGCTTTAGTCTAGGCATTTAGGAACGCTCTTGGTTCTCTAGATATGGGTCATGCTTTCTTATCCCTATGCCTTAGCACATTCAATTCCTTGGCAATTTTTGGTTAGCTCCTTTTCCCCCTTCAGGATGCAACTTGAGATCTCACGGCCTCTTGAAGCTTTCCCTCACTCCCCAAGATTGGGTGAATCATGTACTTCTGGGGCTCCCCTCCTTCTTCTGTGCCTCCCCATTACAGCACTTCCCACTTAGTAGTGTCTCTGTCTTTATCTGCATCCCCATCAGGCTACAAACCCCGTGAAGGTAGCACCCTCACCCATTAATATTTGTTGAATAAATAATAATTATTCAGGACTTTGTTGGCTTAATGTAGAATGAACAACAGGGTTCCCTTTACAAGAAAGACTCTTTAATGACTGATCATCTTCAATGACGATGCTCTCAATCTTTATAAATAAGGCCATTGGGAAACTGAAATCCAAATGTACTAAGTAATAAAGTTATCTTCAAAAGATCTAAGAAATAAACAGTGTTATTCTCCCCCCATCAGGAACTACTTCACATTTTTTTTCCAAGAAGTGCTCTTCTCTTGTGTACTCCTAAATGTCTTTCTTTTCCATCTGAAACTCTGGCAGAAGTGCCCATATCTCTATCTCTGTATCTCTCTTTCTCTCTCATTTCTACTTAACTGGCTATAATAAACTAGAGAAAGGAAGAGAGAATGCTCCCCAATACACACATACACACACACACACACACACACACACACACACACACACACACACACACAGTGCCACATGACAGCTATGTGGAAAGAAGACAGTGTTTTAAGGCAGTAACTGGCTTCAAAGTCTGTGGAATATAACAGCAGATGGAGTAGTCTATGTGTTTGCCCCCTGCTCAGTGTTTGGCATTCTTAAAAAGTCTCTAATTCAGCCTCCAGCTGGCCTCGGTGTGGCCTCTTTCTTCTCCCAATCTACCCACATTGTTCTGCTTTAAGTGTCGTTCTGTACATGACATATCATGGGTGGATTGGTGTAGTCACCAAACTGTGAAGGACAGGAGAAGGGCCAGAAATAGGGGTCCCATGGTCAGCATCATATCTCCTTATCTACCAATACAGATTCTCTGTGGCTGGAGTCTCAGAATATAAATTTTTTAAAGCCACCCAGGTGATTTCTTTAACCCTGCAAGTTTTGAGAACCTCTGCATGGTAGACCTAATGGACAGGGTAGTATGTAAGAAAGGTTGCTTGAAAGAGAAGAGCAGAACATTCTCTCACAGGACACCCTCTACATTTATTCACATCGGCTATGTACCAACAGACTCCCACTGAACTGCCCTTGTAAGGTCCACAGTTGAGAAAAATGACTCTAGACTAAATTAGATCCCTTTTGGAATATCTCAGAAGTGCCATATTTTTATTCATGAAAATACTGCATATTATAACAAAAACTGTTTTCTGAATTTATTGCTAAAATCTCTGAGGAGTTCCTAAAGTTGAAATTAACAAGGTCTATATTATCTTGAATACAAAGAAGTGCATAAAGATTTTTAACTAGCTTAAATTCTGAACTATGAAGGGGCTAGCCAAATTTAATCTTAGGGTAGATTATACCTAAGAGAAATGTCAACTGAAGGAGGTAATTTAAAATAAAAGTTATAAGTGATGCAATGTAATGAAAATGTTTCTGTCATAACCACAGTATGGCAAGCAATATATTACAATGTGAAGCTGTAACTTTTGATGTGTTCCCAGCCAGCTCAGTTAAGACATAAACTATAGACATTATGAAATGCTGCCCAATGACTGTCAATTTAGGAAGACACTGGCAACGTGGCATCTAATTTCAAAATATTACTTAGCACAAAATTTCAACTCCATTATTCCATATTATATCATCACTCTCAGAGCTGTTTTGTCATATGGGCTCTCCTAACTGCCTGAGATCCTAAGCCATGATTGATTCCAGGGGTATGACAGGACACTATGATGACAGCCAATTCTACAACATGCTTTTTTTTTTTTTAAACTAGACTCTGTCCTTTCTTGCAAGTTCTCTTAAAGTTGAATATGTAACATATTTATAATGCTAAGAAGACAAGTCACAAAAGCAACATGGCCCAGGGAAATCACATGCATAACAGAACAGGTACAATGCTTACATGAGTTACAGGAGTGACCAAGTCTTCACCATTTGGCACCCGAAAGAGATTTCAACAAAAGTACTTTACAAAATTTCCTAAAACCAAAACTCCCTCTTTCCCTAATAAAGATCCGCAACGATCTTCAAGGATGGAGGACAGTGGAACCCACTAAGAAGAGTGCTGGTACCTTCCAATAAAAGTATCTATGTATTCTGAGAAAATTACCTAGACACTGGCATTCAATTCAGTGCTAGCTATCTATCAGACCCTAGGTTAGTTTCCACGGCATTACGATAGTAGGTGCTAGAAAGAAGTATTGTAGGGAAAAGCAGAATGGAGGGAACTAAGATGTACTCAGAACCTCTGTGTGCTAGGTACTGTGACTATTCTATTTCTACAGCATTCATATTAAGCAGATCATGTTCCATGTAGCACCATTTTATACATGACAAGACTAAATTTCAGAGACCATAGATAACTTATCACTAGAATGAAAGCTCTCTCAACAGAATTCAAGCCATTTGGGGCAAAGATATTTGTAGTTTTTTCCCTTGATATATACCCAGCTTCTAAAACAGGTCCTGACACTCAGTAAATATCTACTGAATGAGGGAATGTAAAATGAATCTAAGGAAGCCCAAGGAAGAATAGTAAGGAGGCCTGTGTACCTAGAGAAGATGGGAGAGGAAAGGAGGTTAGAGAGTAACAGAGGACTTTATCATGCAGGATGCTGCAGAACATTATAAAGACCTTTGCTTTTCCTCTGAGTGTAATGGGAAGTCATTGGGGAATTTTACACAGAGAGTTTTTAAAAGACTGCTCTGGCTGCTACAGAACAGCGAGGGTGGCACAGTTTTTACTGAACCAAGAGAGACCTGTGGCTTGGTGGGAAACCCTCCATAATAACTATGGCGAAACACAATGATGGCTTTGACCAGGATCACAGCAGTAGAGGAGGTAATAAATGGTTGGGTCTGAATCTACTTGAAGGCAGAACCAACAATAAGCAAGTTAGAAATGTCATCGAAGAATTCTCAGTACAAGAGTCCTGAGTATGAAGAATTTTAAAAAGTCAAAACCCATAGCTAGACACATTGTGGAATTTTATTTAAAGTTACAAGAATTCCTAAAAGCTATTCAAGGTGGGGAAAATGAGCAGTTTATAAAAATTCAGTAATCACATCTGCATTAGGCTTCTCATAAACAACATGGATTCAAGACATCGAATAAGCAATAATTTCTGAGAGAAACTACTTTGAATCAATGTTTCTTTATTCATTTAGACAAACACTGAGGAAGAAAAGAAAAATAAAGATACTTTTAAGGATACAAAGCTTCCAAAAGTTTACATCCAATGGACTTTGAAATAATTATTTGAGCAATAATAATCCAGCAAATGAACTAATGAGTAAATCAAGAAGATTCAGGATGGAAGATGGTGTGGTAAGCAAAGAGAAATAATAAATCCTATAATTTAGTCTAAATGATTATTTATGCAGGGTATGACATAATATTATAAAATTTTATAAATAAATCCAAATAAAATAATCAGAAAAAGGTGGAACTGGTAAGGAAGAGAAATAAAGCATACCAAAGCCTTGACTTACTTGTGAGTTAAGACAGATAACACTTTTAACTCCACACTTTGATAAGAAAACTAAGTTTGATATATTTATTTAAAATATAAAGGCAGTCCACTCTGAAAGAATAGCATGGAACAAATAATTTTCAGACTATCTGAATGGGAAAACATGAATCTTCCTTCTTGACAAAAAAATAACAACTCAACCAATCTCACAAAGGGGGAGAAAAAAAAATAAGGCAGAACAAAATTAAACCCAAGCACAAGCAAATGGCAACAAATCAAACAAACAAACCTAACTACAAACAAATGACAACCAAAGAAGTAAATATAAAACATAAAATGAGAAGGCAGAGTAAGTCCAGCTATAGCAGATGTCCTAATAAGTGTAAACTAGATAAATTTCCTATTAAAAGATAGAAGCACTCAGAGTGAATGCTAACAAATCTAGTTACATGCCATTTATAAGAGACAAATTGAAAATTAAATAACACTGCTGAGAATAAAGCAGTGAAAAACTATGTGGTAAGAAAAGTTAACCAAAATAAAGCAAACATAGGTTAATGTTAGACAAAAACAGAAACAAAGTTATTAGAAAGTATCACCGGAACACAGAGGGATATTTTACATTAATAAAGGTTCACTTAAACAAAATGTGTGTATGCCATAAATCTGATGACTCAGAAACATATATAGCAAAAATTAGAAGAAATACAAGAAACATAGACAAAACCATAGGCACTGTAAGATTCATACTGCTCTCAGAAATTGGGGGATCAAGCTGGGGGGCGGGGAGGGGGCGAGGCAGAATGGAAGATTTAAATAATTTAATTAAAAGCTTGATATTACAAAATCTTTTTCAGAGAGTCACAATTTTTCCAATGTTTAAAACATTATTAGGCCACAAGAAATCTCAACAAATTTCAAAGAGCCGATATGATGCAAACTACGTTCTCCGATCACTGTATAATAAAATTACAACAGTAATAAAAGGATATTTCACCCCCCACACACACACACACAAAAAAATTTAGGTACTTGTAGATTTTTAAAATACTTTTTGAAAGCAATTCCTGAGCTAAAGAGGAAATCAAAATGGAATCTGTTAACTATTTAGAAATAAGCAATAATGAGAGTTCTACTTTTGAAACCTGTAGAATAGAGCCACGATGCAGGGGTGGTGCTGGGAGGATGCATAAAAGCCTTAGTTGTTTAGATTAGAAAACGAGATTGAAAGTAAACAAATAAAAGATACACCTCAAGGAAGCAGGACAAGTAAAATAAAACAACGTTACAGAAAGTAGGAGAAAATAGAGAAATACAAAATAAATAAGAATCTGAAATTATTTTATTTTTAAAGACAGTTGAAACAACTAAGCCTCTCTGGCCAAGAAAAAGAGATGACATACTATGCAACAAAAGTAGTAAAAGTGGACACAACCACAAGGTTGGGGGAAACAGAAGTTTTATAGGAATATTTTATGTAAAATTCCTTATCAACAAATCTGAAAATCTAAATAAAATGAATGTTTTTATAAGACATTATAAATGACAAATTTGATCCAAGAACTTAAAAATCTGAATGGATTAACAGTTATAGCACAATTCAAAAGTAATAAAAGTAGTAATAAAAACACAGTGAGAAGACCACAGACATCATAAACTAGCTGGGTTTATTGTAGGAATGGAAGAATGATAGTTGAATATCACAAACTTTCATAGTACACTACTTTAACAGATTAGAAGAGAAAAACAAAACTAAATCATCTCAACAGATGTCAAAAAACTATTGACTGAAACTTAACACCAATTTTCTAATGTGAAAAATAAATAAAAATCACTCAATAAACTAGAAATAAAATGACTTACTAAGCTTGACAGAAGGCACTGATGAAAAGGAAAAATAACTAGAACAAATATCACACTTAATGATCAAAGATAAAAGAATTCCATTAAGACAAAAAAAAAATGAACTACTGGGACCTCATCAAGATAAAAAGCTTCCGCACAGTGAAAGAAACAATCAACAAAACTAAAAGGCAACCAACGGAATGGAGGAAGATATTTGAAAATGACAGATCAGATAAAGGGTTAATAAGTAAAATCATACTATAAGGAATTTATCAAACTCAACACCCAAAAAACAAATAATCCAGTGAAGAAATGGCCAGAAAACATGAACAGACATTTTTCCAAAGAAGTAATTCAGATGGCTAACAGACACACAAAAAGATGTTCAACATCGCGCATCATCAGGGAAATACAAATCAAAACCACAATGAGATACCACCTCACACCTGTCAGAATGGCTAAAATGAACGACTCAGGAAACAACAAATATTGGGAAGGATGTGGAAAAGGGGGAACACTTTCCACTGCTGGTGGGAATGCAAACTGGTGCAGCCACTCTGGAAAACAGCATGGTGGTTCCTCAAAAACTTAAAAATGTAACTACAATCATACAATCTAACCACCAAAATTCTTAACTACTGTGGCATATATGATGATGTAAAATTACACTCAACTATATAAAAGAAGACTGAAATAAGAACCAAAACATAAATATGTCAGTTCTCCCTCCGTCAAGCTATAAATTCAATAGACTACTAATCAAAGTCCCAAGAGAATTTTTTATAATAAAACTTGAAAAGCTGACTTTGAAATTCATATGGAGGAGAACATGTGCAAGAACAATCATAACACTTTCAAAAAGGACAGTGAAAGAGTACTTGCCCTATCAAATATCAAAACACATTATAAAGGCTATACCAATTAAAAAGTTCTAATGAAGCAAGAACAGAAAAAATATATGAAAAGAAATAGGTCATCTAGAAAGAGATCCACAAATGATGAGAATTTAGTTTATATTCATGATGCATTTCAAGTAAGTAGGAAAGGCCGAATGATTTTAAAAATGCTACATACATTGGAAAGTATTAATCCATCCTCCCCTCTGCACACACACTTCACATCATGTGCAAAAACAAATTCCAGATAGATTCAAAAGCTATAGAAATAAACCATAAGTATTTTTAAAATGATAAGAAGATATATTTGGTTAAGGAAAACCTATCTGAGGTTAGAAATGCAAAAGAAACTCATAAAGAAAAATACTGACAGATTTGACCCCAAAATATCAAAAATTTCTCTAAGACAAAGGACAGTACTAACAATGGTAAAAGTCAAGTGGGGAGAGAGAAGGAATTGTGTGTGGTTATAAAAGGCAATTGGAAGGAACCTTGTACTGATACACTGGAGATTTGCACCAGATGGATTACATCAGTGTCAGCATCCTGGTTGTGATATTGTTCTACAGTTTAGCAAAATGCCAGCATAGGGTAAGCTGAGTTAAGAGCACACAGGCTTTCTCTATATTATTTCTTATAACTGCTTATGAGTCTACAATTACCTAAATACAAATTTTAATTAAAAAAAAAGACAAGTGCCAGATTGAAGAAAAAATGTTCCTCATATTTAACATCCAAAGTAATAATAACTAAATAAAAGTTCCTAAAAACCATTAAAACTGCATAATAGAAATATACAAATATAAACAAAAGATACAAGCAAATCATGGAAGCAAAGTAAGCATCCAAAAAACATTAAAATATACCCCATACTGTCAATAATCAGGAGAAAACAAAGTTCAGGGAAATATTTAATCTACCTGGCAAAATTTTAAAAGTTAGTTTATATCAAATCTTGATGAAAATGGGGCCATTGACAAAATTCAGATCATTGGCTGGGTGCATAGATAGTTTAAGCTTTTTGCACAGCAATTTACCACTCTCTATTTAAATTTAAAATTACTACCACTTAATCTGGCAATATTATCTCTGAGAATCAATACTACAGAAATACTCATGCAAGTGCCCAAAAATAGAAGTATAAAGATTAACATTAGTTAAAATAGTGAAAAAGTGACGTCAATCTAAGTATGATGTACACCAATCTATAATATCATGCAAATATTGTTTTATACCAATGTACAGTTATTTATTACTTTACAGTCACTTTTTTAAAAGTTGCTTAAAAGTGAGGTATAGGAGTATCCAATAAAAGAAAAAAGGATTCCTTGGAAAAATGGCTTATTGTCACATTACTACAGCATGAGCCTAGAATATCTTATGATGCCAAAAAGTACAAAAATATTCAACACTGATGGTGATACATCAAAAGAACATAAGAGTCAGCCTGAATAGGCTCCCACTAGCCAAATCTAGGACAACTTTAGCCACAACGTTAATACTAATAGTGATAGATTATTACCCTTAAAAGGAATGCATGGGTCCCTACTGCGTGTAAAAAGAAGAGGGGCAGGATGAATGATAAAGTATGGTAGATTATCAACATCTAGGGAATCGGAGGGAAAGGTATACTGCAATTCTTTGTAATATCTTTGCAACCCTGTTGGAAAGTCCAAATTATTTCAAAAGAAAAAGCTAAGAAGAAAAAAGTATGACTTCAATATAAACTCACAAGAACTGAAAAGTCTAGATGACACACTTCAATAAGCCCAAGTTGCAGAGTTATTTCTATAGTAGAAGAGAGATTGGAAGGACAGGGGTAGAGAATGAGAAAGCACTGTTACACTGATTCAGGTATCTATGCACTTTTGAGAGGTTTTCAAGAAACTCATATTTATGTACCACTGGAGGCTCACCCCAACCTCTGCCCCAAAGATTACTGTTCCTGGACCAGGTGCTGGACCACCAGGTGGAAGAATGAGACAGGGAAGAGAGTAAAGAAAATTAACACCCGGATCCAGGATTTTTTGGTGGCATTATCTTATATGAAATTTCAAAACCTCAGTTCTGAAATTGTAATTCCATACTGGTGTCCACACAAAGAATTCTATGTCCTATGAATGAAATTTAAAACATCTAGATTAGAGAGTAATTCCATACCTGCCAAAGATAGACTCGCTGGATAAGGAATGCCGAAGGAGAATCCCAACCCTATGGATCTTGCACATTCCAGTTTACAGTAACCACCTGTGAGGCATTACAGGCACTGACATCTCAGAGCCATCTACCACCTGCCATCTTCCATTTGGTCAGTCCTACTGCATTCAGTCAATAGAGGTTCTCTGCACCTGGGTGGCTCAGTGAGTTGAGTGTTCAACTCCTGATTTTGGCTTGGGTCATGAACTCACAGTTCGTAAGATCAAGCCCTGTGTTAGGGTCTGTGCTGACGGCGTGGAGCCTGCTTGGGATTCTCTCTCTCCCTCTCTCTCTGCTCCTCCCCTGCTTGCACAAGCTCTCTCTCTCTCTCTCTCTCTCTCTTTCTCAAAATAAATAGGGGCACCTGGGCGGCTCAGTCGTTTAGGCGTCCGACTTTGGCTCAGGTCATGATCTCACGGTTCGTGAATTCAAGCCCCACATCGGGCTCTATGCTGACAGCTCAGAGCCTGGAGCCTGCCTCGGATTCTGTGTCTCCTTCTATCTCTGACCCTCCCCCACTTGTGCTCTGTCTCTCCCTGTCTCTCAAAAATAAATAAAAATGTAAAAAAAAAAATGTTTTTAATAAATAAATAAACATTTAATAGAGGACCTCTGGAAATCACTCTGATTTTAATCATCTGTGTGATTGTGGCTAAAGGTTACTAACAGCCACCAGTAGGAAGGAGAGAACAAATTGACTTGATTTTGTTTTGACTACCTCAAAGGGGGAAGAAAAAAAAAAAAACTTAGTGGGGAAAAATCTGCAAGAGTTTGAGATGCAGGACTTGGTCCAGAGTTCCCAAAATTACAACATAAAACATGAATTAACAAACAAACATTGTCTAGGCTGGCCCTAAAGAAACATCTTGTTTTCTGTTATTACTTCACTACTCTTTTCATTAATATTCAGTATTCTCAGCCCTTCCCCTGCCTCTTTGTTGCAAACTCTCAACTTCCTTTTGATTTCTTACAAAGCTGTTTTTCATGTTGTCTTCTACCCTTTTAGGGCACTTTGCCTAAGTTTAACATGGCAGATTCTTTCCCTGCAGATATAACCTACTTTCTGTATATCGTTATGTATGGAACTCTGTGACTCCCTGGCACTCCCCACATGTCACATTCACAGATTCAAATTCTGATTTAATATATCACACATTAAATGCAAACTTCTGCCTCATCTGATTCTGAAATTCTGAGATGACTTTTCTGTCTACATATTCTCTTTTAATGTAAGTAAAAACAGGCTGTCTTTAGACTCATGTTGCCAAAGCACATGCCACTGCCCATGTGCTTGAATATCACTCCTAATGAAATTTTCATGAGATTACTGTCATCTTAAAACAGGGCCCTGCTAAAGGTCGGATATACTTCTGTAGAGCCTCAGTGCAAAGCCATAAAGGGTATTGATTGCAAAGTTTAAGACGAATATCAAATAGGGGCCTGGCTGGCTCAGTCGATTAAGTGTCCGATTTCAGCCTAGGTCATGATCTTGCCGTTCCCGAGTTCGAGCCTCCTGTCGGACTCTGTGCTGACAGCTCAGAGCCTGGAGCCTGTTTGAGATTCTGTGTTTTCCTCTCTCTCTGCCCCTCCTCCAACTGCACTCTGTCTCTGTCTCTCAAAAATAAATAAACATTAAAAAATTTAAAAAAACCCTGATATCAAATACTCACAAGAACTAAATGAAAGTTCAGACACTTTGACTCAGTAGTTCCATTCCTGGGAGTTTGTCTTAAAAAAACAATTCAAAAGAATAAAAAAAAATCCATCTGCATGAAAATGTTTACCTCAATATTATCCATAAATAATGTGAAACACTGGGACCAATGTTACTATCCAAAAATACAGAAATTGTTATGTAAATTATGAAGAATCAATTTAATGGACTATCGTAAAACCACTTATCAAGAAATTATTATGAGACTTACCCAGACTACATAATAATGTAAGTTGAGAAGCAAATCATAAATGAAAAAGAAAAATGAGAAATTACACTTAAAAACACTAGAATTGAATAAAAATTATGATATACAAATTATTTTCTTTACAATTTTTTTAAAATATCATTTCACTTTTGGGCAGCCTGAGTGGCTCAGTTGGGTAAGCCTCCAACTTTGGCTCAGCTCACGATCTCACAATTCACGAATTCGAGCCTCACATCGGGCTCTCTGCTGACAGCTCAGAGCCCAGAGCCTGTTATAGATTCTGTGTCTCCTCTCTCTGTGTCTCCCCTGCTCATTCTCTGTCTCTCTCTCTCAAAAATAAATAAACATTAAAAAGAAGGAAGGAAGGAAGGAAGGAAGGAAGGAAGGAAGGAAGGAAGGACACCCAAGGCACCTGGGTAGCTCAGTCGGGTAAGCCTCCAACTTTGGCTCAGGTCACAGTCTCACAATTCGTGAATTTGAGCTCCACACTGGGCTCTCTGCTGTCATCACACAGTCTGCTCTGGATCCTCTGTCTTCCCTCTCTATCGGCCCCTCCTTCCCTCGTGTGTGTGTGTGTGTGTGTGTGTGTGTGTGTGTGTGTGTGTATTATATATTATATATATTTTTACAATAAACAAAATTGGAACAAAAAATAGTATCAGAGGGGCGCCTGGGTGGCGCAGTCGGTTAAGCGTCCGACTTCAGCCAGGTCACGATCTCGCGGTCCATGGGTTCGAGCCCCGCGTCGGGCTCTGGGCTGATGGCTCAGAGCCTGGAGCCTGTTTCCGATTCTGTGTCTCCCTCTCTTTCTGCCCCTCCCCCGTTCATGCTCTGTCTCTCTCTGTACCAAAAAAATAAATAAAAAACGTTGAAAAAAAATTAAAAAAAAAAAGTATCAGAAAAACCTCTTCTCCGAGACCAAAAAAAAAAAAAAAAAAAAAAAGCCTGAAAGCTTGAATTTTCCTATTTCTATGTAGAAAATTAAATTATTTCAGAATCAGCAGGACCATACCATCTAAGACCAAAGGTGGAAATTGCATAGTTCCAAGGTTTGAGACTTGTTTTGAACAGAGGAAGAATCATGCTCAGTGGCTTTAAGGGGACACAATAACCACAAGAAAAATGGCAAAGGAGTTATTATATTACAAACCGCCTGTTCTGAAAACCAAGATTATATAAACTGCACTTGTTTAGAAGTTCAAATAACAGAAGTCGTAAGTGCAAGAAGAGTCAGAAAAAGATCCATCTTTGACCAGAGTATTCTTTCAGCCACAAGAGTCCATGTTTTCCCAGTCCCTTAGTAAAGAGGATCTGGGTTAATGGTTAATGTCAGAGCCCACTGACTTTTCAGAGGGGAAACCTATACATAATTACCCGCCCCCCCCCCAGGAGGTGACACTGCTGTCCCTCCTTGGCACTATCATGAAACTCATATCAGAAACCATGAAATAGAGAGCGCCCCTGGCACAGAAATGACATCTCCTCTTTACAACAACCCAGCCTCATCAAAATGCCCCCACCCATCTTTAAAAAGCTTTTCTTGTGATTAAACTACGAAAAATGTTGAAAAACCAAACAAACAAACAAATCCAATGTGGTCAATGTTCCTAAATTAAACTGTACGTACCCTGGGTCTGATGCATTTTCATTTTGTGATTAATTGCTTAAATGACTTAAGAAGCTTCTGACTTCATTAAACCATCTGGAAACAGTAAGAACTTTTTCCCAAAAAATTAGCTGTCAAATTATTCCTCTAATAATTTTATTTGTTTCCTGACGCTAGTGTCGAAATGCCAAGGCACTCTGACAGATAACTGCTTGAAAATTTAGTCCCAAAGCTTTTAAGTAGCATGAGATATTGGTTCTGGAACCAGCTGTTAAGCAGAAAGGTTGGGTCAGCAGGAAAGGGGGAGATGGTAATGGATGTGCCAGTAACAGTTCTGGGCCTCCTTTCTGATCTTGGCGTATTAATACTGCCAAAAGGGTTCCCAGCATTTGTATAACAATAAAGAGGCTGGATTTTTTTTTCCAAGCAAAAACCCTTCATTTCTGTGTAAATTAAGAACTGCACATTTTAGAATGAAATAAGAAAAATATAAATCATATAAAAAACTTTAAGTAGAGGGGCGCCTGGGTGGCACAGTCGGTTAAGCGTCCGACTTCAGCCAGGTCACGATCTCGCGGTCCGTGAGTTCGAGCCCCGCGTCGGGCTCTGGGCTGATGGCTCAGAGCCTGGAGCCTGTTTCCGATTCTGTGTCTCCCTCTCTCTCTGCCCCTCCCCCGTTCATGCTCTGTCTCTCTCTGTCCCAAAAATAAAAAAAAAATAAAAAAAAAAAAAAGTTAAAAAAAAAAAACTTTAAGTAGAAAAGATCATCTAAAAGCATTATCAAACACTAAATTTTCTAACTGGGGAAGGGGTTTTCAAATTTCACCTCAAAGACAAAACAAAAATAGGTTCTTTGTTAAGTTTATGTATTTCCTTGGGTCTCAATATCTTAGTCTAAAATTGCACTGCCCAATATGGTAGCTATTGGCCATGCTAGAAAACTGCTCCAAATTGATACATGCTATGTGTACAAAACACACACTAGATTTCAAGGATTTAGCAGGAAAAAAAGTATAAAGTGTCTCATTAATATTTTTCATATTAAAATTATAATTCATAGGGGCGCCTGGGTGGCGCAGTCGGTTAAGCGTCCAACTTCAGCCAGGTCACGATCTCGCGCTCCGTGAGTTCGAGCCCCGCGTCAGGCTCTGGGCTGATGGCTCAGAGCCTGGAGCCTGTTTCCGATTCTGTGTCTCCCTCTCTCTCTGACCCTCCCCCGTTCATGCTCTGTCTCTCTCTGTCCCAAAAATAAAAACAAACGTTGAAAAAAAAATTTTTTTTAAATTATAATTTATATATACCAGATTAAATAAAACATTATTAAAATTAATTTGACCTCTTTCTTTTTACCTTTCCTAACGTGGCTACTAGAAAATTTAAGATTTCATATATGCTTCATATTTGCTGCTCTCATTATATTTGCACCAAACATCAGTATTTAAAATGAATCAGATTGAATTTAACTCTTTCAAAATCCCTTGTAACTCTAGAGTTCTGACACTAAGAAACTGCACGTTCAAGCTGATAAGTTTCAAATACAAAGTTCCTTTGGAGAAACTTAGGTTTGGTCACTGTTGCATTATTTCTCCACAATTTTCTTTCATGCTCCCCAATCCTTCCTTATTCTGTTTCATATAGATTCCTAATAGCCAAGAAAAATGAATGTGTCAATTTATTTACTTCTAAACTGCAAGCGTGAAGTTCATAAGGCCATTCTTAATTATCAGTTGGTCATATTTCTTTTTGCGCCACACCATACTGATGCCCATTTTTCATGATATGTAACGAATAATGAACTCTGTTTTCTTCAGTTTTAATATTCATAAAATAAGAGTTTCAGAATTAAAGAAGCTTAAAAGTGCTATTCCAGTGGTTCCAAAATGTGCTGCCACCTCGAAATCACCTGGGCAATATGTGAAAAATAGGGACTCCTAGGCCTGATATCTGGAGATTCTGACTCAGCAACGTCTGGGATAAGACAAGATCCTATACTTAAGAAGCTGTCTGGGTCACTCAGAGGGTGAGCCAGGTTTGGGAATCAATGGTCCAGCCTAACTCTCTTCATCTGTAACTGGGGTAAAATGAATTATCTCAGTGCTAAGGCCCAGTGGCCTCAGACATAGGACGAGGATACTGCCATTATTGAGAGACATTCTGACAAACACACACACTACTCACTCCTCAAGAGCCCCAGCCATCAGCATATCTTCCTTGTCAGTCTTAACATCCAACTCTGGCTCTCCGCTAAGCAAAAGCTTCAAGTTATAAATAACCAGTAAAGTACCTAGTAGAAAAAAGGATGTTTGCCTTGTCAGTATTGTAACACCACCAAATATTAGTCATAGTGCTATTATCTCATCTATGGAATTAAGCCTACTCTAGACCAAATTTCCTTCAATACTTCAGTAAATAATATGCTTGGATAAGTTCCAAGATGTACGTCTTACAGCACATTCCACTTTCTTCCAGAGTGTTGAGTTTCTACGGGAAAGTGCTTATTCCTATTCAATTCATTGTAAGTCTCTCAACGTGGATTCTTAAACTTTGGCACTTTTTTCATAATTTGCATTATGAAAATAGTTGGAGGAGTCTGAGCTAAATTTGTTTTATAGGTAAAGCTCTCGTTGGTGGAACTGAAACCATTGCACATAAAAACAAAGATGAGTTTTTAAAATTTGTACAAATATGAAGAATTGCTTTTAGACCCTATAACAGGCATTGGCAAACTTTTTCTGCAAAGGGCCAGATAACAAACATTTCAGGCTTTGCAGGCTGTATGGTCTCTGTGACAACTACTCACAATTCAAGTCCACCACTGTGGCATGAACACTGCCATAGAGAATACATAAATGAATGAATTTAGCTGTGTTCCAATAAAACTTTATTTATAAAAACACATATGGGGCTGGATTTGACCTGCAGGCCACAGTTTTCTGACCCCTGCTCTAAAGCATAGTTAACAAAAAAAATCCCAATTCTTTACAAAGTTGATTGTGATATAAAGACAAACAAGACTGTCAGAGAAATTAAAAAAACAGCCAATTACACTTTTCCTGGTAGTACTAAGACACAAGAGAGAACAAACAGCACGGTGACGAAAATTGCCTGTGTCTAAATCCTGGATCAATCATTTATTTACCAATGCAATGACCTCAGATAAATTTCCTAACCTCTTTGAATCTAATTTTTCCAATCTACACAATGGAGTTCATGAGGCATCTAAAGCATAGAGTTGTTTTGAGAATTAAATGCATTAATATTTATAAGGTGTTTAGAAAAATATTCAAGAAATAGTATACCTTTCATTAGTATTTACATGAGTATTTCACAATTAAAAGTCGACCAACACTGGGTTCTATTCCTGAAACTAATACTACAAGGTATGCTAATGAACTTGAAGTTAAATAATTTTTTTAAAGTCAACCGACAAATCACATTAGCTCCCCTTCAAGTGTATCACGTATACATTAATACCATTAACATTTATTAAGTTGCCACTAGTTTTCCTCTAAGAGAAAAGGGAGAGAGTGACAAAAAATACCATTTTTAAACAAAATGCCACAAATTCGAGAAGAAATTTTGAGGGCAATACAAGCCAACTCAGAAACACATCTCTCAGAATTTCACTATACACATTACATAAATCAAGGAGTTGCAGAAAGGAAAATGCACACAGCTTTCTCTAGAGTAGATTCTTCTTGTTTCTAGATAGTAAAGGTGGAAGTTTGGAGAATGAGTGGCACTGGAAAATGTTAGTAGACACATAAATACAGAAATACAGAAAGCTCTGTTCATCTGGAACATGAAGCTTTTACTAACTCTCTGCCACAGAAACCTAGACTCATCGGTTTCTAAGTTGCTAACTCTCGTATAAAACTCTCCTCTAACCTTAGACGCTGCGGTAAGCACCTCCTAACTCTGCTATCTGGTGCAGGGACTATGTATTCCCTGTGGTCACACACTATGTCATCCTCTTCACATCCAGAGTTCCCCAAGCTCAGGCAAGTACAAATCTTTCTCCCAGCGTCAGGCATTTAGAGCTATTCATGTCTGGATTCACTTAAGACAAAATTCATATGGATAAAATGAATGACTGTGCCCATGAGAGACCCTGCATGGTATTATAAATAGAAAAAATACAAAAGTACATGTAAAGTATCTTTCCAAAGGCAGTAAAAGCAAATACTTCTATCAAGATTTCAGAATTTTGGTGATCTTACCACATTTCCCGTAGATCATATCAAACTGCTGCATCAATTCAGCTTCATTTCTAAATGGAGAGTACTTAAAAATTATAGACAACTCTGTTGAGAATTTTTGAGGATCATCTGTAACAGATTCTCTGGTTCTTGTTAACCATGAAGGTATTGGAACCACAACCTGTAAAAAACACACACATCAGTTTACTATGAAATATACAAATACAAACCATCATCCTTCCGTCTGTTCCTAATTCAGTCCATTCCTCATCTAGCCAAATTGGAAAACATGAAATTGAAAGTTTATTTCCCCCTTGTATTCTAGTTTTATAAAGAAGAGACACATAACAATTATGTACACTCAGAGTTGTGTTCGAAAATGCTCCATTGTAGAATGTGGGGACAGATGGAGCCTGCTTCGGCCCACTAATGAAATATGGGTAGGATGGCAGAGGGAACAACGGTACTGACACTTCAGAAGTTGAAAAGTACCTGACAGCATATCCAGGAAAGCCGATCGGAGGCCCATGCCAGAAGAGAAAAACAGCCTGTTTACAATTCAGAACACCGTAAAAGGCTCAGAGACTGATGGCATGAGTTAACTATGGAGGTGAGATACAGAGGGAAGAGCCAGAAGTAGCATCCGGATCCCCATCTGCCACTAGCTCTCCCAATTCCACAGAGACTGGATGTTTATTCTCTAGAAAGAGTAGAACAAGCTATTTCTGGATTAGAGGATATGTCAGGCACAATGATCAGGGGGACCTTACTGAGATCAGAGGGGTCGAAGTACACATACTGAGTGCTGAGAACCCAGGCCTCCTCTCTCATTTGGGTCCCCCAAAGATGTCAGGTAGGCCTTCAGGCAGAAGACTGTAGGAGTTTTCCTGGAGAAATCGGACTAGCCCAGAAGGAAAAACATCTAGAAAATTACACTGAGGGTTTCGCAATGATACAGCTCAGCTAGAACACCACTCTCACAGAGCTTTCAATCCACATTTTATTGGACTACTCTTTAAAGTAGTACTCCGAGGGGCGCCTGGGTGGCGCAGTCGGTTAAGCGTCCGGCTTCAGCCAGGTCACGATCTCGCGGTCTGTGAGTTCGAGCCCCGCGTCAGGCTCTGGGCTGATGGCTCGGAGCCTGGAGCCTGTTTCCGATTCTGTGTCTCCCTCTCTCTCTGCCCCTCCCCCGTTCATGCTCTGTCTCTCTCTGTCCCAAAAATAAATAAAACACGTTGAAAAAAAAAAATTAAAAAAAAAAAAAATAAATAAAAATAAAGTAGTACTCCGATATGGAGTACTACTCCAATATGATAAATACGGACCAAATAAGCACAAATAAAGCAACTCAGTGGAAACAAAAACTGTATGAGGAAGATGAACATTTCAGAGGAAAAAATAAATAAATCATTGTTAATATCTTCACAATGCTAAAAGGAAAAATACTGTATCCATGAAGCAAAACTATAGATCTTTAAAAAGGAATATTAAGAGAATTTAAAACACTTGTTGGAAATGAAGAATATGATTACAGAAAAAAATTTCTATGACAAGGTTAGAAGATAAATGTTAGGAAATCTCCCAGGAAACAAAACAAAAATATAAACAACAGAAAACAGGGGAGAAAAGATAAGAAAATTAAAGAACCAGTTCAGATGCAACAGAAGTTGCAGAAGGAGAGGAAAGGGAATACGAATGGAAGAAAAATCGTTAACTTTACAGAAAAATATCCCCAAATTGAACAACACGTGTTTCTAGATTGAAAATGCCCAACAAGCAACCAGCACAATGGATGCAAATAGACTGGCCCAAAAAGCAAAATACTTAAATCAGAACATTGGAGACAAACAAGATTCTACTGACTTCAAAATGTACAAGGGGAGATAAGAGTCAGAAACAAGATTCAGAAATTTAAATGGCTTCGGACTTCTCAATAATAACGCTGGAAATAAGATATTGGAGCAAGGCTTTCAAATTCCTGAGGGAAAATTCACTCCAACCTACAAATAACACCAAGCCAAATTACCACTGAATGTTCAGATAGAATAAAAATATTTTCATGCATGTAAGGTCTCAAAATACTTGACCTTTCATGTACCCTTGTTAAGAAAACTCATGGAGGGCACCTGGGTGGTTCGTTGGTTAAGTGTCAGACTTCGGCTCAGGTCATGATCTCACAGTTTGTGGGTTCAAGTTCCATGTCGGGCTCTGTGCTGACAGCTCAGAGCCTGGAGCCTGCTTCAGACCCTGTGTCTCCCTCTCTCTCTGCCCCTACCCCGCACGCTCTCTCTTTCTCAAAAATAAATAAATAGAAAAAAAAAAAAGAAAAGAAAACTCATGGAGGATATGGTCTCAAGGACAGATGATGGGAGCGAGCAGAGCACCAGCTGTGGAGAGCAGGAGTGAGGGGGGGTGCATCAGAAGAGTCCAGAACAGAGTCTTCGGTAGGTGGGACTAAGAAGAGTACAGGAGACGGGGGTTGAGATAGCGATAAAGACAGAACACCAAGAAAATATTCAGTGACAGTGTTCAGAACATATAACATTAAGCAGATAATTATTAATTCCAGGAAAAATGAAAAATCTTGCAGGTAAAGGAAAAAATAGTTCATGACATGGTTACAGTTGTGAAAAGTGGTTCTGGTCTTAAAACGTAAATATCAAACATCAGCATAAGTAAAATTACGTTGAGGGTGGAGAATTGGGATGGTATGTATGTGTGATATAAACAGAGGAAAAAATATATATAAATCCTTTTGTAATGAGCAGTTAATAGATAATACCTACATCAAACCAAGAAGTAGTAATACAAGTATGTTATATAGAGATATTAAGGAAAATATTGAAAAACTCTGCTCATACTGTTGAAAGAGACAGCCTCTGTAGTACTGGAAATGGGAAAGGGTTGCTGGTTTCAGTTTTTAAAAAAAGGAATGGGGCGCCTGGGTGGCGCAGTCGGTTGAGCGTCCGACTTCAGCCAGGTCACGATCTCGCGGTCAGTGAGTTCGAGCCCCGCGTCAGGCTCTGGGCTGATGGCTCGGAGCCTGGAGCCTGTTTCCGATTCTGTGTCTCCCTCTCTCTCTGCCCCTCCCGCATTCATGCTCTGTCTCTCTCTGTCCCAAAAATAAATAAACGTTGAAAAAAAAAAAATTAAAAAAAAAAATAAAAAAAGGAATGGGCCATCTTAGGAAAGCTGTAACCTCAGCTTTGGTCAATTTTCCATGCCTTTACACACATAAAGTACAACATAAATGCTTAAAGCATTGCTTTTCCTCATTACCAGTCTCTCACTCAACTACTCCCTATTGCCTATAGACTGTTCCTTATCCAGCCCCACTCCACCACTGCCAGTGGGCATGCCGTGCTCCTCATATCTCCACACTGCCCTTCAAAACCCCAGTACTCATCTCCAGGTCTGAGAGTTGCTGCCATTTCTCTCCACGTATCAGCCCTTCCAGCTGCAAGTGGAATTCTCTCCACAAAACCCTCACTGACCAATCAAGGCTCTCTATCTATACTATTGTTTCTGACAATTTTGTTAATGGCAGAAATGCATACTCACTGAACAGCTTTCTTATTTTTTTTTAAGCGTTTTTTTTTTTTATTTTTTTATTTTTGAGACAGAGAGAGACAGAGCATGAACGGGGGAGGGTCAGAGAGAGGGAGACACAGAATCTGAAACAGGCTCCGGGCTCTGAGCTGTCAGCACAGAGCCCGACGCGGGGCTTGAACTCACGGACCGCGAGATCATGACCTGAGCCGAAGTCGGCCACCTAACCGACTGAGCCACCCAGGCGCCCCCGCTTTCTTTTTAAACATTCTCATTGTGTCATGTATCCAATTCACATGTGTCTGCCCACATTTTGTGACAAGGCTATCTTATTTTGTGATCACTTTGATGATCAGATGATCTTCTGCTGGTGTCCTACCTTCCACAGGGAAGGTATCTGTGCCAGGCAGTTCCTTAACCTGTATTTGCTGTATGGAATTACAACTGACATTCTGAACAGTAAAACCCAGACACTGCAAATTAATAAGGCATATCTAGGTCATCAAATGGAGTTGAAATTATAGTCACTAGAGTTACAGTTTCAAGTCTATTTTTCACCCAATTTCTTTAGATTTTGTATTCCAAGTCTTTTAATCCAATACTTATTTTAAAATGATCATTTATGGCACAAGTGGTGGAAATGTTTTGCAGGCTCCCAAAATCTCACTGTGCCAAAAGGAGCCTCTTACTCTGGGAGATTCAGGTACATGGATAATGAAAATTAAGTTCTGAAAACTGCCTAGGAGTTAAAAACCCACTCAAGAAAAGTCCATAGGACAGGCTTCCGATGACCCCAGATTGTTGAGCCACCCTCTATCCATTTCCCAAATATGTTCCAAAATTTCTAAATCATAATCAGAAAAGAACCATTGTAGCCTTCACCTCCTGAGATGGCAAATGAAAACAACACCGTTACCGTGGGAACCAAAAGAAAATCTAAATTCTTACCTCACTAAGACCTTCTCTTTCACAAAATGTCTGAGAAAAAAACACACAGGTCATCGTTTCTTCCTTCTTTGTAAAAAGAATAAAGTCTTTTCCAATCCTCATGGATCCACTATATAAAAAAATCAAGAATATACTGGTTTACATCTCATATACGAAAAAGAAGAAATAGGTGGGCATGAAACTATGCAGTGTAATGAATTGTTCTTTCATAAAAGTAACTCCACTGTTTTGTTGACCCATCACCAAATGGGAACAAATGCTTTTTTCTCAAAGTAGAGCAGATGCATTTGAACTAATCTAGCCCTACACCCTTGCTTGAAACATGACTGCTAGAAATAAGGTACTGTTCAGGACTCAAGAAAAGAAGAATCATCTGTCCCTGGCAGGTGCCACACAGGTGGCATATTTTCTTGTCCTCATATTCTCTTGTCCTCATCTTGCATTGAGACCGGTTAATAAAATAAGCTGTGGACATATTCACCTACACTAACACATGCTCTGAGAACAAAAGAACACAGAAATTAAGTGAAACTCTGAAGTACAGAGCTGGTCCTTCAATAATACCTAAAAGACGATTCATCACCTATCTGAGAATTAAATTTAAAAATGTTGTAGGGGTGCCTGGGTGGCTCAGTCATTAAGGGTCCAAGCCTTGATCTCGGCTCAGGTCATGATCTCATGGTTTGTAAGTTCGAGCCCTGCATCAGGCTCTGCGCTGACAGCATGAAGCCTGCCTGAGATTCTATCTCTCCCTCTCTCTGCTACCCCCTTCTCTCAAAATAAATAAATAAACTTTAAAAATAAAAATAAAAATCTTGTAAAGATCCAAGTCAGTTATAGGTATGGAAATCCCAAAACAAGGTAGGATTCTCAAGTTTATGTATGTATTTTTTAATTTTTATTTATATATAACATTTATATAAATATGAAATATAAATATATATATATGTATACACATACATACATATATATTTTTTAAAGTTTGTTCCCAATATCAATAATACATGCCCTAAAGGAAAACAATTTCTGGGGCACCTGGGTGGTTCAGTCAGTTAAGTGTCCAACTTTGGCTCAGGTCATGATCTCATGGTTCATGAGTTCTAGCCCCGCATTGGGATCTCTGCTCTCAGCACAGAGCCTGCTTTGGATCCTCTGTCTCCCTCTCTCTACTGCTCCCTGCCTTGCTGTTTCTCTCTCTCTCTTTCTCTCTCTCTCTCTCTCTCTCTCTCTCAAAAATAAATAAATATTTTTTTTTTTTGAAAAAGGAAAACAATTTCTCACCTTTTAAGACCATTACCATATTGTCCAATAAACTTCAAGGTTGATGACCGTTTCTTAGATGTTCCAAAGTAAATGATGTCTGAAGCCTCCTCTGTAATTGAGAAAGACATTTAAGTGGTTAGGAATTATGAATCATTGACACTGGCCAGAGGTCCAGTTGTCAGGATGTCACACATATCTCAAGACATTAGAACAAATCCACATCTCTTGGGTCAGTCCAGAGACAAGGATCCTTGTCAGGCTCCATGATCCCTGCCCAGGATCTCAAGTGCAATATGTTGACGGTCAGACAGACCTAGCCATATGACTTTGGGTACACAGAGCTTAAACTCTGAGTCTTAATTTCCTCGTCTCTAAAAGGGAACTGTTAATACCTATGTTAGAGCTGTTGATGAAGATAAATATATTAAATGAGATTATCTACATGTGAAACCCTGATACAATGCATACTACCTGTTAAGTGCGAATAAAAGTGTTATAATTATTTGTACCACTACTAATTTTCCACGAATTTGACTCTTACCTGGCCCCAGGTAAGACTGAGAAGGGCAGAATGGCTTCTGGTCTGATACTACCTGAGGAAAAAGGGCTACTTGTTTCAGACTCTCATAGTTATTCTCCAGATCTCTCCAGGGCATTCTGGAATTCTAGAGAAGAATCCTCTGAACTTCAAGGAGTTTATGTAACCTGCTCAAGGTTAAACAGCTGATAAATGTTACTGTAAGGGTAATAGTACAGAGTTACCAGAGACCATATTCTGTGGTTTTCAAAGCACACTTCACAGACTCCCATGTATGGTGGGGCCAGAGTTCTGGGCACAGGTATAGAACAGTGACATGACCCCTGTCCACAATAACTTTATGTCATGGCAGGAGAAACAGATTAAAAGAAGCAAATAAATAAGACCATTTATGAGAGTATTAGGTAAAGAAAATAAAACCAGGTTAATGTGATAGAGAATTAAAAGGAATGTGGCCCTCAGAAGGAATGATCAGGGAAGGCCTCTTTCCTAAGGTGACATCTGAGATGAGATTCAAGTGAAGAGCCAGCAGGTATAGTTGGAATGCTATAAACAAGGGAGACAGAGACGTGAGAATTGATCAAAGAGGTAGACAAAGGTCAAATAATTCAAGAAACCAGAAGCATTATTGGGGAGTATAAATTTTACCCCAAAGTAACGAAAAAGCCCTATGGGTTTTAAGCAAGGGAATGATATGATGTGATTTATATTAAAAGATAACAAATACCCTCAGGATTGCTATATGAGGAATGGACTTAATGGGGCAGGACCAGAAGTGAAGGGGTGGAAGCTACTGCAGTTACTTCCATGGATCAAGGTTGATCCAGATCAGTTTGGGCCACAGAGTCTATTTTCAGTCATCAGATAAATTCTTCCTTCTAACTTACTACTTGATTTCCAATCCATGTTAACAAAGAATTGGTCTCTCAACACTAGTAGGCTTTTAAAAATACTACTGCAGGGGCGCCTGGGTGGCGCAGTCGGTTAAGCATCCGACTTCAGCCAGGTCACGATCTCGCGGTCTGTGAGTTCGAGCCCCGCGTCGGGCTCTGAGCTGATGGCTCAGAGCCTGGAGCCTGTTTCAGATTTTGTGTCTCCCTCTCTCTCTGCCCCTCCCCCGTTCATGCTCTGTCTCTCTCTGTCCCAAAAATAAATAAAAAAAAGTTGAAAAAAAAATTAAAAAAAAAAATACTACTGCATACGTCAACTGAAGTTTGAGTTCCTTCTAAAAATCTGCTATTTGCCACTTCCCTGTGTTTTGATCATTTGCTCACAGCCATATATAAAAGGAGCTGCTTCTTTTTTTTTAATGAAGGGCCTTATATAATAGGGAAAGTAGGATAAAATACACAAAGAGGGAAAGGTTAGGACCTGACTGAGGTCCCTGGGTGGGGAAAAACACACATTTTGGAACAATGCTGGGAGTGTCTGACCACAGCAAACCCTCTCAGGAGTAAAGTCCCTCTCAAGAATGTAATAAACACCACCTACTCCCCCTTGGTTTTCTCAGCAATTTGACAAAAAGACCTGACTAAAAATAAGTAGATCATAAACTATGACCCACAAGGAACGGTTTGGCCACAGACCAGCCCTCATACAATGGAAATGAGCCAATCAGTAATGGACAACCAGCACCTAGAGTTATCAGTCCAATAAGGGTAGGACTTGAGAAGGAACAAGGGGGAAGGGAAGAGGGGAGATGACCAGAACCTTATAAAATAAAGACCGTTGCCTATTGTCGCGGGTATTCACTTTCAAATGTCCCCTCTCTGTAAACAGAGCTTTCCTACTATTCTTACTTTCTGATCTTATGCCTCCTGCTCATTTTGTATCTACCTTTCATTCTTTGAAGCAGTGAGACAACAAACCCTGGGTATTGAGGTAAAAAAAAAAAAAAAAAAAAAAAAAAATCCTGTAACTCTTAGACTAGATCATATATTGTTATTTAAGAACTCAGGTAAATGAACGTAACAGTCAGCCTAGAAGCGAAAAGCAAGACTGTTTTTTCATTATGATTTTCTCACAAAATATTTCTCTTATTTAAACACTAAGGAAACAACAATACTTTTAATCAAAATCACCTGGAAAAATCAAAGTTATCCAAAGTCAGAACAAGAACTGAGTGAGATATTTGAGCATTTTCTGAACTTGCTAATAATCTTCGACTATTCGTGCCAAGGGAGAACTTCAGAGACTAACAAGAAAACAACTTTTTTTTTTTTTTTTTTATGTTTATTTATGTTTGAGAGGGAGAGATGGAGCGGGAGCAGGGAAGGAGCAGAGAGAGAGGGAGACGCAGAATCCAAAGCAGGCTCCAGGCTCTGAGAGCCCAATGTGAGGCTCGAACTCCCGGACTGCAAGATAGTGACCTGAGCCAAAGTCAGACACTTAACCGACTGAGCCACCCTGATGCCCCAAGAAAATAACTTTGTATTCTCAGTTTCCTATTAGCAGCACTGATACACATCCTCTTCTCTGGTGTAGAATTGACCAGAACTGTTCCGTAGTGTTTGAACTCCCTATTTTTTTTAACCTAGTGGTCAAAAACCCTGCCTTATGGGACATGGAAAAGTGTTAAACAAGAAATCCCAGACAAGCTATCCCAAATGACTCAGCCTTTATCAGAGGGTATCAATTCCACAGCAAACGGGTACTGTGTACGTACTATGTGTTGCATTTTGAATGCCTCGAAGATACAAAAGAAAAAAATCATGCAACGAATTATAAATGTATTCATTATGATAAGAATAGACTGAAGCTATTAAACCCTTGAACTGTGGGCAAAAAACAAACCACGAAAAACAAGGGGAAGTAACCTCCACCTTAAGGTTAAGCAGAAAATTAAAAACAGCCTAAAGGCATTGGAAACTGCCTCAGGACTCTTGCAAGAACTACCTGAAAGGCAGGCTAAAGCAATCTCAGAACCCATCCAGTTACCCTTTCTTTTCCATTTGTTCCTAGAATTTTTTTTTCTAAGTAATCGGTATCTTCTCTTTTTTATTTTTCTTGCAATATTTATCCACATTCACTTTTTGTCTTGGTTTAGGTGATTACATTGATTACAATTTACTCTGTCAGCTGGAATAATTAAATCTAAAAAGTTCAACAATAGGGGCGCCTGGATGGCTCATTCGGTTAAGCATCTGACTTCCGCTCAGTCATGATCTCACGGTTTGTGGGTTCAAGACCCGTGTAGGGCTCTGTGCTGACAGCTCGGAGCCTGGAGCCTGCTTCAGATTCTGTATCTCTCTCTCTTTCTGTTCTACCCCTGCTTGTGTTCTCTCTCTCTCTCTCTCTCTCTCTCTCTCTCTCTCAAAAATAAAGATTAAAATTGTTAGATAAATAAATACATAAATAAAATAAAAAGTTCAACAATATGTTAAGTCTGAGATTTATTTTCCTAATAGCGCCATACCTGTTTTTGCATAGATAGCTCAATTTATTTTTATTTATTTTATGGGCTTTCAGATGGTTTCCTCTAACAGCCAGTTAGGTATCTAGATAATTAACTTACCAGGGCTCATACCACATCCATCATCCAGGAAGCACAACATGAATCCACCCTGCAGTTTTTCATTATCCACTGTAAGAGAAAGCAGTTATTACTAATAAATATTGGCCTTAATTTGTTTTAAAAGAAAGTCATGCTGCTTACAATTATTAATTGTTTGTCCTCCTCAAATGCAGCCACTGGGTGACAGAGTTATGGCACAATAGTGGCACTCAGAAAGGTGTCTTGGCTAGAGTTTCACAAGAAACTGCAGGGGAAAATAATCATGCAACAAAAAGGCTTTAAACTAACATAAAACACCTACACATTAATAAATTATGTATACAGCATGGCGTGCCCTGCTTTGGAATCTGGCCCTTTAAACTTCAGACATTTCCTCCCTGCAGGAGGGAATAAAAGTAGATGGTGATGTGACCCCAGGATCCCTCTATCAAATTGATCAACCTTTTTGCCCTTCCACCAAAGCACTAATTCTAAAGTCAATCTAGGCCATTTTTATTAAATTCCTCAGGCTCTCTTCTAAGTAGTTAATTCCCATAAGAACCATTTGTGTGTGCTTCTTAGTGGCAGCAAATATTTGCCTCTTGAAAATGCATTTGATTTTTGAAAATAGCTAAATTATTTGGAATCAATTTTGATGATTAAGAGATATCATTAAGATAACAAAATAAACTCCCTTAAAAAATATAAAGGTAACTAAAACTAATGAGACTAATTTTAATGCTCAATTTATAATCTGGCTCTGAAAATAATTTCAACATTTGGATATATAAGTTCTACCACATCTCTCTCTGTCTCTCTCTAATAACTGTTGAGAAATAGCTTACACACAAAAAAACTGCATATGTTTAAAGTGTAAAATTGATGTATTTTGGCATATGTACATACCCATGAAACCATCATCACAATCAAGGTAGTGAATATACCTATCACCTCAAATGGTTCCTCAGGTCACTCTGTAGTCCTTCCCTTCTTGCTCCCTTCCATGCCCATCACGCCTACCCCAACCTCAGGCACCCAATGATTTGCTAACTCTATACCTATGATTCAGTTTTAGCACATCTGTTAAGTCAACTTTGTGTTCAATGGTCACCCTCAATCTACATTTTAAAAATTAAATAATGTTCAAGGTAATCTATAAATAACTATCTAAAACACATACCTAAGCTTTCCAGGTTCATAATTTTAGGCTCACATACCCACTTCTAATCTCTCCCCCACTCCTGCTAATTCACTTCCAATAAACCCTCTGGATCTTCCCTCCCATCTCATTTTCCCAGTTCCTCTCTCAGCCTGGTCTATTGGGAGTGCTGACCTCAACTTCTGTATCAGAATATTCCTCCTCCACTTTAGGTATTTGCTCTGTTCAACCCTTCTTGACTGAGGATGACATTCTCCACAATTCAACAAGGGGAAACCCACTCTTGTTAAATTCTTTGCACAATGTAGCTCTTCTCAACGTGGCTGAACATTTTAATCATGTAGAGATACTCCGGATTAACTGGTCTTGGATGAGTCACGGGAATAAAAATTCTCCTGATTATTCTAGTGTTTATCAGCACTGGGAACCCCCTGATCCAAGCCTCAAGAGGCTCTGCATAGATGCAACAACTGATTTTGCAGCTCTTGGGATAAAGGTCTCATGTAAGGAGCTTGCAGAAAGAAGGGCATTCTCTGGTGAATAGGTGGGAAAGACTTGAAATTCCCAAGAGACATATGCAGTGCTTACTTTTTCTATAAACCCCAATGAGCTGCTGCAGACCATCATAGCCTCAAAATTTAATATTCCCCTACATTCCACCCTGAAGCTTGGCCTCATTTATTTCCAATCCTTAAAACTAAGGATTCCAGATTAATTTCTATTATCTGTTAAATATGCATCTCCAAAACAAACCACAACACGTTCTCTGCCAGATTTACTTCTCCTTCTGATGTTTTCTGTTCAATAAATGGCATCACTCCGCATTAGGCTTCCGCTGCCCGAGTCAAAACCTCGGGATCTCCATATGTCTTCTCAATTCCACCTCCTCTCAACATCTCTCAAGCTCTCAAGTTTGACCACTGTCTCTATCCTCACAACACTGCCTTAGCTCAGGAAACCATCATCTCTCTTCTGGATTACAGCAACAGCTGCCTAACTCCTTGCTCCCGCTCAAAGCAGAGTGCGGACCAGCATGCATTTCACAATTAATTTTATGTGTCAACTTGGTTAAGCCCTGGTACCTGGCTGTTTGGTCAAACATTAGTCTAGATGTTGCTATGAAAACATTTGTGGATAGATTTAACATTTACAATCTGTTGACTTCAAGTAAAGCAAATAATCTCCACAGTGTGGGTGAGCCTAATCCAATCAGCTGAAGGCCTTCAGGCAAAGACAGAGGTTTCCCAAAGAAGCGATTTTCTGTGTCAAGACTGCAACATAGAAATTGCACTTGAGTCTCCAGGCTGCTGGCCTACCTGGAAGATTCGAGACTGCAATATCAGCCCTACCTGACTTTCCAACCTACCAGTTGCCCTACAGATTTCAGACGTGCTAGCCCCCACAATCATGTGAGCCAATTCCTTAAAATCCCACCCTCTCACCCTCCCCCCGCGAACTCTCTATCTATATGTATAGACGTAGATAGATACAGATATATAGAAAATTATATATAAATACACATACATATCTAGAGGGGGGAAGGGAGGCAGATCATATCTGTCCGTCTGCTTACAGTGTCTGTCTATTTAGCTATCTCCTACCGGTTCTGTTTCTCTGAAGAACCCTGACTAATACACTCCGAGTTCATCTCTTGTCACTCCCTCCCCTCACCCATACTGCAGCCTTCCACTTCCACACAAATATTCTCTTTAACTAATCTTGAGCATCTCAAACATTTTTGCAACTCCATCAGTGTTCTATGTTCTCTCCATATTCAAGCCCCTGCACATACTGCCCCTTTGTTCCTTTCAGTCTCTGATTCACCAGGCCAAGGCCTATTTTCCCTTTAGGTTTTTCGTTCACATAAGGTTCCTTCTAGGACACCTTCCTAATTTTCCCACATCATCAGGTGCCCATAAAGAACACTTAGTTTGTAATGTGTGCTTCCTAACATTCAAAGGACAGACAAATACCTGCTTATGTATCTATTTCTCTTTCAGATTAGTAGCTTTTTTTGGAACACAGTTGCCTCAGAGATATGGTGAAAGTTAAGGGCCCTCCACCCATAAAAGTGAAGATATACATCATATTTTCCACAGACCCCCACATTAGGATGCCAGTTCCTTAAAAGCAGGCACTGTGTATACTCAGCACTTAACCCAGTGCCTGACACTTGGTCAGCACTAAATATATAAATACAAATACACACATATATATGTATATATACATATATATACACACACATATATGTGTGTATTTGTATTTATATATATACATATATATGTGTGTGTGTATGCATATATATGTATATATATACACATATATATGCATACACACACACATATTGAATGCAAAGCCAAGTTTACTAGAACCAATACGCATGAACAGATAAAATATCAATGTCTAAACGTGTTGGTTTGAATTTTATAGCCCTCCCTCAAGTTACCTGAAGAAAACTTCAGATTGGAAAGTAACTTGGAGCCTCAGTAAATACTCTGAGACCTAGCCCAATGCTTAGATGAATTCTTTATCCCATATCAATTCTATCTATCGCTACATAAGCCCTGACCCTGGTTTATTATTTTTGTAAGAAAAATAAAGTTTGGTAAGTTGATAACCATATTGCAACTTGCTGCAATAAAAAATTTTAAAACATGAATAGATGCTTTTTTTATGAATACATAACTTAAAACCAAAAATCCTAAGTTCAGCTCTTCACAAAACACATACAAACTAAAGAAAGAAGTGCCATTTTCAATGCAAATGGCAAAGATTGTGTGTGTGTGTGAGAGAGAGAGAGAGAGAGAGAGAGGGAGATACAGAGAGAGAGAGAATGCCAAGTGCTGGAGACAGTAGGAGAAATGAGAACTGTCGTGCCCCACTGGTGTCCTGCCACAAACCCAAAAGAACATAACATGTGAATTCCAATTATATCTGTTGTACTTTGTGGTTCTGGATAATTCTTCTCAACCCTTTGACCCTTCATCAGTAATATCTGTGCTCTGAATGAAATGCAGCTTAAATCTTGTCCTCTTCTCCTCTTGTTCAAATTCTCATGAAATCTTGTGTAGGTCCTTGTGTAGCCCCACACCCCTGCTATCCCTCCTTTCACACTTCTACAGACCATCCTGTATTATGCTATGGCTCAAGTAGCTTTCTTTGAAGAGAAAAGAGCACAGGACTAATCTGCCAAATGTTATTGTTCAGAATTTTTCAATGGTCATTGTCTACAGAAAATAACCTTAGCATGGTATTGAAGGTACTCATCTATTTGGTTTTAACAATTAGCTTCAGTCAACCTAGCCTACTCATTGTTCCCTGACTGCTTTTTCTCCAAGTGTCTATACAGCTTGGCCCCTCACCTCATTCAGATCTTTGATGGTATAGCACCTGGTTAGAGAAACTATCTCTATTCGCCTCATGAAAAGTAGTACAATCTATCACTCTCTGTTCTCTTATCCCACTTTTTTTCCCCCCTTTTAGCACTTTTCATTGCCTGGTATATTATTTGTTCATTCGTGTCTATCCCTCCCCCATCAGAAGGCATGTTCCTTAGAACACATATTTAATCAAACATTTTGCTCAATGCTCTATCCTTAGCACCTGGAATAACTGTTCATTTCATTCATCCATAACAGACACTCAATAAACTATTACTGAATAGATGAATGAATTTCTAAACTGATCCACCTCCATTCTTTTTCTCACAGTAATTCCTCAGACAAGAATATTCTTTTCTTTTTATACTACTTGACAAAAAACCACATTCATACTTTAGCCCTAGCTCTTAAGTATGAGGTATTTTCTCTGCATTCCCTCCCTACTTTGAGTCTCTCCTGGGCAAGAAACACTTACTCTATGGTACACAATATAATTGGATATGAAAGGGAAGACCACTTTTTCTCTACTAGTGGTGTTTCCTTCTATGTGGAACGGAGTGCCATTAATATTAGTAAAGGGGCTCTTCTTTGTCCCTCCACTCACTTCTTCCCTGGGGCAGCAAGCTCACTCTCTTGATTGGTAATCTAAGGAAGAATCACTTAGGGAGGCTCAGTTCAGATCTCTCCTGTTCCCTCTGGGGAGTGAGCTGCTGGCAGAGTGCATGAGCTCTGTCCCGCTTGCCCCAGGCAGACCAGTTTTGAGGGGAAGCCTGACTCCACAGGTTGGTCAAGTGTCTGATTCTGGGGTTTGATCAGCAAATCTGCTGGATTTCTCATACTAAGCTCCATACACCAACCTAGCATTTATCAGTAACAGATACCAACTCTCTTGTTTTCTTTCTCAAACTTTTCAGAACCTAGAGGGTAAAAGGGAGGAAGAAAATCATTTATTCTGTTTTCTCAGATCTCTCGAGGTGTCCGTGTCTCTCTCCTTCATGAACCAGAAGCACCCATCTAGCACAGGATCTTAAACACTCAGAAAACTGAATGAACTGAGTTGGTTTTTTGTTTGTTTTGTTTTGTTTTGTTTGTTTCAGAGAGAAGGCACAAGTGAGCAAGGGCCAGAGAGAGACAGAGAATCCCACCAGGGGCAGTGAGAGAGTTAGAGAAGTGGGACTCGCCAGAAGCAGGGCTTTACCTGAAGCGGGACTTGTATACACTCACCCGATGTGGGGCTTGAACTCACGAACCATGAGACCATGACCTGAGCCAAAGTCAGATGCTTAACAACTGAGCCACCCAGGCACCCTGAGTTGTTTTTTAAGTATGGATACAGATTGACATCACAGATCATATCCTCTCGTCTGTGACCAAGAGCCAACATTTATAGGAGAGCTGGCAGAATCAGGGTTGGAGACCAGTTTTAACACTACAGACATTTATCTGGGTAGTATCAAATACAGAACAGGATCTCATTTGCATCGTATTCTAATGAAATGAACTAGCAAGGACAATCAACATTTGGTGACTAAAAATGAAGTCAGTGAAGAAAACACACCTGGTTTGAATTTCACAGCCCTCAAACATTCATACTTCGCATTCACTTACACATTTTAAAACTGTGATAAGTCGAGAATGAGGTATACTTAATTACGAATAGCCATTAAGTTAATGTGCTTTTTAAAATAAAACTGTTTTCTTGCAGCAGACAAACTGACGGCTCCAAATCACTCTGAAGCTTTCACAAAACCCTGGAAGATCTAATTTTGTAAATGGGTCCCCTAACAAGTGAACAGTTCTACTCGCAGAGCATACTGCTCTCAACCTGGCTCCCCATAGGGTCACTGCACTCAGAAAGCACTTAAGTTACATTAAAAATCTATAAAATGTGCTTTGATTTCATGAAATAAAAGCAAAATCACTACAGGCTTTTCCATTAGAATTAAAAAAGGGGGAGAGGAGAAAACAAATATGCTTACCTGAAAACACATCAAGTCTTGCGGCCCCTGCATCTCTGGAAACAATATAAAAATATCATTGCCTCAATATGAAATTATGTTTTAAAAAAATTACACCTCATGTGAGGTGTAACCTATTGTCAGGTACCAAACAATAGAGAAATCCACTTAAATTGCTTCAAAACAATTACTAAAATGTTTTGCTCTACCTTTATATACCAAGACCTATGATCATTCATAATTTGAGAATATTACAAAACCTGAAACTCAGAAATTTTAAAAGAAGAGATGGAATTTAGTGGTGTAACTACACAAAACGCTCAACAAAAATGGATATTATTTTAAAAAAATTAGTTGGAAAATAATCCATAAATTGCAGAAAGATTTTCATGATATATTTTAGTGCCCAAAAAATGAAAAGAAAAAAGCAAAATACTAAGTAATATGTACTGTATGATCATATGTTTTTGTTTCTTTAAGTAGGCTTCATGCTCAGTATGGACCCCAATGCGGGGTTTGAATTCAGAGATCGAGACCTGAGCTGATGATCACATGTTTTTAAAGAACATATATGATAAACACATCCATATTTGTAAGGAAAAAATCAAAACGGTGGTTTTCTCTAGATCCGAGGTTGGCAAATTATGGTCCAACAGCCAAATGTGGCCCACCAACTGTTTTTATAAATAAAGTTTTATTGGAACACTATCATGCCCATTCATTTATATATTGCTTATAGCTGCCTTCACACCACAATGGCAGAGTTGAGTAGTTTCAACAGAGAACATATGGCCTGCAAAGGGGAAAATATTTACAATCTGAAGAAGGATGCTGACGCCCCCTGCCCCACCATGTGACAAGATTACTGACGACTCCCTTTTTTTTTTTTTCTTGTTCTTCCAGTTTTCTACAACACACAGATATTATTTGTGTATTTTTTTAAATTATTTTTTAAGTGGAAATTGTAAAAGAAAAAGAGCAAGAGCCAAAAGATCCTGGTTTTACTGTGAGGGGTGTGAGAGAAAGGAGAAAGACGATGAGGAAAGTGGCCTTAGCTGATGCAGCAGTGGATGTGTTGAGGGAAGGGAAGCTCAGAATAGTAACAGCCACCGGGATTCTAATCGGAAAATCTGAGTCTCTTCCAACACTTCCATCAGTCCCAACCCAAAACTACGCCAAATAAATCTGAATTGCTAGGTTGACTTGTTCAAAGCCTTCAAAGTTGGGCCCTTAGCTCCTTCCTCTAGCCAATTGCTGCTTTTAAGCTCCTCCTTTATAGAAATTCTGGAACTATCACTGCCATTTCTTGAGCATTTTCTGTGTGTCAAATAAGCACTGAATGAAGTACTTTTAAGCCTTCTCACATAATCCTTACCACAGCCACATGACACAAAAGTGTTATTATCTCCATTCCATAACTGTACATTATACAAAATACCATATACACAATAGGTCCTCCATAAATGCCACCGCACTGAAATGGAAGTTTTCAAAGAAACACTTTTTTTTTCTTTTTTTTTTTAACTTGAAAGGGTGAGGAAGGGCAGAGGGAAAGAGGGTCTCAAGTAGGCTCCACGCTCACAGCAGAAAGTAGGGCTCTGCCCTATGTGGGGCTGGATCCCACAAACCTGGGATCGTGACGTGAGCCAAAATCAAGAGTCAGATGCTCACCAACTGAGCCACCCAGGCGCCCCAAGAAACAGTTTCTTCACAGCGAAATGCCATGGGGTAAGGCACAGAAAAATCATTTACCTCTACAGCATATTAAGATATTTCATAATAAGCTTTGTACTTTAGCCCAGGTACTTTCTCTCTGATCAGCTGTTGTATCAGGAAGAAACGGTATCTAACTTAGATTTCAGTAAAATTTAAAAGTTAAACAAACAAAAAAGAATTATTCATGTCAAAGCATACACATATGTCTCAACATATGTGTACATGTGTATCTACATTAATACATATTTGATCCATTTTTTACTGCTGGGAAAAAAAAAAGGAAGAGGCCCCAAACCATCTCTTCACATTTTTTCTTGCTGTCCACAACATTGTTTTAATATCCTCTAGTTTTCATTTTGACAATCACAGGAAACCACCAAAGTCTTAAATGATATAGAATAATTTCTCAGGGACTTTATAAAGACCCTCTTCATGAGAAAACTAAACATCTTGACTAAGTCCAGTAAACAGCTTCATTTGATATTAATTTCTAGCATCTGAGCAGCCCTGGCAAAGTCAAGTGTCTGCTGCAGAAGGACTTCAGGTTGGCCATGGGGACCACTGAGAATGGCAAGGATGAAGGCACAGCCTGGTCCCAAGAGAGCACATGCCAAGCCCCTTAGACCCCTGAGCAACCTCGAGGCTGCTACTTAAAAAAAAAAAGGAGGGGGGGGCGGGTAGGCAAGGGATCCAGATTTTTTTATGTGGCACCTCCTGTTTCTTAAACTTTACAAACAATCCCTTCTCTTCCTCCTTTTCCTTAGAACTACGGTGCAAACTCCCACTATGAGGCAAACAAACACAAGGCAGGCTAGACTTGCTAAGAGGGCTGCAAGTTTATAGACGCTGCTCTGAGAATTGCCTTATTGATCACATTTCTCTCACTCCCTTGGGTCTGAAGTCAATTTTTCCTTGCCAATAACCTCCTACTACATAGGGGTAGTTCATGGACGAGCCTTACCTTGCATTGTCCAGCAATTCAGCCAGCGCTCCAAAAAGGAAACTGTGCGTGGTGCTGAAGAAGAAAGAGGGAAAACCAAAAGTTAAACCAACTCTGTAATCAGTGTTAAAAGCTTCGAGGTACTTGCAGACAAATGTCCTCCAGCTCAGGACAGATAATCTATTAAGGAGTTATTTCAGAAACAACTTTCTTAGCATGGTCAAGATTCTGAAGTAGATGTGGTCCATTACAAAGCCGAGCCTAAGAACACAATTGCCAAAGTAGCCCATCTGTTCCTAATAAAACAAAGACTTCAAGCAGCTTTCTGTACTTATGGCAAATTTACATGTTTTAAAATTGCTTTATAAACAATATTCAAGTGTGGTTTGGGTTTTTTTGAGAACTTGTCATTAAAATTGTCTTATTTAAGATAAAATTATTTCTGAAAAATCTTGATCAAAATCCTGGCACACTGAAAGGCCTTAAGACTCCATCAGCATGTACAGAGACTGGCAGGGGACCCCTGTTTGCCCCATTAGTCGATAGATAGATAGATAGACAGACACATAAATAGATAGATAGATATAATCTATGTATATTTTTTCAGTAGGCCCTTTTCTCCTCTGAATTACCTGTGGTCACTCTGCTAAATCCCCTCCTGCCAAGTCCTGGGTAACAAAACACATTAGACAGGTGTCTCTATTTATGCTTTGAAGGCTGAATGCTCATCTGTGGGTGAAATCAGGCTGCCTTCAGGGTCCCACACTTGCTTTTCATTTCCTGATGTGGATATTTCAATCAGCAACTTTATCACAGCATTAAGGGAAGATCCAGTCTGCAATTTCTTTTTATGTTTAGTAAACAGGTAGCAGAAACAAGAGAGACCCATTTATCAAAACACATCTGCTCATTTGTACAGGAAGAAAAATCATCTACAGTGTCTCAGTGATTCCAAATACCTCAGGCCATAAGACATTAGCTGAAAATTTATTTTAAAATATATCTATAGGGGTGCCTGGGTGGCTCAGTCAGTTAAGCATCCTACTCTTGACTTCAGCTCAGGTCATGATCTTAGGTTCATGAGTTCAAGCCCCAAGTCAGGCTCTGTGCTGACAGTGCGAGGATTCTCTCTCTCTTCTCACTGCCCTTCCCTCTCTCTCCCTCTCAAAATAAATAAATAAACTTAAAATACACACACCCACACATGCACATATCCCTTTTTTGGAAATTTTAAACTTTAAATACATGCTGATATGGGGTCTCTTGACTTGAGTCAGCTTTCAAGTTTATAATTAAAAAAAAAAAAACTACTAAATACTATTGCTGCAAAAAGATGTCCTTCACTCAAAAGAAGTTCAGTGTATAAAAATCTAAAACAGAGCAAATGAGAAGTATAGGTTATATGCTTTCCAAAAGCAGCATTTGGAACCGCAAACCTTTCTAGTGAATTTAAAACACAGGGTTCAATACACAAAAATGCAACATATAAATAATACTTCAGGAAAGTAACTGCAGTCATTCTGACAAAGAAATTCCGTAGAAGTTTCTGGACTATTTCACTGAAGAGATTTTTACAGACTGCCTGCCATATGCCAATGTGGTCAGACATGGTCTTCACCCTCATGGGGCTCAAACTAGTGGGAGGATATAGGAAATACACAAGTAAACAAACACACAAAGATGATATGGCAAATCTTGGTTAGATGTTATAAAGGAAGGGTGATGGGGAAGAGGATATGGTGATCAAGGAGAGCCTCTCTTTGTAGAAGACATTTAAAATTTTTTTTTTTTTCAACGTTTATTTATTTTTGGGACAGAGAGAGACAGAGCATGAACGGGGGAGGGGCAGAGAGAGAGGGAGACACAGAATCGGAAACAGGCTCCAGGCTCTGAGCCATCAGCCCAGAGCCCGACGCGGGGCTCGAACCCACGGACCGCGAGATCGTGACCTGGCTGAAGTCGGACGCTTAACCGACTGCGCCACCCAGGCGCCCCTTTGTAGAAGACATTTAAATTGAGCCCTGAAGGATGAGGAGAAGCCAGTCCCTTGCAGAGACAGAGTGGAAACACTCCAGCAAGAGAAGCAGTTGCAAAAAGACACTGAAGCAGAAAGGAGCCAAGGCCAGTATGCTCTGGCTATGGTAAAAAAGGGAGATCATGCTGAGACACAAGACAGCGGGGTCATGCCGTGCTACCTACCCCATGGTCAGGAGCTTGTACTTAGCCTACATGTAACTGGAAACCACTGTCATGTTTTAAGAAGAGTGACATGACATAGCTGGTTTACTTTTTAAAAATATCACTTTTGGGGGGTGGGGGTGCCTGGGTGGCTCAGTTGGTTAAGCATCTGACTCTGGGTTTCAGCTCAGGTCATGATATCACAGTTCATGGGTTTGAGCCCCATGTCGGGTTCCCCACTGAGCATGGGGCCTGCATGGGATTCTCTCTCTCTAAAATAAATAAATAAACTTAAAAAAAAAAATCTCACTCTGGGAGCTCTCAGGTAAATGGACCATCAGGGAGCAAGAATGGGAAGCAGAGAACCCAATTTAGAGGCTATGTGGAGTAACTCACAGGGGAGATGGTGGCTGTTTGGAACTAAAGGAATGGCAGTCCAGAGGAAGGAAGGAATCTGAGACATAATTAGTGATAGCGAGAAGAGGACTTCAAGTTGAATGGACCACGGGAGAGAAGCAAAAGAGAATTTTTTAAAAATCGATCCTGTTTTTACTGAGAGAATTCTCAAAGGAAAATCTACCTGGAGAAGCCGAGGAGATGCCAATTTGTATCTAATTTTGTTATTGTTGCTTCCTGCTGCTGTCACTTTTGTTATTAAGTTATCTGACCACCAGCTGATAATGGGATACAGGCCAGGGGAAACCACTGTGGGAGGAGGGGGCTGGGGAACAGCTGGGGTAACTACACAAAACTGAAGCTGAGGAAATTTCTCAAGATAAAATTCACAGTCCTTCCAGCATTTTTCTTAAAGTAAAAATTGCTATTTTGTCATTCGTCTTCTGCTTCAGTTAACTTTTAACTAGGTGTTCCATCCTTTCCAACTTGCAATTCTTCTCCAGGGAGATTTAAACATACACACACACACACACAAACAAAACTAAACACCTGCCAAAAATTTCCCTGTTTTACTTTTTTTTTTTTTTTTAATTACATGTTTGTCCCAAGCAGCTAGGCTATCCTTGCCTGGCATTCTTTACACTTCCATTTCTGTGGTTTCAAACCTGGTACATCACTTGCATCAGATGGTACTTTTGGTAAATCCAAAATTACTATAAGATTCCCCAAAACTGACCTACTATGAATCACACAGCAGTCACTGCTACGCTGTGCTGGGTTAGAAATGATGGAACAGAAAACCTCTGTCATCTGCCTCTGCAATCTTGAGTATGTGAAATAACACCCGATGAGTACCAGAAAGGCATCTGGGCCCGACAGAGAAGCAGGGTGCTCTAAGCAATAACTAGAATGTGAGGATTCCATCCTGGGAGAGGTTACATTTTTGGAAGGACTCAGGCCACAGAGGCTGGAATCGATAAATACAAATTCCTCTCTGGAGAGCAACTTTAATCTTTAAAATGTCAGTGTGCTGGGCAGAGAATTCAGAAGAGATAGGCCAGGTTGGTAGGACTGTGGTTCTGCTAACCCACAATTAAATACTTGGTTAAATGCTGGGCCTTCTTACCACTTGGTGTTATTTTAGAACAACAAAAAGATTTATAATCTAGGGGGTCCTAGGTAGCTCAGTGGGTTAAGCCCCGGACTCCTGATTTCGACTCAGGTCATGATCTCACAGTTGGTGAGATACAGCCTCAGGTCTCTGTGCTGACAGCACGGAGCTTGCTTGGTATTCTTTCTCTTTCTGCCCCTCCCCTGTGCATGCACGCACTCGCTGTGTCTCAAAATAAAAAAATAATTAAAAAATTAAAAAAAAGTTTTAGTCTAGCTCAGAATATGTACCGTTACCACCTTTTTATTTTTATGCAAACAAGTTTAAATAAATGATATCTCCATAAAGCAGATACCCAAGTTCTTTTTTTTTTTTTTTTTTTCCCAAATTGGGTATTTCGCTAGAAGGACCAAATTCTTCTTCACTATATGGGGACCCTCCCTTGTTCAGGCTCCACTGCGCACTCACGAGTTGGCGTGGATGAAATCCAGATGCAGCTGGGCCCGCTGGAGAGTAGCATACTTGTCACCCATGTCCTCCAACGCGTCCCGCGCGGCCTTTGGAGACAGGGACCCCCGACCCTCAGCTGTTGGCTCAAGCCCTCCTCCACGCCTTCGTCCGCACCAACGCCCACGCTCAAGGCCACGGACAAGCACCAGTTCTGCAAGCACGCGCTCCCCCTGCTGGTCGGAGGGCGAAGCTCACCCTGCGCTGTCAGGCCAGAAAAGTCTTTGTTCCTGGTCTTGGATCCACACTTTAAGCATGAGGCATCTTTGCTAGGCTCCTCTATCCACGCTGAGATTTATTTAACCTTCCTGCACAGTTGTTCCTATCATTCCCCATATGGTAAATGGAGCCCAAGGTTCGGATCAGAATTTGATCAGAAATGATGGCATGCACACACACACACACACACACACACACACACACACACACACAAAGAACATGAAGAATCTGAGTCAGGAGGTCGGGAGTACAGGGAAGGAAAGTAGGTAATTTTCCTTCACTTGCATAGTTTATTACACAGCACCAGAGATGAAGGCATTTTGTGTTCTAAGCCCAGCACTGACTTCCTGTGTTTCTTGGGTTGATAATGTTTTCTCCGATTGAAGAGAAGAAAGAAGAAAAGAGATCAGCCAGAAAGAAAAAGGAAGGAGGAACTAAAGGCAGTCAGAACAGAATTTGGACTTCACTGTAATGTTAGGCTTGTGTTCCAGGGGAAACTTTTTCACCTGCCAGCCATCAGTCAACTATTTGCTATGCTGGCCCAGCTCAAGAAATACACATTCTGTTCTGTTCCAAAAGACAGAACTGGGCAGGTACAGGTTCAGGGAAAAGGGAGGTTGAGGGTAAATGTAAGGAAGGACCGTGAACACCAGCTTTGCAACTGCTGTCGCTCACAAAGCACTGAATGCCAAGTCACTAAAACGTAAGGTGAAACAGGAGTTGTCCAAGAGGCTGTATGGAAAGGTCCTGGTGGTGATGAGAAATTAGTTGACCTAGTTACCTCTAAAAAGTGTTCAAACTCATTCAACCTAGGGCTATAGGACTTACAGACTAAGGTAGTTCAATAACACTCAGCAAAGATTTTACATGATAGTTTTAAAATCAGAAATGAGGTCACCCAGGCTCAGTCTGTTAAGAATCTGACTTCAGCTCAGGTCATGATCTCACAGTTTGTGAGTTCAAGCCCCGCATTGGGCTCTGTGCTGACAGCTCAGAGCCTGGAGCCTGCTTGGTATTCTGTGTCTCCCTCTCTCTCTGCCCCTCCCCTGTTCATGCTCTGTCTCTCTCTCTCTCAAAAATAAATAAGCATAAAAAAAAAAATGAGGACACCAAAGGGCACCTGGGTGGCTCAGTCAGTTACACATCCAACTTTGGCTCAGGTCATCATCTCATGTTTCAGGGGTTCAAACCCCTTGTCAGGGTCTGTGCTGACAGCTTGGAGCCTGGAGGCTGCTTCAGATTGTGTTCTCCCTCTCTCTCTGCCCCTTCCCTCTTGCTCATGCTCTGTCTCTCAAAAATAAAAATAAAAACATTAAAAAATTGTTTAATAAATGCTTGGGTGCCTGGGTGGCTCAGTCAGTTGAGTGTCCAACTCTGGGTTTCAGCTCAGGTCATGATCTCACAGATCATGAGTGAGAGCCCTGCATCAGGCTCTGCACTGACAGTGTGGGGCCAGCTTGGGATTCTCTCTCTCTCTCTGTCCCTCCCCAACTCACATTGTCTCTGTCTCTCTCAAAATAAACAAATAAACTTAAAAAAAATTTAAATTAAAAATGAGTATCTACTGAATAAAAATCTTGAACTAGATGTGTTTGTGATTTCTGGGCATCATGCAAGCAATGAGGCTCTCAGAAAAAAAAAAAATTGTCAGTTTTGAGATAGTCATTTTACTTCTAAAAAAAAGTAGTTTATCCGCTACTACATTTATAGGAATCAGGAGAGGAAGAGAGAAGTTGAATGACAACCCAAAGGAACATGATGCTCTACTTTAATTTGAAAACTGGAAGTAAACATAAACATTTCAAGTAATTTTCCTGATTGCATTTTTGTTTTAACAGTGGCTGATGTGGTGGTGTTTTGATCGCAAAATTCTCTTTACTAAGCAACTTGAGCTATCTTTCCAATTTTTCCTTCCATAGAACTTCAGAAATATGATATTTATTTTGATTTTATGGGCAAGAAAAGCTTGACAAGCCTCTTCTGGATTTATTTTATTACCTCAATTTCCGGCTGCCATCTCAAAGCAATCTACCATTGGGAGGGCACCAGGGCCACTCGCCTGTAATTAGTAAACGCTGTAATATCTAATTTCTACAGGGGGGAAGAGCGTGATTATCATAGAAGCAGGTCTTCTAATAATCTGAGCGGAGCCCTCCTACATTAAGTGGCCAGCCTCAAAGCACCAGACGGTACTGGTTGGCCTGGATAACAGGCGCTCAGGAGGCTCCATTAGCTACGCTAAAACAGAGGCCTGAGAGTCATCGCACACAACCCCCAAAAGTCTTTCCCCTTCCCCATGTCAACCCCACTTAGCCACGCTCTGGTCTGAAAGGTAAATCTTGTTCCTTTTCAAAGTATACCTTCAGGATTCTTTGTCTTAGCCACCTCCCTGGACCCTGCCTCAAGATTCATTTTAACATTACTGTAGTTTATGATACAAAAACACTGGAGAAATAATAGCGAGGGGACATTTAAAAATGAGAACATCATCTACTCATCTTATGATTGATCCTGATTTTAAGGAGAGTCAAAACACATTTTTTTTAAAAATGGGGTGGGTCACCTGGGTGGCTCAGTGGTTTAGTGTCCGACTTCGGCTCAGGTCATGATCTCACAGTTTGTGGGTTGGAGCCCCGCGTCGGGCTCTGTACTGACAGCTCACAGCCTGGAACCTGCTTCAGATTCTGTGTCTCCTTCTGTTCCTCCCGTGCTCGTGCTCTGTCTCCCTCTCTCTCAAAAATAAAGATTAAAAAAAAAATTTTTTTTTAATGGGGCTCCTGGGTTGCTCAGTTGGTTGAGCATCTGACTCTTGGTTTTGGCTCAGGTCATAATCTCAGAGTTCATGAGTTCAAACCCCACATCGGACTCTTCACTGACAGTGTGGAGCCTGCTGGAAATTTTCTCTCCCTCTCTCTGCCTCTCCCTTGCTCTCTCTCTCTCTCTCTCTCTCTCTCCCTTTCTCTCAAAAAAAAAAAAAAAAAAAAAAAAAAAAAAAAACTTTAAAAAAGAATTCATTTAAGAAGAGTCAATTTGGGATAAGAGACTCTTCAGCTCTTCCTAAGTAGACATTTCAGCATTACAACATTCATTTGCTAGTCACAAACAATGGCTCAAATCTTTCAAACTACACTCTCCCCCTTTCATTTAAATAACTTTGTATGAATCAACATCTTATTACTCTTCACAAACGTGACAATTTATAAACATAAAAATAAGATGCTTATACCTACCAACCATGCACAATGGTATGCAATTTCTAAGAATTATAATTAAGAAGTGACATTGACATATTATAATAAATACAGAAGGCAAATACTATTGAGGTAATAATGTTGAAAGATGCCAGTGACCCTCTATGGATAATAGTGAAATATCTCTGAAAGGAACTCACACCCTACTTACTTATTTTCTTGCTTTTGTGCAATTCTGAACCTGGCTGGTATATTTTCATCTCAGTCAACTCCATGTTAGACAATGGTAGGGTTTTCATTACATTGATTTTCAGTTACCCGTCTAACTGACAGTCTTTATACTCCATGTGCGTGACACTGTGGTAAGCTTCTCTGGAAACTGTTGAAGGTATGAGACCAACAACTTGCCCCCAAAATAATGATGGTTACATATGAGTTAGAAAATATAGTAGTCATCTTGGGTTGGCTAACTCATTAGCCATTTCCCCAACTTTCCTCTTCCCACCTTATTCTAAAATTATTTTTAACGTTTATTCATCTTTGAGAGACAGAGCATGAGTGGGGGAGGGTCAGAGGAAGGGAGATGTGGAATCCGAAGCAGGCTCCAGGGTCTGAGCCGTCAGCACACAGCCCGACACCAAGCTCGAACTCACAACCCATGTGATCGTGACTTGAGCGGAAGTCGGACGTTTAACCGACTGAGCCACCCAGGCGCCCTACCTCTTTCCACTTTTAAAACTGAAAACTTGCTTTCCCAGACTCTTCTGTAGCAAGGGGTGGCCATTTGACCAAGTCCTCATAACTGAGACAGAAGCAGAAGTCGGCTTAGTGGCTCTATGAAGGCTTTTGCTCTCCTGATAAAAGGCAGAGGCAGGGCTGGCTCCGTTTCCTGTCTTCCTCATCTCTGTCTTAAATACAAGCACAATGCCTGGATGTGGGGTGTCATTTGCTTCCTTGAGGGAAAAGTTAAGAGAATACATAAAGCTGTCCCAAAGCCAGCAGTCATTCATCTTCAGATTTCCTGGTGAAACGAAACTTAACATTAATCTTTATTAATTTAAGTAATTGTAATTGGTTTTCCTTTTACTTAGTAGCCAAAACTGTTCCTAACCAAGAGACAAAAAGTAATACCAGAAAGCCCCAGAAACATACTTTCTTTCCATCATTGAGCATCAGTAGAGAATTGTTCATTATGCGCTGTGATTTATAAGTCTTTTCCTGCCGGGGATGGTAAACGTGAGCTGATAGGAAGGAAGACACTCTAGACAGACACAGCCATCAGAACACAGAGACGGGAAAGGGGCAAGACATACATAGGTGTACGGAATATAATAACTGAAATCATCAGGCTACAGTTCAGGAAGCGACAAGGTTGGCCAGATAAGGAAGGAGAGCACCAAAGAAGAGTGTCAGCTGAGGTTTAAATGCTTGGTGTGACACATGATTTCGGGCCATTATTAGCTCATCCAGTGCATCAGACATCTGTTTGGTGAGAGCCAGCTCTGCGGTGGGTTCCAAGAATGTAAGCATATTCTGCCTTCAAGGGGTTACAGTTTAATACAGGCCAACAGTATCAGGTTTCAATGCAGGAAACAGAGACCATTCCAGGTATGTCAGACCCAGAGGAATATAACATGGGAAAATGAGTAGGTATAAAACCTCTGGAAGAGACAGAAGGGCCAAAATCAGGGGCCTGCCACTGACAATTGAATTCCGGCTCCCACCCTGAAGCTGTGGAGGAGAGGGCATCAGTCTGATGACAGCACTGCCACCACAACTGCCCCCAATCACCACAAGGACGGCTTCCATGTGCAGGAATGCTGAGTTGGCCACCGCCTCTGTGCACTCACACCCCATGGCCTGCACGGTAGCAGCAAAGCAAAGGAAAGCAACGTTTTTCATACCCAGAGCCTGGGCTGCTAAGGTGTCTCAGTGTGGTGTCTAGTTTTCCAATGTCTCTAACTAGAGAGTGAGGAGAGAAGGCACATGGAGACAACGAGAGACAATATACAGTTTCTACCACCTTAATGGACTTTAAAGCACCAATCAGTGCATTAAGGTGCTACAGTGCTTTGAGAGAAGTCAGGCTCCGGAGAGGTGGGTTAGGAAAGATCCCAAAGAAGCGATGGCACTTGAAAGATGAGGCTACATTTGCCAGGTGGACAGAGTCAGGACTGACATTCTAGGTGGAGTGCTGAGTTGAACCTGCGTGGACATTCAGTTAAGTAGCTCATCGTGTCTAGAGTGTGGCAAGCAAAGTGGGGCAGAGGGGTGGGGGTGCAAGTTTAGGCAGGCAAATCCCTGAATGCTATGCTGAAGAATTTGTAATGTATCCCATAAGGAGTGGGAAGCCAGGGTTAGGTCTTAAATGGAATCCCATGAATAAATTCATGCTTCATAAAGATCACTCTGGATGCATGTGAATACTAGACTAGGGGGGTTCAAGACCAGAAGCAGGGAGTGCAGTTGGAATAGCATTGCAATAGAAAGTGAGGAATAGATTCTTGAGCAGGGGAGTCTTGCTGTTAAGGGGAAAGAGATACACTGGATGATCTGCTGGCTTACTTGGCAGGAAAGGTCATCTTCAGAAGACTTGCAGTAAAGTGGAGAGGAGACAATGGAGATGAGGACTGGAGTGGTGCCAATGGAGAGAAAGGTACACATAAAAAGTCTTGATTAGGAAAACTTGGGAGTAGGTATTTCTAAATGGAATCAACAGGTAATAGTAAAAGCAGGGGGGAAATACAAGTGTGGGTGGCTTCATTTAGTTCTTCAAGGGTCTGAGGGAGGTAGAAAAGAAAGAGAGAGCAAAAGTTGCTCCATGCGTTTAAGCTTGAAGTCCTGGAGAAATGACATTGCCATTAATAGTATGGGCAAGTCACAAAAAATGACCAGTCTGGAAGGCAGAAGACAGTGAGTTCATTGTTGTCACGTTAAGATGTAGAATTAGGGGCCCTTAGTGGCTCAGTGGGTTAAGCCTCCAACTCATGATTTTAGCTCAGGTCATGATCTCATGGTCATCAGGCTGACAGCACAGAACCTGCTTAGGATCCTCTCTCACCTTCTCTCTCTCTCTGCCCCTCCCCTGCTTGCTCTCTGTCTCTCTCTCTCAAAAATAAATAAACATTAAAAAAAACTTTTAATAAAATAAAATAAAAAGATTTAGCATATCCTAGCAGAGAACTGTTAATATGCTTTAAATAAATATGTGGTTTCCGTAAAAAAAATAAACACACACACACACACACACACACACACACACACACACACGGTTTTTCTGTCTTCGGTGGAGTTAGCTACCAACAGGTTGTCATTTTCCAGTAAAATATAGTTTTGTATTATGGAAAATATTAGTGAACTTATTGAGTATTGCATGCCTCTGAAATCAGAGGCTGAGGAACCCATGGGAACAGAAGAAGCCAGTTAGAGGTACCAGGAAAGAAAGATACACACATAGGTAACCGTAATGGGAAGTGTACGTTTTGTGGATATAAGTTAATATTGTCAAGACTGACCAGAAAACAAAAATCTGCAAAGAAAACTTTCTGTACAAAAATTCCATTTAGATACTAATATCTAATTTCTGATTTGAGGCTATATATCCACTCAATAGGCTGCCGAAAATTATTATACACCAGCCTTGACTTGAGAAGACCAGACAGCGTTTTCTGTATTTGTATTTTCTGCGATTCATTCATAGAAAATGAAAGGAAGATAATGCATCCAGATTCCTCTCATGCTGGTTCCATTTTCTTTCAACAAAACCCCTTTAAAAACCATTGCAAATAGCCCAGTTTAGCACGTTATTAGAATGCAAAGTAATGAAACAAGACACTTTGATCTTCGGGGCACTCCGTAATAAAAGCCTTTTTAAAAGTTCAAAGGTGGAAAAAAACCTCACACATGTAAGGAAGGCTCGTACCTTGACCTTTGCTCATAGTACTTACAGACATGTAATGAATAACTGGCAATTCAAAGAAAGAGGTAAGCACATTTTTCCTCCTCTGGGGGAAAAAAAACAACCTCTTAAAATTACTTAGCTAACTCAAACTGCAGACCTTTGAAATGGAACAGATTGTCCTAGATATTCTCTGACAATTTTCAATTTTCAGTCTAGGGATCTTTCTTGCACATAATTGCATTGTCTTTCCCTTATATCATAACACAACAACATCCAGAGGATGCCTGATATGTTTTAGACACTCAAATAAACTTTTGTTTCTAATGTAAAATTTGCTGACTACATATATATGTATATATATTGGGAGATATATATATATATATATATATATATATATATATATATATATATATATGGAGAACACAAGCAGGGGAGGAGCAGAAGGAGGGGAACAGAGGATTTGAAGAGGGCTCTGTGCTGACAGGCTGACATCAGCAAGCCCAATGTGGGGCTCAAACTCACCAATCATGAGATCATGATCTGAGCCAAAGTTGGACACTCAACACACTGAGCCACCCAGGTTCCCTATATATATATATATTCTTTTTTTTTTTACTATTACCATACCCCTCCTATATCAAATTGCCACAAGTCTATTATTTGAGGTAAGCTCCAAGAATCTTGTAAAAAAATTTTTTTAGAGCAGGCACGGTTTTGTCTATAACCAAAGCCACACAACAGTTTTAAAATAGTTTTTGGTTTCATTTTATTGCTGAGTGTGAATTATCTTCATTGCACCATAAATGCAATATAACAATAAAGGAATAAAAAAATCCAACATGTAAAAGAAATGAGCCTGTGATGTGATGTCAGGGATCTTCCACCATCGGCTCAACGCTCCACCTTCTTTTTATTCGTTGCCTGAAATTTCTTCAATAAGGCATAAAGACTTTCATTTCATGAATCCTGCTGGAAGAAATAATAGGGTGTGGTGGAAAATTACTGTGAGCTGAAGGGAGAAGAAACTACTTGCAAGTTTCCATGTTGAAACACTGATGTTATCCTGCTCTTCTGGCTCAGAGGCATTTGCTATATGTTTCTACCTTGGATGGGGACTGAACAGTGTCCAGAGTAGACGGCTTGCTCTTAGACCTTATCCTGGTGGTGTGGTAAATGATGGAGTATCCTCCTGGGTCTGGTGAGTGATAATGTGTAATGCTGTTGGAAAACAACTAATCAACAAAAAATGCCAACAGGCTTTGATGTAAAATGTGCATATGGGGATTGAGAATCCACATCATTCAGGCTTCCAAATTCCATACCTTTTTCAACCAAATCATTCAGTTTTGGTGTGGCACAGGGAGGTTGGAGGTGAATTGTTCCTTTAGAGCCTGAGTCTTTTCCACAGTAGCCTCCTGACTTTGTATTAGTTTCTGTAACACATTTCTCTCAGTCTTTCTTTTGAGGGCAATCTCTTCCTCCTTCATTCTCCCACTTGTCCCTCTCCATTCCTAGAAGAAGCACTCTCTACCCTGTGACCAGTAGCCACTGAATTGGTAAATTTGGTTGTTGCCTTATTCAGAACATCATTTCCTGACAAAGCTAATCACTCCATCTTTTAAGGGACCCCCATAACTACGTAGCCTCTCACCACTGAACAGTGGTATTTAGAGTGGATATCACCACTCCATAGTGACGTCTCCTTTCCTCCTGTATCTAACTCTTCTAAATAAAATTCCCCATAAATACCAGAGGGGATGAAAAACTAATATTCATAATTATTATTATCAACGTCCCACTAGCAGGACTTTTCCCTAGAAAGGGGCATGTCATCATATGCTAAGGAGTTCAGGCAACCAGGCTCATTAGACCTGACTGGATTTACTAATTTTCTTCCCATTATTTTATCAATTTAGGAGTTCAGAACTATTTTTCAAGAGAACTGGGTGCATGATAGAATACTATATAGTTGGTCATATATCTACCGTTTCTTTTGTGTTTCACCTTCTCCTGGTACAGAAACGTACCCCCAATCTCTATCATGGTTTCATCTTTGTAACTATATCTCAATCAGAACATGAAATATCTTTGTTTAATTATCTTGGGCTGAATCCTAATGCTGCTTATTGTTTCTGGGTTTGTAGTCTCTTCTTTTTCTCATCTTCCTTTTTAGGACTACCCCTCCATTCTTGCCCCCACCTAAAGTTCTCTTCTTTCTAGCATTAAATTCTCATCTAGAGGGGCGCTGGGTGGCTCAGTTGGTTGGGTGTCCGACTTCGGCTCAGGTCATGATCTCACAGTTCACGATTCAAGTCCCGCGTTGGGCTCTATGCTGACAGCTCAGAGCCTGGAGCCTGCTTCGGATTCTGTGTCTTCCTCTGTCCTGCCGCTCCCCCACTTACACTCTGTCCCTCTCTCAAAAATAAATAAACATTAAAATAAAAATATAAATAAATAAATAAATAAATAAATAAATAAATGCTCATCTAGAATAACCCAAAGAGTATCCATCCTGAGCAGAAAGTCTGATGGTGATTGTGGAGAATATAGCATTTCTCTAACATAAAGAGAACAGGGGCATCAAAAGAGGCCAAGATTCAGGAACCATTACACCTCTATTAAAAGTTAAATGTCGGGGCGCCTGGGTGGCTCAGTCGGTTGAGGTCATGATCTCGCAGTCCGTGAGTTCGAGCCCCACGTCGGGCTCTGTGCTGACAGCTCAGAGCCTGGAACCTGTTTCGGATTCTGTGTCTCCCTCTCTCTGACCCTCCCCCGTTCATGCTCTGTCTCTCTCTGTCTCAAAAATAAATAAACATTAAAAAAAAATTTTTTTTAAGTTAAATGTCTATTCCTCATAAGAACCCTCTGTATGAGAATAATCAGAATTTCAAGAGCCTTGAAAACATGCACTAAGCTTGATTTTCTAGTTTCAAAGGATAATAGTCTCAGGTTTCCTTGAGAAAATGGATAACAAAGAAAAAAAGACCATAATAATACATTTAATGTCTACTATGTAACCTGGAATAAACCAAATAATCTAGTTTTTGGGCTCATGAGAAATTTGTGAATTCTATCTGAATAGACTCCTAAAAATGAAACCAATGTTGCTGCAGTATAGAAGTCCTCCTGTCAAGCTCCCTTCTGCCAAGTCACTCTTGCCCATACATACCTGCCCTGATGGATCTTCCTTCCATGAGAAAAAAAAAAAAAAAAAAGAATCCATCAATTTGTTGGTCACTGTCAGTAGGAAGGAGAACTAACATTTTACATTGGCCTCAACACATGAGCCAGAGATGCAAATCATTTAACAATATTGGAATTTCCCAGGATGGAAACTGGCTCAGTGGAGATGGAGAGAGGGAATATAGAGGAGCGGTCCTTATCTTGCTCAGAACTTTCCTCCATCCAAGAGAGAAAGGCAGTCTCCCCAAGGAAAGACATCACCAGCTGATAAATCCTCATGGAGCCTCTTTTCCTCCCTTGGATATCTTCTACTGACCTTCCAAACACTCCTATTCCTTAAGCAGAAACAAGGATTAGAAGAAGCAGAACTACACACATTTGAAGGGTTTTTCTCTTTGCTACTTGTTAGTGGCTGAATTGTGTCCCTCCCAAATTCATATGTTGAATCTTTAACAGCCCTCCCCTTCACACACACACACACACACACACACACACACACACACACACACCCATACTTCAGAATGCGACTGAATTTGAAGAAATGGTCTTTGAAGGGATAATTAAGTTCAAATGCGGCTGTTAGTGCTCTCATCTGAGCTGACTACTGTATTTATAAGAAGAGGAATTAGGACAGACAGAGATACGGGGAATGTATGCATGCACAGAGGGATGTCCTTGTGAAGAGGCAGCAGAAGGACAGCAGTAAACAACCCAAAAGAGAGGCCTCGGGAAACCAAAACTGCCAACACCCTCTCTTGGATTTCTAGTCTCCAGGACAGTGGGAAATTTTTATTGTTTAAGCCACCCAACCTGTGGTATTTGCTCTGGCGGCCCTAGCAAACTAACACAGCAACCCAAAAACAATCAATGGGATGCCATTTCTGCCATTCTTATCCAGCCTCTTTTGACTCTTGCCACATCCAACCCAGAACACAAAATTCTCAGTTTACTCTCCCTAGGCCCCCTACATACCCATGGTATTTCATTTTTATTTTCCATATTCCTCTCCTTTATCTTAAGTCCCCTCCTTTTTCCCCAAGGAAGCAAGAATTTCGAGCAATACTTTAAATCTCTTAATGCTACACCAATGTTGTTTTTATATGTACCAGACTAAAACACATGCACTTAGATTTTGAGCCTGAGAAAGTCACACTGCTGAGAGCTCAACTGTAGGTTATAGCAGAAAAAGCATCATGAAAGCATCATGATCATGATAGAACAGGCTACTTCAAATCTATACTAGGTCATCAAATTTATCTTTTGAGATTACCAGAACCATGGGAAAAGACTGCTTCCCTGTGGAACTAATAATAATGCCCACAGAGCTACCTGTAGAGAAAATACGGCCCCACTCACTTCTGCAGTGAGTCCCTAGAAATGCTTTCTTTGCTTTAATTTAGTGAAGCATGGAAGACTTTGCAAGTGACAGACTGAGTTTTGATAGTGAGCTGATTGGGCAGGGTCCCTTGGTGATTCTGTGCTCTGTAAACTAGCTAGTGAATTGCAGATGTTCAATAAATGTCACATATTGTCAACTATCAATTATTCAGTGTATAATGAGGAAAATGCCTTGGCATGCATTACCTCAAAGCTTCATCAAGAAGTCTGTGATTCCAACACCATATCATAAAACAGATTGACATCTTTAAACTGCTAGACTGTATACATTTGTATTAATGGCATATCTTTCAATTACTCTGATTTGTCTATAGTGATAACCAATAGAAATTATTAAACATCAATAATACAGAGAATTTTTAGAGAAGGCCAGTACAGTATGCTATTGTGATAGCCTCAAATGTGACTGATTAATGCATCCTCTCCACTCAAGCCTCATGATCTTTAGCCATGCTCTTTCCTTTCCTGGAATTTTTCTTCTCCCGCAATTAAATTTGTCTTCATGGAAAACTGCAACTCATCTCACTGGAAACTTCCCCTGAAGTTGTCTTCTCCCACACAAGAAACAATGGTTGAGGGGCGCCTGAGTGGCTCAGTCGGTTAAGCGTCTGACTTCAGCTCAGGTCATGATCTCACAGTGCGTGATTTCGAGCCCCATGACAGCTGACAGCTCAGAGCCTGGAGCCTGCTTCGGACTCTGTATCCCTTTCTCTCTCTGTCCCTCCCCTGCTCACACTCTGTCTCTCTTTCCCTCAAAAGTAAATAAATTTTTAAAAATTTTAAAAAAACATTAATAAAATGGTTGATATAGCTTTGTAACTCTAGTACTGGGAACAATGTTTATGAAATGTGCTTAAAATAGATTTTGAAAAGTGCCTAGAACGTACGAAGTACCCACTAAAATAGTTGTTGAATGAATGAATAATACCTGAAGGATAAGTCTATAAACCCCTCATGGTCTGTCTTTATATACCACTCCTTGGTGGATGTTTCAATCAGCAAATAAATGGGAAAGAGGGAGCAGAAGAGAAGCCTGGGTAATACAAATGGCCTAGATCTCAAGATGATAATAAGCCCCCATATAATTGGAAGACCCCTTCACCTCAAACCAGATAGGATCAGTTTTACTACATCTAGTAAAAGAGAAGTCTATTGTATAAGTCTTCAAGCTACATTTCCAAGCCACATTAAACCTAAGGTGTCTCAAGTGGTAGCAAGTTTTTAAACCTGCAATGGTCACACTAAAAATGAATACAAAAACAGAATGTGTTTCTCCAACATTTTAGCTAATTTCTCCAAGTTAATCCAGCTCCTACTGTTAACATATGATAAGTACATTCTCCCACGACCTGGTGACAGAAGCCCTAAGGGCTCAATAGTCATGATGGTAAGAGGGAGGACAATGTACTTAAGTGGAGGGGACAGGATAAGGAGAGATGAGACCATATTCTGTGTGCTCTCAGCAAGGCTTTATTTTATTCACAAATTGAGATAATAATAAAACCAAAAGCTCTAGCTTTCAAGGCAAAACAATATTCTATGAAGTAGTTTAAAAGTAGTTTCTGCCTTATAGCAACTGAGTCATGTGGAGCTTCATTAAAGAGCTACTTTCTGCATGTAGCACAAGACTTTATGGAAACCCTTACTCCTTCTTGGAATGTAGTTGCTGTGCCATTCTCTGCCTGAATAGTCACTACCCCAGGGGTGATGGGATATTCCATCAGTCCTAGGAAGGAAAGTGCACTCGTAAATTGAGGCTTGACTTGATAATGATGGCATGTTACACTCTATCTTAAGCTGTCAAGGACAACAAGCCCATCTGTTGTCAAATCAGTAGAAAACTGACTCCTTTACCGCGTGTTATGGTCAAATTTTGTTCCCACATAGAGATTCTGCAAAAATCTCAAGTAACTGCATAAAAATAGGTGCTATATTGCAGCACCTGGGTGGCTCAGTTAAGCATCCCACTCTTGATTTTGACTCAGGTAATGATCTCACGGTCGTGAGACTCACACTGAGCATAGAGTTTGCTTCAGATTCTCTCTCTTCCTTTCTCTCTGTCCCTTCCTGCTTGCATGTGTGTGCATGTGCGCCCTCTAAATAAATAAATAAATAAATAAATAAATAAATACTGTCACCAGCTTATTTTCAATAGGTCGAATGCAGTTGAAAGTTTAGTACAATGTTTATCAGGGCTAGTATCCTCTCCTCCAACATGTTGGCTGACTCTTCATCTTTTACTGATGCTGATGATGTCATTAAATCATGCCCGGTTGCACCATGCCCTTCATCACTTCTTATCAGAATTTTCTAAATGAACATTGCATTTTCCAGACCTTTGCAGTTTATTGGGTCTGATTGCATTGCTGGGATGACAGAGCAGTAACTAAATTCAGCTTGCTTCTTGGTAGAATAAAGTTTTCTTTCTTTTCTTTTTTCTTCTGTAAATTGTTTTTATAATATTAGATCTGATCTCTCATTTTTTTAACATTTATATTTCATTGATATGAAAGAGACCATGGGAGCTTACCAAGGTCCATCATATTAAAGTAATAATTTCTAAGTACAAAGCATCAAAGTTGTAAACAGTCTTCTTGATGAGCTTCATTAATCCATGCCACTTGATCTTTGTATTTTTCAAAGATAGATATTCCAATTTTATTTCAAAGAGCATTTCTATGTCTTTATAATTAAATATTGCCAATTTTCATGCCTCCAACTTTTTTTCTCTTAGAGATCATAAGAAGAGAAAAGCTCTGGGAAACACTGTTTAAAACCCAAGCCCTAATATAAAAACAAAGCTGCTACATTATACTTGGATTTTGTAGCCAGTAGGATAAGGCTGTAATGCTGATAGACCAGTACAGGAAAGTACTGATTCAACTTTATGTAGTTCAGTTTAATATGAATCAGCTGATTCCATGAGATTAATTGTGTTTATTGAGGGCTGTTACATGGTAAGCATGCTGCTAGGTATTGAAAGCATACAAATAGGAGTAAGATGCAGAACCAGCCTTCAGAAAGCTTGTAAGACACTTGGGAACACTGAAATGTACGTATGAAACCATACATAATACAGGGAGACAGGGCCTAAGTGCCAAAGGTATGCAGATGTGAGAAAGAGAAGCCAGATTCGATTTGGGAGATCAGAGGAGGCTTCATTCACCAGGAAGGACAACAATTTTTGGCCCATAAAGGATCTTGGATTATACATACACCACCCCTGCGGAATTGAGTTGCCAAGGCCACCTTTACCTGTGGACCAAATTGGGGTCACATTCACCTAATCCGTTTCATCTCACTGGCTGTGCCTCTCAGCACAGCGGTCGCTCTTCTTCTGCTACAAAGTTTCACCTTGACACGCTCCTTGGACAAGTTAGGAAATCTCTCTGAGCCTCAGCTTACTCATCTATAAAATGATAATAATATCTTCGCCATTGAGTTGCCATGAGAATTAAATGAGACAACATATAGAAAATTCACAGAGAGGCACCTGGGTGCCTCAGTCGGTTAAGTGTCTTACTTTGGCTGAGGTCATGATCTCGTGGACTATGGCTTTGAGCCCCACGTCAGGCTCTGTGCTGACAGCTCAGAGCCTGGAGCTTTCTTCAGATTCTGTGTCTCCCTCTATCTCTGCCCCTCCCCTGCTTACACTCTGTCTCTCGCTCTCTCAAAAATAAACATTAAAAAAAAATTTTTAATTCACAGAATGACTATTATTATTTCATATTTGCATTCTATATCACAACCCAAATCACCAACTAATGAGCCATTCTGTGAGAAGAGAATGAAAGAGTGAAAGAGATGGGAGACAGCCGTGCCTACAGCCCCACACCAGGCAAGCCTGACTTTAGGTTCAAAAGTTGAAGAATGATGAAGGGAAGAAAAGAGAGGAAGATGAATTTCTCCTTTGATTGTGTGTGCTTCTCATAACAAAAAGTATTTTCTTTTGATTTTCTTGAGATTTTTCTAGTCCATCCCATAATTACACATTTATACCTCTCCATCAAATAAAAGACAAGGAAGAATCACAGAAATGAGCAACTGCTGGACACATAGATGGATACATGGGATAGGCTGCCAAGATTTTACTGTGCCGATTCCCAAACATCTGTCTTTGCCAGGCTTCCATCAGCAATTAGAGGCATAACTGCACTAGGTAGATCCAGGTCTCTAAACACTCTACAATTCAAAGATAGACAAGAAAGTTATTTTCTACCACTGTTATGTCTCTGTATCTGCTTGTTTCAGGTTGCGTAATTTTGATGAGACTGGCTAACAGATGCGTGATTTGCTTTTAAGAATAAATTGTATAAAAAAAAGAATAAATTGCATAATGATGAGTTTATTTAATTAGCTATTAATCATGCCACAGAGAAGGGTAATTGCCTAAAAAAATAAAAAGTAAAGAAATGTCCTGGTTTTATTCGTTGTGTACTTTCGTTGGAAACAAACACATTTTATAATGCAGTTAAACATTCCTTTGTCTTTAAATGTTTTGTTTTGAGATAGAACCGCACACACTTGTAACACGATCTTGTGTGCTCCTCACCCAGTTTCCCCCAGTGGTAACGTCTTGCAAAACTACAGTGCAATATCATAGCCAAGATATTAATGTTGCTGTAATCTACTGATCTGTTCAGATTTCCTCAGTTTTAAGTGTGTTCATGGGTGTGTCTGTGTATGAGATATCTGTATTTACTTCTGTGCAGTTTTAGCACATGTTTATGTTCACATGTCTACCACAGTCAAAATACAAACCAGTTCTATCACTATAGAGGATTCTCATATTGCCCTTTTATAACCACACCCACCTCACCCTTCCATACCTAGTCCCTTGCAACTACTAATGTGTTTATTTCTACCATTTCATCTTTTCAAGGTTACATACATGGAATCATGCAGTACTTGACCACTTGGGACTGGCCACTCATCATAATTCCTTTGAGATTCTTTTAGGCTGTTGTGTCTATCAATAACGTTTACAGTATCGCTATTGCTAAGTAGTAACTCATAAACGTACTTCAATATGTTTAATGTTCGGCTCTTGAAGGATACCTGGGTTGTTTCCAGTTCTTGCCTATTACAATAAAGCTGCTATGGAACATTCTTATACAGGTTTTTGTATGAGCATAAGTTTTCATTTCTCAGAGACAAATGTCCAATAGTACAATTGTTGGGTTGTACGGTAATTGCATGCTCAGATTTATAAGCAACTGCCGAATTGTTTTCCAAAGTGGCTGTACCCTTTTATGCTCCTACCAGCAATGTATGAGTGATTCAGTTTTTCCAACCTTTTTTTTTTAACATCTTATTACATTAGTCTGTACAGATGATAAAATTAGTAAATAAATACGTGGCTCATATAAGAACAGCTTGTAAAAAGTCAGTCCAAAAAGTCCAAAGGGTAAAAAGGCAGGAGTCATATAAATAAGCCACATCTTAGGCAACGGCCTCTCTGACTTGTGTCAGCTCCACAGGGCTGCCAGGTATGCAGCAAATGCTTCACGCTCCTGGAAAGTAGACGGTGTGACCTACAGCTTTGCTGGGTCTCAATTAAAATAAATAAATCTTTTCTTTCCAAAACAGGATTATGGCATATAAGATGCTTCAAGTAGCCCTGTGTTCAACATTGCTTATAGGTAAGAATCTATTTCTTCTTTATTTATTATGCCTTTTACAAAATCATGCTGATAGATAACCACTTTCGACTTTTTTTAAAGAAATGAACAAACATGTTTTATCCACAGATCAATTCTAGAGCATTGGGAAAACCAAACTATCATGTCATGCCATGGTTTTGAACATGTTAGTGTTAATTGTGTGTGATCATTCTGTTCCTAGTTATGTATTAACATATTAGCATGTCACTAATGCTAAGAAGTCCTTTTAAGTGCTGCTTCCAAAGAAATGCTCTTGTGTCCTTGAACAAAGAAAAATTTTAAATGGCTTTTAGAAACTGTAATACTTACATGGTACCATTATGTGGAGACCTCAAGGTACTGTGAGAGTGTGAATTCATTAACCTTTAGAGCAAGCTGTAGCTCAGAGAAGTGGTGTTTTAAAGACAGATCAAGGAAGGCACTGAAGGTCAGATGATTTGCTGCCAAATTGACCCAATAATTCAGTGGCTGATATCTGAATGGAACTGAGAGGTCATTTGTTTTTCTTGTAACCAAAACTGAAAATACCTACAAAGGTATACATTATTTTCGCAGTTAAATCTTTACAACTTACAAATACTTTTGGTGAAATGCTTAAATAAGAATAAATTTCTACTTTTATGATAAACCTAAGACCCACAAAAAAAATTACATATTTTTCTTGAGGCGCACACACACATACACACACACATATACACACACAGATAAAAGGATATACTTAGAATATGATTCTGAGTATATGTGTACTTAGAATCATACTTAGAATATGATTCATACTTAGAAGTACTTAGAATCATACTTAGAATATGATTCTAGATATATGTGCACAGTATATAAATAGCCTTTCATTCTTAAGCATATAAATAATTTTAATAAAGAGTTTTAATCATCAAAGTTATATTTATGTTTGGGACATGTTTAAATAACTGATTAAAACATTTTTAGCCAAGTTATTATTAGGCAATTATCATCAAGGCATGTATAATCATAGTGGTTACAGCCCACTTCTCCAGATGAAGAAAGTGAGGCTGGCTCAGTTTAAGTGAGTGTTTCGGGAGCACACTGCAAATTGAAGTCATGGGCTAGTTACAATCCATCAGTGTACTGCTTTGCTTTGACTGCTGATCCATGCAGTTGGCTTTAGAGTGGGTGACGGTGGATTAGAGCAAGGCTAAAAGCACAACTGCTAGTCAACATTCACCTATGAACAGGCAGGGTCAAAAATATCTGGCAAAAGGAAAATGGTCCTGCAAAATGACTTTTACAGACTTTCTCAGGAAACCAGTTGGAATTCACTTTAACTCCAGCTGAGATACGAATGTGTCTACCTAGAAAGACAACTGGTTTGACTGATTTCACTTCATAAATAAATAAATAAAATTATGTGGCTAAAATTCGTGAAATGACAAGTTGAGAATTGGAAACCAAGGAGAGAGAAATGTTGACAGAGTTGGGTTCAGCCCTTCAGATCTCAGGAAAGAAGACTTTACCACCTCTAGGCTGAGTACACATAAGTCTTTGGGACTAGATTCATTTCTTACACAAATGATTCGTTTAACTGACATTTTCTAAATCATTCAGCTCTCAAGTAGGAGATCGTAGCTTGAATCAACTTCAGTCACTTCTTCCCTCTCTCCTCCCATCTTTCATTTAAGAATGCAGCTTAAAAAAAAAAAATAAGAATGCAGCTTATTCATCTGCACTTCCTTGGAGCCCTCTACTCATAAGAAAACAACCATCTTAAAAAAGTGTGTGTTTATTATTTAAAAAAAAAAGTTTTCTCTGTTACAGATTAGTTGTCTAGCAAATTGCTTTTGTCTAGAACTTAATTTGAAGTCAATAGGGAAAAGATGTCATTATCCATGTTCCAAATGGGAATGCAGAAGCTAAAAATGATGAAGAAGCTTCCCCAAGTAATTACATTCATGAGCACAGTCCTCAAATCATTTTATTGACTTTCTTAAAATAGTAATTTATGCACATTGGAACTGGTTCCCTGGTCAGAGAATTAGAAGTCCAAGTGTCATGATTTGATCAAAAAACAAAAGAAAAACCCTCTCTTCAGTATTTAGGTCAAGAATTGCCTTCTCCTATAATAAAAGCAGCAAATATTAATATTACTACCTGAAGTCTTTATTCTGTGGCAGGGTCCTTCCATAGGTTACCTTAAGTCCACTCTCATAATCACTCTGAAAATAAGTGTTACGGTTTTCCTTCTACAAAGGGAATTTAGGCTTAGAGAAGTTAAATGACTAAACTACACAGTTCATCAATGGTGATGCTGGATTCACACGCAAATCCTCCATTTAGGTCTTCTGAGAACAAAACCCTTCTTTCTGCTACACAAACTGTCTCCTCTGGCCCTGTTGCTAGATATGGGATATGCAGCTACAGGACAGGCAACAGAGCACACAGCAAGCCCACCTGCTAAAAGAGGAATAAATCCACTATTGCGGCCAGTGGTTCTCCAAGAACAGGCTTGGAGTGAGGGAGCTGGATGACTTTATGGGAACAGATAGAGCCAACTAAGATATAACCGGAAGCTTTCTCCAGCTGTGGCTAGTTGTAGTGAGGGTAAAGAGAAGTCCTAACTCAGTATGTTCCACCTCAAGAGGGCACTTGTTAAAATCCAACAGCTCCATTTCACACAAAGGAGAAATATGGAAAATACGCATATGTGGAAAGTGTTTCACAGAGTAAGTAAGCCAGTCCTTGAGGTTGACCTTTATGTGAAACAAGCTGGAGATTCTTGCTGCCCGTATTGTCAACCTGTGATAAGCTCACATGAAGTGCAAGTATGTCTTCTGGTTTTAGACAGTAGAAGCAAACTGCCTTTAGCCTGTTTCTCTAGTAGACATCCAGGTCCTATTTTTACTCCATGGCTAGCAACCAACAGCAGTTTGTCTTGAAGGTTTTTGTTTGGTTGGTTGGGTTGGGTTGGGTTGGGTTTTTCTGATAAGAGGTTTTAAGCTCACATTCTTCCCTTTGACCCAGTCAGCCCCTCCCCCCCCACCCCCCCCACCCCCCCACCCCCACACTCCAGTGGCTCCGTTTTTTGCCTTCCTTTGTGCCATCGTAGAAGGAACGAGGAATGGCCCTTCTCAGTCATCCAGCTGCCCTCCCTAACCTCCCATTCCTTGGGAGTCTATTTTCTATATATAGTTTTAGTGTGTTTTATAAGAATTTGCTCTTAATTTTATCTACTCACTTTGGCTTAAGGTTGATCAATGCTCTCAAGAAAGTGAGTAGTGAGAAAAACTGGGAAATAACTCAGTTAGAGAAAAATATCATTGCCTGTGACTGGATTCTTTGAGCACTCTGGTTGTTACAGAAAAACCATCTATTTTCCTGTCCATGTGGCACCATTTGTCAGGGCCCTAGAGTTGGAAATCCCATCAATTCACACAGGCAATGACCCAGAAGGGTTACTATTGAATCATATTAAATGCTGCCTTTTGTGAGTTACAAATTTCTCTGTCCACAAAATTAAAAGCAAATAAAAGATCTGCCAGGTCCAAAACATGAGCCCAGGAATTACATGGCCATGCATGTGAGCATGTATGTTTGTGTATGTTAATGTGTTCAGAGCAGGTTAGAACAGACTGAGCTTAAACTCAAGTAATACTAGTCTCTATTTACTTTGCAACAAAGTCAACACACTAGCAATTGTAACATCAGTAAAGCCGAAGCTCCCAAGTTAAAAGTTCATTTATGAAAGCATTTCCTTAACAGGTTAGTAAAATGATGGAATTTAAGAGCTAGTCCTGAAGTTCAGTGTCTTTTTTTTTTTTTCCTAACTAATTTCCATTGACTCTTTTGCCCTCTGTCTTTTTACTTCCCTATTTGTCCTGTTCCTTTTTTCTACGACTTTTCACCTCTTGAACCTTTCATTTTTATAACCTCCCTTATTTTGTCTCTATTTCCTTTCATTTCTTTTCTTGATTTCTCCCTTCTCCTTCTTTTTCTTCTTCATATTTTTCCTCCAAAACCCAAAATTTTTTCTCTCTCATTCTCTCTCTCATTAACTTTTATCTGAATTGTAGCAAAGTGACAGTCTATTACATGAAATACAACTCTTCTCTTTTCTACCATAAATTTTTGGATCAGTGATCAAAATTTAGAGTGGGAATCAAAAAATAACTATTTCATAATTTCTAACAAAAATTATTAACACAGAGAATAAAATATTCAACTTTATTTTTTAAATATTCAATTTTTTAATATTCAACTTTAAATATATGAACCTAAACATGAGTATTTAGAAAATTAGAAAATTAGAAAAGTAGAAAATTTCTCCTACACTTAGATCTTTGAAAATTTTACCATATGGCCAAGATGTCTGTATATCCTTTTCTCCTGATCCTCTTTTGTACTTAATTCCAAGTGACTATTTATACTTTATTTCAATACTTAATTTATGTGCCTGGGCATTTCTTTCTTTCTTTTTTTTTTTTTTTTTTAAGACAAACATTTTAAGGGATGAGACTAGGACTCAATCCAATAAAAATAGTAAATAATACATGTAATTCTTTAATTGCTTATACTGAATGCTAAGTGCTTTGCTTTCAGCATCCGGTACCTGAGCATTTTTGAACTTGTGCCAGGACTGTAGTTCATATTCTCCATCTCCAGCACCAGGCATCATGTAACACTTCAACACTTCAAATAGCAGTATCACCCAGCCCTTAAGGGAAATAGCTGGCTGTGGCCCATCCTGTGGATTTGTCAGACATTGTTGTGTCTTCTGCCCCCACTAAATTCCACCATGTTTATTCACAGACAAAGAATTCCTTCCCTCATTGTAACTGTTTATGAATATTCACAGAATTCACAGCCCTGGCTTTCCAGGGATGATAAGTTCCTGCTGGTTGGAGGGCCCTGGTCTATTCTGTTTTTATTTTTGGTGGGTTTTTTTTATTTGTTTGTTTGTTTGTTTCTTTTCTTTTTAATGTTTATTTATTTTTGAGAGAGAGAGACACAGAGTGTGAGCAGGGGAGGGGCAGAGAGAGAGAGGGAGACTCAGAATCTGAAACAGTCTCCAGGCTCCGAGCTGTCAGCACAGACAGAGCCTGACTTGGGGCTCAAACTCAAACCATGAGATCATGACCTGAGCAGAAGTCGGACGCTCAACCGACTGAGCCACCCAGGTGCCCCTGTTTGTTTCTTTTTTTTCTCTGTTTCTTAGTGAGGCTTAGAGACAACAGACATGTTGGGTTCTCTGTACCACCTTCTGACACATAGAACTCCCCACTTCCCTTCTTTGCCTGCTTATTTGATCAAGAGGAGAGATAAACCAAAGATGATCATGGAAGGCAATCAATTCCCTTTAATCCTGAGAGTGGCTAATTTGGAAGACATAACATAGTATAAGATATAAAGGACCTGATGACTGGACCCCAGAATTTGGTAAATTTCATATCTAGTTGCAGGTGGCAGAACCAGAAGAGAAAGTATGATCTCTGAGGGCAGCTAACTCTCAAGAGAAAGAAGGAAGAGCTAGCTGAACATGCCAAGTTATGCCTTTTGGACAGTTAAATGGGGCACCACCCCTTCCGAGGGGCAGAGTCTATCTACAAAGGGGAAAAGGGTGAGCTGAGGTTACTCTAAATGAGTTTCTTCTACAGGAAAGAAAATAGGACTCTGCCATCAGACTCTGTCCTTTGATTCTATATCTTATATTTCACATCAGGCTTTCTGGTCTTTTTTCGTGTATAGGTTCCTCTTCTTGCATAGGTACAAGGAATCATCTTCACAGTCAGGTGCATAGTATAAAGACTATTCAGTTATTTCTCCAATATCACATTTAAAGGCTCTTTTTCAACCTTCCCTGGGTGATAACAAAATAGGGAATCATTCCATTTCCAATTGTACAGTTTTCATTACCAACATACTGCTCCGCAGCCCATGATGGGCACTCTTCTCTGTGCATAATGTGAATACATTTTTGTTTGTATTCTTTTAATTATTGGCTAGGACTATTTTGACTTCTCCTTCACTTATTTCTATCTATCTCAGTGCTGAATTTCTCAGCAGGTGAACTCCTTGATGGTAGTAGGAGCGGTACCCATTTAGTATATTCTATATGTTTTTGATGCCCTAACACCATGCAGAGAAAGTAATTTTCAGTTAATGACCTATTTGTTATGAATATATTCCAATTAAAAATACTAGAGCTAGAAGAGACCTTAGTTAGCTTCATATGATCTAGCTTCGTTATACTTTTTTTTTTAATTTTTATTTATTTATTTTTGAGAGAGAGAAAGTGAGAGTGCAAGTGTGCACACATACGAGCAGGGGAGGGGCAAAGAAAGAGACAGACAGAATCCTAAGCAGTCTCCACGCTGTCAGCGCAGAGCCCCACATGGGCTTCTAAAGCACAAACCATGAGATCATGACCTGAGCCGAAATCGAGAGCTGGACGGATGCCTAACCAACTGAGTCAAGGATCAGGCGCCCTTGATCCAGCCTCCTTTTAAAGAACAGGAAATGGAAAGGCAGGAGTAACCAGCTAATGACCCAACAAATCACTGGCAGGGCCAGGATAAGACTCTCAATCTCTGATCCTTCTTGGCTTGTGTGGCAAGAGCTGTGATCTTGAATATCTCCATACTCTGAAGTGGCTGCCTTACTTGAACTGTACAGAATTTTCTGCAGACTATATTCAAGATATGTTTAGATAGCAGAACTAAGCTTGACAGATCCTATTAAAACTACTATGATACAGGATGAAAGGAAGGAGGGTGTGTAGGGAGTTGGGAAGAAAAAAAAGGAAGATTTTTTTTATAGCTTATGATTTTAAAGTTTAAAAAAGGCATTAACCTGGCTGATACTGCCTACATTAAAAAAAATTAAAAACCAACAAAGTAATAAAACTCAGGGTTCAGTTTTCAAACCCCAGCAGTATTATATAGGCTTACAAACACAAACTCTGATCTTGCTCTCACTAACTTTCAAGGTTGATCAGGCAGAATGAAAAAGGGAGGAGGAATTTCTCAAGCAGAGAGGATAATAGCATGCCCTTCTGTATAACTTGCATTTTATTTCCAGCCCTGCCAATGACTTACTATGTGACCTTGAGTGAGTCATTTCATCTCCGTGTGTCAATTTTCTCATTTGTAAAGTAGGATAATAAATACTACTTTCTGTCTCTCTCCTGGGTGATGTTATTATCACCACCAATTAATATTTATTGGATGCCTGTTGGGCACATAATGCTGAAATAGGTGCTTTGAATGTTCAGGGGCGAGGGTGGGGGATGAGGGGGAGATTGCATCAGTGAAATATTTTCCATGAGCAAAAAGATAGAAGATTTTCAAAAGACAGAATTATTAGAGCTTAAAATAGCTATGGTTTATATTTTAAACCATGCTTCTCTGCTAAGATTTATGTAATACATTTTTTTTCCCTTAGCAATTGTACAATACCATGACAATTATAGTGCAGATATTGGTTTTACTTTTGGATGATTCCAAGTAACACTATCTTAAGTGGTTACTGTATTTTCTTTATCTAGCTGTAAATTATATCCTGAGCCTAATGTATGTACAAACATTTATTAGATATTGATATTGAATCTTCTTTGCCTAGATACTCTATTTTGAAAACCTCCCCCTCTCATTTTTTTTAACAGAATAACACATTAAATGTCTAATACTGTAACACCTTTTCTTCAAAGAGAATGAAGAGAAATCTGAGAAGTGGTCTATGAACACATCTCAGTTAAAATTAGAACTTCAATGCTGGGCAGTCCTCACTAGTGAGCCCAAACGAGTGAGTTCCCTGCTCTGTTCCAGTCAGTCCTGTCTTCCCATCCATGGTGTCAGTCACCTGATTCAGGTCCCACTTATCTCTCCTCTGGGCCATTAGAAGAGGCCCCAACCTGTTCCTCTCACTCTCTCTTCCTTTTACCATCTGCCTTTCACACTGACAAAGGAGTTTCCAAAAGTATCTGTGAATGGATAAGCAAAATGTTGGCATATACATACAAAATATTATTCAGTCTTAAAAAGGAATGAGTAACTGGGGCACCTGGGTGACTCAGTCAGTTAAGTATCTGGCTCTCGATTTCGGCTCAGGTCATGATCTCACAGTTCATGAATTTGAGCCCCACATTGGGCTCTGTGCTGACAGTGCAGAGCCTGCTTGGGATTCTTTCTCTCTCCCTCTCTCTCTGTCCCTCACCCACTCGTGCTCAGCCATGCTCTCCCGCTCTCTCTCAAAATAAATAAAAATTAAAATAAATAAAATAAATAAAATAAAAAGGAATGAAATGCTGATCTATGTTACAACATGTAAACCTTGAAGATACTCAACTGAGATAAATCAGACACAAAGGGACAAATAGTGCATGATTCCTCTTACAATGAGGTACCTACAATTAGCAAATTCATAGAGACAGAAAGCTAATGATGGTTGCCAGGGGCCGGAGGAGAGAGTGATGAGAATTGTTAAAGGATACTGAGTTTCTATTTGAGGGGATAAAAAAGTTCTTGAGATAGTGGTGATGGTTTTAGAACATTGTGAATGTGGTTGATGCCACTGAATCGTACAAATAAAAATGGTTAAAATGGTAATTTTTCTGTTAGCATATTTTATCACAATCAAACAAAAAAGTTTTAAGCAAACGTGGTCCTATCATTTTCTTGTTCAGAAATAATAATTAATTGTTTGAAGAATAAAGTCCAAACTCCTTGGTATGAGAGTAATTATCCCTCAGAATCAGGCCCCGGCTTTTCTTTCCAATGTTCATTTTGACCACATCTACACCTCAACCCTACCCTGCAGTCACATTGGCAAAGTGATGGTCACCGAACCTGAGCCTTCTTTGTTCCTCTGTTCCTTGGCTCTCGAATCTTCTTCAGCCTGGAATACATGTGCTTTGTTTCCACTCCCTTCTTCCTAACTGTGGAAACATTCCATAACCTTTGAAGCCCAACTCAAAACCGATTTCTCTGTGATGCCTCCATGCCAATATCAGAATTAATCATTCCCCCTTCAATTGGTCTGGCCACAATATGTTTCCTTGTAATTATTTATGAGCTCTGAATATAATGTGAATTCCTTAGGGGCAGAGTTATTCTTTATCTTTCTCTGCAATGATGATCAGAGCAGAGACTAGGATGAGGCAAGTGGAGATCTCATGGCACAAAATCTGTGAACTTGAGAGCAAGTTTCTTCTTCTGTTTTATGCCCTAGTGGCCTCACTTGTTTCATCTGGGTCTCAGCTCCGGTGATTAGCAGGTTATCTTGACATCAGTAGGCACTTATAAAGCACCGTATTAGTTATCTACTATGACATAACTATTTTCCCCAAACTATAGCAGCTTAAAACAATAAACATTTATTATTGTACACTTTCTGGAGGTCAGGAATTTGGGAATGGATTAAGTCAGTGATTCTGACTCAGGATCTCTTGTGAGGGTACAGTAAAGATGTCAGTGAGGGCTACTGTGATCTGAGGACTGTTGTGATCTGAAGGCTTGACTGGAGCAAAAATATCAGGTTCCCAGGTGCTCCGTTTGTATGGCTGTTGGTGGGAGGCTTCAATTCCTTGACACATGGGTCTCTCTTCAGGGCTGTTTGAGTGTCCTCACAACATGGCAGCTGTCTTCCATTAGAGCAAGTGATTCAAGAATGGGACAAGGCAGAAACTATAACATCTTTTATGTGCTAGCCATAGAATCACACACAGTCACTTCTGCACTATCCTGTGGTTACACAGGGCCACTCTACTAAATGAAAGAAGACCACAGAGGATATGAGTACCAAGGAGGCAGTGATCTTTGGGGGACATTTTGGAGGATGGCTTCCACAGGCATGCTGGTTTGATTGTATTGAATTTGATTACCTACCAGCAGGCTAGTATTACTTCTATCGTCTGTTGCTAATATCTTCTAAAAATTTGACTTTTACCTGTTCTTTTTAAATTACTGAATAACATAAATTGCTAACTTTCTATTAATAAAGAATGTGTCTGAGTCATTTTTCTATTTTCCATCACTAGTAGTGTTTTGAACCCACAGACAGCCTGATCTATGCATAATATCCACATCATTTTCAATAGGTAGGCATTTAGAACGAGAGCTTAGTGGGTTAACAAATTAATCTAGAGGTAATAGAACTAATAACTAGAACCCTGCTTAGTGCTCAGGTCAAGCTTGGAAAAGCAGATCATACAGAATGTTTAAGTAATGATTGGTTCCTTTTTTTCTATAAATGCAAAAGACTATTATTATTATTATCATTATCATTACTTTCCTTTGACCCCAAGAATTCCTGTTTCTTAGTCATAATATTGTACACTGGCTTTAAAGGGAGAATTCTAGGGGCGCCTGGGTGGCGCAGTCGATTAAGCGTCCGACTTCAGCCAGGTCACGATCTCGCGGTCCGTGAGTTCGAGCCCTGCGTCAGGCTCTGGGCTGATGGCTCAGAGCCTGGAGCCTGTTTCCGATTCTGTGTCTCCCTCTCTCTCTGCCCCTCCCCCGTTCATGCTGTCTCTCTCTGTCCCAAAAATAAATAAATGTTGAAAAAAAATAAATAAAAAAAAAATAAAGGGAGAATTCTATCTCCCCTTCCTACTAGCCATGAATATTATTTAAGTTTTCTGTGATGTAGTTTCCTGGTCCGCAAAATGAAATGATTGATAGTGCTGCTTCTTAGGTTTGTTGTATTAAATAAGGTAATTCAGGTAAAGTACTTAGCACAATGCTTAATAAATGTCAACTATCATTATTTGTGTGTGTGTGTGTATATATATATATATATATATGTATATATATACATATATGACATTGATACATACACACACATTCATGCACAAATAACCTAGCCACCTCTAACCATTGTCTTCAGACATCCATTTTACAGATTCCCAGTGCCACACATTTTTGCTCACATCATTCCTCTAGCTTAAAATTTAAAGTCTTGCTCCTTCTCCCATCCTACTAAATTTAATCTTTTCTTCAAGGAAGAGTTTCAGCAATTTTCCTGATCACGAAAATTTCTGCTTGTGCCCCAGAGCCCCAAAGCTTAATAAAACCGCCTTCTCCTAAACTCCCTTAGTGCAATCAAATCCTATGTTTCCTTGTTTTATTTTGAATCTTGGACCCTTCCTTCCCCTCCCTTACAGAGGGGAGGTTTTGTATCTTATAGTCCACTGTAATCCTGGTCGGTAGAATCCTGTTAATGATGAAGCTATAGAGTACCTAATGTAACATTCGTAATAAATGACTCTTTATCACAAGCAATGAACAGATTGTACTGTTACCACAAATACGTGGGCAGTGTGCTCTTCCTTTATACGGATTCAAATTAGAACTCTGAACACAATTGTGTTTTATTTGGGAATAAAAACACAATATAGAGTGTTAAAATTTCAAGATATAAAAAAGTCTGGATTTTAAAAACAGTCATCTTTTTTTTTTCTCTTAATCCTGGAGTGGAAAAGAATCTAAAATACAAACCTCTTCAATTCAGTGATAGATCTATCAATACTAACAATTGAAACCACAGTGCCAGATTTGGAAGCAGTCTACTTCAAACTGAAAGAAAAGGCTTGGAAGGGAAGAATAAAAGATTGTTGACTGCCTGGCTTGAGCCAGGTGGTTTACAGTCATGAATATATCCAATCCTTACGGCAATCCTATATTATTGTGTTACTGTGTTATTATTCTATGTCTTTACATACAAGAAAACTACAGCTTAGAGGAATAAAGAAACTTGTCTAAAAAAGTGATAGAGCTGGAATTTGAATTCAGATCTGTGGGCTCCCATGCATGTAAAGAAGGTTCTAAAAGTCTTTTCCATTCATCACATGGCACTGGCTTTCATGCTGTACTATATTCAGGACACAGGGTGATGATAGTGCAGTCATGGCAAAAGGCTGAGGAGCAGTCATCTCCCACGAAGCATAGCTTTTTCGGGATCTCCTTGTCAGGCACCCAGACTCCCAAAGGCCACAGCTATGTCTCTTTAAGAGAATAAACAGTGAGATGTAAACTATTGCCCTAAAAGATGCTGTGCTCTTGGACTCTAAATTACAGGAGCGTTGGGAGCACCATTTTTGTTGGAGGACCCTGCAAACCAGTTCCTACATCTCAAAAGACACATATATTTGCAGGATTACTGGGACCCAGATGGCAATCCAAATATGTGGGGAAACACGCTGGCTGATAAGGTATTTGCATTAGAAACAAATGGCTTCCCACCATCTATCTTGTTAAATAGGCATTGCATCAGCAGGCGTTAACACACCATCAGCCCTGATTTTTTCTATCTGCCCTGAGCTGTAACTGCTCCTTCCTTCCCATAAAATGGTTTTGTCTAGTAAACTTGACCTCTTCCTTCAAGACTAAAATCAAATGTCCCCTTCTTTCTGAAGACTTTCCCTTCTTTCCTGGGTAACATTCTTTCTTTTCTCCCCATTGCATGCCGTTCACATGTGAATGGCACACTGGAATTGTTTCTTTGTGCACCCAACCTCCCTTACCTAGGCTACAGAGGTGAGGTGCATGTCGTGTCTTATCCATCAAGGTCATTTTTCTCAGAACCTATCAAAATGATTGTTAGTCAAATCTCAGTAGATTATTGCATATTTGAGTAGGTGGATAAATGGACCGCAGTCACATTTAGTTCCCTTTTAGTTGTTCAGCAGCTTATTTTCCAAACCTTTAATAATCATCCAAGCATTTAGTGTCATTCCTTCATTTGCTTGCCTTCCATGCACTTTTTACTCATTTGGAAGTCTCACTCCAAGAGAAATAAAGAAGAAACGTGCTTTAGCCTGTTTTATTCCATGTTTACTCTTTTGATGGAAAAAAAAAAAAAAAAACAAAACATTGCAACTCCAGGCCAAATGAAATTGTTCAATTGTCTGAGGATTTCAATTATTCATGATTTCTCTCTTAAAATTTAGCAATTTAGCAAACAAAAATGTATAACAAATTAATTAATCCCTTCATTTGTTTGTTCTTTTTCTCCTTACATGTGTATCAAGCTCTATTACCAGGCTAAAGGGTTGTATAAAGTCATAAAAAATTTGAATGTCCTTGTTTTTCTGGGGCCTTGGTCCTATCCTTACTCTGCACAGTTGAGTTTTAACTGGTCTACCAGGAATGGCTCATTTCTGGTTAGCATTTGCTGATGAAAACCACCAGCTTGAATAATGCATCTAGTTTTGTGCCTGTTTTTCTCCAACAGGCATCATTTAGAGGTATTAAAGCCAGACATTTGTTTATTTGGCAAATTAAATATTACATAAGCGAGTAGACTGTGTCTTCTTTATGGAATACTGAAATTTTCAAGTACACTCCTGCCTATAATTGTAGACTAGCACTGTGATCAACTGACAGATACTATAATGTAACAAGACTCTGCCACACTGGTTCATGCGGTAGCCCCAGAAATACTGTAAAACATTTAAGCATTGAAGAATATAGATCACTAAAAGTATGTTCACCAAACCTTTTTTTGTATTATTCTTCCACTCTATTTTTCTCAATCTTTTAGGATTATCTGTATGATTACCTGAATAATTGATGTAACATGTGTTCTCCATACTCAGAGATCATGACTTAAAGTTTCTTTTGTTACAGGCTCATGAAACATGGACTGCTTTGAAAACAATAGCACAATATTATCTGAATGTGAATACCTTCACTTTTGACATGTCCACTTCCCAGTAAATGTGCTTTGATGGTTAAACCAGGAGAGAAAAAAACGATGGGAGTCAACATGGCAATGCAACCAAACTGTGGGCTTTGGAGACATGGAGGCAAATCTCTGCCACTTACAAGATTACTTAATATGTCTGTCTCATGGAACTGTTGAAAGGAGTAAATATAAAAATCCATCTAGAGACCTAGAATTAGAAGTTCTCAGTAAATTCTAGATCTTAAGATAAGAACTAAAATAAAGACAATAGTACTAACATTGATTAAAAAAGGGCTCTTCTGGAAAAGGAAACCAAAAGCAAAAAAGTAGTGCCATTAAAACTCACTGTTGATAGCTTACTTTCTTTTGCTTCCTTTTTGAGAGAGTTAATTCGCTTTTTAATTAAAGGAAGAGGAGGGGTGCCTGGGTGGCTCAGTTGGTTGAGCATCCAACTCTTGATTTTGGCTCAGGTCATGATCCCATGGTTTGTGTTGGGCTCTGCACTGAGAGCACAGAGCCTGCTTGGGATTCTCTCTGCCCACCTCCTGCTCCTGTATATGTGCATGTGCTCTCTCTCTCTCTCTAAATAAATAAATCAGCTTTATAAAAAAAAAAAAAGGAATAGGGATCTCTCAAATGGAGTTGGTACTATCTTTTCAGTACTTTTCACTTTCTAAAGCCAGTCTATTTTAAGATCGTGCTTTTGAAACTTTTTCCATCAAAGGTGTGCTGCTGAAGGCAGTAGAGAATACAATCTTAACTCTTATCTGGGAGCAGATGAACCCACTGGAAATGTTCACCTGTAAGTGCAAACCTCCTTAGGAATTTTGCAAAATTTGTGCAAGCTTTGCATTTAAGTCCATAATATGTTGATATTTATTTCAATTTGAAACATTTTTAACTTACTGACCAAAAATACTTACTACTGCTTTTCAATAAAACTGAAAAATTGACTCTAAAGAAAAGTGGACTACATTCATGCTATAGTTTTCCATATACCCACAAAATACCATTTCAGTACCATACTTTGAGAAGTAGTGAGGACATGATAGAACCAATCACCTGGATTGCCCCACTCCCCAAAATCACAGATAAGTGGAAATTTTGTTTCCCAGAGTCTATTTCTGTCTACATACCTAGGTCAGTTGTTCTCTGGGGGATTTCATTTGGTAAATGGAAGCATCCCCTCAAGACCAGAGTGGGTCTTATGTGGTCTTACAGTAGTCCTCAGCACTTTTTCAATAGCGGGTATGTCGGGAAAATCAAATGTCAAGAAGCTACAATAGGAAGACTTTGGCCCAACACTTGGTATTTCCCATTTCCTATCCAATATCCTAGAGGCATTTTCAGTGAGAAATTTGAAGCTTATGCATAATTTATCTATTTAACTGCTTTCTATTTTCTATATATAAACATATATTTTTTTAATTTTTAATGTTTTTTATTTATTTTTGGGAGAGAGAGAGAGACAGAGAGTGAGTGGGGGAGGTGCAGAGAGAAAGAGAGAGGGGGACACAGAATCTGAACCAGGCTCCAGGCTCTGAGCTGTCAGCACAGAGCCTGACTTGGGACTCTAACCCACGAACCCTGAGATCATGACCTGACCTGAAGTCGGTCGCTTAACCAACTGAACCACACAGGCCCACTACAAACATATATTTTTAAATCAAAACACAACTGAATGGACAAAAGAAAGAAGATATATCATTTGGGGTTGCAGTAAGAAATGAAGTTGAGATTGTACATGAATACATCTCAGAGTTTCAACAATAATACAGATTTTTTGCTACCACAAAGTTCCATTCTTTGATCATTTAATATAAAATTAGAGAACATCTGTGTATTGATCAGGGTTCTCCAGAGAATCAGAATCAATAAAATGTGTATACACAGAGAAAAAGATTTATTTTAACGAATTGGCTCATGTGATTATGGAGGCTGGCAAGAATAAAACCCACAGGGCAGGCTAACTGGTTGGAAACCAGAGAAGAACCAATGTTGCAGCTCAAGGCTGAAGGTCATCAGGCCAGAACACCAAGAAAGAGCTGATCTTGCAGTATGAATCCTAAGGCCATCTGTTGGCGGAATTCCCTCTTGTTCATGGAAGGTTAGTTCTTTATTCTATTTAGGCCTTCAACTTATTGGACAGGGCCCATTCACAACATGGAGGACAATATACGTAAAGTCCACCAATTTAAATGTTAATCTCATCCAACAACAACATCACAGAGACATCCAGAACAATGTTTGACCTCATATTGGGCACAGTAGCTCAACCAAGTTGACACATAAATTAACCATTACAACCCATTTGAAGTTATTTAGATTGTATACACGTGCACACACACACACACACACACACACACACACTCACACAGCTGTGATGGAAGCAACATATGGAGTAAAAAAAGAAAAGGATTTCAACTCATTTCTTCTGTTCAGTATAATACAAGGAAGAAGCTGGGTGAATTGTGGGCCATCAATAATGTGAAATTGTAAGTCAGCTGCCAACTTAATTTTGATTTAGGGAGCACTAAAAGGCAGTTCTCCAGGTAGGTTGTTATCTGATCAAACAAGCATGAAAAGGAGGTTTCTTCTACAAGAAATAATTTTCATGAAAAATTATCAGAAATTTATAGGATATCAGAAAACCAATGAAAACAACCGGGTCTATGTAAAATAATGTTTCTGGAAATCCACCAGTTAACTTCTACACAGCTGAGCAGGAAGTGGTGAGTATTCAGTTTTTCAGAGTATTTAGGTTTTTTTTTTAGGATTTAAGAAAACCTAAGTACCACATATTTGGTGTCTACATGCAAAATTAGTTTAGATCAGAAGAACTCTTAATTCAGCATTGAAAGAAATTGATTGTATTGAGGGACCAATTATGGGGCTGACTCAATTTAACTGAATTTTTTCAAAATGGTAAGTGATTTGTGTGTGTATGTGGTGGGGGAGGGTGTCCTCTGATTTAAGTCTGTATCTAATTTATAAACCCTGTGTAAAATCTACTTGTTTGAAGACAAAAGTCTTATTCAACATTTTTAAGAGTCCAGAACAAAGGACACGAATTGCACAATAGTATGAAAAATAGAAAGGATCAGAAACTACCCTTTTCTGAGGTGCCTGAGTGGCTCAATTAGTTAAGTGTCTGACTATTGATTTCCGATCAGGTCATGATCTCCTGGTTCATGAGTTTAAGCTCTGAGTTGGGCTCTGAGCTGAGGGTGCAGAGCCTGCTTGGGATTCTCTCTCTCCCTCTCTCTGTCCCTCCCCACTCACATGCATACATGTGTTTTCCCTCTCTCTCTCTCTGTCTCTCAAAGTATATAAATAAACTTTAACAAAGGAAACAACCCTTTTCCTCACTTCCTGAGACTCTATGTATCCTCTGCAGTTGGGGTATTCATGGGTTCCACTGCAGCAGTAAGAACATAAATGCTCTGATGGCTCTCAGTTCTTCTTTTAAAAAAAATTTTTAACATGTATTTATTTTTGAGAGACATAGGAGACAGAGCATGAGTAGGGGAGGGGCAGAGAGAGGGGTGTACACAGAATCCAAAGCAGGCTCCAGGCTCTGAGCTATCAGCAAAGAGCCCAACGCAGGGTTCGAACTCATGGACCGCGAGATAATGACCTGAGCTGAAGTTGGCCGCTTAACCAACTGAGCCACCCAGGCGCCCCCTCAATTTTTCTGAAGTTTCCATTCTAAGGTCCAAAGGGAAGCAAGCTAAGGCAGGTCTTACAGATCCCATTTTAGAGATAAAAATTAAAAACCCGGAGAATTCTCTAGCCCCTTCCACAATGTGAGGACACAGCAAAAAGACATCTATAAACCAGAAAGCTGGCTCTCACCAGACATCAAATCTCCTGGAACTTTGATTTTGGACTTCCCAGCCTACAGACTGAACAGACTAAGATACTTTCTTATATCAGTATCAGGAAAAACAAATAAGATGCAATATAATTTATCCACATGCTGTCCAGTGAATCGATAAGAGAACTGAATAAGAACTCAATAATATTTTTCATTTCTGGGCTTCAGTTTCACCAATACATCCGACCCAATCTCAAAAGATAGCCATCCTCCTGTGCCAATTCATTGTAATTTAAATAGAATAACTAATGGAGGGAGTACTGTACATACAGAACAAATTAAACATGAAGGTATTTATTTTCATGTGTTGATTTTACTTATTCCATTTGTTTTCCTCGAATTGACTTAAAACATCCAGGCAACTGAACCAGACAAAGAATATATATATCTCATAGTGTTATCTTCAATGATAGTGACAGTCTGAATTAATTTTATTGAAAGTAATTTAGCATTGACTGGTTAAAACTACAGACTACCAGTCTGAACCAGAGACATTGGCAGACTCCTTCAAATTAGAGACCAAAAAGATAAATGTTTGGAGATTACATCACAAACTGGAACTGTCTTGAAAGACAGTTCAAATGTAAAAAAAAAAAAAAAAAAAAAAAAAAAAAAGAAATAAAGAAATTATCTAAATTCAAAATATCCTATCCATCAGTGACAAAAGCAGCTGCATTTCTTCTTCTGATCATAATGTTAGAAACCAAGCTAATTATTTTTTTAACCTTTTCAGGAAAGGTGTGACTTCATAGCCCTACCCACTTTTGCTCTATCAAAAGTATGTCTTAAAAGGGGTTCTTTGATTAGCTTTAATCAGGCAGTAACTACAGACAGAAAAAAATTAACAGGACTTATAGAGTTGAAATTTGAAATACCTTTCAGTACACGGACTCTCCAACATTTTCCTGAGAGACTTTATGTTTAATTCCTGGCTCTACCCCTTCCTTGGGGAAGGGAGGGATGTAACCTGGTGTTTAAGAATGTAGCCTCTGGAGCCAGAGGCCTGGGGTCATACTCCCCTCCTTTGGCTCAGTTTCCTATCTGTGAAATGGAAATGATAAAAACACATCCTCAGTCCGGTGGAGTGGGGCTTTTGCAGGAGATAAGCCTCTAGCACATAAGCCCTCCACAAGCTCTTGCTTGTGGTAATAGAATGCACATTATCTCCACTTTGGTTTTCAAAATAGTTTTAACTATTAGGAAAATTTTTCACCCAATAAACACCCAAGGGCTACTGTTTTGTGTGGGTTTTTTTTTTGTTTTGTTTTTTTTTTTTAAGCTAGAAATAAACCTGATTATGATAGCAGTGTTAAAGAAAATCCCACTAAGGATCCCAGACAACAATTTTGTTTTATCATCTAAATTGCCGCTTTTTGATTAACATACTACCACAAATCATTTTCCCTTAATATGCCATAAAACAGTTATCCAAATGATGACAAGCAAGAAATTAAAATTCAGGGAGCTCTCAGTAGTTGGTATTTCCAAGCAGATTAATCTTACTATTGTTCTGCATTTCTAAAGAATCTCAAACATCTAGGGGCGCCTGGGTGGCGCAGTCGGTTAAGCGTCCGACTTCAGCCAGGTCACGATCTCGCGGTCCGTGAGTTCGAGCCCCGCGTCAGGCTCTGGGCTGATGGCTCAGAGCCTGGAGCCTGTTTCCGATTCTGTGTCTCCCTCTCTCTCTGCCCCTCCCCCGTTCATGCTCTGTCTCTCTCTGTCCCAAAAAAAATAAATAAACGTTGAAAAAAAAAATTTAAAGAATCTCAAACATCTATACTGCAGCTACACATTTGTGAGCTTGTATGTTTGAGGCACTACAACTACTTTGTGCTAGGAGGCCCAAGATGAGCGGGATCAGTCCCCGCTCTTCAGGCTGCCAAGGGACTCACAGGGAAATAGGAGTCTCCATATGCGTACGCTCTAATGATGGCAGGGCCATGATGGAAGTTAAAACAGCAAAAGGCTCTGGCTGGCCTGGCACCTGCCTGGAGCTCTGATCTCATCCTGGACCGCTCTCCCTCTCACTAACATGTGCCAGTCATCGTGGGCTTCACATAGTTGTAAGGCTTGCCAAGTTTACTCCAACCTCAGCGACTTATGCTTCCCTCTGAATGCACTACGCTTCCTGTGAAGTTCATGAACTGGCTTCTTGTGATCATTCAGGTCTCAGCTCAGGAGTTCCTCCTCAGAGAATGCATCCCTGACTAACTAGTTTTATGTAGTTTAATTTAGTGGCTTTAGCAACTTGCCTTTATAATCTTACATTCCTGTTGGCGAGAGGCTGGCCCTGGTCTTACAGGTGCAAGATGTCAGCAGCGCTGCTGTCCTTGCAGGATTTTCTTGGACAGAATCTGTTTCTTTGCCTTTTCCAGCACTAGGACAGTTCATTCTGTGGCCATGGTCCCTTTCCTTCATCTTCAAACCCAGAAATGTTGCATCTTCTGCCCCTTCCATCATTTTCTTTTCTTTCTTTCTTTTTCTTTCTTTCTTTCTTTCTTTCTTTCTTTCTTTCTTTCTTTCTTTCTTTCTTTCTTTCTTTCTTTCTTTTTCTTTCTTTCTTTCCTTCTTTCTTTCTTCTTTCTTCCTCTCTCTCTTTCTTTCTCCTTCCTTCCTCTCTTCCTTTCATCTTTCTTTCTTTCTTTCTTTCTTTCTTTCTTTCTTTCTTTCTTTCTTTCTTCCTTCCTTCCTTCCTTCCTTCCTTCCTTCCTTCCTTCCTTCCTTCCATCTCTCTTTCTCTCTCTCTCTTTCTCTCTCTCCCTATCTGATCAGGGCTGGGAAAGCTTCTCCTCATTTAGGAATTTATGATTTGATTGAAACCACCTTCTCTCCCCATCTCAGGGTCCTTAACCTTAGTAACCTCTGCAAAATCCTTTTTGCCATGTAAGATAAGATACCCATAACCCAGGATTAGGAGACGGACATCTTTGGGGGCTCATTATTCGCCTACCATACATAAACCTCTATCAGTCTATCTGTTACGTTGCATTTTTCTTTCTTGTTATTTTTTATACCACTACATGAAATTCTCATATATTTACCTGTAACTTATTTATTATCATGTATTTCTTTAATATGTGAAAATCCCCCTCCACCCACTTCCTCTATACTATTGTATGATCTTGAGAGTAAGAATTTGATCTACCTTGATCACAACAGCATCCCCAAACCCTGGAGTGGTAGCTGGCATGGTGTAGGCACTCAGTGAATTCTTGTTAAGTGAATAAATAAACTCAGCCTTGATAATTGGTGTAAGCTTTAGAAAGGACATGCTGCCTAATTTAAGTCCTGAAGACAAGTAAGGAGATTATCAAGTGAAAATCAGGGAGTGGACTTTACAGCAAAAGCAGGAGAGAGCAGAATCACCACGGAATGACAACACTGCTCTTGAAGGAGTGGTCAAGGATGAGAGGCTGGAAAAAATGAGTCAGAGGCAAATCACCAAAATCTTTTCAGACTTCATCTTGCATGTAATGAGAGCCATTGAAGGATTTTATATGGAGGAGTAATTTCATTAGCTCTGCATTTAGAAAGATACTCTGCCACTGGTGTCATTGTCAAAGAGGATTATTTGGAGGAAGGCCAAATGGGAGGCTGGGAAGGGAATTTTGTCCTATCTTTCAAGGTTTTTGTTGATTAATCTGATAAATGAATGATGCCGAAGGGCTAACAGAAAATCATTAGTAGAAAATACATCTCTTCTTCTAGGTAATGTGTGTTATAACCATTGAGCATTATAGTTGACCATTAGAGATCATTTCCTTCTTTCCCATAGCAAGTAGGCAAGGTTTTGAGAAGCATATTGGGCTGCCTTCTTAAGGTTTTCTTGAAATCTTAAAGAGAACAGGTTATATAAGAGCCCACTACTATAATAAAATAAAAGAAAATAAATAAAATAAAATAAAATAAAGTAAAATAATAAAATAAAATAACTAAAAGATTCAGTTTTATATGTTCCTGTCTAGCAGTATCATCCAAAGTTACATTTGGCAAGATGTTCCAGCTGTCTTTTTCTCATTTGCTTAACTGCTCAATGGTATAACAAAACAAAACAACACTGCCATATACAGATGGTTTCTAACTAAGTAGTAAGGGAGAGAGAAGAGAGTCAAAGATGACATCACAGTTTCAAATGTGGATGACATGGGTAATGAGATTTTCAAAAACAGAACAGAGAGATGAGAGCAGGAAAGTCTGATAGGTTTGTGAAGTCAGGAGACAAGGTGTCTGGTTTTAACATTTGATTTTGTGCTCCATTCTTACTTGATGCTACTATCTGTTCAAATCATATTAGGCACAAACACAGGTGTTAGATTTGGGAAGGTACAGACTACTTTTCTAATTGAAGATTTTTATATGAAAAACACAATTGGCTAGTGCTACTCTGGGAAAAGCAAAACAGGCAAGATATCAAATGAGTAAATAAATTTAAAAACCCATGGTATTTGATAAGTAGCGGAATCTTTTCCTCACTTTTCTCCTTTTGTCTCTCATTTTGCCAGTGATTAATTTTGAAAATTTAACAACATATGTGAAAATTCAAATATCAATAATTTTGGATTCTATTACTTTCCAGTTTAAAGGAAAAATATTGTTGGGGCACCTGGCTGGCTCAGTCATAAGAGCATGCAACTCTTGATCTCAGGGTTGTGAGTTTGAGCCCCAGGTTGGGTGTAGACACTACTTAAATAATAGAAAACACTAAATTTGTATGCAGATCTTTATCTGAACAAAAATAATCATGACCTTCCTTATTGTTGATGTTTAAATCTGGCTCTTTAGATTAATCATGATTGATTCATTTCAGGGGGCCAGGGTTAGGGAAGAGGATTCAACTACTTAAGCACAAAATTATTTCTATAATTAAAGAATTGCTAGTTGTACATTGAGGACTATATGAATTAATGAGAGAAAGAAAAAGAATGAAAGGACTGCCCAAATTGAATTCTGGCGAGGATGTGGAACAACAGATTCATTCATTGCTGATGGGAAGACAAAATGGTACAACCACATTGGAAGACAGTTTGGCAGTTTCTTACAAAGTTTACACATAGTCTTATTATGTGATCCAGCAATCACACTTCTCAGTATTTTCCCAAATTAAAAACTTACATCCACATGAAAATCTGCATATGAACGTTTGCAGCAGCACTATTCATAATATCCCCGAACTGGAAGCAACCAAGATGTCTTTAAAGGGTAAATGGATAAACTAACTGTGACACATCCATAAAGTAGAATATTATTCAGCAATAAGAAGATATGAGCTAGCAAGCCATGAAAAGACACAGACAGATTTTAAGTGCATATAGCTGAGTTAAAGAATGGGGTGTGAAAGGACTACATGCTGCATAATTCTAACTATATGACATGGAAAGATCCATAGTGATCAGAGGTTTGGGGAAAGTATGGGATAAATAGGTGATGCACAGGAGATTTTTAGACATTGGAACCATTCTGTATAATATTGTAATATTAGATACACACATGACACTGTGCATTTGTCAAAACCTATAGAACTATTCAACAGAGTGAACTTTAGTGTAAACCATGTACTTTAGTGAACAATAACCTATCACCATTGGCTCAGTACTTGTAACAAATATACTACACTGTTGCAAGATATTAATAGGGAAATTGTGTGTGTAGGGGGTGGTGTATGGGAACTAACTATGTATGATCTCCTTAATTTTCTGTAAATATACAACTATTCTAAAAAGAGTCTATTAATTTTTTATTAACGAAAGAGGAAAAAAAGCACTACTCTGACTTTACAAAACTATGTCAGTACCAATGCCCCCCTGCCTTCCAGAATATTTTACATGAAGAAAGGGTGATCATGCACCTGGATTGCCCAGGATGTTCCTGAGACTCTCTTTGTTCTCAGAAACATTTCATTTGGAATGATAAATGACATGGTCACTGTACACAGAAGGAAAATGGGAAGTAATGTCTTTTTAACATCTGTCTTTGAATGTGAGGAACTGGGCTATGCCCTTTCCTTAGTGTCTCATTTAAGCCTCACAATATTCCCAGGAGGATGATTTTTGTCTTCCCCAATTTGCAGATGGAAAAGCTGAAGCTCAGAAGCTCATTTACCCAAGACCATACAATTCATCATTGGCAGATCCTGTAATTACCCCTTCATTTCTATGACCCCAAAGCTCATGCTTTGAATTCTGGGGTTTTTTTCGGGATGATCGTTGAACATTCTTTCCAGACCTTGTGATTCTTGAAAGAATTCTGTGGCAACTATACCTAACGAGCATAATAATAGTACTAAGGTAGTAGAAAGTAGAGATTATATGTAAAGAGAGCTTTATTTATAAAACTCCTGAGAATTTTTCCCCAAAGACTATGAGGATGTCAGAGTTATTGTCTATTCCATCCCTGGGTCATCTGACAATAATGACATCTATAATCCATTGTTTCCCATAACTATGGTGATAACTATTGTCTGGTCTCAGTAAAGAAAAGCTATTAACTTGTGCCACCACACCTCTGCAGTCAGGAAGGAATCCTTGGGGAATAGAGAACCCTGTGGGCCATGGCATCTCACTATTCTGACTGACTGGAAACACCAAACCAACCTTTCCCTTCTTTAATTTGAATATAGCAAAGCTCATTTCAAAGACTGCAGTTTCCTGGTATGTTTCCCTGCACATTCTTCTCCCTCACTTCCAAATTCTCAGAGTACATCAACCAACCCAGCCACTTGCCATCCTTAAAACAAAACAAAACAAAACAAAACAAAACAAAACAAAACAAAACAAAAAGGCCGGCCCTGGGATAATATTTTCAATTGTGACAAAATGATAATACCAGCTACTGGATTAGAAGCTGTTTTACAAAGGATCTCTTCACAAATGATTGAACTTTCTTATCTAGCTCAAACTTTTTAGAAGCAGGTAATGAATTGTGCTCTTTGTGTGATACTTTAGGAAGCAGGTTGTATAATGGATCCAAGCATCATCTCCGGAATCAGCCACACCTAGACTGAGTACTAGCTCTGCCACTTTTAATTCTGCCAATAATACCTTAATATTATGTATTTTTCTGTTCCTCAGTTTCCTCATGTTGGAAATGGAGACACTAGAAGTAGCTTTCTTAGAGGGTTGTTGTGGGCTTAAATGAAGTATATGAGCCTTAAAATGTAAAGGTCCATAAGGTTAAATACCCAATTTAGTACAGCATTTTTTAAAGTGTGGTCTGGGGACTCCTGGGGGTCCCTAAACTATGAAAGGGGGACCATGAGGTCAAAACCCTTTTTAGTAAGAACATTAGCACATTATTTGCCTTTCCCGCTCTCATTCTCACAAGTGTAAAATGGAGTTTTCCAGAAGCTGCATGTTAGAGATACTGCAACTGATAGACTGCAGAAGCAGATATGAGAAAATCCAGCTGCCTTCAATTAAACCAGACATTATAGAGATTTGCAAAATTATAAAACAGTGCCACTCTTCTCAGAACTTTTTTTCTTTTGGAAAATATAGTTCTTTTCCTACAAAATATGTTATTAATACATATTTTTAAATATCCCACTTTTAACTTTGAATACAGTACATATCGATGGCTGTAACTCACATAATCAAAGCCCTTTGAGGCCTTAAACAATTTTTTAAGAGTGGAAAGGGATCCTGGGACCCAGAAAACTGAGAACCATTCATCTAGCACAAGCCTGGCACATAGTAACCACTTAATAAATAATGATTGAATGACTAGCACAGGACTTGGCTTAGGGTAACTGCTCAATAAATAACAGTGTTGCTGCTGCTGCTGGCGATGTGTTGATGGTAATAATGAAAATCATGAAATGAAGTACACTGAGAGCCTTCTACCCAATTGAAGCCAATAGAACAGGAATTTTTGATGGAAATCTTACCTTGCATTAGGTGTGGGAGATGCGAGGTAGAGTTCAATGTAATACAAAATTATTTTCAGTGTTTAGACTCTCTTTCTCTTAGCTTATTCTTTTCCTGATGGGGATCCTCATTCTCTTCCCAGCTGAAGCTCTTTGGAATTGAGCCAAGGTCTGAAAAATTCAGAATGTTATGTATAGCATCAGACCAAGTGATCTGGAAGTTAGAATCTCTGGGTTCTAAAATTAAGGGACTATGGACCTATATTTACTATTTACTGTGAGAGTCAGATGGGAGAACTTGCCTGGAAATTTTCTCAATAGATTGGATGGTACTGTAGGCTCCTATCTCTCCAACCCTCCTCTCAATTTCTCCTTCTTCCTGCATGCTCCAGTCCAGCTACTGGAGCCTAGATTTTCATTTTGTCTAGATATGCTGGTACACTGGTTCTCTAGGAACAAAACGAATTCCTGGCTAGTAGGGCTTGCTGATTTCCATGGTGTAAATACTCCTGTCATGGCCAGGTTCAAGCTGCTGATGTACTGTTACTAAGCTCCAGGTCGGGAGAAGGAGCTCTCACAGCTGGTTTTAGCTGGTTCCCAGGACATGGCTCGTGCTGAGGCACTAGGACATTGAGTTCAACAACTTTCTGGCTTTTCTAGTTTTGTTTTTTGGGGTTTTTTTTTTTTTTTTGCTTTTTTTGTTTTATTGCTGGCCTCACCTTCTTACCCAGTTTTGCTGCCCAATCCTTCTGGCTGCTCACTGTCCTCAGGTCCCAGGATTATCTCCTGCTACTTCTGCCCTTCATGCTTTAGCTGACATTGCCATCTCTGTATCCTGACACCCCAACTTCATCCTTCTGCTTATTCATTTGCTACCCAAATTTTTAAGGGGAAACTAAAGGCCTTCTTTCCCCCATAAAATCTTTTCTAAACACATACAGATATCACTCATGTCTCTCCTCAAATGAGAGGGCATATTTAGGGACAATATTTCAGCTTAGTAATGGTGATATCACTGGTTATCCGAAAGATAGCCATATGGTATCATGGAAACAGCTCTTTTACTGCAGAGAGAACTGCACTCTTAATTCTGGTACTAATATACTGAGTGGTCATGGGCAAATCACTGCAGTGCTCTGAGCCTTGATATCCTCATTTGTAAAATGAAAATCATGAAATACATGATTTTAAAGAATATTTTCCATTCCCTAAATTCCACTATTCTGTAGTTAAGTTGCCTCATATAAACGAAAATCACAGGAATTACCACTATTGTTAAAATTCAATGTCCTTTTGGGGTGCCTGAGTGGCTCAGTTATTTGTGTCCAGCTTTGGCTCAGGTCATGATCTTGCAGTCTGTGAATTCAAGCCCCACGTCAGGCTCTGAGCTGAGAGCTCAGAGCCGGGAGCTTGTTTCACATTCTGTGTCTCCCTCTCTCTCTGCCCCTCCCCCACTCACACTCTGTCTCTCTCTGTCTCTCAAAAATGAATAAATGCTAATTTCTTTAATTCAATGTTCTTTTGATTTTGAAACAAGTCAGCTTCACCATGTTCTATTTTATAATCATCCTTTCATAATATTTCATGTTAAAAATAATTCTGTTTATCATCAGCCTTCATCTCAATTCCTCTGTAAGATCCACTTTACCCCTTTCCCACAGATACAATGATGGATAGGTACTTTTGAAAAGTGGTTAAAGCAAATATTAAGGCAACAATTTTTAACTAACTTTATAAAAGTCATCATGCAGAAAAATTAAAAATTAAAAAGTATATAGGCAGAAAACTCCCTAAAGGTGAAAGTTTGTGATTCTTAAATATTTTTCACATGCCACTGATGAAATATTTTCTGTGGAACTACACCTTCAAGGACTAAAAGGAGCTATTAGGAAAAAATTATTTGAGAAAAATATTTTGTTCACATACAGCTTTATGGGGATTATATGATGATATAGTGAGATAAAGTTTTATATTCAGTGAGAAAGCCAAACTATACACATTTTTTTTTAATTTCAGCTTCGTTGAGGTATAATTGACAAATAGATTTGTAAGATATACAAAGTGTGCATCATGATGATTGGATATAAATATACATTGTGGAAGGATTCTCCCTGTTGAGTTAATTAACACATTCATCACCTTACATATGTATTTTTTTTTCCTTTGGTGAGAACATTTAAGTTCTATTCTTTAAGCAAATTTCAATTGTCCATATGGTGTTATCAACTATAGTTGACGTGTTATTATCAGGTCCTCAGGCTTTATTCATTTTATAGCCGCTGAAAGTTTGTGCCTTTTACCAACCTCACCCTATTTTCTCCACTCTAGCAAGCACTTTTCTACTCTTTTTCTATGATTTTGGGTTTTTCTTTAGATTCCACATAGTCGAACTATATTCTTTTTTTTTTTTTTTTTTTTTTTAGTTTATTCATTTATTTTGAAAGAGATAGAGAGAGTGAGTGGAGGAGGGGCAGAGAGAAAGGGCGACAGAGGATCCGAAGCAGGCTCTATGCTGATAGCATAGAGTCGTAAGCAGGGGTCGAACTCATGAACCATGAGATCACAACCTGAGCTGAAGTCAGACGTTTAACCGACTAAGCCACCCAGGCACCCCAGGCAAACTACATTCTTAAACGAAACAAAACTAATCCATCATTAAGTTCCACAATTATTCCCTTTATATCTTTCTTCTTGGAGATTCCAAAGTTTCTTTTATCATTACATTCAAATCTAGTTCCAGTCCTTTCAAAACCTAGGGCTTATTTTCTCCTTGCTCCTTAACTCACAGCTTGTGGTGTGGTCTTTGCAAGGCAAGATGTGTACAATGTTTTTGTTTTTGTTTTTGTTTTTGCAAGGTTTGACTTGGCATTCTGGAATACACAATTTCATCACTAGGGATGAGCAGAATGACTCAAGCTGATACTGAATGCAAATTTTCAGCCAGTTTTCTCAGCATGATACGTAGTAAAATCAAGGGACTACAAGTATATTTAGAGGTTGTCCGTTTCCTTGCAACTTACAGTGTGGTTAGGGACCAGCAAGATCATCATCATCAGTTTGTTCAAAATGTAGAACTTCAGGCCTCATCTCAGACCTACTGAATCAGAATCTACATTTTAACAAGATCCTCAAGTGATTTGCTTCCCTCCAATATACAACTCCCCAATAAGTGGCAAACCTGACTGTATTGACTATGTGCCATCACAGGAACTCATGCCAATTCCTTCTTTCTCCCAAACATCCTAACAGGTACCTACGATTTACTGAATGCTTTTATGATAACTTTCTATTGCTCAAATGAACCACTTGATGTCCAAATTTACTAGTGCAGAATTTGTAGCCAAATGCAGACTGAACCTTTCCATTCCCATTTTCCAGTCTGCTTTATATGGTGCCTCTTCTCCAACAAAATTAATCTGTGTCACATTAACAGTCTAACAGTGGATTCTGTTGGCAACCTGCTCACTACTATGCTTCCTCTCTGGTACCCTCTTTTCTCATCTCTCCACTTGGGTGGATTCTATTCACTCATGAAACCCCATATCTGTGTTCTCCAGAGAACAATCTAACTCACCTGTACTTCCAGAGACATTCGCTAGAGCAGGGCCAAAGGACCAGTATCCTGTACATGTGTTCTGTTTAGCCTGTATGGGGGCTTTAGAAGATTAGATTTCAGTGTCTTTAAATAGGATGCATACTGTCTGATTGACCACAGTCCTCACTATTCTTTTGTATCATCCTTGAGCAGGTTCACATATTTACAATATCAGCTTTTCATTTGGCATTGCTTGAGCTACTAATTCTCCCTCTAGTGTTTTTAATCCAGTTCCCAAATTAGACGTAGATTTTTCTTTCTACACTAATACTCGGACCACAGTCTTTATTATCTGCATTAATCTGCCCAGACTGCCAGAACAAAATATCACAGACTAAGTGGGCTAAACAACAGAAATTTTACTTTTTCAGTTTTGGAGGCCAGAATTCCAAGACTGAGGTGCTGTCAGGATTGGTTTCTGGTGAGGACTCTCTTCCTGACTTGCAGACAGCCACTTTCTGCTTTGTCTTCACATGGCCTCTTCTCTGTATGTGCATAGAGAGATCTCTGGTGCCTCTTCCTCTTCTTATTAAAAAAAAAAATTAACGTTTATTTGTTATCAAGAGACAGAATGTGAGCAGGGGAGGAGCAGAGAGAGAGGGAGATGCAGAATCCGAAGCAGCTCCAGGCTCTGAGCTGTCGGCACAGAGCCTGATGCGGAGCTCAAGCTCACAAACCGCGAGATATGACCTGAGCCAAAGTCGGTCGCTTAACCAACTGAGCCATTCAGCCACCCCATCTCTTCCTTTTCTTATAAGGGGACCAGTTCAATCATATTACGGTCCCAACCTTATGACCTCATTTAATCTTAGTTACCTCCTTAATGACCCTACCTGCAAATAGAGTCGCACTGGGGGTTAGGGTTTCAACATGAACTGGGAGGGGGGTGGATATAATGCAGTCCAACAATCACCATGTTTGTATCTTGAACAATCACCATGTTATTGTGCAAACCCCTCTAGAACTTTATCTTCTAGGACATTTATGCAGACATGTAGGCTGAACTGAAGGCAGTATTAGGGTTGCTTTCTATACCAGTGGCAATTCACAGGAAAGAGAATCAAGCTGACCTCAATTTAGGTGCCACTGACATGGAGGCAACAGCAGTACCTGCTCATATTACAGAGGGCTTGCTATGTGCTAGACACTATTGTAAGCATTTAAAAATACATGCACTGATTTTCAGCTTCATGACACCCTATGATAAAAGTAATGTTTTTATTGTATTATTTTACTGGTGAGGAAACTGAGACATATGAGGCAGATGGAGTCTCTAAACTTACACAGGTGGAGAGTGGCATGACTGGGATTTGACCCCAGGCTGTCTGGCTCCTAAGTCTGTGCTTTTAGCCACTATACCATATTCTGCTTCTCAACAATGGAGACGAATGGATGGGGGGGACTATATTGGGTTTTTTTCTCTTAAATTTTTTTAATATTTATTTATTTCTGAGACAGAGAGAGAGCATGAGTGGGGGAGGGGCAGAGAGAGAGGGAGACACAGAATCAGAAGCAGGCTCCAGGCTCTGAGCTGTCAGCACAGAGCCTGATGCAGGGCTCGAATTCACAAATCGTGACACCGTGACCTAAGCCGAAGTTGGTCACTCAATGGTCTGAGCCACCCAGGCGCCCCAAGGGGTGGACTACATTGTAAAGGATGACATGACAACGCAGCCCCAACATAATTGTGTATTCATTCACAGGTATATATTCTTTTCACATATATTTAAGTAGTGATCAGCATAAAACATTTAAAAGTACATTTATTAACAGGACAATTTATTTTCCAAACTTCAAACTTTAGGAGGAAAAAAAAGTATGCTGTTAACAATTACGTTAGCAAACAGGAATAAATAGCATTCCAAGCAAAGCAAGATGTACAATCATACTGCTTACTGAATATCTACCATATACCAGTACTATGCTAATAACTTTGCATGTGTAATCCTTATCAAATCCCTCTAGGATAGGTATTATTATCCCTGTTTTATAGGTAAAGGAGCTGAAGACCTAAAATATCAAGTAACTTGACCAAAGACATAACTAATAAATAGGAGAGCTAATATTTCAGCTAGGTCTGTCTGGATCAAAAACAGTCCTGTTTACCAGCACACAATATTGCTTTCCTATTCCTACAGAGGGCAAACAAGCTAGGGATGCTTAACAATCATGTTATTATAAATATAGAGAAATTGTTACGGAAGCAGGCTGGAACGCTGGCTGAAAAACAAAGTGGCACTCGGAGATCTGGGTGGTTTGGAGATTTATTTAACACCAGCGGGCTCAGAGGAAACCATTTCTCCAAAGATCTGAGCACTGAATGCAAGTGGGAAAGGTAATTTATAGTTGTCAGCTTCTATATCTGTGGGGTTTTTGTGCAGCAAACAGGGCAAGAAGAACCCGGAAGAGGGATCTCTAAGCTAAAGACCAGAGCTTGTTTTAGTCCTGTCGGCCATCTTTGGCACAGTACTTTATTCATTTCTCCAACAAAATAATTCAGTATTTATTAGGCTTATATATTTATTGATTTGAAGAAAACACTTAGCCAGGTTTGCAATTTTGAACTTATCACAAGTCATACAAAGTGATCTGCAAAGAGAAAGTTCAGAAAGGAAAAAAAAAAGTAAGATCTTTGTGAGTTTTGGGTCAAATTTAGTAAGCTACATTTGTTCATTCATTCATTAGTTCATTAGTTATTTCTGGAAGATAGTGAAAATTATATACCTGAGAAATTATGTCTTAAGGAAATTTATATTTCAGTTGGAAGAACAAGATCATACACAAGAAATTTAACGTTTATTTATTTTTGGGACAGAGAGAGACAGAGCATGAACGGGGGAGGGGCAGAGAGAGAGGGAGACACAGAATCGGAAACAGGCTCCAGGCTCTGAGCCATCAGCCCAGAGCCCGACGCGGGGCTCAAACTCACGGACCGCGAGATCGTGACCTGGCTGAAGTCGGACGCTTAACCGACTGCGCCACCCAGGCGCCCCCATACACAAGAAATTTAAACAACAGACATATGTTATTTTGAAGTAGCACAAGTCTAAATGTCTGTATGTCTCTAAATGAGAGTCATAGGCAGTGATACCATATGTTCATAACAGTATAAGTTCATTGCAAATTGATGAGATCAGAGAAAGTCTCATGGAAGAACCATACTTCAAGAGATAGTTTCTTGTAATTTGCCACTCAATACAGCATGCTTTCCCTCTTTCAATTGGTATTATTAGTATTTAAGAATGGTTAGGCCAACCAATCAGGAGACTATTGCCATTAAAATGACAGTTACTCATAATTCCCAAGAGGATGAGCATGCTACATCATGGAGGGCCATAAGGAGAAGCACCAGGCTCAGTCAGGAAGTAGACAGAGTGGAGGAAAACCTGGTACAGAGTTTTTATTCTGGTTTCCATGGGAAGGAACACAAGAGGCAGAGTAAGTAAGCTTAGAATTGGCTAGGTTGAATAATTTCAATGGGCTCTCCCTGGTTATCTGATATCTGGCCATGAGGTGATTAGTAGATAATAGCCCATAATTTGAGAGGCTGATAAAGGAAGTGATTGGGAACATGGGCTCTGAATTGGTTGGTTTGCATTTGAAAGGCATCCTCCCAGGCAAGTTGCTTACTTTGCCTAAATTGGCTAGCCCTGGAAGGGGCATTCCTCCAAGGCCAGCAAAGCCTCAAATGTCAAGGCATCAGAATACAGAATATAAAAAGTATGGTTAATGTACTTCCTAAGAAACTCAGCAGTGTTTTTGTCTTCGTCAGCAGCAGGAACATTTGTCTTCATACGTTCCATAGGAAGGTAAGAGAGGGAAATTTGAACAGTTGAACTCATCTTGCAGGAGTGAGTACTTCCAGCTTACACTCTTAAAGGCAACAGTGCACAAGGGCATCATGGGCAGAAAGGAAGATTAATGGGAAAGCCAAACCTATGATAAGAAAGTCCTTCTCCAAGCATTTCTTTGTCTCTCTCTTTCTTTTTTACTATAGTAAAGCTAGAGATACTCTCTAGAGATTGTATCCAGGCCTTAATTCATCAGCCACGACATTCACTGGTGACAAAACTGGCAGAGTCCTGCTGGATGGTCACATGGATAGCTCTGAGTTCAGCAAACAGGGCATCTCCTCTGGGGTTTTGACTATTTTGCCAAATTACTGATTTTTCAGGGAGAAAAGCCAAGGTGTACCAGCAGCCTGGTATATTTCTTTTCAAAAAGCTTCACTCACCGGTTTGCAATAGTGCATATTTATGTGTGCATAATTGGGTAAGGGGTAAATACACATATACACTCACAAGCACACATGTACACATGTATGTACAACTCAAAACAGCAGATGACAAAATGCTCTGACCTTGATTCCAATCAAAATGTGTCTGAACCCAATGCAATTATCTCCCATTTTAGTCCAACTGGAAGACCCACATCATTACAGGAGGTTCCCAATTGATGGAAATGTGATGAGGGTAGGCCAGCTGCTACAGAACTGATGTCAAAGGAGTACATTTTTCCTCCATATTTAAGTTCCATTTTCTCTCCTGGAAGAAACACTTGTGAAATCTTTTTAGCCAACCAGATGTAGGCTACTTTAATATTAGGGAACATGGTTAAGATTTACATAGATCTTCATTCATGTAAGGATCATAGGCAAAGTCTTAGACAAGGGAAAGAGGACAAAGACATGGTTAATTCAAAACACAAATAATCCAGAATCCAGTTTTATAATATAAAATTACTATTTAAAATTGACTTCTGGTGATCCTTGACTGCCCATGTACATGTAAGAGTGAGTTGCCAAGAAGCTGATTGAAGCTCTGTTCCTGGAACAAGCTAGTTTGCTCACTGCAGGTGGTAAGGTAGGACCTGACAATTTCATTGAGAGATCCCCAGTTGTAACTATCCAGAGGTCTTTTCTCTTGCTGAGTCAGATTCTCCAATGTCCTAACTGGGGATGCAGGTGTAGATATAAACCCAGTTGACAGGGTCCTGGGACACAAGAAAGAAAGAGAAGCTCAAGAGATGCACCATTCAGTATAGACTAGTTTTCTCTATTCACCAGTTTTCAAATGGCCTTATTCCCATTCCAACCATCTGTGATCCTCCACTCTAGAAAGTAAACTTCTCAGCCTCCCTGGCACTGAAAGAAGGGAAGCTACCTGACTGCATAGGTTGGAGGAAGGGACTCAAGGTTCTATCTGTTCTTTGAGCTAAATTTCAGTCATTCCCATTTCCAAGTATACTTGCACCCCTGCCTCCAGACATACCTGGCATCTCTTGTTGCTGAGTCTTTTGACCTTCTATAGCAAGAATCAACTAACAAGAAACTAACCTTCTTGGTAGTTTCCACCATTGCAAGCACTGAGGTTTCAGATTTCTCTGGTCTGCTAAGATAATTACCTCCCTGATCCATATGCTTTCCCAACTATAAATTCTGTTGGCCTCCCTTGAATGCTGTCATCATCTCTCTTGTTTTCTAGGTTCTTACAGTATTGGGGGGGGAGGGAGAACAACTGTTAAAAAGGGATGAATTTACCACACTACTCAGACCATAACACATTAACTTTATTTTCCAATATAAAGGGCCTCTCTTGTATATTTTATATGTATTTATTCTCTTCTATCCTTTCCCCATTCCCATCTCTTTCCTTCTCCAAAGGCAGTGATGCCTTGTATGTTTAATATATATTTTTTTATTTATCTGAGTTCTTAAGAAATGTGCATTTTGTTTCATGTATACAAATCTAAACTTATACATATGGTACTGTTTTACTGTTTTATTCAATTGTTTACTTTTTTCATTCAGCATAGTATTTTTAAGATCCAACACATCACTGTGTGTACATCTAATGATTTACATCTTTTCTTACTCCTTTACTGGTATATATTTTCTTTAATCACAGTTCTATTGATTGGAGTTCCATATTGTTTTTCTTTCTTAAAACATCTATAATTCACCTCTACAACTTCCAGCTTTAGGGTTTTTTTGTAATGGAAAAAGAACTTATAGATGTTTTTCAAACAATTTGACTGCTATCCCAGATTTTTGTTACTTTATCCCAATCTTCTATAGCTACTTGTCTAAATCTAATCCAATAGTAATTATTTTTGAGATTCATTTTTATATTCCTTTCCTGAGTAGCTATAGCTTTTATTGGGAAAAAATAATTTTCTTTCAAACTCATGTTTTAAAAAGTTTTTGGCAAAATTTGATCAAATTAGATCATTATAATAAATACAGCTAGCCTAATCCAGTTTAAGGGTAAACACAATAGAATCTTGGTAAATGTATAATTCAACTGGAGGGAGAAGTATGTAAACTTAATAGAGAACAGCAAGTATTCAGTAGGCTATGGACATCAGTTGGGATAGTTTATACAGTGAAGACAAACATTGGTTAATCCAGAGAATCATCCAGGAAAACTTCTACTATAGTTTTTAAAACAATCAATTTGATTCTTTTCTGTTTGACTTACTTAGGCTCTACTGTGCTTCAGTAAGCCTCTACAACAAGCCAAGATAGAGAAGAGATTGAAAAAAAAAAGGGCCTCCAGAAAGATGAAGGGAAGATACAGGTACTATTGTGGGATGTATTTATTCCAAATATGTGGTATCAAAGTTCTATCAAATCAAATCTCTTCTCTCACTTAGGATTTAAAATATGATCATGGCTGAAGAATAACTAAAGAGATGCTTGCGCTGAAAAGCTAGCAACACAAGGCTTTAAGTTGTTTACCATCATCAACCACCTAGGCAGGTTCATTTTCCTGGTCGTGTTCTCAGTGTGGCATTTCTAATACCATCTTGGTTGAATCTTCATGTTCTTCCAGAGAACTTGTCCTTAAAATGATACAAAGAACTTCTCTTCCAAGAAACATAAAACATAAAATGCTATGGACATTATTTCACTCTTCAAATGTCCTCTAAAAGGGATTAACAAAAAAAAAATTGATGCTGTGTTTTATACACACACACACACACACACACACACACACACACACACACACAAAGACACTGAGGCTCGGAGAATAAACTGGCTAATTAGAGACCACACCACAAAGACAGCAGGAGCTGACTGACAACTGGTGCCACTTTTATGGAAACCTCTCTCATCATTACACTTTGAAAAAGCAAAAGTAAAATAAACACGTGATAAAAAAAGTCAAGCACACTTGTGACAGGAGTATCACAATTTTTATTGTTTTAATCTAACATCAATAAGCTAAGAGGTATACACTGGATTAATGTTGAAGCTTCTTTTTCTTCTACGTGAGAAGAAGACATTACTTTGCTGCTATCATTAATTGACGCTTAGAAAACAGAAATGGAGTGATAACCTCAAATGAATAAATAAACCAATAGCACATGGCAAGGTTTTCATTTTCTTGTGTTGCTGGCACCTAGAATATTTCTTAGCATATCGAACCTTTATATACCAATGATGAACTAGTAAACAACCAGCCAAAAGGGGCACAGGAATTTAAATTTCAAAGGCAAAGAAAATATAAATGAAAAATAATCATCCTCACATTTCTGAAAAAAACATTAAATTTTTCATTTAGATCAAGCCTGGAAGGAAGTTTTCAGCAAAGAGGAAACAAATATTTATAATTTCAGTCTATTTTAAACCAAACTGAGATAAAGTTAAGCAGAAATCAAATCTATTTTCAGATGTAGCAGGGACCTCAGTTTGACTCTAAACTGTGTTTGTCTTCAGATTAATTCCTCTCTTGGTAAAGCTGAAGAAATCTGTGCTCTAAGACTCCCGAGAGTCTTATCTACAGACAAGCCTGAGGATCTATGTTCTGGGAGGAGGGAAGACCCATGTAAAGTGCTCCCTTTTGGTGCCAGAACAATGGGACAGCCACATCTCCCAGATGCCTCTTTCCCCATTTCCATGCTAAGCCCATCCTGGTTCTCTCCCATGAGCATGTTACCAGGGGCTCCAGTGGGCCACCTGTGCTTTTCTCCTGCTTGGTGGTCCTAGAACTCTACTTACTAAATTGCCTGTAGGATTTAAAATATATATATGGACACACGTGATAAGGATAGAAAAATGACTTGAGGGGAGCCTGGGTGGCTCAGTCGGTTGAGCGTCCGACTTTGGTTCAGGTCATGATCTTGTAGTTTACGGGTTCGAGCCTGGCTTCGGGCTCTGTGCTGACAGCTCAGAGCCTGGAGCCTGCTTTGGAATCTGTGTCTCCCCCGCTCCCAGCTGCCTCTCTGCCCCTCCCCCACTGGCACTCACTCTCTCTCTCTCTCTCTCTCTCTCTCTCTCAAAAATAAATAAACATTTAAAAAAACTTTTTTTAAAGAAAAAAGAAAAATAAGTTGAATATAATATATAGCCATGTGTTATCAGTGGTCATCTCTGGACTCTGGGAGTATTGATGATAACTTATTTTTTCTATTATGGTTTTCAACTGCATTCGGTTAAAAAATAGAAAAGCAATATGCTCAGCCACTCCCCTCCCCTAAAAAATTATAGAAAATAAACAAGAGTAAAAAAGGAAGAGGAAGAACAATGGGACAGGGTGTGAGAGAATGGAGCCTCCCTCCAATGCTAGGTAGGTCAGGCATTACGATTGGAGGCAGCACAAGGTCAAATAGGCTCGAGGCAGAGCCATCTTCTGCTGTGGCGGTGACAATTCATCATCACATGAAACTCACTTCTCTATGCTTTTCTTAACCATCATGCTGAAACATGCAAGATTTTAATATAATCTCAGAACATACGGAATTTACTTATAGTTTACAATTACATAGCTCATACTGTGCATTGCTATAGTTCCCATTTCTAATTGTTGTGTTTTGTTTTCCCTCTATGACAAGACTACACAAACCTTCTGTAAAGAGACAGTAAATATTTTAAGCTTTGTGTGTCACACAGGTTTCTGCAGCATATTCTTCTTTATTCTTTGTGTTTATCACCTTGTAAAACTATAAAATTATTCTTAGCTCACCGATGAGACAAAGATAGACCATGGGCTGACCCTTACACCAGGACATTGGGTATTTTGGGGAGCATGTCATGATGGGGCTGGGGGCTTGGTAAGCTTCCCCTTCCTTGTGACTCCTCCATATTCCACAATTATGACTTTGCTCAGATTGTCCAGTTACCTTGACCCAATTCCGGAGATTCATATCTGAGACCTCAAGATGTGATTAAGAACGAATAAACAGATAATTCTGCTGTACTCTAGGAGCCCTGGGCAGTAATATTCTGTCCCCTGAGGTCCAGAATATGGTACTAGAGTTGAGGAGGTGCAGGAAATTTTCCCTGTTTCAGGCTACTATGGGAGCATGGCTTCCACACACTGGCTCCTGGGCAAGGAGCCAACCAGTATACAGGTATCCTGAAAAATAAAACAGGGCCCAGAGCAGGCATTAGTGGTCAGTGCTGGTGGGATGTGAAGCAGCAGGAGGAGCCCCTGAGCTCTGTAGGTGTGCCAAACCTGTAGGTGCACACGTAGAAGCCCTGGCCATGGATATCATGCCAGAAATTGAAGTAGAAAGTGAATGCAATGGCAGGTGCCATGTGGGAGCTGGCGGGGCTGTGTTTGTGATCACATGTTAGATACCACCTGGAGTTACCCGGTAAAAAGAGGCATCAGGAACTTTGTAGGATGGTGGGGATAGAGCCAAAGAAACACTGATTCCCATTGTTAGTCTTAACCAGTTTTATATTTTAATCCAGAGACTTTAAGTGGCTTGGAGAAACACAGGTTTGTCAGATTGGTCCTGGTATTGTTTTCCTCTCGTATGAATGGAAGCAATTGCTTCCAATTAAGAAAATAGTGCTGTGTGATCAGGAAACCAATGTGGTAGTTCTAGTCCTATTACTCAGTAGCTGCATGACCTTGGAAAACATCCTTCAATTTCTCTTGGCCTCAGATTTGTTCCTCCATATAATAAGGAGTGAAAATAAAAATGCCTAAGAAACTGTCTGGTTTTATTTATTTTTTATGTGTATTTATTTTTGAGAGAGAGAGAGAGAGAGAGAGACAAAGCACAAGCAGGGGAGGGGCAGAGAGAGAGGGGGAGACACAGAATCTGAAGCAGGCTCCAGGCTCCAAACTGTTAGCACGAAGCCTGACATGGGGCTCGAACTCACAATCCATGTGATCATGACTTGAGCCAAAGTCAGATGCTTAACTGACTGAGCCACACAGGTGCCCCAGAACTGTCTGTTTTTAAATTTGTTGTATATTAGTGTGTTATTACAGCCATTAATTAACAATTGTTTCTACACTTACCTACTATGTTCAAAATGCGATGCTAGGTAATCAGATGGAAGGGAACAAAGACTCTACCCTTAAGAATACCTCTAAAAGTAAACCAACACTCACAACAAAGGTTATTAAAAGTTAAGGCAGGGGCGCCTGGGTGGCGCAGTCGGTTAAGCGTCCGACTTCAGCCAGGTCACGATCTCGCGGTCCGTGAGTTCGAGCCCCGCGTCGGGCTCTGGGCTGATGGCTCGGAGCCTGGAGCCTGTTTCCGATTCTGTGTCTCCCTCTCTCTCTGCCCCTCCCCCGTTCATGCTCTGTCTCTCTCTGTCCCAAAAATAAATAAACGTTGAAAAAAAAAATTAAAAAAAAAAAAAGTTAAGGCAGAGGTATGCCTTGGTTGCTATAGAATTTTGGAGGACAGACGCTTGTGTAGAAATCAGAACTTAGGCCAAAGTTCCTATGTTAACACTTTACTGAGCCACAAGAAGAGGGGCTAAGGGGGTGCATTCATAGTAAAACAGAGCTTCATCTGGGCAAGGCTGAGAAAGATGGCAGTATCAGGGGTTTGTGTAGAGGAGGTACAGAAGATGGCAGGGGAAGGGCTCTCCACTTAGCAAGTGACTGAGGCCTGCAAAGTAGAAGAGTTCCACTAATCCGGAGAGGTGCAAGAACTGGGGCCCAAAACAGGTAGATTTGAAAAGGCTTCCCAGAGAAGGTGATGCTCAAATTGCTGCTGGAAAGAAAGGAGTTTCCAGGGAGACGAGCTAGAGGTAGGCGAGAGGTCATGGGGATGACAATGTGGGGGTTCACAACAAGCAATTTTCAGACCAAAAGAATAGGACTTGCAGGACAAGTGAAAGGGTATGAAAGAAGGGTGTGAAAGAAGATCACCAGTGCAGTGAGCTGCAAGCACTGCATGGCTGGGGGAAACATGGTGCATGAACAATCAGAAGCCTTTTCACTCTGACCAGCCATTCTTGAACCTACATGGAGCTAGCGATACAGGAGATTGTGTTACATGTAAATGCCATGTTGGAAAGATGGCTGATCATCATCGTGTAGTCATTCATTCAACTCATTGAATAATGAGTTTTATGCCTACTGTGCCTGAAATAGTTTATTGTATTCCAGATTTAGACCACAGAAGAGAAGTCTCCTGCATTCTACATAAGCTGCTTTCTTTAGATATTCTGACACAAGGATGTTTTCAGTGACTGCTGCTCAATCTTTTAATTTCCTCTGTTTATGGTTTTGATTATCAGGGGTGTGTGTGTGTGTGTGTGTGTGTGTGTGTGTGTGTGTGTATATATATATATATATATATATATATATATATATATATATATAAAAAACTCCCATGTTTTCCTGGCAGGGATTCATTAACTCTTCATTCTATAGATAACCTTCTCATATCATGCCATCTGTGAAATGAGCATGGCAATTTGTTAATTAAATATTGACTTGGAATATTTTTAAGCACTAACATGTTTAGTCATGAACAGACTACTGCTGTTTTCTTGCCTTGAGCAATGATAACACACACTTAATTGTTGTTCCCTATAAGAAAAAAAATGTGTAAAAGGATTTTTATTCATAATTTTGAATATCATCACTTGAGTTCATGTAAAAGATATTTTGGTGAGTCTTGAGTTTTTAGTAGGCTAAGTGTGCTGCTGGATTTAGGTGTCTAAGAATGAAGCAGAGGTGGTATGCCTGCCGTTATTCACTGCCCTTCCCTCCATTCAGGTCCTTGCTTCCATCTTTACTGGGCTTAGAGATCATGGTCCATCATTGTAACACTTCCTTATATATGCCCACACCTTCCCCTGTCTACTCACCTGAAAAAAAAAAAAAAAAATCTCCCAATTCTGATTAATCCAGCTCTGCTTACTCCTTACTTGTACCTGTATTGTAGTTGGGGAAAAAAGAGCACACAACGATACTGATAGATCGCACTTGAATTCATGATGAGCAATCTGTCACATGGGCCCATGGCACTGCCTATAAAATCAACTATATTTCCTTCATCTCTTCCTTCTCTCACTCTTCTAGATAGGCATTTAATACCCTCTGCTTTGACAAACCTCCAGGCTCTCCTCCTCCATCTTCACTCTTGGTCAATGGCTTTGGTTTCAATTTGTCTACAGAAATAAAATTAACATGAAGAAAACTACACACTCCTAACCACATCTACCAGCCCCTCTACATGCCCCTATACACTCACATTCCTTCTGTTATACAAGGCATAAACTGTCAGGACTCCTATCTAAGGACAACCCTTTGCTTGCCACTGGACCCCATCCTCTCCATCTGTGTTCAAGGATATCACCACAGACATTCTCTTTTCTTTCTCCCGCATCATCAATTTTCACTCTCCCTGTCTCTCTCTGCCCCTTCCCCACTCTATCCCTCTCTCTAAATAAACTTTAAAAAATAAAAAATAAATAAATAATAAATATTAAATTCAAAAGAGGGCAAAATAATTGAAAACAGGGACTCAGACAGATAGTTGTATGCCAATGTCCACTGCAGCATCATTCACAATAGTCCAAAGGTGGAAACAAATGAAGTGTCCATCAATAGGTGAATGAATCAACAATATGTGGTATATCCATACAGTGGAATGTTATTCAGCCATAAAAAATAATGAAATTCTGATGTGTACTACAACATGAATGAACCTCAGAAATATTATACTAAGTAAAAAAAAAAACAGATGCAAAGAGACAAATATTGTATGATTCTACCCATATCAAACAACTAAAATAGGCAAATTCATAGAGAAAGAAAGTAGAGTAGACATTACCAGGTACTGGATGGGGGAAATGAGGAGTTATTGCTTAATAATAATAGAGTTTCTATTTAGGATGCTGAAAAAGTTTTGGAAATGTACTTAATTTCACTGAATTATACACTTAAAACTGGTTAAAATGAGAAATTTTATGTTACATATTTTTACCATAATAATAAATTTCAAAAGGACAAGAAAGAGAAGTCATTATTAATATGTTTAAAATAAGTTGTGTAGAAGTGTGGGGCATGACATGATCAAACTGAGAGTTTGCAAAGATCACTTTGGTTGTAGTATAGAAGAAGATTGGATAAGATCTAGGATGTATGTGAGTAAACCGGTTAGATTTGCAGAGGGTGTGGACAGAGCAGGAAAGATTTCAGGTATGTAAATTTTGAATTGGTGATTGGGACGAGAGGTAGGGAGATAATAAGAATGTCAGTCCAGGGACGTCTGGGTGGCCCCTTTGTTTAAGCGTCCAACTCTTGATTTTGGCTCAGGTAATAATCTCACGGTTTATGACTTCAAGCCCTGCACCAGGCTCTGTGCTGATAGTGTGGAGCCTGCTCGGGATTCTCTCTCTCCCTCTCCCTCTGCCCCTCCCCTGCTTGCTCTCTCTCTGTCTCTCTCTCTCTCTCTCTCAAAAATAAATAAACTTTAAAATGTACATATTTAAAAAAAAAAAAGAACGTCAGTCCAAAGAGGAAATACTGGAACAAGTTCAAGCTTGAGTATGCTAGGTTATGTGCTGTCCATGGAGTGATGTCAAGTAGAGAGTTTACCATATAAGTTTGGAGCTCAATGGAAAGGTATAGATAAACTAGAAATATAAAACAAAGACTCAAGAGTTCTCTTCTAAAAAATTGTCATATCTTTGGGGCCACAAGATTTGCCTATATAGACAAATCGGAGAAAACACAAGATGGTAGATGATGAGATGCCAAAACATTTGGCATCAATAATAATTTTTAAAGCTGTGGAGATATAGAAAAGGGAGAGACAAATGCAGTCCAGGATGACTGGGATACTAACCAAAAATGGGATTGGAGGTGCCCTGAGAAGATAAGAAAGATTTGGTTGTCAGAGAGAAGACACAGCACAAATTTGAACAGGGATAGTGTGGAAAAACTGCATTAATTAGTGGGAAATTTTAGAGGCTCAGCAAAGATAGAATTAAAGAAACAGGAGCACCTGGGTGGCTCAGTTGGTTAAACGTCTGACTTGATATCAGCTCAGGCCATGATCTTACAGTTTGTGGGATCAAGCCCCACGTTGGGCTCTATGCTGACAGTGCAGAGCTTGCTTGAGATTTTTTCTCTCCATCTCTCTCTGCCCCTGCCCTGCTCGCACAAGTGCATACGCTCTCTTTCTCTCATCAAAAATAAACATTAAAAAACATTTTTTAAAGAATTAAAGAAATGGAACTGAGGCCATCAAAGGGTGGTATAACAATAGCATAATGCAATTATACATCATCACCCTTTGGGCACTTCAGCCCATCCACTGAAGTCTACAGAAGCCAGGTGTGTTGGCCTCTCACCCCCGTGCCTCTAAGCAGCCTGTCCTCCTAGCAGGACTCCAGCTCTCCTGCTGAACTTTTACTCCGAAAGCCAACCACCATGCCCAACTTGGCACTAACTCACCACTCTGCAGAGCACTCATGCTGTTCCCTGTAGGTGGGGCCACCTGGCCTCAGGAAGGAGCCATTAAAGACTTAGGGTTATCAATGACTGCCACAGAGCCAGCTAATGGAGGTGAGCCAATGAGAAAGCATTGTTCAAGGAGGAGCACCTCACCGGGGCTTGGAGCATAGCAGATCCCTTTCAGCCACAGTGACTCACAATGTAACCCCACTTCTGAATCACTGCTCAGGGTATACTCCTAGGTACATTGCTTGGAATGTGGTAAAATGAAGTTCTGTTGCAGCAGAACAGGTTTAGTGTTCTACCCTACCTACTTTTTAATACTTAATGGTTTAACGTGGGAAAATGCACCAAATAAGCTGAAATTGCAAAAAGAAAGACAATGTCTATTGCTGAAGGAACCCTCAAACTGGCACTTATATTTTTTTAAGCAATTTGCCAACATGGTAAATCTTCCTTAAAACTGGCCAATTCTATCTCAAGGGAATGATCCTAAGGGCAAAATCTAAAGTACAGAAATAAGAAATAAGTTTTATACACAAAGATGTTCATTATAGAATTATTTAAAATAGCAACAGTTGGAAAAATCTTACTGTTCCGCAGAGAAGGGTTAAGTAAATTAAGGTATTACCATGTGTTGTAATATTAGTCAACAAAAATACATTTTTAATTTGAAAAAATATATTTTAAAAAATGTTTTTATTTGTTAAACTTTAAAATTTTTTTTTTTAAAAATTTTTTTTTCAACATTTATTTATTTTAGGGACAGAGAGAGACAGAGCATGAATGGGGGAGGGGCAGAGAGAGAGGGAGACACAGAATTGGAAACAGGCTCCAGGCTCTGAGCCATCAGCCCAGAGCCTGACGCGGGGCTCGAACCCACTGACCGCGAGATCGTGACCTGGCTGAAGTCGGAGGCTTAACCGACTGCGCCACCCAGGCGCCCCTAAACTTTAAAATTTTTATATGGAAACAGTAAGCCATAAAACTGAAATAGGAAAATCATACATAGAATGTGAACTCAACTTCACTGGGAAGAAAAGACAATGGATATTTAACAAAATAAATGGTAATCATCTCTATGGGTTCACGGGATTATAGATGACTTTTTTTTAAATCTCCAGCTGCACTTTACAGATTTTCTGTAATGAGTCGATGTTTATTTTGTCATTACAAATAAATAATCATCTTATTAGAAAGAACAGAAATCAAAACAAAACTGGGTGGGTAAATTAGAAATTATGATCGAATTATTTTATTTATGTGGCATTCAGAATTATGTTACATCCTGCTGTGTGTGTCCACCACAAACATTGCCCTCCCCCTACCCAAAGTCACCCCCCTTAATTCCACATTAAGTCAGTAGAACTACCACTGTTATAGGAGGTCCCAGGGCAGGAGTCCTTTTACGTCTGCCATCAGGGAAGCTGGCTGGGGTAGGTTTGGAAGGAAGCTTTCCTGCCTCATGAGTGTCAAACACTGATTTCAGCGTGGCCCCTGCCCTACCATGCCTCGCGTGGCAAGATGCAAGGCCAGAGGGGGCAGCCTAGACCGACAGCTGGTGCTGAGTGGCTAGCCAGCTTGAAAAGGCAACAGGAAGCAGATGGCCAGCAGTGCCTTCTTTGGCTGGCCTGTGAGAGCCATCTGGAGCAAAGGAAATTGGTCCGCCGCCTGGAGAGGAAGGTGCCAGTAATAAATAACTCTGATCCTGGCATTTTACAGTGCACAGCGTCCTGAGAGGAACCCGGGAAGATCTGCTTCAGACGGTGATGGCTAAACCATCCCAAGCATCACAGCTCAGAGGCTACATACGGTAGTGGTACTGGAGGGGCCGGCTTTCTGGAGGCCAGGAGCCCTCAGGACTCCACAACCCCACTAACACAATCCATGACTCACAGTGGTGTTGTGAATGCCAGAGAAGCAGATGCAGAAAATGCAGAAAGCACTTTCCTCTCCCCAGACTGCAGGCTAAGCGACGGTGCATGGTGTGATATCCTGCAGCCCTCCACATTTGCCACTCAGGCTCCGGGCTCTCCCTCTGCACTTCATGCATCCAAGTTCCACATGGGACCATGTACAGCCTCAGTCCAGTCACTCTGTGTGTGTTCAGATGTTTTCTGCCCTTGACTTAAATTTCTGGCTCCCCAAATGGCAGTTACAATCCTGCCCTTTAGCTGCCGAAGTGCCTGTGCTCTGGAAGTAAATGTAAATAAAGGCGTGCTTCCGTGAGGCAAGAGTAAAAGAGAAGAGGAGGGGAGATGAGATTCTCAGTCTCCGGCTCCTGCAGCTCAGCATGTTGTCCTTTTCCCCCTAGTGCTTTTCTGCAGCTCCGTAGCCCCCAGCAGGGCCAGGTGGAGCACCACACCCTTGGTAAGGGCTTCTAGAGCCTCTTAGATACCCACCATGGGCAGCCCAGTGCACCACCACATGGTGACCGTGGCCAAGTAGAAAAAGGTCCCCGCCTAGGCTCATGCAGCCCTTCGCCAAGGTGCGTGATCTGGGATAGAACGCAAGGGCTGGATTCAGACCTCAGTCATTCCTTTGGTTGTTCATGCAGTGAACAACCAGCACAACGATACACAGAGACCCTGAGTGTGGGGTTTAGCAGTCTTGGGTCTTCATCACGGATGCAAAAATAAGGCCTAGATTTTTCATTGGCATAAACTGTGATTCACTCAGGGACCTCAGAACCACGGTTTATTTATGAATGCATGCATGTAATTATTCAACAAGCATTTATCAAGGGGCTCCTATGTGCTAGATGCCAAGATAAAAAGTGCCAACTTTCATAAAGACTGCTTATAAAGTAGATGGCAACTTTTATAAGGCTACTTCTAAAGACTTCCTATGGTAAGGGAAACAGAAGTTTAAATATATGTTTCTCTCATATACGAGATACATACCAAATGTTTGGTAAACATGGGAGGAAAAGCCTCCTCTGTGTGGGGAAGTCAGGGAAAAAGAAAGGAATTTTAGCTGGCTTTTAAAGCTATGAATTGGACTTTTCCTTTCTATCAGAAATCTTGTATTTATGGGGAATTGGCACTATACCCAGCTCGAAATCTGTATTTTGCAGCTTTCCCATCAGCTCTGAGTGGCAATGTTACCAAGTTCTATACAATGAGATATATGCAGGTGATGTGAGACTTCCAGAAAGTTTAATTAAAGGAAAAGGAATGGATATTTTTCTTCTTCCTCTCCACGTCAGCCTGGAACTCCAATGTGATGGTTGGAGCCATAGAAGCCACGTTGGGTTGTGAGATGAGCTTCAGAAGTACGGAGGCCATGTATTGATGGTGGTAAAACAGGAGCTAGAAGAATCCGGGGCTGAGATAACTGTAGATTTGCCACCATCCTTGGACTGCCTATCTCTTGACTTCTTTTATGTGAAAGACATTAAATTTAATTTTGTGTGAGCCAGATTGGACATTTTTCCTTTCCCATAAATCCAAATTTAATCCTAAAGACATACAGATTTTTTACTGTTTATTTATTATTTTTGAGAGAGAGACAGAGTGAGAGTGAGGGAGGGGCAGAGAGAGAGGGAGACACAGAATCTTAAGCAGGTTCCAGGCTCTGAGCTGTCAGCACAGAGCCCGATGCCGGGCCCAAACCCACGGACCGTGAGATCATGACCTCAGATGAAGTCAGACGCTTAACTGACTGAGATACCCAGGAGCCCCCTAAAGACATACAGATTTTTTAAATGACATAATGTTCATAATGGTTAGCTGCAGGTAGATAAGAGGCATGGTAAAAAGCAAGATAGATAAGTATTCGAAAGCAGATTGCTTAGTTTTGGTATGTAATGCTAAGGGATTTGGATGTCTTTACTTATAAAAAGTACATGATCATAATTGTTTCTTTGGAAACTGTATGACGGAAGGGTGGATTAGAGGGAGAGAATGTGACAAGGAGATCATTTAGAAAACCACTGCTGGAATTCAAGTGAGAAATGACAGAGGATTAGAAGATAGGAGCAATATGGATGGAAAAGATGTGACCAGTTCAGAAAACAGTTCTTCTTTTTTTTATTATTGTGTATTTACTTTGAGAGAAAGATTCAGTGCAAGCAGTGGAGGATCAGAAAGAGAGGAGAGAGAATCCCAAGCAGGCTTCACACTGTTAGCACAGAGCCCAACGCAAGCCTCGAACTCATGAACTGTGAGATCATGGCCTGAGCTAAAACCAAGAGTCAGATGCTTAACTGACTGAGCCACCTAGGTGCCCCCAGAAAACAGTTCTGAGGTAGAATTAATAGACTTGACCTCCCAATGGCTAAGGAGGATGGAGTTCATGATTCCATCTTGGTGGATGGTCATGGCATTATCTAAAACAGGGATGCAGCAGGAAAAATGGATCAAGAGGCAGTTTCTAGTCAAGTTCCCCTAGTAACTACCGGTCTTGTGATGTTAAGCAAATCACTTAACCCCCACGGGTCTCACCTGTAAAAGGACTAGATTAGACTAGGTGACTCCAGATGTCCATGCCTCAATAAGAAAATTAGTTCACCATTTCACAAAACAGTCAAATGCCCAGGGTGCTATGCCCTCAAGGGGTAGGGGGATGGGTGGTAGGACTTAAGCCAAAGAAGTCACAAAATGGGAACTGTGATGAGGTAAAGCTGAGAAGCAAAGCTTGAGGGGTTTCCCTCACATTGTCATAATGTATCTTTTCTAATGTCCTAGCAAGTTACAAATGCAGAAGACCGGCATCAGGTTGAGGTCATGGAAAGCTGCACAAACATCAGGGACCTAAATTTCCTTATACGTTAGGGAAAAATCCATTTTCTACCAGACATTTTTATTTCCATTCTGATTCAAAATTCATCTATGAGAATAAAACCAAAGAGAACTGATTTCAGGAACTTGGCTCTGTTGAACAGTCTTTCTAAGGAAGATAAGCCATATTTTTCATTTTTATTTAGAATAAACTCAACAGTCTTGTCCACAGATGAGTGATGACCTCTAACAGGCTCTTACAGTATTGTGATCCTGCAAGTGATCTACCCTGGTGGTTTCCCAATCTGTTTCTGCTTTTTTTTTTTTTTTTTTAATCAACACATTCCATCTTCTCATTCAGCCTGATTCCCATTGCAATCAATTCTCAACCCACAATGAAATTTTCATCAGCTGAGCCATTGCAGTTGAATAGACATAGTCATGTCCCCAGGAAGTGGACAAGATGACCTAATCGGACTTTTTCATTTCCAGCACCAGTGAAACACTGAATATAATGTCTCTAGCAGCGTGTTCAGCATTGTGAAAGAGCAGAACTTCTATATTTTTAATATAATCAGTGTTCATCAGTAAAACAGTGAAAATTAGTGACCCTAACAGTGGAAGTTAGAACATGAACATTTTATTCCTAGCTTTATTGCTGTTTTGGAACAAGACCTTAATTGATATGCTGCATTTTCCTTGGCCTTATTTTCTGTAGCTGGAGAATCTGAGCCTGCTCTCATTCTGTAGCTTCTGACTATTGGTGCTCTCAGAGATGAAGAAAAGTGTAAATAATCAAAAGTCATTTCCATTTGCCTTAAGAATTATTAATTTACTTTTGAAAAACTGACTTTTTGGGAAGTCACAGTGTTTGAAGTCAGAAAACAAAGCCACACTGTAAAAACTGATTTAAGAAAAATTAGAAAATTTGTATATATATCTTTTGTACCTCATCACATACCCAGTCTTCTTTCTTTTCTCCCTCCCTCCCTTCACTACTCAAAGTAAACTTGTCCTTCCTCTTTCTTCCTTTTAAGAATTCTTTGAATGTTTATTTATTTTTGAGAGAGAGAGACAGAGCATGAGTGGGGAGAGGGGCAGAGAGAGAGAAGGAGACATAGAATCCCAGGCAGGGACCAGGCTCTGAGGTGTCAGCACAGAGCCCGATGTGGGGCTCAAACTAACGAACTGCAAGATCATGGCCTGAGCTGAAACTGGATGCTTAACCAACTGAGCCACCCAGGTGCCCCTTCCTCTTTCTTTCCAAACAGGCTCTGTAGAGATCTCATCTTGGCTAGAGGCTGGAGAACAAGCAAGTTTGTTTTTAGAAGAAATTGTAACTTCCTGGACTTTAAACACTCATGTTTATGACATATCTGTTCCTACATAATGTAGCTTGTAAAAACAAAACAAAACAAAACAAAACAAACAGGTAACCAGATCATATTACAAATACCCGTGTTCAAAGTCAGAAAAATCCATGCACACTGATTTCAGGGGCTTCTGCTGTGAATTGTCTCCAGTTAAGCAACCAGAATGGGCTGGCTCTTTGCTGGATACAATGAGTACAACTCTTGCTTTTGGATTTAATATCTTCCGGCATTTTATCTCAAGTCTAGGTTAGTTCTAAAGTACTTTCCTTCCCCAATAATACACATCACCTACCCTCTAGACCTCTTTAAACCAAGAAGCAACCTTAGAAAATACACTCAGGAGGGAAGATGGCGGCGTAGAAGGACGCTGGGCTCACTGCATCCTGCGGATCACTTAGATTCCACATACACCTGCCTAAATAACCCAGAAAACCACCAGAAGACTAGCAGAACGGATTCTCTGGAGCCAAGCGTAGACGAGAGGCCCAAGAGGCTCACGGAAGAGGGTAGGAAGGGCGGAGAGGGAAGAGGCGGTGCGCACTACACGGACTGGCGGGAGGGAGCCGGGGCGGAGGGGCAGCCCACCGGCCAAGCAGAGCCCCCGAGTCTGGCTTGCAAAACCAGAGGGGCCGGATGGAGTGTGTTCGGACAGCAAGTGGGACTTAACATCTGGAAGGTTGTAAGTTAACAGCTCTGCTCAGAGAGTGGGAGGGCTGGAGGACAATGGGAGGGAGAGTTGTTGAGCCCCGGACAACAGAGCACAGCTTTGCAGGGAACAAAGGCGCTCACCAGCGCCATCTCCCTCACCCAATCCCAGCCAAAATCCCAAAGGGAACCAGTTCCTGTCAGGGAACTTGCTTGCACCACGCAAACACCCAACGCCGTGCTTCTTCAGATCCATCCCTTCAGCGGGTCTGAGCTGCAAAATAAAATGGAGATGATGACAGCTTGGATGGAAGAGGCAGAGGAGAGAATAGGTGAATTAGAAGATAAAATTATGGAAAAAGAAGAAGCTGAGAAAAAGAGAGATAAAAAGATCCAGGAGTATGAGGGGAGACTTAGAGAACTAAGTGACATAATTAAACAAAATAATATACGCATAATTGGTATTCCAGAGGAGGAAGAGAGAGGGAAAGGTGCTGAAGGTGTACTTGAAAAAATAATAGCTGAGAACTTCCCTGATCTGGGGAAGGAAAAAGGCATTGAAATCCAAGAGGCACAGAGAACTCCCTTCAGACGTAACTTGAATCGATCTTCTGCACAACACATCATAGTGAAACTGGCAAAATACAAGGATAAAGAGAAAATTCTGAAAGCAGCTAGGGATAAACGTGCTCTAACATATAAAGGGAGACTGATAAGACTAGTGACAGATCTCTCTACTGAAACTTGGCAGGCAAAAAAGGAATGGCAGGAAATCTACAATGTGATGAACAGAAAAAATATGCAGCCGAGAATCCTCTATCCAGCAAATCTGTCATTTAGAATAGAAGGAGAGATAAAGGTCTTCCCAAATAAACAAAAACTGAAGGAATTCATCACCACTAAACCAGCCCTACAAGAGATCCTAAGGGGGACCCTGTGAGACAAAGTACCAGAGACATCGCTGCAAGCATGAAACCTACAGACATGACTCTAAAAAACAGACATGACTCATGAAACCTACAATGACTCTAAAGCCATATCTTTCTATAATAACACTGAATGTAAATGGACTAAATGCGCCAACCAAAACATAGGGTATCAGAATGGATAAAAAAAAAAAAACAAGACCGATCTATTTGCTGTCTACAAGAGACTCATTTTAGACCTGAGGACACTTTCAGATTGAGAGTGAGGGGATGGAGAACTATTTCTCATGCTACTGGAAGTCAAAAGAAAGCTGGAATAGCCATACTTATATCAGACAAACTAGACTTTAAATTAAAGGCTGTAACAAGAGATGAAGAAGGGCATTATATAATAATTACAGGGTCTATCCATCAGGAAGAGCTAACAATTATAAATGTCTATGCACCGAATACGGGAGCCCCCAAATATATAAAACAATTACTCACAAACATAAGCAACCTTATTGACAAGAACGTGGTAATTGCAGGGGACTTTAACACCCCACTTACAACAATGGATAGATCATCTAGACACACGGTCAATAAAGAAACAAGGGCCCTGAATGAGACATTGGATCAGATGGACTTGACAGATATATTTCGAACTCTGCATCCCAAAGCAACAGAATATACTTTCTTCTCGAGTGCACATGGAACATTCTCCAAGATAGATCACATACTGGATCACAAAACAGTCTTTCATAAGTATACAAGAATTGAGATCATACCATGCATACTTTCAGACCACAATGCTATGAAGTTTCAAATCAAACAAAGGAAAAAGTCTGGAAAACCTCCAAAAGCATGGAGGTTAAAGACCACCCTACTAAAGAATGAATGGGTTAATCAGGCAATTAGAGAAGTAATTAAAAAATATATGGAAACAAAGGAAAATGAAAATACAACAATCCAAACACTTTGGGATGCAGTGAAGGCAGTCATGAGAGGAAAATACATTGCAATCCAGGCCTATCTCAAAAAACAAGAAAAATCCCAAATACAAAATCTAACAGCACACCTAAAGGAAATAGAAACAGAGCAGCAAAGACACCAAACCCAGCAGAAGAAGAGAAATAATAAAGATCAGAGCAGAAATAAACAATATAGAATCTAAAAAATCTGTAGAGCAGATCAATGAAACCAAGAGTTGGTTTTTTGAAAAAATAAACAAAATTGATAAACCTCTTGCCAGGCTTCTCAAAAAGAAAAGGAAGATGACCCAAATGGATAAACTCATGAATGAAAATAGAATTATTACAACCAATCCCTCAGAAATACAAGCAATTATCAGGGAATACTATGAAAAATTATATGCCAACAAACTGGACAACCTGGAAAAAATGGACAAATTCCTAAACACCCACACACTTCCAAAACTCAATCAGGAGGAAATAGAAAGCTTGAACAGACCCATAACCAGTGAAGAAATTGAATCAGTTATCAAAAATCTCCCAACAAATAAGAGTCCAGGACCAGATGGCTTCCCAGGGGAATTCTACCAGACATTTAAAGCAGAAATAATACCTATCCTTCTCAAGCTATTCCAAAAAATAGAAAGGGAAGGAAAACTTCCAGACTCATTCTATGAAGCCAGTATTACTTTGATTCCTAAACCAGACAGAGACCCAGTAAAAAAAGAGAACTACAGGCCAATATCCCTGATGAATATGGATGCAAAAATTCTCAATAAGATACTAGTAAATCGAATTAAACAGCATATAAAAAGAATTATTCACCATGATCAAGTGGGATTCATTCCTGGGATGCAGGGCTGGTTCAACATTCACAAATCAATCAATGTGATACATCACATTAATAAAATAAAGGATAAGAACCATATGATTCTGTCAAACGATGCAGAAAAAGCATTTGACAAAATTCAGCACCCTTTCTTAAAAAAAAACCCTCGAGAGAGTCGCGATAGAAGGAACACACTTAAACATCATAAAAGCCATTTATGAAAAGCCCACAGCTAATACCACCCTCAATGGGGAAAAACTGAGAGCTTTCCCCCTGAGATCAGGAACACGACAGGATTGTCCACTCTCACCGCTGTTGTTTAACATAGTGTTGGAAGTGCTAGCATCAGCAATCAGACAACAAAAGGAAATCAAAGGCATCAAAATTGGCAAAGATGAAGTCAAGCTTTCACTTTTTGCAGATGACATTATATTATATATGGAAAATCCAAAAGACTCTGCCAAAAATCTGCTAGAGCTGATACATGAATTCAGCAAAGTCACAGGATACAAAATCAATGTACAGAAATCAGTTGCATTCATATAGACTAATAATGAAGCAACAGAAAAACAAATAAAGAAACTGATCTCATTCACAATTGCACCAAGAATCATAAAATACCTAGGAATAAATCTAACCAAGGATGTAAAAGATCTGTATGCTGAAAACTATAGAAAGCTTATGAAGGAAATTGAAGAAGATTTAAAGAAATGGAAAAACATTCCATGCTCATGGATTGGAAGAGTAAATATTGTTAAAATGTCAATAGTACCCAAAGCTATCTACACATTCAATGCAATCCCAATCAAAATTGCACCAGCATTCTTCTCGAAGCTAGAACAAGCAATCCTAAAATTATTATGAACCACAAAAGGCCCCGAATAGCCAAAGTAATTTTGAAGAAGAAGACCAAAGCAGGAGGCATCACAATCCCAGACTTTAGCCTCTACTACAAAACTGTAATCATCAAGACAGCACGATATTGGCACAAAAACAAGCATATAGACCAATGGAATAGCATAGAAACCCCAGAACTAGACCCACAAACGTATGGCCAACTCATCTTTGACAAAGCAGGAAAGAATATCCAATGGAAAAAAGACAGTCTCTTTAACAAATGGTGCTGGGAGAACTGGACAGCAACATGCAGAAGAATGAAACTAGACCACTTTCTTACACCATTCACAAAAATAAACTCAAAATGGATAAAGGACCTGAATGTGAGACAGGAAACCATCAAAACCCTAGAGGAAAAGCAGGAAAAGACCTCTCTGACCTCAGCCATAGCAATCTCTTACTCGACACATCCCCAAAGGCAAGGGAATTAGAAGCAAAAATGAACTATTGTGACTTCATGAATATAAAAAGCTTCTGCACAGCAAAGGAAACAATCAACAAAACTAAAAGGCAACCAACGGAGTGGGAAAAGATATTTGCAAATGACATATCGGACAAAGGGCTGGTATCCAAAATCTATAAAGAGCTCACCAAACTCCACGCCCGAAGAACAAATAACCCAGTGAAGAAATGGGCAGAAAACATGAATAGACACTTCTCTAAAGAAGACATCCAGATGGCCAACAGGCACATGAAGATGCTCAACGTCGCTCCTCATCAGGGAAATACAAATCAAAACCACACTCAGATATCACCTCACGCCAGTCAGAGTGGCCAAAATGAACAAATCATTAGACTACAGATGCTGGAGAGGATGTGGAAAAATGGGAACCCTCTTGCACTGTTGGTGGGAATGCAAACTGGTACAGCTACTCTGGAGAACAGTGTGGAGGTTCCTCAAAAAATTAAAAATAGACCTACCCTATGACCCAGCAATAGCACTGCTAGGAATTTACCCAAGGGATACAGGAGTACTGATGCATAGGGGCACTTGTAACCCAATGTTTATAGCAGCACTCTCAACAATAGCCAAATTATGGAAAGAGCCTAAATGTCCATCAACTGATGAATGGATAAAGAAATTGTGGTTTATATACACAATGGAGTACTACATGGCAAAGAGAAAGAATGAAATATGGCCCTTTGTAGCAACGTGGATGGAACTGGAGAGTGTGATGCTAAGTGAAATAAGCCATACAGAGAAAGACAGATACCATATGGTTTCACTCTTATGTGGATCCCGAGAAACTTAACAGAAACCCATGGGGGAGGGGAAGGAAAAAAAAAGAGGTTAGAGTGGGAAAGAGCCAAAGCATAAGAGACTCTTAAAAACTGAGAACAAACTGAGGGTTGATGGGGGGTGGGAGGGAGGGGTAGGTAGGTGATGGGTATTGAAGAGGGCATCTTTTGGGATGAACACTGGGTGTTGTATGGAAACCAATTTGACAATAAATTTCATATATTGAAAAAATTAATAAAAAATAAACGATCTGTTTTCAAGCTCAAAAAAAAAAAAAAAAAAGAAAAAGAAAATACACTCAGAAGTATTTAAGGACAAAGGACCATGATGTGCAAAACCTATTCTCAATTGTTCAGGGAATGGGGAAAGCGGATCTAGATACATGGATAGATAGTACATATTATAAAGCAAATGGAGGAAAAAATTAACAACAGATGGATCTGGGTAAAGGATATATCGATGTTGTTTGTAATATATTTTTGTAATCTTCCTGTAAGTTTGAAACTATTTCTAAATAAAATATTTAAAAAAGAAAGGTTTCAGTATATTTTTATATGTTTATATATTCTATGTATATGCATATGAGTGTATATATGTACATATTTCACTCACAGAGAAGTTCTGAAGGGATAGGCTCTAAGGTATTACAAAAGGATCTCTGGTGGAGGGAATGTAAAGTTTTCATTTTTGCCTAGCTGTATCAATTTTCTGCAATGCAAACATCCTACTTATGTAATAACACTTTCTAAATTTATTTTTAAAGTTTATTTGTGTATTTTGAGAGAGGGAGAACGAGCATGCACAAGAGAAGGTGAGGTGGACAGAGAGAGAGAGAGAGAGAGAATCCCAAGCAGGCTCCCCACTGCCAGCACAGAGCCTTACTCAGGGCTTGAACCCACAAACTGCAAAATCATGGCCTGCGCTGAAATCAAGAGTTGGATGCTTAACTGAGCCACCCTGATGTCCCTAATAAATACTTTTTAAAAAACAAGCAAAAACCCACTTGCCTTGGTTACCCTTGGATAGGGTACTGCAGTCAGTGCTCATTACAGCCCCCATATACAGCTCTTCTCTGTTCCAGTCTTAGAGAAAATGTTGAAGACTTAGAGATAAACTAGAACCTGTTGGTGTTCTATTCTACCCTTCCACCCTGCCTGCCTTAAACAAGGTAGTGAAACTTTGCCTTAGACGCTGAATTATTGGGAAGAGAGAAGAGCTGCCTAAATTTTGGCCATAACAAATTCAAGAGGACTTCCGGTCCCTTTTGAATCATAAATTGCTTTGGCTCTTTTTAAACAATACTTTATATCCTATATAAAGTGTCTTTGGAGATGTGCATCCACATATCTTGATGCTGAGGCCTGATTTATAATAAGCATTGGAATACATCAGCTACATCAACCACTCACGCTGGAGTCTAGTTTGGCCTGAATGAGCCTAAGTGTATTACTATTGTTCCATACCTCAAAAGGCACCCTATTTACATATCCTTGAAATTTGTCAGTAATGGTCCATTTTAGGGCCAGAAAACAACATGTGAGTGTATATCAGGTTGCAACCCAAAAGACAATGGCTGGTGAACACTATAGGCTTGTTTCCTCTCTTGGGGCAGAAGAGCTCCTGAACCTCGACTTAACATCTCTATAGGTAATAAAGGCATAGCAGGGTGACTGAAAGCCAAGTTAGGTTCCTCTGACTGCCTGGGCACAGACTTTCAACCAGTAATCTCTGAAAAATTGTGGAGGCCACATGGCCACATGCTGGGTGACCCATGGCCTTCCCTGCCTCGAACCTTTCTTGATAGGGTAAACTATTGAGTTGTTAATGGCTTAGCAATTAGGGAATACTGTTCACAGTGACCTGTGTCATCACCAACCTCAAAGAAAGATTTTAATTTGATGTCACTGCAGCAACTGGGTATTTTTTCAGGAACAGTGCATACTATGCTGTGTAACTTCTTGCCTATCACAGTTCGTGAAGGTTTGTCAGCACTAATACTTATCAGAGAACATCATCAAACCTGCCCTTCCTAACTTTAAGAAGTCTTTGCTCTGGCTTTTTCAGAAGCCTGCCAAAATTGATTATGTCACCTAAATAGATAAATGCCTCTAGGTAATTTATATTCCCCAATTACCTTCCTCATTAAACACTGAAAACTGGCAGAAGCCCTGGAAATACTTTTGGGCACATTTTCAAATTAGTACTCCACCCCCTTCTCAAAAACAGGGCAGATGAAGTCAGTTTTTTTCTTGGTCCGCCTTAGCCATAGATTTTGATCATTCTTGCTTCTCAAGTCCAGGTGTGACCTCCAGTGTCTTCCTGGCAGACATTGCAGGCACAGGATACTGGTTTATTTTAATGCATTTACTCAGAATGCTATAATCCATTGAATTATACTTTGCCAGATTTCTTTCAAACCCATACCCAATGCTATTGGTGGATAGCTTTAATATGCTCATAAATGTGTTTAATTTCACACCTTACAACCTATCTAGAATGCTTCAGAAAATTGAGTGTATCATTTTTATTCTGTTCTTTGTTGTCACTTCTGAACATAACATATTTCTTATTAAAAGGACAAAAATTTCTTCTGTCTTAAAAAGTTTTCCTCCTATTTTCTCCTTCTCCTCATTTGGGACTGAGAAAACTTCAAAATCCAAATTTTTGGCTTTAATTTGGGAAATACAACTGATGCAACTCTAATTAGAAGAGCAAGGGTTATGGCATATATTTTTGTTTGGCCAACATGTCCATTATCTTTATTTTTTAGGTGATAGCAAGTAAATGTGAGTAGAAAAGACACCCACCTGCAAGGTCTGTCTGCTGCTGACACTATTGACTTGCCTTCATAAAAAATTGGAATTCATTCTCATAAGTAATAATATACCCAACAGACCTCCTAAATTGATGCCTGTAATTCTAGCTTATCTGCCTCCTAAATGAACCCAGAGTCAATGAGAAAAACTCCAGTCTCAAATTAAAAACAAGGGCACTTAGGTGGCTCAGTGAGTTAAGCAACCAACTCTTAGTTTTGGTTCAGGTCATGATCTCATGGCTGATAAGATCAAGCCCCATGTCAGGCTCTGTGTTGACAGCATGGAGCCTGCTTGGGATTATGTCTCTCTATGTCTCTCTCTCCCTCTCTCTCTCTCTCTCTCTCTTCTCTGCCCCTCCCCTGCTCGTACTTTCTCTCTAAATAAATAAATAAGCATTTTAAAATTAAAAAAAAAAAAAAACAAGATGATAATTCTCTGTACTTAAGTCCCACAGACTCCAAATTATCTGCTTCTGCATTGTGGGATGGTATCAATATTTCCCCTTAGACCTGGATTTGGATTTTTAGGGGCTTCAATCTTATACAATTTGAGGGCTTTCTTTAAGAGGAATATTTAAAAATTCATATCCAAAACCAAACATGAATGAGAAAACTTAGAATGAGAAACTTAGAATGAGAAAAATGGCACAAAAACAGACACATAGACCAATGGAATAGAATAGAAACCCCAGAACTAGACCCACAAACGTATGGCCAACTCATCTTTGACAAAGCAGGAAAGAATATCCAATGGAAAAAAGACAGTCTCTTTAACAAATGGTGCTGGGAGAACTGGACAGCAACATGCAGAAGAATGAAACTAGACCACTTTCTTACACCATTCACAAAAATAAACTCAAAATGGATAAAGGACCTGAATGTGAGACAGGAAACCATCAAAACCCTAGAGGAGAAAGCAGGAAAAGACCTCTCTGACCTCAGCCATAGCAATCTCTTACTCGACACATCCCCAAAGGCAAGGGAATTAAAAGCAAAAATGAACTACTGGGACCTTATGAAGATAAAAAGCTTCTGCACAGCAAAGGAAACAACCAACAAAACTAAAAGGCAACCAACGGAATGGGAAAAGATATTTGCAAATGGCATATCGGACAAAGGGCTGGTATCCAAAATCTATAAAGAGCTCACCAAACTCCACACCCGAAAAACAAATAACCCAGTGAAGAAATGGGCAGAAAACATGAATAAACACTTCTCTAAAGAAGACATCCAGATGGCCAACAGGCACATGAAAAGATGCTCAATGTCGCTCCTTATCAGGGAAATACAAATCAAAACCACACTCAGATATCACCTCACGCCAGTCAGAGTGGCCAAAATGAACAAATCATTAGACTACAGATGCTGGAGAGGATGTGGAGAAACGGGAACCCTCTTGCACTGTTGGTGGGAATGCAAATTGGTGCAGCCACTCTGGAGAACAGTGTGGAGGTTCCTCAGAAAATTAAAAATAGACCTATCCTATGACCCAGCAATAGCACTGCTAGGAATTTACCCAAGGGATACAGGAGTACTGATGCATAGGGGCACTTGTAACCCAATGTTCATAGCAGCACTCTCAACAATAGCCAAATTATGGAAAGAGCCTAAATGTCCATCAACTGATGAATGGATAAAGAAATTGTGGTTTATATACACAATGGAGTACTACATGGCAATGAGAAAGAATGAAATATGGCCCTTTGCAGCAACGTGGATGGAACTGGAGAGTGTGATGCTAAGTGAAATAAGCCATACAGAGAAAGACAGATACCATATGGTTTCACTCTTATGTGGATCCCGAGAAACTTAACAGAAACCCATGGGGGAGGGGAAGGAAAAAAAAAAAAAGAGGTTAGAGTGGGAGAGAGCCAAAGCATAAGAGACTCTTAAAAACTGAAAACAAACTGAGGATTGATGGGGGATGGGAGGGAGGGGAGGGTGGGTGATGGGTATTGAGGAGGGCACCTTTTGGGATGAGCACTGGGTGTTGCATGGAAACCGATTTGACAATAAATTTCATATATTGAAAAAATAAATAAAAATAAATAAATAAAAATAAATAAAGAGGCATTAATATTTAAAAAAAAAGAATGAGAAAAAAATCACGGTGAATTAAAAAGTTCAAAAAACTGACTACAGTAAAACAAAGATGGCCCAATATTTTTGCTACTTAACCCATTGAGAGTGAAGTCTATTCCCACTCCCCTTAATTGTGGACTGGCTTTGGTGACATTCTAGGACTTACAAAATTAGATCTCAGAAGATGCCTTGTCACTTTCAGTCAGGCCTTCAAACACTTGTTCTTAGAACCCACCCACTTGCTCCTTAGCGCACACCCACTTGCGCTCTGAGGAAGCTTGAGTATCCCCAAGAAGCCCACGGGGACAGAAACTGAGGCTTCTGGTCCAACGGTTCTAGCTGAGCTGCCAACCAACAGCCAGCACCAAGGCCATGTGAACCAGAACATCATAGAAATGGACCCTCGGAGACCATTTGAATCACCCCAGCTGAAACACAGAAAAGCTATTTCCTCCTGAGCCCTGCCCAAACCAGAGATTTAGGAGGAAATCAAACGTTCCTGGTTTCTTGTTGTTTTAAGCCATTTTGAGGCGATTTGTTTCATAACAATAGATAACTATAACACTGACAATATCATAAAATTCAGAAAATTATATTGTATCTCTACTATTATTAACTATCCAACACACCCCTATAATATTTGTTCCTACTTTTTTGGACTACATTCTATTTGATCACCTCTTCCTATGGCAATTTTATAATATCAATTTCTATGAAGAATAAAAAATTATGTAGACTTTTCTCTAACAAGATTGATAGAAATTTGGTTTGCGGCGCCTGGGTGGCTCTGCTGGTTAGGCATCCCACTCTTGGTTTTGGCTCAGGTCATGATCTCATAGTCTGTGAGTTTGAGCCCCAGGTTGGGTTCTGGGCTGACAGTGCAGAGCCTGCTTGGGATTCTCTCTCTTTCCCTCTCTCTCTGCCCTTCCCCTGTTCATGCTCTCTCTCCTCAAAATAAACAAACTTTAAAAAAGAAAAGACATTTTGTTTTATTTTTTATAATTTTGTAAATATTCTTTCAGCCTCACAACTTGTTTGAGTTAATGCTTCATGTCTACCTCCATCCACAGTCTCTTGTCAGATGATGCTTCATGCCCATGGGCAAGCCTTTGCAGAACGCCAGCCTTTTGATGTCATTTGGCCTGGCCTCAGACTGCCAGCTGCTGCACAGCTGCTGGTCCAGCTCCACCAGAAGTCAAGCCTTTGGTACTGCCCCCCACACATTTTTACCCTCCCCACCTCCTTGGGTCCTTGATCATAGTGGCCCCCAGCCAGGAGCAAATCTTATTCTTAGGGCTTCTCCTGGGATCAAAGATAGGAACCCAATATACAATGCGGTCCATGGGAACAAGTTGTTGCTAGAGGTCTGCCAGAGGTGGAGGTCGTGTTGATGGCATTCTGGCTGCACCCAGAAAGCAGGACCACCATCAGGCTAGGGAAGGGGCGCCAGGCTGGACTCTGTGCATCTCCAGAGAAGAATCTACCAATTTAGAGAAGGGTATCCGTGTGCATGAAAAACCATGAAATTTCAACTTCACTGACTTTTTATATAAATCTGCCTCTGTTTCTCACTGAAAGATTTGTTCCTATCTTCATGTGATCTGCTAGTTAGGACCAAGGAGCTCCAATGCCTGCTCTCCTTCTGCTTTTGCAGTAACCTCTACATAGGGCCCTACCAGCCCAGATGGTAAGAGCCCTAGTGCTGTAACCAGGTGTGGACTACACAGGAAGAGGCGGGGAAAGTCTTGGTCATGGACTGATTTAATTCTTTCCTGATTTAATTCTAGGATCCCAGCACCCCAAATACAAATTCAATACCTTTTTCTCATCCGTATCCCTCCTTATGTCCCTCTTGGCCCCCACAAAATACAGTGTCCCCAGTCTACTCTGGACGAGTACCAAGTCCATTACATCTTGGCAGCTAGCTCTTGGGAGGCAATGGTGGAGTTCTTTTTCTGAAACCCAGTAAAGCTGCAACTAAGAATTGTATTCATTTAGCTCTCACAGCCTCAGTATCTAGACTTTGACTAGTGCTGGCTGATACCCTCTTCCAATTCCAAGATGTCCTTGCCTCATTCCTCTAACCTGACCTCACCTTTCTTAACCTCTCCTTTTGGGAGAACATTATTAACCAGAAAAAGTTAGAGAAGTAAAGGGTATTGCTCAGATCCTGTATAGTGAAACTTAAAGCAGAGGTTTTGTTTAAAGTATTTTCAGTGTACCAGTGGTACAAACAATATCAATCTATGTTTCCAGAATCTGAACATCATCTGTCTAGTACCTCCTGTCCTTCAGCATCCAGATATCATGTATGTAACTTTTGGTAGAAAGTCTTCACCCTACAGTGAAAGAGGAATAGCTAATGTGGCTAACCCTTAGCCATTATGTAGAGATTTCACCTACTGTCAATAAATGGTCTACACATATTTGCAATAATGATTAATAGTGATTAATAAGGCTCTGGAACCAGACTGACCAGCTTTGAATCTCTGACCCACATAAAGCTGTGTGACTCTGGGAAAGTTATCTTAAGTGCCAAACCTCAGTTTCTTCATTTATAAAATAGAGAAATAAGTCTTCCTACCTCATATGTTGTTGGGATTGTACAACTTGATTAGTCATTATAAAAATTGCTTAGAACCATGCCTGCCACATACCAAGTACTTAGTAAAAGTGAGTCACTGTTATTACTAAGTGTCTTCTAGGCTTCCACAAAGCTCTCAGATGCTGACTACCTAAGAGTGTTCAGCAGTCTCCTAATTCTAACCTGTTCCTCTTCTACATGATTCTCTAAGGTCTTCTAACCAGTCTCTTACCCACCGACCTCCCCTCAGGCTTCAGTTCCAGGAAGAAGGAGCAGCCCAAGCTCATTATCGCTCTCCAGGTGCATCTTTCTGACATAAATTCTGTATGTTTTTTCTTCAGGTCATTCTTTACAACTCTTTACATTCTTTACAACTTATTAGTATTTTAGTCATGCTTTAAAATTCTTATTTCTCATGGCAACATATATGATCTGATCAAGGAAAATATTTCATACAAGAATATTGGCTAGGTCAGCACAAAGATGAATATTTTAAGATATTTTCTCCCTATTCTTTTTTTTTTTTTTTTTTTTTGAGATAGTAAGAGACAAAGAGAGTGTGAGCAGGGGAGAGGGGCAGGAGGAGAGAGAGAATCTTAAGCAGGCTCTCTGCTCAACACGAAGCCTGATGCTGGGCGCAATCCCATGACCCTGGAATCCTGACCTGAACCAAAATCAAGAGTCAAATGCTCCAATGACTGAGACACCAGGTGCCCCAATTTTTTCCCTATTCTTAAGCATCAAACAGGAAGTCCCCCATATTCTTTAATTTTCCTGTTCTGGATCCCAGCCGTTTTCGTCTTTTCAAGAATTTTGGTCATTCAGTTATTCCTTCTCGCTTCTGCATTAACCAACCCTTCCTCCCGCTGGATCATTGCTCTTATGCAAAGATGTGCTACTATCATTCATCCTTAAAAACAAAACCAAATAAAACACCCCCTGACCCAAAGATCCTCTCCAATTACTGAATCAACTTTCTTTTCTCCTTCACAGTGAAACAGATTACAAACATTTTCTACATACGTTATTTCTACTTTTTCACCTTACATTACCTTCTCAATATACTCTATACTCAACAATAGCCTGAGATGCCTTCATGCTAAGGTCACCAACAACATCCATTTTTCTGACATCATCTTACGCGACCACTTAGAAGCACTGACACCAGTGTATACTATCTCATTCTTGAATGACTCTCCTCTTAGCTTCCCTGACATCATCTTCTCCTACCTAGTCTGGCCACTTCATTTCAGTCTCCTTCACCTGCTCCTCATCTAAAGGCTAGAAATTCACCTGGATCTCTTCTCTTCTCTTTACACGCTTTCTTTGTGTGATCTCCTCTATTTACATAGAGGAGATTTTTTTGAAACCATCTGTATGCTGACAACTCCAAAATTTATCTCTCTATTCCATCCTTTGAGGCTCCAGTTGTATATTCAACAATCTAGTTGACATCACTTAGCAGCTGCACATGCATCTCACCATACCAAAGTAAAACTCTTGATTTTCCCCAGGGCTTGGTACTTGAATGAAAAGAACAAGCTTGTGGATAAAACATCAGCAAAACAGGGGAACCTCTCAAAAACATTTTTTAAATATCTTCAGCAAATGGTGTTGGGAAACTGGACAGCAACATGCAAACATGAACTATTGGGACCTCATCAAGATAAAAAGCTTCTCCACAGCAAAGCAAACAATCAGCTAAACTAAAAGGCAACTGACAGAATGAAAGAAGATATTTGCAAATGACATATCAGATAAAGGGTTAGTATCCAAAATCTATAAAGAATTTTTCCAACTCAACAGCCAAAAATAAATAATCCAGTGAAGAAGTGGACAAAAGACATGAGTAGACACTTTTCCAAAAAAGACATTCAGATGGCTAATAGTCACATAAAAAGATGCTCAATATCACTCATCATCAGGGACATACAAGTCAAAATCACAGTGAGATACCACCTCACACCTGTCAGAATGACTAAAATCAACAACTCAGGAAACAACAGATGTTGGCAGGGATGTGAAGAAAGAGGAACCCTTTTGCACTGCTGGTGGGAATGCACACTGGAGCAGTCACTCTGGAAAACAGTATGGAGGTTCCTCAAAAACTTAAAAATAGGACTACCCTATGACCCAGCAATTGCACTACTAGGTATTTATCCAAAGATACAAAAATGTTGATTCGAAGGAGCACATGCACCCCAGTGTTTATAGCAACACTATTGACAACAGCCAAAGTATGGAAAGAGCCCAGATGTCCATTGACTAACAAATGGATAAAGAAGATGTGGTATATATACATACAATGGGATATTACTCAGCGATCAAAAAGAATGAACTCTTGCCATTTGCAACAACATGGATGGAACTAGAGTATATTATGCTAAGTGAAATAAGCCAGAGAAAGACGGATATCATATGATTTCACTCATATGTGGAATTTAAGAAACAAAACAGATGAACATAGGGGAAGGGAAGCACAAATAAGAAAAAACACAGAAAGAGAGAGAAAAACCATAATATACTCTTAAATACAAAACAAACCGAGGGTTGTTGGCGGGGTGTTGGGTGGGGGGATGGGCTAAATGGGCGATGGGCATTAAGGAGGGCTTTTACTGGAATGAGCACTGGGTGTTCTATGTAAGTGATGAATCACTTTCTGGGAATTCTATTCCTGAAATCATTTTTACACTATATGCTAAATAGCTTGGATTTAAATTTTAAACAATAAAAATAATTTAAAAATATTTTTAAAAGCATTTAATACTTAATATTTTAAAATAAACTATATAAGTAGTCCTCAGGGTTAGGAATTGATTAGACAGCTTTTCATCTGTTACTGTTGTTTTTATTTTGTATTATGTTTAAAGAAAGGAGGCAATGCACTATTTTTATTGTAAGAGATCTCTAAAGATCCTAATCTGCTCCCATCCTCCCCAGTTTTCCACATATCAGTAAATGTCTCAATATTGTCATCCATTCAGTTGCAAAGTCAGAAACCTGGGTACCATCCTTGATAACTTTCCTTATTTCTCACATTCAAACCAGGAGCAGTTTCTGGTATATGGCTTTCCAAAAAATTTCAACTCATGCGCTATTCTTAATTACTGCCACCAACATCCACCTGGTCTATTGCAAAGAACCTCTTTACTGCATGTTCCACTCATGTGCTGGCTCCCTTCTAAAATATTCTCCATTCAACGGGCAGAAGGGCCTTTTAAAAATACATAATGCCACTCCCCAGTGCTAAACACCCCTTGAGGATTTCTCACTGCTCTTCAAATGTAATTGCAACTCCACACCATGGCTTTGGGGCCCCTTTGGCTCTAGCCATTATGCTTTTCACAATCATAACCTGAACACCAGATGACACTCCATTCCTGGCTTAATCCTTCTTATCATTTGGTCTCAGCATTCTTCAATGACATCCTCTCAGAGAAATATTATTCAATGACATCCATCTGCTCTCTAGCTTTTTATCACTTCCCTCTGTTTATTTTCACAATTTGTAATTTTTTTCTTCCATTTGTTAGTTTGTTTCATTTTGTAATTATTTTCATTTTAGGTAGGCTCCATGTCCAATATAGGACTTGAACTCACAACTCTGAGATTAAGTCTCATGCTCTACCAACTGAACCAGCCAGGCACCCCTGTTTGCTTCCTTTTTGACTATCTCTTCAATTAGACTATAAACTAAGTGAGAGTAGAGATTTCACCTGATTTCCTTACTCTGTATTCTTCTATACCTGACACATAGTGGGGACTCAAAAAATTAATGGTGAATTATGGATTCTACCATAAATGGATTCAAGGCTCAACCCAATCCCGTGACAACAGATTCAGTGCTTCTTCCACTCCTTTTCCCACTAAAAGAAATAACTTTAAAATTCTGGACATTAGACTGAACCATAACTTATTTGCTTTTGATCACAGGATCCATTTGAGAGTCAAGCCTATAGACTATTTTTAGTGAATGACGATGGAACAGATACATAAATGAATGAACAAGTTACTCTGGTTTTCTATTTCCTCATCAATAAAATGCAGACAATAATATTTCAAGACCCCTAAAAGTCTCATCAGACAAATATTTATATGACAGGCAGGAGGGTTAGCTCCAAGTCTGGGCTCTGCTTCTGAAAGGTTCCTAGCAAGTTTAGTTTTTAAAGCACTGTAGAGGAATTATTAGGAATTCATCATAACAGTGTCTTCTACTCTCCACCTTCCTTGGTGATATTTCATTGTCTTACATGAAAATGAGCGTTCTTGATTTCAGTATGAGATTTGCCAGTACTTTATAAACATGATAAGATTGAGAGGTGCTTATAGTTTAAAATTTGATCCACATAACTGCTTAATGAAGTGTTTATTGCAAAGTAAGTCTTCAATTAATGTTAATATATAAAAATTGTCTACATATATTGATATATACACCAAATTCACATGGTCTAAGACACAGGATATATCTCCAACTTGAAAATTTTAAAAGGTGGTGTTTTAAGCCTTCTACCCCAATTCTGTCCGAAGAAGAAACATCACAGACAGCCTTGAAAAATAATTTAGAAGCACGGATTGGCCTCCCTAACTAGATATACTTTCTATTTTGCTATTCTGAAGACAACATATTAAGGAGGGTGGGCAAGTTGACAAAATTCAGTAAGACACTTAACAGCTTCTGATGCATTCAGACTCAAGGTTTTTCAGAATTAATATACTAATTTCCATGGAATATTTTATTAGATTTTAGTAAATCTATTTGATATGTTAAAATTCAATCACACACTAAATGCAGCATGGCTTTCAGACTGTTGAATTCAGCCCCTCTTTAAATGGTGGATATTGACTCCAAATGACCTATCACATTGAATAAAGATCACTTTCTAAAACACTTTTTAGAGCTTCTCATTGGTGTCTACTGAATTAGTGGCCAAATACTAAACCATAAAAATCATCCATTAAAAGCTGGGAAACATACAACCCAAGATGGAATAAATTTGGTAATCATTTTGACAAGGGCGAAATTGAAGTAAGAGGCCTTGCTTAATCCACTGAACCAAATGTGAGGAAGTGTGATAAAGACACAACTCTTCAGCACTGTACTCCTAAAGACACAACTCTTCAGCACTGTACTCCACCAGATACTTGTGTCTGGGGTAGAGGAAATGAAGCCACCAGAAGCAGCCTCATGCCATGTGGGGATCAGGATTCTGCAAGCTTTGAACAAGCTGGCACCCAGTCCCTACTTGGGCACAGGCACACAATCTAAAATCTGCTCTTAGGCACAGATGCATTGGCACAAAATGTGTCCTTAGGCCCAGAAACTGGGAATTTTGGCTTTATTTACATAATATGTCATTCCAACAAAGTGATTAAAACTGCAGGGGTGGGAAAAGTTGATAAAATGCAGCAGGCAGAGCAGGAAGAATTCAGACATTGTTGGCAATAAACCCACAGTTTTAAGGAGAAAAAAAATAATTTGTGTGAAAAATTTCTGGAAGAATGTATGCCAAATTGTTCATAGTGGTTATATCTTAAAGAAAGGATTATTGAATATTTTAATTGTATATTTCTATAATTTTGAATTTTTCAAAAGCATGTATCATAAGAAAAATGCAAATAATTGTAAAGCAAGGAAAACACCACACCCATGATCTAATCATCAGTAATCAACCCCCAGATCTTTACTGTTAGATGACAGGAAGGGAAATTGGAATTTCCCCCTTTTGACTTCCACTTAGAAGAAATAGTTTATCATCTCCCTCACAAATATTAAAAAGACTCCCTTTTTCTTTTATGGAATAAACTCCCCACAAAGTGGATTTGCCCGGTACACAACATGAGGCTGAATCGTGCTTATAAAATACTTTCATTTCATTTTTGGTAAAACAGAATATTCTTTAAACCAACAGTGCTAGGAGGAAAAATGATTTCATTAACCAAAGTGTTTAGCCAAGATACAGGATGGTACTTTTCACCTGCCACAGCAATTAAAATGTCTCTAATAAAATACCTTTGAGATAAATGATAGTCCTTTATTCAGAGCTCATCAGAGAAGATCTAATTTATAGCATTGACTATAACTTGTTAAAAAGTCTCTATTTGAGAGCTAATTCCATGATAAATTTTAATTATGTGACTAGAACTAGCTTAGAAGCTATATTAATTATACATTTAAGCTCTACATACAAACTCGTACATTACAGTACACCCAGAACATGTAAAATATAGTCCGAACCAAATTAAAATATGCCAGTTTCCTCAGCAGTTATTTGCTTTTGATATACTGTAGCTATTTCAGTCCATTCTTTATAAACATTAAATTACTGTGGTGCTTTCTTAGCCACTTAGCTTCCCTAGAGAGAACTCTGGGCTCTGGTTAACTTTCTGGCATAATTTTCTACTTCCGCAGGTTACAAAGTAGATATACAGAATGTCTTTTTCCATCCAAGATAAATACTTTAATAAAAGGGGTGAAAGTTGCTAGCAAGTTTTACCCTCTTATCCCAAAGTCTAGCAGCTGTGTCCACCATACCCCCTGTGATTCCTAGTCTTACCCTCCTATTACTCTTTAGGTTTAAGCCCTAGCAACACCAATACAGGTCAAGTCACCAGAGTCCCAGTAAAGTATAAGCACACATTCCCCATTTCAAAAATAGTCCAAACCAGCAGTCTGTCAGAAAACTCACCAAGATAAAAACTTGGACAAGATCAAAGCTTGTGCCATATGTAAATAAAGATTCCATCCTCTACTGAGAAAGTCTTGGTACCAAGATCAACCAAACTGAATAGCTTGCTAATTTATAGTTCAGTATTTAATATACATGATACATCACACAGGAAATAATTCACATAAGAAAGTATAGATTAGGGGTGCCTGGGTGGCTCCGTTGAGCATCGGACTATGGCTCAGGTCATGAACTCATGGCTCATGGGTTCCAGCCCTGAGTCCAGCTCACTGCTATCAGCATGGAGCCTGCTTCAGATCCTCTGTCCCCTCTCTCTCTGCCCCTCCTCCACTTGCACTCTCTAAATAAACAAACAAGCAAACAAACAAACATTAAAAAAATAAAAAAGAGTGCCTGGGTGGCTCAGTCAATTAAGCATCTGCCTCTTGATTTCAGCTTAGGTCATGATCTTGGTTCATGAGTTCAAGCCCTGAATTGGACTCTGTGCTGGCAGTGTGCAGCCTGCTTAGGATTCTGTCTTCCTCTCTCTGTCCCTCCCCTGGTCATGCTCTCTCTCTCTCTCTCTCTCTCTCAAAAATAAATAAATACATGAATAAACAAACAAACAAACTTAAAAAAAATGTATAGACTAAAAATATAGTCGATTTCACCTCACATTTACTTTAGTTTCCTAGTTTCATTCTCTAGAGGTAACTTTACCAATTTACAGATATTCAGTGTATATAAAAGCATATGTGTAAAACAAAAAAATACATACTGTATACAATATTCTTCACTTGACTCTTTTAATATCATAGATGAGAAATTGTCTGAAATCAATACATATAGAACAGCTTGATTTATTATGAAGATTGCGTGATATCCCATGCCATGCATGTACATAATATTTAACAGGTCCCCAATACAGATATTTACACTATTTCCAATCTTTTGTTTGTTTTACTGTTTCAAAGAAAATTATGATGAATATCCTTGTATTCTTGCTATTTAAGACATGATGAGGATATCTGTGGATAAATTCTTAGAGTAGAATTGCAAGATCAAAGAATATGTGCATTTGTAATTTTGATAAGGTATTGCTAAATAGCTTTTTGTAGAGTTTACACCAGACCAAGAGCAGTATATTGAATGCCTATTTCCCCATACCCCTTCAATACAGCATGCTATCAAACTTCTTTTATATTTGCCAAACTGACAGGAGAAAATGGCACTTAGTACAGTTTTTATTTTTAAATTAGTATTTTTTATTATGCATAAAGTGAATGTATTTTTTTACAAGACCCATTTATATTTCCTTTTACACAAACTGTTCTTCATTTCTTTGTAGGATAATTGGTATTTTTCTTCCATATTTATTTGTGTAGGCTAAGGAACATATCCTTTGGTCTATGGTATAAATTGTAGACAAACATTTTTCCCTGATGTGTCATTTGTGGTTGTCCTTTGTTTATGAAACTTTAATACCATGACAATTTTATTTTAGTTTTATATGGTCAAATAAATCTATCTTTTCATTTATGATTTCTTATTTTTGTCTTAGTCAATAGAACATGTGACTCTCGATCTCAGGGTTGGGATGTAAGTTCAAGCCCCATGATGGGTGAAGAGATCAATTAAAAAGAAAATCTTAAGAAAAAACAAAACTACTATCAGAAATGACATTAATTTTCAATAAGTAATAATAGCAACCAAAAATGTTTTTCATGAATTTTAACTTACAAGTCTTCGGGGGAAAAATCACACAAGCTACAATATTTTTCAGTAATTATATTTATGCTCTAATTGTAGTTTTGATCTTTCACTGAAAAAAATATTAAAAGAACATTTTAAAAACAAATTCATCTTTTGTGGCCAAACTAGCTGAAATAGTCTTCTTAAAATAAATACTAATTGGGGCGCCTAGGTGGCTCAGTCGGTTAAGCGTCCGACTTCGGCTCAGGTCATGATCTCACGGTCCGTGAGTTCAAGCCCCGCGTCAGGCTTTGTGCTGACAGCTCAGAGCCTGGAGCCTGTTTCGGATTCTGTGTCTCCCTCTCTCTCTCTGACCCTCCTCCGTTCATGCTGTCTCTCCCTGTCTCAAAAATAAATAAACATTAACAAAATTTTTTTTAATAAATACTAACCAAAAGCCACTTGTAAGTCACATGTAATAGCAATATATCAAGACAGATGGTAGCTACACTTGTGGTGAACATAGTATAATGTATAACTTGTCAAATCACCATGTTGTACACTGGAAGCCAATGGAACATTGAGTGTCAACCATACTCAAATAAACAAAAATAAATAAAATAAATACTAACCAAAAGCTACTTTCTTTTCAAATCCTAAGTCACGTGTAATAGTTGAAAGCACAAGAACCTAAGCTACAAGTATTCCGTCATCATATTAACATGATCTTTTATGTAAACCTGAATCAACACATACCCAGTAGACTATAATAGCCAATTTGGAGACATGGATGTTCTTGCTTCAGTAGATGAAATATGCATGCTTTTGGAAAACCCTAGGAAAGGTGAGGAAAAGTGAATCTTTTTTTTTTTTTAATCTAAAAGGAGATTTCTTTGATCCTGAGAGGATAGCAAAGATCAGATTAAAAGTTTGCATGAGAATGCGCATAATGCTTTAAAAGGGAAAGACCACAGTTGATACAAGATGGTTTCTAGAGAGAAAGCATTTATTGTACAACTTTGTAATTATTTCCATTCACATGGAACAACTCCAGCTGCTTTCAAAAATCAGCAAATGACAAGCAGAAGGAAGATGGGAAGAAACAACAGCATTTTTGTTATGTCCAACTGATAAACACTGGGCTGCATATATATGATGTTAAGCACAATTAAGCACAGAATTAACATCATTTGTAATGCAATGAAATAAGGCAGCTGAGAAAAATGCAAAAATAGGTCTCCAACACACTGCTTTGATGGTCTAAATTGGCCCTGCCAAGTTATATATTTATAAAAAATATGGACAAAGGGTCAATTAATTTTTTCTGTATGTATGTGCATAGGCTACGGGTAAAGGTCTGAAGTGATTTTCATCCTGTTATTCATCAAGTTTGATAAATCTTATCCTTTCATGAACAATGTCTCTCACACTGTATCTAATTACCTAGAATGAATCGTAAAACAGTCCCAACCCTACATTTTAGAAGTTAAAGCATCATAGGCAAGAGATGCATCTTTTCCTTAATAAAACTTTGGGGACCCAAATTTATAAAAGAAGTCAAGAACAAATTATTGAATGTCCAATGTTTTAAGTACCAGGCAAGCACATGAAACGTATCAACAAACACTTACTGAGCTCATACTCCTTGAATAAGCAAGTATCCTATTCAGTGTTGAAGATCAAGGGGTTTTGAGGATTTCACAGTCCGGTGGGAGTGAGAGGCATGTACGGGCAATTTCAATACAATGAGAAATGCAGTGGTAGCATGGGGTCCTGATGTGGAACAGGGCATTTTACATTACATTGTGGAAGAAGAGAATCAAGAATAGCTGCTCAGAGGAGTTGATGACCACGTTGCAACCTTAAGGATGAATAAAGGGTTAACTTTCCTAATAGTTTATAATAATTCTCAATAGCACGTAATATAAGTGTTCCCATTTTATAGATGAGGAAATGGATGTACTCTGATGCAGAGCTGATAACTAACAGGCCCAAGTCTACCTGATCCCAGTGTCATACATTTTCTTTTTTTTGTTTAAATATACATTTTTAAAAACATTTTTTCTCTTTTTTTAATGTTTATTGATTTTTTGAGAGAGCACAAGTGGGGGAGGGACAGAGAGAGAAGGGGGGACAGAGGATATGAAGCAGGTTCCATGCTGACAGCAGAGAGCCTGATGTGGGACTTGAACTCATCAACCACGAGATTGTGAACTGAGCCGAAGTCAGATGCTCAACTGACTGAGCCACCCAGGTGCCCCAGTGTCATACATTTTCTATTTCCTCTGAAGGCTGAGAAAAAGACTCTACATGTATCTCCAAGTCACAAAATTTGTCACCATTACTTATCTCACCTAACAATATAACACATCATTCCCTTCTTACAATTTTTACCATACTCAGCTAAGGGAATGTAATTGCTGCCTCGTATTTCTACCTTACACTCAGAAATTCTCATGAAAGCTCAATATATTACAGTTATCACAGAATAAAAACTGTCTCTGAGAGGAGAGGAAGCTCTATGAAGGCCTTTATAATAAATACCTGGCTATATTTCCTTGAATTGACCAAATAATCTCAGATTTGACCAGAGGAGGAGGAAACAGTCTAAAGATCCTCTGGAATAGGAATTTATTTACCTCTCCTCTCGATGAGAAACAATAGGAACTTCTTGATCTTTAGTCTATCTTCATAAAAGAATTAGTAGGAAGTTTCATTTTCAACCTACTATATTCTCCAATTGAAAGAGACTGTGAAAGAGCTTTAGGAATTTGGGAATCATCCTGAGTAGGAAACACTCACTGCTCCCGTGTCTCTCTTTCACTATTCACACAGAACACTTCAAATACGTGGTTTTTTTCCCCACACCAAGAAATTTTGTGACACTGGTGGATATCCTACAATTTAACTCAATTCTGACACTATCTACCTGTGGATAACACCAGGTGCCACAGGCCAAGGCCTCAGTTTTACAAGACTGTCTTCCCTTATCCTCTATCCCCCACTTCAGATGCCAATCACAAGTCCAGTCTGTCACCTGTGCTTGACTTATCGTCTATAAATCAGAGAGACTCCCACAACCTCCACCATGGGCTCACTTAATTTGCTAGAGTAGCTCACAGAACCCAGGAAAAGTTTACTGTTTACCAATTTATTATGAAAGGATGTCATGAGAGATAAAGATGAACACCCAGATGGAAGAGATGCATATATAAGGAAGGGGTGTGGAACTTCCACGCTCTCTCTCCTGGAAGACCACTCTCCCAGCACCTCCACGTGTTCACTAACCCAGAAGCTCCTCTAACTCATAGTTTAGATATGTTTGTGGAAGCTTCATCATATAGGCATAATTGATCATTAACTCTATTTTCAACCCTTCTCTCTGGAGAATGGCAGGGTGGGGGTGGGGGGCGCAGGTAGAGCTAAAACTTCCAGACTTTTTTTAAAATTTTTTTAAATTTTTTTTAATGTTTATTTATTTTTGAGAGAGAGAGAGAGACAGAGCATGAGTCGGGGAGGAGCAGAGAGAGAGGGAGACAAAGAATCTGAAGCAGGCTCCAGGCTCTGAGCTATCAGCACAGAGCCCGACGTGGGGCTCCAACTCACCGGCCGTGAGATCATGACCTGAGCCAAAGTTGGACACTTAACCGACTGAGCCACCCAGGTGCCCCAAAACTTCCAGACTTCCTATCATGGCTTGATTGTTCTGGTGACCACCCCCATCCAAGAGCCTGCCAGTAATCACCTCATTAGAGCAAATTTGTCAGAGAAATGCATATATATATATTTCCATTATTTCACACATCCTGATCACCTACTGCCAGCAGTCCATACTTCACATTTAGCCATCCATGAAAGCACTAAGACATGTCATCACCATCATATAATCAAGTCATAAAGTAAGAGATCTAGAGAGATCCACAGATGCCTTCAATATTTAACAGATATTTATTGATGGTAGCACCAGTCAATGTGCTACCCACTAAGGAATTAATGTAGAGCAAGCCATAGTACCTGACCTTAGGAACTTGCCATCAATGATGGGAGACAGTCAGGCAATTAGAATATTCAATGCATAGGATCCGGCTCACTCATTTTACACACATGGAAAAGAGGGTAAGGAAATAAGCAATTTGTCAAACTCTTATTACGTGTTGTTGATCGGAATGGAAATTGGTATAACCTTTTCTGGAAGACAATTTGAGATGTCTTGATGCAGCTATCCTAAACAGGGGCTTATCCTTCAGACGTACATGCAGAAATTCCAAAGACATGTGAGAATATTAATGTTTTTAGAAAAACATTGGAAATAACCTATATGTCTATCAATAAGTGATTAATTGAATGAACTATAGAATACTGTGTAGCAGTTTAAAAGACAGAGTAGATTTGACAAATATATGAATATATTCAAGAGCTATTGATATATGAAAAAAGTTATAAAATGGTATGGTTAATATTATTCTATCTTTGTTTAAAAAGAAAAAAAATATCATTACAACAGGTACATGTTTAGAAAAATAAATCTCGGGAAAATGTACACCAAACTATAAGCAGTGGCTAATACAGTGACTATAAATATTTTTTATCTTTTATGTTAATATATCTGTAATGTTGGATTGGATTTTTTTTCTAAAGAGTATGTTCAACTAAGCTGGTGTGATTTATAAACACCGTGTCTTTCAAAAAAAGAGTTGAGATTTTAGGTTTTTATATTTATGAAAGTCCTTTCAAAACGGTAAAGCTATTAAAAATTATGGAATTATCTATTTGTATTAATGATAAGTAATACTCCACGTTATTTTGAGCTAGTGTGAAAGAGAATATGCTTAGGCAGAAAAAAAAAAAGATTTTAAAGCCACTGAAAATTGGCTTTAGAAAGCCACTGAAAATGAGGAATTAGAATAATAGCATAGCTTCCTAACTTCTTGAAAGCATTCTTGAACTTTAATCTGTGTCTCTGGAGTCCTGGTCTAGTTCTCTTTCTATGCACTTATCTCTTGATTTATAGGTAATCTGTTAAAAGCTTTTGCCCAAAGGCAAAAACTTGTCTAAGCAACACTAATTCTCATTACAGAAAATGCAAATATTAGAGTGTTTCTATGAATGGAAAGAAAGCTTCTAATATTGCTAATAAGCACATGTAATGATACACTGTGGAAACAGTAAACTACACCATCAGTAAGTAAAGCTGAAACAACCAGTGACTTAGCCTGTCAATATGGAGATCTCATAATTATCTAGAACTTATAATTACCAATGCATTTGGGAGGCATTTTTGTACAAAGTAATCATAATCCTATACAAATAAAATATTTATATTTAGCTGGAAAGAGATGTAATATAAGGGTCCCCTCTTACCCAAACAGAAAATTCTAACAAACTGAGATCAGAAACTCAATGTAGGGGTACCTGGCTGGCTCAGTCAGCAGAGCATCCAACTCTTGATCTGAAAGTTCTGAGTTCAACACCCATGTTGGGCATGGAGCCTACTCAAAAGGAAGAAAGAAGAGAGAAGATGAGAGGGGAGAGAAGAAGAGAAGAGAGGAGAGGAGAGGAGAGGAGAGGAGAGGAGAGGAGAGAAAAAGAAACTCAATGTATAAGAATGAGGTGCATGATTGGACAATTGAAGTTCCCATGCATCTGGGAAAGTGCAGCCAGGCTCTGGGCTCACTTGAAGTAGAGAAGTTTGCTTGAATAGCAAAATCAAGTATAAACCACCTAACAGGGGATTTAATGTTTGCTGAGTGTACTCTTTGCAAATTGGTGGAATTCATATACCATAAATTAAAGAATATAAAATTTAAGGTAATGTAAAATTTATCAATCTTCAGATTTAGCCACTTCAGTGCACAGAAGTGAAAGTGAAGATACCACTGTATTCAAATTTCAATTGCCCAGTTGGGTGGTTAAGAAGATATTAATAGGGGCGCCTGGGTGGCGCAGTCGGTTGAGCGTCCGACTTCAGCCAGGTCACGATCTCGCGGTCCGTGAGTTCGAGCCCCGCGTCGGGCTCTGGGCTGATGGCTCAGAGCCTGGAGCCTGTTTCCGATTCTGTGTCTCCCTCTCTCTCTGCCCCTCCCCCGTTCATGCTCTGTCTCTCTCTGTCCCAAAAATAAATAAACGTTGAAAAATAAATAAATAAATAAATAAATAAATAAATAAATAAATAAAAATAAAAATAAAATAGTAGTCACAAGATTAATCACTGGGCTTGAAAAAAGCATAGAAGACAGAGAGAATCTATTTCTACAGAGATCAAGGGACTAAGAAATCGTCATGATGAATTTAAAAATGCAAGAAATGAGGTGCAAAATAAAATAGAGGCGGTCATAGTGAGGATTGAAGAGGCAGAGGGGAGAATAGGTGAATTACAAGGTAAAATTATGGAAAAAGAGGAAGCTGAGAAAAAGAGAGATTAAAAAATTCTGGATCACAAGGGGAGAATTAGAGAACTAAGTGAGTCAATGAAACAGAACAATATCTGTATCACAGGAGTTCCAGAAGAAGAAGAGAGAGAAAGATGCAGAAGGTGTACTTGAACAAGTCATAGCTGAGAACTTCCCCAATCTGGGGAAAGAAACAAACATTGAAATCCAGGAGGCACAGAGAACTCCCTTCACACATAACTTGAATCGATCTTCTACACAACATCTCATAGTGAAACTGGCAAAATACAAAGATAAAGAGAGAATTCTGAAAGCAGCTAGGGATAAATGGGTCTTAACCTACAAGGGTAGATGCATAAAGGTAGCAGCAGACCTATCTACTGAAACTTGGCCAGTCAGAAAGGAATGGCAGGAAATTTTCAATGTGATGAACAGGAAAAATATGCAGCCAAGAATCCTTTATCCAGCAAGTCTGTCATTCAGAATAGAAGGACAAATAAAGGTTTTCCCAAACAAAAACTGAAGGAATTCATCACCAATAAACCAACCCTACAAGATATCCTAAGGGGGGATTCTGTGAGTGAAATGTTGCAAGGACCACACTGGACAAAAGACATCACTACAAGCATGAAACCAACAGATAACAAAATGACTCTAAACCCATATCTTTCAATAATAACACTGAATGTAAATGGACTAAATGCTCCAATCAAAAGACATAGAGTATCAGAATGGATAAAAAAACCAAGACCCATCTATTTGCTCTCTACAAGAGACCCGTTTTAGACCTGAGGACACCTTCAGATTGAAAGTGAGGAGATGGAGAACTATCTATCATGCTACTGGAAGTCAAAAGAAAGCTGGAGTAGCCATACATATATCAGACAAACTAGATTTTAAACTAAAGGCTGTAACATGAGATGAAGAAGGGCATTATATAATAATTACAGGGTAATTCCATCAAGAAGAGCTAACAATTATAAATGTCTATGCACCAAATTCAGAAGCACCCAAATATATAAAACAATTAATCACAAAGATAAACAATCTTATTGGTAAGAATGTGGTAATTGCAGGGGACTTTAATACTCCACTGACAACAATGGATAGATCATCTAGACAGAAAATCAATAAAGAAACAATGACCCTGAATGATACCCTGGACCAGATGGACTTGACAGATATATTTAGAACTTTTCATCCTAAAACAGCAGAATATACTTTCTTCTTGAGTGCACATGGAACATTCTCCAAGATAGATCACATACTGGGTCACAAAACAGCCCTCAGTAAATATAAAAGAATTGAGATCATAACATGCACACTTTCAGATCACAATGCTATGAAACTTGAAATCAACCACAGGAAAAAGTCTGGAAAACCTCCAAATGCATGGAGGTTAAAGAACATCCTACTAAAGAAGGAATGGGTCAACCAGGCAATTAAAGAGAAATTTAAAAATATATGGGAACAAATGAATATGAAAACACAACAATCCAAACCCTTTCCGATGCAGGAAAGGCAGCCCTAAGAGGAAAATACATTGCAATTTAGGCCTATCTCAAAAAACAAGAAAAATTCCAAACACAAAATCTAACAGCACAGCTGAAGGAACTAGGAACAGATCAGCAAAGAAGCCCCAAACCCAACAGAGGAAGAGAAATAATAAAGACCAGAGCAGAAATCAACAATATAGAATAATAATTAAAAAAACAAGTAGAACAGATCAATAAAACCAAGAGTTAGCTTTTTGAAAAAATAAACAAAATTGATAAACCTCTAGCCAGGCTTTTCAAAAAGAAAAGAGAAAGGACCCAAATAGATAAAATCATGAATGAAAATGGATTTATTACAACCAATCCCTCAGAAATACAAGCAATTTTCAGAGAATACTATGAAAAATTATATGCCAACAAACTGGACAACCTGGAAGAAATGGACAAATTCCTAAATGCTCACACACTGCCAAAACTCAAACAGGGAGAAATAGAAAATTTGAACAGACCCATAAGTAGTAAAAAAATTGAACCAGTTATCAAAAATCTCCCAACAAGTAAGAGTCCTGGACCAGATGGCTTCCCTGGGGAATTCTACCAGACATTTAAAGCAGAGTTAATACCTATCCTTCTCAAGCTCTTCCAAAAAATAGAAACGGAAGGAAAACTTCTGGACTCATTCTATGAAGTCAGCATTACTTTGATTTCCAAACCAGACAGAGATCCCACAAAAAAAAAAAAAGGAGAACTACAGACCAGAAACCTGATGAACACGGATGCAAAAATTCTCAACAAGATACTAGCAAATCGAATTCAACAGCTTATAAAAAGAATTATCCCCCATAATCAAGTGGGATTCATTTCTGGGCTTCAGGGCTGGTTCAATATTTGCAAATCAATCAATGTGATACATCACATTAATAAAAGAAAGGATAAGAACCATATGATCCTGTCAATAGATGCAGAAAAAAACATTTAACAAAATACAGCATACTTTCTTTAAAAAATCCTCAAGAAAGTTGGGATAGAAGTAACATACCTGAACATCATAAAAGCCACATATGAAAAGCCCACAGCTAATATCAGCCTCAGTGGGGAAAAATTGAGAGCTTTCCCCCTGAGATCAGGAACATGACAGGGATGTCCACTCTCACTGCTGTTGTTTAACATAGTGTTGGAAGTCCTGGCTTCAGCAATCAGACAACAAAATGAAATAAAAGACATCCAAATTGGCAAAGAAGAAGTCAAACTTTCACTTTTTGCAGACGACATGATACTCTACATGGAAAACCCAAAAGACTCCACCAAAAGACTGTTAGAACTGATGTGTGAATTAGCAAAGTTGCAGAGTATAAAATCAATGTACAGAAATCGATTGCATTTTTATACACCAATAATGAAGCAACAGAGAGAAATAAAGAAACTGATCCCATTTACAACTGCACAAAGAACCACAAAATACCTAGGAATAAACCTAACCAAAGATGTAAAAGATCTATATGCTGAAAACTATAGAAAACTTATGAAGGAAGTAGAAGTACAAAGAAATGGAAAAACATTCCATGCTCATGTATTGAAAGAATAAATATTGTTAAAATGTCAATATTACCCAAAGCAATCCACATATTCAATGCAATCCCAATCAAAATTGCACCAGCATTCTTCTCAAAGCTAGAACAAGCAATCCTAAAATTTGTATGGAACCACAAAAGACCCCAAATAACCTCAACTACAAAGCTGTAATCATCAATACAGTATGGTATTGGCGCAAAAACAGAAACATAGACCAACAGAATAGAATAGAGAACTCAGAATTGGACCCACAAATGTATGGCCAACTAATCTTTTACAAAGTAGGAAAGAACATCCAATGGAAAAAAGACAGTCTCTTTAGCAAACGGTGCTGGGAAAACTGGACAGCAACATGTAGAAGAATGAAACCAGACCATTTTCTTACACCATACACAAAAATAAACTCAAAATGTATGAAAGACCTAAATGTGAGACAGGAAACCCTCAAAACCCTAGAGGAGAAATCAGGCAACAACCTCTTTGACCTCAGCTGCAGCAATTTCTTACTGACACATCTCCAAAGGCAAGGGAATTAAAAGCAAAAATGAACTCCTGAGACCTCATCAAGATAAAAACCTTCTACACTGGAGAGGAAACAATCAACAAAACTAAAAGGCAACCAACGGAATGGGAAAAGATATTTGCAAATGACATATCGGTTAATGGGACAGTATCCAAAATCTTTGAAGAACTCACCAAATTCCATAACTGAAAAACATAAAATCCAGTGAAGAAATGGGCAGAAGACATGAATAGACACTTTTCCAAAGAAGACATCTAGATTGGCAACAGACACATGAAACGATGCTCAACGTCACTCCTCATCAGGGAAATACAAATCAAAGCCACACTGAGATGCCACCTCACACCAGTCAGAGTGGCTAAAATGAACAAATCAGTAAACTATACATGCTGGTGAAGATGTGGAGAAACGGGAACCCTCTTGCACTGTTGTTAAGAATGCAAATTGGTGCAGCCACTCTGGAAAACAGTGCGGAGTTTCCTCAAAAAATTAAAAATAGTACTACCCAATGACCCAGCAACAGCACTGCTAGGTATTTACCCAAGGGCTACAGGAGTGCTGATGCACAAGGGCTCATGTACCCCTATGTTTATAGCAACACTTTCAACAATAGCCAAATTACAGAAAGAGCCTAAATGTCCATCAATTGATGAATGGATAAAGGAGATATGGTATACACACACACACACACACACACACACACACACACACACACACACAATGGAATACTACTTGTCAATAAGAAAGAATAAAATCATGCCATTTGCAGCAACATGGATGGAACTGGAGGGTATTATGCTAAGTGAAATAAGTCAGAGAAAGACAGATATCATATGTTTTTACTCATATGTGGATCTTGAGAAACTTAACAGAAGACCATGGGGGAAAGGAAGGGGAAAAAATAGTTACAAACAGAGAGGGAAAGAGGCAAACCATAAGAGACTCTTAAATACAGAGAACAAACTGAGGGTTGATGGGGGGTGGGGGAAAGGGGAAAGTGGGTGATGAGCATTGAGGAGGGCACTTGTTGGGATGAGCACAGGGTGTTGTATGTAAGCCAATTTGACAATAAATTATATTTTTTAAAAAAAGAACTTACAAATTCAACACTCAAAAAATGAATAATCCAGTGAAGAAGTGGACAAAAGACATGAATAGACATTTATCCAAAGAAGACATCCAGATGGCCAACAGACACATGAAAAGATGCTCAACATCTCTCATCATCAGGGAAATACAAATTAAAACCATGATGAGATACTACCTCGCACCTGTCAGAATGGCTAACATTAACAACACAAGAAACAACAGGTGTTGGGGAGGATGAGGAGAAAGAGGAACCCTCTTGTACTTTTAGTGGGAATGAAAACTGGTGCAACCACTCAGGAAAACAACATGGAGGTTCTTCAAAAAGTTAAAAATAGAACTACCCTATGACCCAGCAATTACACCACTAGGTATTTACCCAAAGGATACAAAAACACAGAATTGAAGGGGTACATGTACCCTGATATTTATAGGAGCATTATTAACAATAGCCAAAGTACGGAAAGAGCCCAAATGTCAATTAACTGATAAATGGATAAAGAAGATGTGTACACACACATATATATATATACACACACATACATACATACACACAATGGAATATTACTTAGCCTTCATAAGGAATGAAATCTTGCCATTTGCAATGACGTGGATGGAGCTAGAGTGTATTATGCTAAACAAAATAAATCAGTCAAAGAAAGACAAGTACCATATTATTTCACTCATATGTGGAATTTAAGAAACAAAACAGATGAACATATGGGAAGGGGGAAGAGAGACAGAAAGAGAGAAAGAGAGAGGGAAAGAGAGAGAGAAACAATAATAAACACTTTACAAAAGAGAACAAACTGAAGGTTGCTGGAGGGAAGTGGGTAAGGGATGGGCTAAATGAGTGATGGGCATTAAGGAGGGCACTTGTATTGAGAACTGGGTGTTGTATGTAAGTGATGAATCACTAAGTTCTACTCCTGTAAACAATATTACATTATATGTTAGCTAACTAGAATTTAAATAAAAATTAAAAAAAAATTTCCTCAACCTCAAAAAGGAGATAGTTTTATAAAAAAAAAAAAAAGTAATGATTACAATAGCATGTGGTAAGTACTACAGAGAAGGAGAATGGTGCAGTGAAAAGAACATCTATCACAAGCAAGGCAGACTTGGGTTTAAATTCTGGCTCTGATCCTAGGAAAGTGGCCTTGGGCCAGTTCTCAGTCTCTGACTCAGTTACACCTTTATAAGCACATTGCTCATCTTGTGCCATCCTGTATACTGCTGGTTTGTTATAGGCTGTTTGTCTCAGAAATAATTTTATATTTTTTAAGAGAAGAATGTATTTATTACTCCACTGAGCAGTAAAATTAATATATAGTTTTTCTCATGACCCATCAACCAACACACAGAGCAAGCAATATCATATGCTCCGAGCCAATTGATTTGCTTACTCTGACATGATCTTTATTTCTGCCATTATTTCATGTTTTGTTGAGCAGTGTGAACTCTTTATGGCTGATGAATGCCAAACAATTGATAGTGTTGGAGATGCTGCAAGATGCTACGGCAGACTTTTACAATGGATGTTAAAATGCACATTTTATAGTAAGGGAGTACCTTCAAAAACCTGATGGAGATCGCTAATGATAAAGTTCAGCAGTCAATGAGGGGTTGGTGGAGGTCCTTTGACATCCGAAGATCAATTTAAATAGCCTTAGAGGAAGTGACTGATAATTGTTTGTATAGTAGCCTGCAGAAATTATGCCTGGAGATATGTTACAACTTCTGATTTGAAAAGCAGCAAATGGGGATTACTAATAGATGATACTGGGAAAAACATTGCTATATCCCTTTGATGTAAAGGTCTCATATTGTCCAGATTCAATTATCCTTTCCATATCTAATGGAATCATCCTGTACTAAATGGAATTTGTAACATTCTTATAGTGCCATGTTTTGTGGATGAAATGAGATGGTCTGTAAAAGTGCCTGACCTAATGTGTGGCACAGAGTAGGTTCCAATAAAACCCTCCTTTCCCTATAATTAAAGATTTTGTCAAAGAGTTAGAGCAAAAAATAGAAAAACAAAGAATAAAAAGACCTAACTCAATCTAAAGGATCAGAGGACACAGGACACAAATCTTGAAGAATAAATCAGAGTTTACCAAGTAAAGAAGCTGGGTGACTGTACTCAGTGTGGAGACAGAACAGCATAAGCTAAGGCTGGAATGTGACAGCACTGGACACACTGAGGCAACTGTGATTTGCATGGCTGGACAGTGGTAGAGTAGGAGATGAGACAGGGAAAATATACTGGGGTAAGATCATAAGGAGCATTGGGCTTTATCCAGAAGATTCCAAGGGATGATGAAAAAATGGTAAGTAGGGATGATCAGCTTCGTGTTGTACACTGGCTACAGCATGGAGGTCATACTAATGAGGAAAACACTGGACATGGGGGCCTATAATCCAGGTGAGTTGGAAGGAAGGGACTTATTTAAGGTAATATGAGTAGTCTGGGGAATGGAAAATATATATATAAAGGGTATTTAGAATAGAATCATCATAATTTGATTACTGGCTGATTGGGGGTGAGGGATAGGCCAAGGATGATCTCAGGATTCTGGCTCACTCTGCTGACTGGACGGATGCAGCATTCACTAAGAATACAGGATAAACTATATGCAGAGGGTTGGAATTCACAGGGTTGAGGCTTGGCAAGATTCTTTAGCACACAAGTCTTATCTGCTCCATATTGTCTTCTCTGTAATTCCATGATGATCTGTTTGCCTCTCTAATTCCAAAGATATGTAAAGATTATTCCTATCAATTCAATATTTGCTTGGATATAATTTCTGTGTAAAGTACTCTAATTGTTCTAGGCTCTGTAGCAGAAAGCTCATTTGCTTATCTGACAGGTACAACCCTCCTTCCTTGTGAACAGAATACCTGTTCTGTTAGGAATGATGATGCATCCCGTCACACAAGATCAGTCGTGACTGATAAAAACCAATGGTGCTGGTCTCACTGCATTTTGCCATGTACTTCCCAGCTTTCCATGAAGCTAGCCACAGCCATGTGACTTTTCTCTTGCAATTAAATCTAAAGCAAAATTTACTAGGATGTTTCAAGGAAAGATTTTTCCTCCTGTATTAGTCAGCTCGGGCTGCCATAACAAAATGCATAGATTGGGTGGCTTAAACAAGAGAAATTTATTTTCTCACAGTTCCAGAGTCTGGAAGTCCAAGACCAAGGTGTTGGCCAATTCTGATGTTGGCTTCCAGATGGCTTCTCTCCTACTGTGTCTCCACAGGGTGACCCCAAATGCATACTGAACAGTATCTTACAAGAAAATCTAGGAGCACCTGGGTGGCTCAGTGGGTTAAACTTTGGACTTCATTTCAAGTCATAATCTCACGTCCATAAGTTCAAACCTCACATCCAACTCTCTAATGTCAGCACAGAACCCATTTCACACGTTCTGTCTCCCTCTCTTTGTCCCTCCCTGCCCTCTCAAAAATAAATAAACACTTTTTTTAAAAAAACAGAAAGAAAATCTATAGCTCACATTTAAAAAAATCAAATTAGGGAGCAATTATACATGACATTATTATTAAATATGGTAGCCAATATTCAAAACATAATTTGACATAACACTTTACAATTATTTTGATTAGCTTTCATGATACTATAACATCATCTGGAGAAGTGCATTCCTTATAAGAGAAATATAATGAACCCTGTTTTCATACTATTTTTGTTTTGAATAAGTTTCTGGCTTAGAAGGGTTCAGAGGACCATAAATACTGACTAGAGACACAGGAAATACAATTATTAAAGAATACTGAAATCCAAGGGCAAGAATCCATATATGTGATGGATAATATGTCTAACTATCTGTGACTTTTTTTTGGATTCTGTAATTATTTTAGGATTTTCCCATAGTCCACTAGTAAAATAATTTCCAGTGTCATAAACAAAAGTCTTTGTGCTGAGAGTCTCAAATTTTATGAATTTAGAAAAAGTACTAAACATACACCAAAAAGCCAGAAGAATCAGCTTTCCCCTAGACTAACAATATCACATTTGGAAAATCAGCTGTTTTCTGACTCATTCTGAAAAGCTAGGATAACGTCTCAGCTTCTTTAATAATACCAGAAGCCTAGCAGTGGTCAGAAATGTCAATGGTTACATAGTGATCCATATGATAGATTGTGGAAATTTAGTGTACATGGAATTATGTCCTTTCCTCAAGCTTTGGTCTGTATGTTGTTTTCTTATTCAGGACTGTGGGAGTTTAGAAGAAAGCTCCTTAAAAGGAACACAAAGACTCTATTCTATTATGCATGATACTGAGAAAAAAAGCAGCTCCAATGGGCTAATGAACTTTGGTTCTGTGGACATGAGGTCAGTGGATTTGAAGGCCATTGATAAATGGTCTTCTGAACTGGGATGGAACAGGAGAGTAAATATTGCCTCTTATTGTGGACCCTAGGCAGTAATGAGATTCCTTCACTGCCTTCCATCCACATCATTGCAGACTGTGCTTGTCCTATCCAATGTTCATTTTCTACATCAAATATTCCAAAAATATTTGTGAAAACAAAGCATCCCACTAGAAAATGGACATTCTCAGCCTCCCATACAGCTAGCCACATGTACAGTTTTGATCAATGACACATAGGCAGAAATCTATTGGAGATTTCTGGGAAAGTTTTATTTTCCTGATATAGGCATGACTCTTCCTTCCTTTTGTCCCTTTGCTAGACACAGGTATGAAGTTGAACTGTGACCATGAAGTAATGCTGGGGGAAGCCTGCTCTCTAAAGATGGTGGAATAAGAAGAGGCAGGAAGATTGGGACATTGATGACTCAGCCTTCAGTTGCCTATATCTAAAGTCTCATGTAAGGGGAAAAAAAATCCCTCTGTTTTATAAACCAATGTGGTTAAACTTCTGTTACCTGCAGCTGAAAGGCATCCTTGATGATGCATCTGTAAGTGAAATGAGCCTCTGGCAAAATTGTAAGACATTGTTCAAAGTAAAAGAGACCTTTTCATCTCATTCTCTGTGCCTCTCTTCATGACATTTCTTCCATCTGGGTTGCCCTGTCCTCCAAACATCTCTACTAGCACGTGTTCATTTATTCGTTAGTGTTGCAGTTATGTGCCAAGCACTGTGCTATTAAAAACAATCACATATGGGGGCGGCTGGGTGGCTTGGTTGAACATCCAGCTTCAGTTCAGATCATGATCTTGTGGTTCATGAGTTCAAGCCCCACATCAGGCTCTGTGCTGACAGCTCAGAGCCTGGAGCCTGCTTCAGATTTTGTGTCTCCCTCTCTCTGCCCCTCCCCTGTTCTCTAAGAATTGATAAACATTAAAAAAAATTTTTTTAAATCACATACAGGCGCACCCTGGGTTGTTCAATTGCTTCAGCATAGATTCGTGATTTTGGCTCAGGTCATGATCCCAAGATCGTTGGACTGAGCCCATGTCAGACTCTGCACTGAGTGTGGAGCCTGCTTAAGATTCTCTCTCTGCCCTTCTGCACCTCTCTCTCACTTGCACTCTCACACTTTCTCTCTAAAATAAAATAATAATAATAATAATAATCACAAAGTTTGGTCACAGTCTAGTGAGAAAAGTAAGATGTGCAAATAAATCCTCATTATTAAATGTGCTAATTGCTGAAACAGAGAAACCTCAAAGTCTCAGGTCACAAAAGACTGGACAGCCAGCACTAGAGGGTCAAAGAAGGCTTCCTAGTAGAAATGATAATTGACTTTGCTTTAAAAGAATCCACTTAAGTAAAAAACAAAAACAAACAAACAAACCACCTTCTTTCATAAAGCAGCCCTGCAATGGCTCCATCAGGAAAAAAACCAACCAACAAACAACAACAACAAAAACCTTTCCTACAGAACCTTATTTGTCCTTGATAACATCAATCCTTTCTTGCTTGAAGGTTGTTAAAGAGTGTGCCTTCCCTCCTTTACAAGACTTAATAACCCTGAAGGCAGGAACGACATCTGACTAAACCTCACAGCCTCCCCTGGTACCTGGTACATCTTCGATCCATGATAACTGGTAGTTGAATGGGCATCACTGATCTTCCTTTCACTTCCTATGACCCAGTGCCCTAGCTGCAGCTTCCCTGAGTTCCGGCTTACGTGGTTGAAGACATCTCGTCACCAGATGTTTGTTACATTAATAACCTTTGTCAAATTGGGAGACATGTTTAAAAAAATACAAAGCACTTTTGTAGCAGATAAATATGTAGAAAAGTATTATATGTTGGCTGACTATACTCTCTCCTGAAGAGAGTTGGACAGGTAGCAGGGAGAGGGCAGACCTAGCTAGGGAGGTGGGGGCTCTCTGCTGGGAACAGTCAAACTGGAGCAGCTGTGCATCAGTTTCCTATGGCTACCGTTAAAAATTACCACAGACTGGGTGCCTTTAAACCACGAAAACTTATTTTTTCATAGTTCTGGAGGGCAGAAGTCTTGAAATCAAGGTCTCAGCAGGGTTGGTTCCTTCTGGAGGCACTGTGGGAACATCTGTTCCATGCCTCTCTTCTAGTTTCTGGGGGCTGCAGGCAATTCTTGGTGTTCTTCTCTTATATGTGCATTACTCTATCCTCTGCCTCTGCCTTCACATGACTGTCTCCCCTAGGTGTCTCTTCCCTTTCCCTTCTCCTATAAGAATACTTTTCATTGAGGTTAGGGCCCACTTGGATCCAGATGATATCTTCTGGAGATCCTTAACTTAGCTACAATTCCAAAGACTCTTTTTCCAAATAAAAGCACACTCAGAGGTTCCAAGTGGGCATATCTTTCGAGGGGACACCATTCAATCCACTACAAGTTCTGTTGATGCTCTCCCTCCCCCCCACCAAGAAAGGATTGATAAGACTGGTCAGAAAACAAGGGTCTTCTCTAATCATGTTTTAAGTCGGTTAAGGGAGAGGTCAGAAGGTTCCTAGGATGCAACAGAGCAATAGAACCATTTTAGAAATGGTTGCCTAGGCCCTATCAGGTCTCATCTCTGCAGAACCAAACCAGGAAAGATTCTTTCCATAGAATAGTTTTTCTCTATCTAAACTCATTTTACCTCCATAATTAAACCTCACAGACAGGCTACAGGAAAATTATCTTCTGCCCAAGCACAAACCATATGGTGTCACTCTTTTATTTTTTAACAGAAGAATTTTCTTTAAATTTTGGAATTGTAACAGAGGAATTTTGTTTAAATCTCAGTTCGTGGACTTACAGCGTTGGGTCTATATTACTATCATCCTGTAATAGCATTTATATAATAACACCAGATACAGTTTTCTAGGTGTGTTTTAACTGTATTTAATAGGTCACCTCTGTTTGATGACTTTTTCCTCATTAAGAATGAATCCTGTAACATAAGAACTATGAAATTACAGAATTCTTCAGAGAAAGAATGATTTTTCTCAAAGACTTTTTGTAAAATAAAACATCTCCTTACAACAAACTTGGCTATCATCCACAATACATGTTTATTATAAAGCAGATGAGACTAAGAATGTAGTCTCTGAGTTACCACCAAGAGATTATTGCCAACAGCCCTGAAAGCTATATTATGATACTCACCATCATTTACCATGACCCAGGTACCCTATGCTTTCAGTCTGGTCTGCCTATGGTCATGTCACTATCTTCTAAGATTGCATAATTGACAGAATTATTTTTATAAAGATTAATTAAATACAAAGCCCTCAACCTTTTCACCAATCCTTTTTAAAACTTTATTGGGGTGCCTGAGTGGCTCAGTTGGTTAAGTCTGACTTTGGCTCAGGTCACAGTCTCACAGTTCATGAGTTTGAGCCCTGCATCGAGTTCTGTGCCAAAAGCTCAGAGCCTGGAGCCTGCTTCAGAGTCTCTGTCTCCCTCTCTCTCTGCCCCTCACCCACTGACACTCTGCCTCTGTCTCTCTCTCAAAAATAAATTAACATTAAAAAAAAATAATAAAAACAAAATAAAATAAAAAAGCTTTCCCACACTGAAGCAAGGGTTTTGGCATCAACACTGAGATCAGTTTTGAAGTCTGGATTATTCATTTTAATGACATTGTTTAAACTCTATTCTGCCTAATGTCATTCTTCTTTAATGCATTTTTAAGTTTATTTTTTTATTAAAAAAAATTTTTTTAATGTTTATTCATTCTTGAGAGACAGAGAGAAACAGAGCACAAGCAGGGGTGGGGCAGAGAGAGAGGGAGACACAGAATCCGAAGCAGCCTCCGGGCTCTGAGCTGTCAGCACAGAGCCTGACGTGGGGCTCAAACTCATGAACCACAAGATGGTGACCTGAGCCAAAGTCAGGCACTCAACCGACTGAACCACCCAGGTACCCCAAGTTTATTTATTTATTTTTGAGAGTGGGGAGGGGCAGAGAGAGAGGGATAAAAATAATCCCAAGCAGGGTCCACGTGTCAGAGCCCAATGCAGAAGCTGGATGCAGGGTTCGATCTCACAAACCATGAGATCGTGACTTGACCTGAAATCAGGAGTTTGACACTTAACCAGCTGAGCCTCCCAGGCACCCCTTTAACACATATCCTTAATGCCAAATATATATATGTGGTTTATTACAAAAAACAGTACTCACTTGACCCCCTCTATTTTCTTCCACAAAGACAACCATTTCCAACTATTTTGGCTTTTTCTTTTAGCATTTAACTCCTATTTCTAAATAATATATTTATAAAGCTACTTAGTAATTTTTAAAGGTCTTAGCCATTTTTAATGAATTTCCTCTGTAGAACATAAGAATTTAGTTCCCTTTCATGCTTATACCTCCCCTAAGCACAGACTTTTCCCTTTCTTTCATCTTTCCTACAAAGTTAAAATATAATTTCAATCAAATAAATATTTTGTATTTGCATAATTATGTATAAACACTATCCACACCTTAGCCATGATGTTTTTTTTCTTTTTATGTAACTTTCATTTCATCTATATTTAATAACCACCTCTTTTTAATTAACCTGGATTTCTATGTACCTACCAGACAACTTCTTAGCAGAAGTGCATCTATCACATTCATCTTCTTGCTGTGTCCTGCCCTCCTGATCCAATCTGGACTGCTTATCTCTGGGCCCGCTGCCCAGCCCTCATTCTAACATCTCCTTTATCCTTCTTCCCAGGCATCTCCTTTCCCTCTCATTTGTGTTAGATCTCCTGAATCTCCTATTTTTCTCTTTCTCAGCTTATTTTCTCCTTTAGGAATAATACATTCTCCCATAATTTCCTAAGAAATGGTACACTGTTAATTTTGTAAGAACATTCATTTCTGGAAATGAATGCTTTGTTCACTAGACAAATCATGACACGTCTCTCAGGACAGGTCAAGTTTTACCTCCTCCAGAAAAATTTTTCTGACTGCCTCAGGCAAAGTTAATCTTTCCTCCCTATGTGTTTCTATAACACTTCATTTATTAATCTCCTCACTCATCCATCCATTCACCCATTCATTTACATTTCCAGCAAATATTTATTGAGTACTCTCATGGGCCAGGCACAAAGGTGCCAGGCACAAAGATGAACAAACTTGATTTGAATTTGTTCACCCAGGAGAAGCCAGGGAAAGAGACTGAGAAAGAGAGGCCAATGAAAAAGGAGGCCAATCAGTCGAGAATGATATTACACAAAGAGGAGAAGTGTTTTTTAAAGGACAAGATAATCACCTTTGTTAGGGGATGCTGAGAGGTACAGTAAGGTAAGAACCAGAAATATATGTTGCAGAAGACAACACAGGACTCACTGATGACTTGGGCAAAGGCAATTTCTGTAGATACAGGGCAGGAAACCTGTCTGAAGTGAGATGAAAGAAGAAATCAAGAAGTACAGGCGTAGGCATAGGTAGTTCTTTGGAGACTTTTTTCTGGCAAGCGAAGCAGAGAGATAGGTATTTGAAGGGGAATGTGCGGTTGAGAGAGGCCTTTCAGTCATGACAGACACTATGACATGCTGAATGCTGTTGGAACAGACCCAACAGCGGGCAAGGCTGAGATGAAGGAAAGAGGGGGGATCCCCAAAGAATCTTCTAGCTCTTGGTCTCTATCCCCCTCTGATCAACCTTCTCTATCTTTCCTTGATGATTTCTTTTCTTATTTTCTCATTGTTCCAAATTAATGATAAGTGGAACATGTAAAAGATTTCTCAAAATCTAAGGTTCATTTTTACAAATCCAACACTTGATTGTTTTTGTTGTCTCTTCTGTGGCTCTTAAGTGAAAAAAAAAAAAAAAAAATCCCCAGTCCACTGAGAAGTTATTTATCCTTAGGATAAACTTCCGATACCACTTAAAAATATTTGAACTTGCACAAGTTACGTAAGATCTTTTTGCTACAGTTTCATGAAAATGGGTTTAATAGTAATAGCCAATCCACGAACTGTTTTCAGGATTAAATGGAACACTAGTAAAGTACAACAAATAATGTCTGATACACATTAAAGACTTGATAAATGTGTTGTCACATTTGTTGTGCTATTGTGGTCATCATCACCTTTATCTTCATCTTTGTCATCATTATCATTTAAGGTTGAGAGAAGATGAGAAAGGACAGCTCCAAATAAATGTCCTTTTGCCTAAAACCTAGCCCCTTAGATGGAGGTAGGGTCACATTGTCATATTAGTTTGACCTATCATGTAAACCCACACACACACACACATGCACACAGGATGCTTATATGTAGCACAAATTCTGATGTTAGAATGTTAGTTTTTTGTGTTTTTTAAATAATACTCAAGTCTTCATTTCAAACAGCTAAGCCAAATATAATTTTCTATGAAAAAAAACCTTATTAACTGTTTTTGAAGTCTAAATATGTTTTGCATATGCAATAAAAATTAACTTTTGAGTCTGTTTTCAATTATAGCTGAAGAAAATGGCAAAATTGTAAAACCAGGCTGGTCTCTCCTGCAGTTATGGGTCCTTTGCTGACTTTGAGGAACACTTACTTGTCATATCTATGCACTTTGCCTACCTGTACGAGTTTGTTTCAGGATGATTTCTCAGGCTCTCAACCCTGTTCAATGGTTCACTGCAATTCTATCTCCTGCCAAAGCACTTCATTTTTTCATAATAAACAACAAAATCAATTAAGAAATGCTAATTAACAACAACAGACAATTTAATGTTTGAAAATGTGAGAGGAAAAGTTTGAGCAAAATACAGAATGTCGAAGGGGCACCTGGGATGCTCATTTGGTTGAGCGTCCAACTCTTGATTTCAGCTCAGGTCCTGATCCCAGGGTTGTGGAATCGAGTCCCATGGTGGGCTCTGTGCTGAGCATGGAGCCTGCTTAAGATTCTCTCTCTTTTCCTCTGCCTCTGTCCCCATCGTATGCTCCCTCTCTCTCTAAAATTAAAAAATAAAATATAGGATGTAGGATATTTCAGTGACTTCTATTTAAACATGACTTAAAGAAACACAAAGGATAGAATTTTGTTTTGGCAAGATGGCAACACTGCCATAAACAAAAAACTAAAACAAAGACATGATCTAAGGGATAAGTACCTGATTCCCAGTCAAACAGTATCCTAACAGATTTGTTTCCCAAATGGTGAATGCATTACATCAGCAGTACCAGTAAATTAAAATAAATGTAATTCCTTTATTTGCAAAAAATGGTTTTAAATAATCTTGACCATCTCCAGACTATTGTGAAGTATTTAAACACCCCATTAAGGATGTCAAATACAAAATTGGTTGAGCTCTTCTATGACAATAATGAAAATGACAGAGCCAATTAGAGTATCAGAATATCAAACATTAAAGATGAAAAAAATCTTAGGGGCACCTGGCTGGCTCAGGTGGTAGAACATGTGACTTTGATCTTGGGATCGTGAGTTTGAGCCTCACATTGGGTGTAGAGATTACCAAAAAAATAAATAAAAGAATTATGAAATTGTTTAAAAAATAAGAAAGAAAATAAAAGAATGTTAGAAATAACCTTACCCTAATCTCTTAAATTATGTAGAAGAAAATTGAATATCAAGAATTGTGAAGGGTCTGATATTTTGCCATGCTTACAAGTGAATGCATTAACCTGCCCACAGATTTATAGAGGCTGGAAAAAGACACAAGACCCCTGGATCAGAGACAAAAGACTTTATTATCCATGGAATAGCAGGCAATATGAGCTTCATGTTCAAACTGATTGCCATTGCTTCCCTAGTCCCATCAGGGTGATGAGCTCCAGTGGATGCTATACAAGCTAAGGAACCTTGAGTTTAGGAAACCCTCAATCTTACAGGGTGGATGTTAGCAAACCTGTCTACTGTTTTCCAGGAAGGAAAAATTATCTTATCATCCTGGTCAGGAAGCAGATCTGGCATCTGCCCTGGAGGGAGACATTAGCTCTACAAACATCTGTGCAAACAGAACAAATGCCTCTTGTTCAGAAGATATGCAGAAAAGTGAGAGACACATGTTGAATTGTCTTTCAACACTAAGATTTAGGGAGGCGAAAAAGATTATTTAAGATCACCATCTAAACTGCTGAGTTCTTAATTACATTCTATTATACATAATTAATTCTATTATACAAAATATAATAGAAATATATTATTTCATATTTAATAGCTAGGTGGACATACCCTAAGCTGTGAGTCCTAATGAACTAATTGAAACCCTAAGGTGTGAATCCTAATGAGCTACTGAGTTCATTTTCTCTCTGAATTCAGGAAGGACCTGTGACTTGATTTTAATTAAAAAAATAAAAAATAAAAAATAATAACATATATGTGCATATATATTATGTATATATATAATAATATTCATTTATACATATACTAAAGGTGTTGGGATGTTATCCTATGACTAGATTACTCATCTATCTATTATCTATTTATCTATATGTATCTATATCTCAGGACACCTATGGTATATAGATAGACAGATATATAGATAAATCATCTAAGATTACACACACACACACACACACACACACACACACACACACACACACATGAAATCTCTTAGCAGACCAAGACCAAGACCTGCTGGCCTTGAAGAAGCAAACTCATATAGTGACTGTGGAAGGGTTGATATAGCAGTCAATTTTGGGTGTCCTCTTGGACCTAAGGACAACCTCCAGCCAAGAGCCAATAACAAGATCCTCAGTCACAGAGCCACAAGGATCAGAATTCTGCCAACAGTCTAAACAAGTCTAGAAGCAGATACTTCCCTACTTGAACCTCTAGGAGAGAATGCAGCCTAATCAACATCTTGATTGCAGCTTTTTGAATCCCTGAACAGAAGCTCCTCAGCTAAGCTGTGCCCAGACTTCTGACCCAGAAAACCTATAGGCTAATAAATATGTGCTGTTTTAAGCTGGCAATTTGTTATGCAGCAATAGAAAACTAATGCAATAACAGCTCAGTACAGACCAGAATTTAATATATGGAATATGTCTTCAAGTTTACGCTGACACCACTTTGATTATTCCTTAGATTTTCTAAGTCACTTCTACAAATTTGGTTGTTTGTTTTTGCTTCATAGTCATCCCATCCAAAATAGAACCAAGGTTAATAAGCTTTCAGGTGATTCCCTGTTTCCTTTGGTGAAATCTTATTAATTATTCCAGTCCACAGAGTCTCTCTTTACTGAACCTATGCTTAGTATATTACTACAAAATTTAGCATTTGATTGTTCTTAACAATTGTACTGTTTTTCCAGCAGAATGCAGATCCTCTATTTAGTCTTACAGATATTTTTATACTTCCCACAGTATTTGCAACAGTGTCAGGCAAAAAGGAGATGCTTATTAAATATCTGCTGATTGATAAACATGATCTGATTATTCAGAAGCTTCTGTTAACAACTGACCTGGATATTACAGAATTTAATCAATATAAAATTGCCACACTCTCTACACCCCTCATCTGCCCTGAGTTGTTCTGCCTCATCTCCAAAGCCCAGGACTAAAGAAAGCTCTAGAAAAAGTGAGATTATGGACAGATAAATAGACAGACAGACAGACAGACAGATAGATTGATAGAGAAATAAAGGGACACCTGGGTGGCTCAATCATTTGAGCTTCTAACTCTTGATTTCAGCTGCAGTCTGATCTCATGGTCCTAGGATTGAGCCTCATGTCACACTCTGCACGGGGAGTGGAACCTGCCCTTGATTCTCTCTCCTTCTCCCCTGTCCCTCTTTCCCGCTTGTGTGCACTCTCTTTCCCTCTAAAAAATAAAAAAAATAATAGAAAATATGAGATGTCTCTCTCCCCCCCACTCTGTCCCTTGCTCACTTGCCCCCTCTTTCTTTCAAAAAGAAAGAAAGAAAGAAAAAAAGAAAGAAGGAAGGAAAGAAAGAAAGAAAGAAAGAAAGAAAGAAAGAAAGAAAGAAAGAAGAAAGAAAAGAAAAAAAAGAAAAAAATGAGATGTCAAAATCACTTTCTGGGTTAGTTCTATTCTCAGTTACTACATGGCATAATTTATCCCCATGTCAGAGGGCACATCCAGTTGAATATTCAGGATCAGTCCTTATATATAAATTAAAATCAGAATTTCAACATACATGCTCCCCCCAAAAATAATATAATGGATAACTGGATGATTCTAAAAACAAGGAGAAAAGAAATTGCAAATATACTTCTAAAACTACAGACTTCATTGTAAATGAATGAATGAATGAATGAATGAATGAATAAACGTGTCTAAGCCAGTCACTTCTAATACCTAAAACTCTCTGTAGTGGCAAGCAGCCAGCATTCTTGGGATTATGTACCATAAAACTTTTGCATCATAAACCTTTCGTGTTTTACTTCAAACTAAAATATACCTGACAAGATAAAATAGCGGATAGTGTCAGGTTTGCCTTATGCCTTAAGAAAAAGAACTGATGAGGCCAAAAAAATTGGTAGCGATTGCTATGACTCTTGTATGCTTGTCCATTCTCTACATGGAGTAGGAGGAGACAAAATCCAAACATATGTAAAAGTCTAGTTATTAAAAACAACCACATAACTTTCCTAACCTAAAAATATGGTGCTGTAGGTGTATTTTTTTGCCCCTTCCATATTTGAGGAGTGCTCTTTCTTTTTCACACACACACACACACACACATTGAAATTTCTGCTTATCTCTTACTTACATGGACTTGTCAATAATTGTAAATAATCATCTGCCATTTGGCCTCAAATCAGTAGCTACTTACAGTTTCCTTTTAAAAATAACCTTATTAAAACAATTGCTGTGATTCTAAAGCATAAAAGTCTAAGTACAGAGCTAGTGATAATGTTAATGACCTAACTTTTGTTTTTGTTACATTTCTTTGGGTAAATCACCTTTCTTTTCCATGAAATTCCTTGAATTGCAGTTTCTTAGATGGCTTTCAAATAGTTTTAATTGATCCTGACTTGCTGCTGGTACTTATCTTTCAGTCTATACTAAAAACAAAGTATTTTAAAATAGAATTTCAAAACAGTATCAAAACAACCACTTCCCTTATGAAGAATACATTACACAATTATTCAGTGCCTTGCTCATATTCTGTGTTCAGTATATATTTGGAGAATTAACAATAGCAAAAAAAAAAAAAAAAACAAAACTAGGAGAGTTCATTACAAGCAGAACTATTCCTGCAAGTTATGCTAAAGAAAAATTTTCAGACTGAACAGCAATGACACCAGATAGAAACTTTGTACTATATGATAAAAGGAAGAATACTAGAAATACTCTTTTTAAAAAGACAATAGAGGGGCGCCTGGGTGGCGCAGTCGGTTAAGCGTCCGACTTCAGCCAGGTCACGATCTCGCGCTCTGTGAGTTCGAGCCCCGCGTCGGGCTCTGGGCTGATGGCTCAGAGCCTGGAGCCTGTTTCCAATTCTGTGTCTCCTTCTCTCTCTGCCCCTCCCCCGTTCATGCTCTGTCTCTCTCTGTCCCAAAAATAAATAAATGTTGAAAAAAATAAATAAATAAATAAATAAATAAATAAATAAAAAGACAATAGAGGGGTGCCTGGGTGGCTGAGTCGGTTGAGCACCTGACTCGATTTCAGCTCAGGTCATGATCCCAGGATTGTGGGATGGAGCCTGCTTAAGATTCCCTCTCTCTCTCCCTCTACCCATCTCCCCCATCGCACTCTGTCTCTTTAAAAAAAAAAAGATTAATGCAAATATTATACTACTATATATTGGGGATTATAACATGTAGACTTGAAATATATATGATAGTAATACTACAAAGTTTGGTGGCGTAAGTGGAAATATAGGTATATGGTTCTTATATACAATTTTGTATAAGTTATTCATTATTCAAGGTAAACTATCACAAGTTATAGATACATAATGTAAACCCTAAACAACTATTAAAATATAAAACAAAAATAAGCACTTAAACAGCCAATAAGAAAAGAGGGCGATGTTTGCAAACTGGCAGCATAGGAATTTCTATTGCTCATTCTCTCCCAGAAACATCAATTTAAACAACTATATAGTAGGAAATACATTAACCTTATACATACTGTTCCAGAAAAATAGAGGACGATGGAACCCATCCCAAATCATTTTATAAGGCCAACACAATGCTCCAATAAACACAAAAAAATCCTTAATAAATTACAAGCAAATTGAAATCAGCAATATATAAAAATGATAATACATCATGACCAAACCAGAATTATCTCAAGAATACAAGGAAGATTAAAAAAAAAAAAAAAAATACAAGGAAGATTGAACACTTAAAAATCAAAACAACAAAAAAGGGATAAAATATTGATCTTAATAGATGTAGAAAAAAATAGTTGACAAAATTCAGTATTTGTGATTAAAAAGCAAAAATGAAAACTCTAAGCAAAGTGGTAATAGAAGGAAACACTCTAACCTTGGTATCGGGGTTATGCTGGCCATAAAACAACCCAAATTTATTATCTTACAGTTCTGGAAGTCAAGTCTAAAAAGGGTCCCACTGGACTAAAATCATGGTGTCAAAGGACTGAGTTCCTTCCTTGAAGCTCCAAAGGAGAATCCTTTTTATTTGCCTTTTCCAGTTTCTAAAGGCTGCCTCCACTCCTTAGTTTGTGGCTCTGTTCCATCTTTAATCTCACTTTGCAGCATGCTGATTCTCTTTCTTCCACACATAAAGAACCCCTGTGATTACACTGGGCTCACACGGTTAATCCAGGATAATCTCCTTATTTTAGGGTCAACTGATTGGCAACCTTAACTCCATCTGCTACCTTAATTCCTGAGGATTAGAACATGGACATCTTTGGGTAACCATTATTCTGCCTACCACAACCCATATCTCCACATACTATTAACCCACCCCTGGATTATTTCAGAGAAATCCCACACATCGTATCATCTCACACATAGCTATTTCAGTATGTGTTTTTATTTTTTATTTTTTTAAGTTTATTTATTTACATAATCTCTACACCCAACATGGGGCTCCAATTCATGACCCCAAGCTCAAGAGGTACACACTTCTCTGACTGAGCCAGCCAGGTGCCCCGCAGTATGCATTTTTAAAAGATGAAATCTTTAAAAGATGCATCTTTTAAAAAGTCACACGTAAAAAATAGCAAAAATTACTTAAAAGCATCAACTATCCTGTAATTAGATATCTCTTATTCTATCATGATTTTAAAAAAAAATTTCCAGGGGCACCAGGATGGCTCAGTCGGTTGAGCATCCTGACTCTTAATCTTGGTTCAGGTCATGATCTCACAGTTGGTGAGACTGAACCCTGCGTCAGGCTCTGTGCTGACAGTGTGGAGCCTGCTTGGGATTCTCTCTCTCCTCTCTCTCTGCCCCTGCCCTGTGCACACACACTCTCTCTCTCTCAAAATAAATAAATAAGCATAAAAAATAAATAAAATATTTTGCAGATTGAAAGAAAATTCAAATAAGATTCATAGCTTGCTTTGAATAATTTTCTATTTAAAGGACATTTCTGGGGATCCGTAATATTACTTTAAATCATTTTAATTATACTGTTGGTTAAATATATACAAACATGAAACCAGATATAAATTCCTCAACTTTCGGGGGTGCCTGGGTGGCTCGGTCAGTTAAGCATCCATCTCTTGGTTTCGGCTTAGGACGTGATCTCACGGATCATGAGTTCCAGCCATACGTCAGGCTCCGTGCTGACCATGCAGAGCCTGCTTTGGGATTCTCTCTGTCTCTGTCTCTCTCTCTCAAAAATAAATAAATAAACATTTAAAAATACTACTTACGTGTATGACTCTCATATATCTATAAAATAAAAAGTACTCTTGAAAGAAACCCATGTACCCAGTTTGAGAAACACTGTTCCTATAACACTGTCTGCATCGTTCATTTTGCAATCAGTTGTATCAAGTCCTATGAGAGCCCTTCATTGCCTAAAGCTGTTGATTAATTTCATCATGTGATTACCATTCTTCAGGACACACCTTGGTCACCTACTATTTGCCAGTCACTTTTCCTAAGTAGAAAGAAACACAAAGGTGAACAAAACCTGGTCAATTGCTCATAGTGAATTTTTGAAATATTATGTATTATCAGAACCACTGGACTATAAGCTCAGTGAAGATGTGAACCAACTATTATGTGTCTTTATATTCTCTAAGGAGCCTAACAGAGTGCTTTTAAGTCAGTAATCAATGTTCAATAATTGATTTGACTTGAAAGCCTTTATTTTACTCATTCAGTTAAATTTGGCAGGCTGACTCAGAGAGAACCATGCAACTGTATTTCTCTTTTCAGCTTTAGAATGAAGAAGAGGTGAGCGTGTATGTTTGTTTTTCGGCAATGATGGCGAAGAAAAGGATGCTTGGTGATAGACAGCCACTGTGGAAATTTGGAGCCAAGCAAGTCATAAAGCTGACTCCGTCGGGTACAGATCCTTACCAGTCAGCGTAATAGATGGATAGCTATTATGGGTCAACAGTGATGGATGGAATTTGCTCAGAATAGCACAACACATTCAGCTCTTTGGGGACCAGGAACATCTATCACTAATGATTAATCCTTTCATGAAGTTAACAGAGCTCTTTTCTTACATTCTTTGCTCTTTGTATGGGGCCCACCGTCCTGCTCAAGAAATGTTTACTTTCTGGCACTATGCTATGTATATGGTTCCTAAGTATTTAATCAGGGGACTGCATGGTAGATTTGTCCCAACTCCCAGAACTGTTTCACAACCTGTTTTCCAGCATGTTCCCAGTCCTTACAATTTCTCCTACTGGAGACACTCTTTGGCTTGTGTCAACTAATAATACATAACCCTTTAAAAAAATTCAATATGAGCAATTAGCCAACTTTTATTCATGTGATACAAATTTCAATATAATACCGAAAAGGGAACTTTTATAGACATCAACATATTTTAAAGCAATAGATTCATATATTCATTCTCAATGAATGCAGGAAGGGCATACACGGAGTGAGATGAGTTTTGAAACACATGGCACATGCTGCTACTGTCCAAGAGGGTCAGTGAAATTTGGTGGCCCTGAGGAGCACGGGACCATAAAGACACTAAAAACAGAGAGCTATATCACAATTACATAAATCTGGGGTCTTTAATTATTCATATTTTTACTCATCCTTGACTATGGTATAAATCCCTTAAGGGCAGAGACCAGATTGTGCACATCTTTGCATCCCAGCCATAGAACTCAACGTGTTAGACCAACACCATGGTCATCACCTGGGAACATGTTAGAAATGCAGAATCACAGGCCCCATCCTAGACATAATCAAAATCTACGTTTAAACAAACTTCCAAGTGCTTTAAAGATGAAGAAGCAATGCTCTCCAGCACTGGCATAGTGCCATATGCACAATAAGATTCAATACCTGTGTTAATCAACCATAAGCCCAAAAACTTTATAAACCGTAACTCTATCAGGTGTATAGGTCTGAGAGAGAAAATATGAGAGAGAAAGGTAAAAAGCAGGCACTATAATAACACGCACATTACGGGAATGTTGTACTTTTTTGTGAACCCACATAATTACATGCCAAAAGAATGGGACCGTCTAGCATATCTGTCTTCCAAGTGAGGTGTTTGCCTCTGAATGTACACAAAACCATCCTATCATATACGGAGAGAGAATGTTAGAATTTCTATTCGCATTTTTAAAAGAGCTCTACTAATATTTAACATTGAGGTTGACCCTGGTACCTACACTCAGTCTGCATGCCAGATGGTACGTGAACTCGTAGCGACACTCTTAGTTTACTGACATTTTCTGCAGTTTATATGTGCAGCGACTGTAACTAAATGACCAAAGGACTTCAAAGATTCCTTTAAGAGAAATGCAGATTGAAGATAATCCATGTAAATACAAGGAAAGCAATGACAAAAACAATCACAGTAGGTGGGGCACCTACTTCAGCTTAGCTCACAGTCTCACGGTTTGGTTTGTGAGTTCAAGCCTTCCATCCACATGGGGCTCGCTGCTGTCAGCACAGAACCTGCTTCGGATCCTCTGCCCCCCTCTGTCTCTACCCCTTCCCTGCTCACAATCTCTCTCTCTCTCTCTCTCTCTCTCTCTCTCAAAAATAAACATTAAAAAAAAAAAAACAACCAGAGTAGGCACTTACAGTCTTTATGTAAGCTCTTTGTCAGTCACATTCAAGACAAAAGTAGTGATAATCAAATCAAGTCTGACCTGAAATCAGCTAAATTCCCTAAATTTTGTAAGAGCTTTATTGTGGCATAATTGATATACAAATAACTGCACATATTTGGTGTGTACTATTTATCATTCTTTTTCACTAGATATATTTTAAAATAATTTTTATTATTTAAACTTCCCCAAAGCTCCACTATCACTCATGATTAGCTTTCCCTAAGAGCACGTTTTCATCTCTGCATACTGTGCTTTGTGAGACAGACCTTCCAGCAAGAACCGCTGATATGCTGAGTTCTGAGGATATACTCGGTAGAACCAAACCAAACAAAACAAAACAAAACAAAACAAAACAAAACAAAAGACACACACACAAACACAAGGAGCAGAACAGTGCATAAAGTGAGTGTATTTTATGGAAGAAAGAAATCCACAATTTCTTTTTTTTCAATTTAAACACATCTCCATGAAATTTCACAATACTGGAGTCCAAGAGAAGGACCTACAATATTCTAGAGAAGGTCATATTTAAGGATCATATTTAAGGACCAGGAATTAGAATAATTTTAGACCTCTCAACAACAATACTAGGAGAAGAAGAAGACAATGAAAAAATTCCTTTCCCATTCTGAAGACACATTACTTTTATTTTAGAATTCTATATCCAACCAATTAGCATAAAGGATAAAATACATTTTGAGACATGCAATTGAAAAAAGAGATACTTCCCAAAAAGCTATTTCTCAGAAAGCTTATAGATAAGATTAATGAAAATACAGGCATAAACCGAAAAAAGAGGAAGGTATGGAGTCCAGAAGACAAAGATCAAAACTAGGAGCAAGGGAAGATGAAGATAAAAGGAGACTTGGAATAAAGAGTTTGCCCTGTCCATCCTAGGTGGAGAGGGAGAACACTCCTGTGGGGCAGGTTGAAAAAATCTGGAAGGCACTTCCACAAAGATCAGATTGACAGCCATCCTGATGTGAGAGATCAGATTAAGAGACTCAAGCACATTGACAGTGTTTGGGGTTCAATTAGTGATTAATAATAGATAACACTTATGGTGTGTTTACTATGTAGGCAGACACTCATCTAATACTTTGTCCATGAACTTTAGGCAATGAATGTAATATTGTTCCTATTTTACATATAAGAAAGAGGCAAAGCGGATTAAGTGGCTAGCTCAAGGTCACACAGCTAGTAAGAAGCATTACTGGGGCTGAAACCCAGGCCATCTGATTCCAGAGGCTTTCTTTAACCATAATTCCATACTGACTCCCTAAGGGCACAGAAATGCCACCAATTAAGAAAACCAAAATCAACTTCAGGAAAAATAGAAAATAGCGTAAGGAAGGAAAAGTAATTATAATTTTCTACATGATTGTGTTGTGAATGACATTTTTATAGTCCTAATGATATGAATATTAAATATTAATCTAACCGATATTATCATAGTGATATTTAAAATATTGGGAGATTTAGGCGGTGCTCATGCAGGAGACAGGGAGAGAGAGGAGAGCTAAATCCTCATCTTTCATAGTAGAAGGACAATAAAAGTCTAATGTGAAAAATACAAGCGGGCTAATTAGCAATATGGAGGCTAAAATCAAGGTCAAAGTATTTGAAAGTGTTGGTCTCTAGGGAAGGAAAACAAAGTAAAAAGACTAGACACTTCAGTTTATCTTAGCAACTTTTTTGGAACTGGTTGATTCTTTAAACTACATATATGAAATTAAACTATGTGTGCATTTAAACTATATAGATGTGCAATTTAAATTAAAATTGCAGGAGTGCCTGGGTAGCTCAGTCAGTTAAGCCTTTAAGCGTCAGACTTAGCTTGATTTCAGCTCAGGTCACGTTCTCACAGTTTCTGAGGTGGGGCTCTGGGCTGACAGCATTGAGCCTGTTTAGGAATGTCTCTCTCTCTATCTCTGTCCCTGCCCTGCTCAAGCTCGCTCTCTCTCTTTCTCTCTGTCTCTCTCAAAATAAATAAATAAACTTTAAAAAACCTAAAATAAATGAAAATTGCAAAAAAAAAACAACCCACAAAAAACAAAAACACATGAAGTAATAAATCTTAAGGGAAGAGAGGAATTTTCTTCCAGTGCTCTCCTTGTCCTTGAAGGAGTTTAGAACATGCTACCCCAAAATACGCTACTTTGGCATATTGATTATTTTGAGCTGAAGGCACTTGAGAAACAGCTGATGCAGGAAGGGCTTCTGATCTACCACTTTCTACCTAAAAACAGGCCATACAATTTCCTACAGGAAAGGAGCCCTCTCTGTACCAGGAGGCTCTTATCACCAGAGAACCAGGGAACTGACCATCGAAATGGGTCTTATGAACAAGCCTACTAAAATAACCCTCATCTTCCACTAGGTTTTCCTCTCCCATATAGCTCATGTCACTTCTCCCAATTAATTGCCCCCAGCCCTCTCTGTCATTTCCTCACAAACCTATCGTTTCTTTGTCAAAACAAAAAAGGTATGAAAGCTTACTGCTCTAGTCACTTCAGGTTTTCAATCTCTTCCAAAGGCCCCCCATGGACATGTAAAAATTTAATAAAATGTATGCTTTTGTTCTGGTAGTCTGTCTTATGTCAGTTTAACTATTAGGCCCAGCCAGAGACCCTCAGAAGAGAATTCTTCCTCCATGTCCTCCTGGATATGTGTGCTGGTTCAATTCTTTGGGAAGCAGAAACTGAGACTCACTTAGGAGCACAAATGGTTATGGGAAGGAAAACCAGTGAAAGAAGAGTGGAGAACACCGGACTGGGCAGAGGGAACCTACCACACAGACCTCACAAATCTCGCTCTGTCCAAGTGCAGGGCTCTGGAGCAAGGATCAAGAGGGGTCCAACATTACAGAAGGTGCCTGGCCCTCGTTCCACTGCTTCATCATTAACAGGGGCCCTGGAAAAGAGAGTGACCTCGGCTTGGACACCTAGCTGAGACTATCAGCTAACCTCTCTACTTGCAGGCAGACAGCACGTCCTTTCTTGAAAGGAGACTTGAGCTGTACCTCTCAGTGTTGGCCATATATTTTTTTTATAAAAAAACAAACAGAGTTGATGCCATAAAGCACATGTACTGCTTGTGGCTATTTTCCCACTTCTATTCTGTATTTCTGTCTTATTTAATATTAACGAAATCATTACTACATCAGAATTATTTTAATATTAAATTCAATATGTGTATGTAATTTCAAACCAATATAAAGAGATAAAGTGAAAACTAAGTCCCCAGTCCAGACTCTAATTACTCTAGAATCCCAATTACTGGTTCCTTACATATCCTCTCAGAGACAGCCTATAGATTAAACGAATTAACTTATGTGCAGTGCTTAGAACATCACCTAACTCGAACCAAATGCCATATAAATTTTTCCCGATAGTAGTAGAGGGGGAGGCGACAGTAGGGTGGGGAATAGGTACTCATAGTGGTAGCAGGGCGTAGAATCGGTCTACCTCACTCTTTTCAATGGCCACATGGTATAATTTACCAGCGTGTAATATAATTTTTTAAGCATTCTCCTTACAGAGGGGACAACAGATAACAAAAAGTTACCATAATCTCCAACAAATACAGAAATTAGATGTGTCAAAAAACAAATTATAGGGGCGCCTGGGTGGCGCAGTCGGTTAAGCGCCCGACTTCAGCCAGGTCACGATCTCACGGTCCGTGAGTTCGAGCCCCGCGACGGGCTCTGGGCTGATGGCTCAGAGCCTGGAGCCTGTTTCCGATTCTGTGTCTCCCTCTCTCTCTGCCCCTCGCCCGTTCATGCTCTGTCTCTCTCTGTCCCAAAAATAAATAAACGTTGAAAAAAAAAATTAAAAAAAAAACAAAAAACAGAAAACAAATTATAGGGGAACCTGGGTGGCTCAGTCAGATGAGCCTCAGACTTCAGCTCAGGTCATGATCTCACAGTTCACGGGTTCGAACCGCACATCGAGCTTTGCTCTGACAGCGCTAAGCCTGCTTTGGATTCTGTCTCCCTCTTTCTCTGCCTCTCCTCCACTCACACTCTCTCTCAAAAGTAAATGAATATTTTAAAAATAATAATAAATAAATGTTTAAAAAATTATAAAATTCTGCATACCCTAAGATCCGAGTTAGAGTGAGAACTGGGAACACTTGGGCTAACGTGATGCTGAGTGCGGACAAAATGGGGTCACATAATTATTCAACCTTGCCTCGAGTGTAAGTACCAGGGACACACCTGCCACAGTTAACTGGCATCTCCAAACATGCTTATTTGCAGATATTTCACAGGCAGTGTCATGAACAAAAGAGATGCTTTCATTAAATCAGTTCTATTAGAGAGGTAACTACTGAAAGTCTCTCAAAATGGGGTGCCCAGGTGACTCAGTGAGTTGAGTGTCCGACTCTGGGTTTTGGCTAAGGTCAACGATCTCAGGGTTTTGTGAGTTTGAGCCCCACGTGGGGTTCTGCGCTGACAGTGTGGAGCCTGCCTGGGATTCTCTCCCTCCCTCCCTCCCTCTCTGCCACTCCTCTGCTCATGCTGTCTCTTTCTCTCTCAAAATAAATAAATAAACTTAAAAAAAAAAAAAGCTGCATAAGTGCTGATGGCATCAATATTACCTTGGTAAAGTACATGGTAAATTGCAGAGGTATCTTAATTTTGGTCACTTATCTCACAGATATGCCCTTTCCAGCACACTTGTTAAGAAACATAACTCTGAGTCCACAGTGCTGTGGCATTTTTTGTTTTGTTTTGTTTTAATCTCTGTGCCCAACATGGGCTTTGAATTTACAACCCTGAGATTAAGAGTCACATATTCTACCAACTGACGCAGGCAAGGTCCCCCACCTTGGGGTTTGAATTGTGTCTCTGACATTTATAATTGGGTGACCCAGGGTAAACTTAACTTCTCGGAGATTCAGTTTCTTCCTTATCAGTAAAATGGGGGGATGGGAAGAACTATATGACTGCTGCTATTAGCAATGGCGTATCTTATTTTCCGATTTAATCTAGTTCTAGTTACAGAACATTTTTTTGCTCAGTTATGATTTAAATAATTTTATTTAAAAAAGAACCATATCCCAATGTTGAGTCTCAGGTGATTTATGAAGCCACAAAACTATCCCTAAAACCCAAAGTCATCATTCCATCAACAGGAAAGTGTGAGTTTGGGCACATTTGACAGTGGAGCAGAGGGCTATGGTGCTAGGAAAGGTTTCTGCAGTAGACCTGATAGGAGAATCACTTGAAAGCAGTACACAGTATTTCCCAGAGGAAATCAGACCACTGCTACTTTAAAAATGATTAATAATGTTAATGAGTGTTTAGCATTCCTGAAAGGATAGCTTAATTGACTACATAGTCTTAGGGGACTAAAAGTGCAGTATAAGAATGGAATCCTGGCTTTACTTGAGTCAACTTTTGAAGCCAAGAAAATTAAACAAGGATAAGAATCCATGTGCTTCAAGGACATTATTTGAATAGGGTTCTTTTTAAAAAGTCATCAAGAGCCATTGGGGCATAGTGGGATTAAGTGGGGGAAAAGAAGCACTATCATTTATATTGGGGCTGCACCATTGCTTTAAGCATCCTGTTTTTGCTTGTAGACTGAAACTGTGGTGTAGAGATATTAGGCTCTCCCTAAATTTCAGGTAGCACATGTAACCTAATAGCTGCTTGCCCAATAGGGGGCGCTCCTGAAATAGAATGACTTACAGTGGAATAATCACGTGAAGAAAATAGCACTGTAGGCAGCAATAGCTGAGGGAATCACAAACTCACGTGGTTTTTAGATAAGAAAGTCCCAATTCCTTAGATGCATTATCAAAATTATCAGCGAAGAGGTAATTGGACCTGCAGACTCCTTTTGTAGAATTCTCTAAGGAACAAAATTACAGATATTAGCATCTTGGTTGGACACCAGGAAGTATAGCAATACAATCACTGCCTTCAGGAAAAACTTACTGAAAAGACAAGTGATACTACCCCCTTTATTATTCAACTTTTCTGCTCTTTTTATTATTTTTTTAATGTTTATTTATTTTTGAGAGACAGAGTGCAAGCAGGGGAGGAACAGAGAGAGGGAGATACAGAATCCAAAGCAGGCTCCAGGCTTTGAGCTGTCAGCACAGAGCCCGCAGTGGGGCTCAAACTCACAAATGGTGAGATCATGACCTGAGCCAAAGTCAGACGCTTAACCGATTGAGCCACCCAGGTGCCCCAAAAAGACAAGTGCTCTTCCTAATGCAAAAAGTAAATTACAACAAAAGGCAGTATGTCAATAAGAATCCAGAAAACAAGAGACAGTTCTCAACTCTTAGGTGGGGAGGGCACTGCTGTTTGGTCTTTTTATTGGAGGGGGTGGGGGCAGGAAAAGGTGAGTGAAAGTCACAGGGCAGCTGGACCAAAAACCTAGAAGTGGACAAGAAAGAGAGTTTCTAGAAGCCAGTCAGCAGGAGTAGAGATTTTGTACTGCAAAATTTGGAGAAAAAAAAAAAATAATAAAGCTGTGAACAGAAATGAACTTCCTATGAAGACATTGGCTGAGGGAGATAAAAAGACTTCAAGTAGGAGTGTAAATGAGGAAAAAAGCTGAAGATTATTTATTTGATGGTCAGGACATTTTGAAGGAAATTGCTATTGGAGGTACTAGATAAAGTGCTATCTCAGTTCCTGCTAGAAGCCCTTCATAATTTTCCAAGGTTCCTGCCTGAGACTGCTGTACATTCTCCTTCCTTTTCCACACTTTCTTCTGTCTACTAAGAGTAATAATAGCCACCATTTATTAAGGATCTGTTTCTGCAAGGACTTTCTGCCCCAGTCAACAACCTAGCCTTAATAAAAAACATCATTATCCTTTTCCTGATGAGAAAGGGTAAGGAGCACTCTACTTTCTCATGGCTGTTAAGTGGTAAAACCAGAATCTGACCACTGTTCTTTTTTTTTTTTTAAGTTTATTTATTTATCTTGAGAGAAAGTGTGTGTGCGCCTGGGTAGGTGGGGGGGGGGGGGGGAGGGGGGAGGGGAGAGCACAGAGAAAAGGAGAAAGAGAATCCCAAGCAGGCTCCACACTATCAAAGCGGAGCCCCACACAGGGTAAACTCACAAAACCTGAGATTACCACCTGAGCTGAATCAAGAGTTAGATGTTTAACCTACTGAGCCACCCAGGTGCCCCAACCACTGTTCTAACACCAACATCAATGTTATTTTCACTATGCCTTTAAAATTCAGGGAGGCTAAAGAAGACAAAGGATAGTGCTTTGTCTTTCTGAAATTTAGCAACCCGTGGGGATTCTATGAATGGCTACATTTCATGGCTAACATCTTCATGATACTGGTGGTCATATATGGTGGGAAAAAATAAAAGCTGAGAAATCTAGTCTCCTTTGATTATTTTCTCTTTTTTTCCTTTTCCCCCACCAATCGCCCCCCATCAGCCTGCAAAGGCATTTCAAAGGTCTGCCACGTGGGCAAGCACTGGGCATCCCGAGTGTTGGTGGGGTCATGGGCCTGTGATGCCACAGGCTCCTCTTTGCCTCACTGGGCTCCTGAGAGTCTTACAGAGCACGCTTGTGTTGCTTGGAAAAGCTCGCCTTTCAGGTAAGTGCAAGTAAGGGATTCAAGGCACACATTCGTTTCGCAAAATGATAGGTCTCAGATGGCCAAGTGCCCAGTCTCTGGCAAGGCAGCCAGCATCGCTCACACGCCCTTACAGCCCAACAAAGATAACACATGGCGTGCGCCCCGCAAAGACAGTGCCCCCCAACCTCAACCCCGCAACACACACACAGTAGGACTAGAATCACCCGCCCCGGACAGGGGCCAGGTGTGCTTCCCTTACCACCAGACACCCAGCTTCTCTGTACTCTGGCTGCAGCGGTGACGGGCGGGGGCGGGGGGAGGAGTCGCTAGAAGGGGAAATGACGCCAGCGCTGGGCTCTGGCACCTGAGGCGCCCCCTGGAGCGTTGCCCAGGAACACGGAGCTAGAGTTGAGACGGTGAGAGCCCAGGCAGTGAGCAGCACCAGCCGCACAGCCCTCCCCATCACTGGGGAGACACAGGCAACAGGCCAGAGCTAATGTCTGCTACACCAGCACTCCCCACCCCTGCACCATGAGGCAGGAGGGCAAGGTCAGACCGCAGTCCACACCCCTGCCCTGTAAACACTGCCAATCTCTGGGGAAGAGAGAGCTTGGGGTCACCACATTCATCACCTCTTTTGATCTTTTATGTATTAGCTATTTCTTCACTCATTAAAGAAATACTTATTGAAGGGACGCCTGGATGGTTCAATTGGTTGAGGGTCTGACCCTTGATTTCATCTCAGGTCATGATCCCAGGGTTGTGAGTTGGAGCCCCATGTCCCATTCTGAGTGTGGAGCCTGCTTAAGATTCTTTCTCTCTCCCTTTGCCCGTCTCTCTCTTTCTAAAAAAAAAAAAAAAAAAAAAAAAAATATATATATATATATATATATATATATATATATATGTACTTATTGAATATCTACTATATGCTAAGTATAGGAGATCCTAATCCAATAGAGAAGACAGTCTAATAAGACACATTTATATGCAACCACTAGGCAACTGTTCATTTCATTACCTCATATACCATTGTCTAACCTGAAGGACAAGATTAATTTTTAAAAATAGATATAAGCCTTAAATATATGAAACATTTACTTCTTAGAGTTTCAGAAAGTACATTTTGCTAACAGGAAAATGTCTATGGCTTTTTTGAAAGTCTCTTTTTCTTTTCTAAATCTAAAATCACTTTCAAGTAATGTTAGATTATTTACCATTTTGGCCATATATCCACTAATTTGCTTTCATAAAATATATGATAAATAGCAGAAGGTCAGGTGTGTTTTCACTGAGTTGTTAATCTCCTTCCCTGACTAGTGCATGTTTAGTATTCTAGATTAATAATACTGCAACTCTGATGCCACACTCGTTTTCAATTACCTGTTAATTCATAAGTGACACTTTTTAAAAGATAGACCACTTGGCACTTTGCCTTCTTTCTCCTGATTTCCTGAGAGCCTTACTGGGAACTAAACTGAGGAGGTTTCTAAATCATATCTGAAAGGGAATGCATATAAATGTTCACACGCATATGCACAAAACATCTCCAGAAGGCCTCTTGAGAGTCCTAACATTGATTTTCCCTGGGGGGAGAACCCAGTGGACAGAGAACAGAGGCTTTTCACTCTTTGGTACTTGCATTTTGAACTGTCTGAATGAATTTTCTATTCAAAAAAATAAAAACAAGGATAAATATTTCACATTTGTTCTACCTAGTCTCACTGCCAGATTGGGATCCTGTTAAAATAGCCTTTGACTTTGGACTTCAGTAGCACTAAACTTCTTTCCTCTGGATTCAAAGAGTCTTATTTTAATTATACAAATGAAGAATTGCAGTTCACAAAAGTGAAGTCTCTCAAAAAAAAATGCGTAATGTTTAATCAGTGGAAACAAAGAAATGGGTATTTCAACTCTGTAATAGGTGCACATGTATTAGTGCACATGAGTTCTCTATGGTATATTATAATGAAAATGGCCTTAATTTGTTCACATCTCTCTACATCTCTCCCTTGGTTAATCCCCTCCCTCTCTAACTTTTGTGCTTGGCTGTGTGACTAGCTTTGGCCACTTGAATGATGGAAAATGTGACTTACACAGAGAATTAAAAGGTGTTTATACGTTGAGACTTGCCTTCCCTTGCTACAGGGAACCCTTCGGCCGCCATGGGAGGGAGCTTGGCCAAGACTGCTAAATGATGAGACTTATGCTGCCATCGTCCAGCTGACATGGAACCAACCTCCAAACTGATAAACAAGGGTCCCCCTAGACCAACTAGCCCGTCCTCTCCAGCATGTGAGTAAAGCATCCTGGACCACCCAGCTCAGCGTGAACAGCCCAAACCAAAGAACTCCCCAGGGATCATTTTCCATTGCTATGCTGTTAGGGTGAGTTTTTAAGCAGCAAAAAGCTAACAGATAAAGTCTACAATATGCATCAAGATTCATTTAGAAAATACAGTCAAGTAAATCTCAGAGCTATTTTAGAAGTTCTTCTTTTACTTAATATGAGCATGTGAAGACAAGACACAGCCGTGATTGGGGCCAAATTGTGGTCAACAGACCTAGAGTTTATTTAGTCAAAGGTTCTACACCAGGGAATTCTTTTGGTCGTCTATACCAATTTTCTCTCTTGCTCATCTTTATTGACCATGGGCTTTTCATTAACCTCAGAGGCCTATGAAGTAAATGACATGAGTTTGCTAAACAAGAATAGAGTCAGACTATCTTACACAGGCCTCTTTCTTGAAAGTGGCCAGTTACATAAAGAACACAATCCTGAGAGCCTTGACATCCGAAGCAACAAGTGAGAGTGGTGGTGAAGGAAGAGGTGAATGTAATAAAAGAAGGAATTCCTCTTAATCTTCACTTCAGCCTCTCATGCTGTACCACTCTATTGATGATGTCCTCTCCTACATCTTCATCAACTGTCAGACTGAATATTTGTGTTCCCCTAAAATTCATTTGTTGAAATCCAATCCCCCATGTGGGGTATTTAGAAGTGGGGCCTATCAGAGGTAATTAGGTCATAAGTCTTCATAAATGGGATTAGTGCCCTTTATAAAAGGCCGGAGAACTAGACTACTCTCCACCATGTGAAGATACAAGGACATGTCCATTGTCTGCTAACTGCAGGAGAGTTCTCATCAGAACCAGACGATGTTGACATCCTGATCTGAACTTCCAGCCTCCCGAACTGTGAGAAGTAAATTTCTGTTCGTTTGTGAGCCACCCAGTCTATGGTACTTTGTTAGGGCAGCCCGAATAAACTAAAACAAACCTATGCTTAAATTGATCATAATGTCAAGTTCTTGTCTGATCTCCAACTGACCATTTTCAGTCTTCTTTGCTCACCTATGCTAACTTGCAGGAATTTTTAGGACTTTTTCCTGAAGACAAAACCTCTCCCTGCATTCTTTCTAAGCAACCTCATCTACAGGCATCAGCTACCAGTACCGGCCAGTGCTTTGCAGAAAGTTCTCCAACAGAAGCTTCTCTCCTGAGTTGCAGACCAAATTACCTCAAATAGATCCAAACCTGAACTCAGTGCCTTTCTTACTAAATCTGATTTTATGCCTCTAATTCCTATTTCATAAATGGTAACACCAACCACCCACACTACTTAAGGCAGGAAGCCTACAATGAGGCAATCCAGCCCTCACACAACCAATAGGTCCACTGAATTTGTCACATTTTTACCCCTTCTGCCACTTTTTCAGGCCCACTTTTAGGCCCTAAATTATTCCTCATTTGGATTCCTAATTCCTTAGTAATAGATTCCCCCTAATTGACTTTCTTTTATCCTCTTCTAGTTTTCTCTAGCACACATGTCAAATCCATTCACTTCCTTGCAATCACCTAACCCTTCAGTACCTGTAGCTGAGTAGCATAACCAGGGCTGCTGAGAAGTTCTTTTGGAGCTGAAAGTTTATACAAAAGTGTATATTCACATTTTTCTGGAAAGAGGGTGTATATATTCCATCACATGATCAAAAAGAGGTTTAGATCCCAGAAATTATTTAAAAGTTGGCCCATAGGACAAACTTATGATTTTCTTATCTCTTCCACTACCACTATATATCAGGTTCCAATCTGTTTTTTTTTATGCTCTTTTTTTTTTTAAGAGAGAGGGAGAGCCGAGGAGAGGGGCAGAGGGGGAGGGAGGGAGGGAGGGAGGGAGGGAGAGAGAGAGAGAGAGAGAGAGAGAGAGATTGAGAATATTAAGCAGGCTGCATGCTCAGCACAGAGCTAGACATGGGGCTTGATCTCATGACCCTGTTATCATGATCTGAGCCAAAATTAAGAGCCAGATGCTCAACCAACTGAGCCACCCAGGTGCCCCAGGTTCCGGTGTTTAGAGCTGCTAAAATGAATCACACTGCTCTCAGTGTCACGCTTTGTGTGCATTATTCCCTGTATCAAAATACCCTCCATTTCTCTTTCCATTGAAAACGCTACTTGGTTCTAGGACCTTCCCTCTGCAATATTTCCTTTCTCACTCTGGTACGTGAAGTACAGTTAGATACTTTTTTGTATACTCATAGTACCTACAGCTGTCCTATTTTATATTTACATATATATTTATGTATACATATTTTATATTTGATATTTACATATACATATTTTATCTGTCTTCTGAGACTGTAGTTTCTTGAAAAAGGGATTTTATCTTGGCTCATACATAGTATAATAGCCTCCCAGAGGTGCCTGGGTGGCTCAGTTGGTTAAGCCTCTAATTCTTATTTGCAGCTCAGGTCATAATCCCATGGTTGGTGAGTTTGAGTCCTATGTCAGGCTCTGCACTGACAGTGTAGAGCCTGCTTGGAATTCTCTCTCTCCCTCTCTCTATACCTTTCCCCCAACTCTCACAATAAATAAACTTTTTTAAAAAAGATTTAAAAAAAAAGAATAATAGCCTCTCAAAGAAGCTCCCCATCCTTTTACCTAGGACCTGTGAATACGTTTCCTTGCATGGCAAAAGAGACTTTGCAAATGTGATTAAATTGAGAATTTTGACATGAGAAAGTTATCCTGGATTGCCCTAATGGACCAAATGTATTCACAAGGGCCTTATTGGAGAAAGGGAGGAGTGTCAGAAAAGTAGATGTGACAATGGTGGCAGAGGTTAAAGTAAGTGTTGAAAGAAGGGCCACACACCATAGAATGCAAGACAGTATCTAGAAGGTTAACAAGGCAAGGGAGCAGGTACTCCCTTAGGGCCTCCAGAAGGAATGTGGCCCTTCTGACACCTTGATTTTAAGACTTTTGAGCTCTGTAACTGTAAGGTAATTTGTTTCAAGCTGCTAAATTTGTACTAACTTATTACAGAAACAAAAAGAAACTAGTACACTTGGTAATTCTGGTATTCTAGATCCTAGTAGAGTACTGAGTTTAGAATAAGTGAACAACATTTTCCTGGAAGAATTTCTCACTAAAGTTGAGTAGGACTAAAGTCCTGACCATGTTGGTTACTCACTTTGGGCCTAAACTAAGTAGCCACTTAACTGATTAATATTAAACACTCTTTCTTGTCTATTTTTGCTTAATTAATAAAAATCTATCTTAACCCTCTTGATTCCTTTGAAGGAGGTAGGACAACATGAAGGATGTATTAACTAAGAAAAGTGGTGTGCTGTGGCCCTTTCTCTAAGGAAATAATGTTGGGTGAAGACTTGAATTCTGAGTACCTTTTAATCAGGCAAAAGTTTAGTAAGGGTATTCAGTCATTGAAAGTGAGAAAAAGGCTGATAAGTATGAAGGAATGAAAAAAAATCTGTTTAGCTGAAGGCTAGAGAGCCAGAAAGAGAAGGAATGAGGTATGGAAGATATGGAAAAAGAAAATCCTGCAGAGCCTTGGAAGGGGGTCCCCCTTGGTTAAAAGCAATGGAAAAACACTGAAAGAGGAGTAAGGGATGGGTGGGGACAGAGCATCACAAACCAGATTTGACTTTTGAGAAGAGGTCTCTGGCTATACGTATTCAGGTATTGGATTAGGGCAGATGCATATTGAAAGGAGGAGATCAGAGGGCTTTCTTTGTTTTCCACACAACTTTTTTAATTAAATAAGATGAGCTTAGTAAAAAGAATAACAATTATAGAAATTCTCCATCATCACACCCATGAATTCCTATCAGTAAAGATCTAAAACCATTTTATTAGCATTCTCTAAAGGGAAATCCTATTTACATCGAAGATTACATCCATTCAATTCTTTTTTTTTATTTTTAAAAAAAATTTTTTAACGTTTATTTTTGAGACAGAGAGACAGAGCATGAACGGGGGAGGGGCAGAGAGAGAGGGAGACACAGAATCGGAAGCAGGCTCCAGGCTCTGAGCCATCAGCCCAGAGCCCGACACGGGGCTCGAACTCATGGACCGTGAGATCGTGACCTGAGCTGAAGTTGGACACTTAACCGACTGAGCCACCCAGGCGCCCCTACATCCATTCAGTTCTAAGGGCAAATGCAGATGGTGGCTATAATAGTGCACCTAAGAAGTGCCAAAATTATTATTGGAAGAAAAGGAGAAATCACCACATGTTACAATAAATTGATGTTTACACTGTCACCTCATTCTTTAAAGATCCACATATGTCATTTAGTTTCTGATTTATCATCTTATCCCATGTGTTCTAATCAATAGATTTAGTAATTGATGTATTATATTTCTGATAGTCCTTGAATTAGTTGCTACAAATTTTCCAAGAAATTTTTTAAAAAACTTTTTTATTACTGGGGCACCTGGGTGGCTCAGTTTGTTGAGCATCCAACTTTGGCCCAGGTCATAATCTCATGGTTCGTGAGTTCAGGCTCCACGTAAGATTTGTACTGACAGCATGGAGCCTGCTTGGATTCTCTCTCTCTCTCTCTGTCCCTCACCTGCTCATGCTATCTCTCTCTCTCAACAATAAACATTAAAAATAAATAAATAAATAAATAAAACAACTTTTTATTACAAATCTATTAACCACTATTTCCAAGTGTATTTTACTCAAAAACCTGATAAAAAAAATCATAACATATAATGGAAGAAAAAATAAACAAGTTATATATATAAATGTGTGTGTGCATATATATTTATATACATATGTATCTATAAAATACAGAAAAAGAAACTTTATTTAAAATGTGAATAATTTGTATGAATAAATTTGTAGAAGAGTCCTGAAAGTCATAAAGGAAAATTTTACAAAATGGAAAGGTAGAACATATTCTTGGAAGGAAAACTCTGAGAGCTAAAAATGTCAAATCTCTTTTGAATTATCTATAAACTTGCTCTTATTCCAATAAGAGCACTAAAATATGTCTTTCTTCTGGGAGCCAAATAATTTTAAAGTTAATATGTAAAAATAAAGTAAGTGATAGCTGGGGAAAAAAAAAAAAAAAAAGTAGCATAATATGCTGTCCCAAAATATGCTGCTTTGGCATATTGAATATTTTTAGTTTCTACATTGTTATTGAAAAGCAAGAAATGCAGGAAGAAGCTTTCTATGAACTCCCCTTATCTGCCTAAAAACAAAAGAAACTCAGTTGTCATAAATCCCCTCCCCAGGGAACTTCATCAACCAGGGAGAACTGACACATCACAGAAGAAACTAGAAGGAAGGAAACTAGAAGCCAGCACCACATGCAGACAAACTTTGTCACAAATGAATATACTGCCCAGTTATTCTTTAAGGGACCATTCATCTTTCCTAAAAATCATTTACTCTCCTCTAAGAGGCTAACATTTCCCCTCCCCTTTCTCTATTAAGATGACATTTAAGCCTGAATTCAAAACTGCTTCTTTGAGTTGCTTGTTTTTCCTTGGGTATCTCATGAAGTAAACTTGTTTCTCTCTTGTTAATCTATCTTTTATTATAGGGGCCTCAGCCAAGAACTCAGAAAGGTAGAGGGAATTTTTTTCTCCTCTATAATATTAAAGTTAATTCTAAATCTACATTTAGAGAATGCTAACCTATAGTAATTGTCATACTAATAATATTAGTAGTAGTAATAATAAAAAAGCATGGGGTGCCTGGGTGGCTCAGTCAGTTAAGCATCCGACTTCAGCTCAGGTCATGATCTCACAGTTTGTGAGTTCGAGTCCCACATCTGGCTCTGTGCTGACAGCTCAGAGCCTGGAGCCTGCTTCAGATTCTGTGTCTCCCTCTCTCTCTGCTCCTCCCTGGCTCACTCTCTGTCTCTCTCTCCTTCAAAAATAAATAAACATTAAAAAAATTTTTTTTGCTAAATAGTAATAATAAAAAAGCAAACATAAGACTATCCATAGAAATCAATAGAATAGAACTGAAAGCCCAAATATACACCAAAACACACAGGTGCATTTAGGATATGATAAAGGTACCATTTCAGGGCATGTCTCATTCAGTTGGTAGAACATATGACTCTTGATCTCAGGACCATGAGTTCAAGCCCCACATTGGTTGTGGAGATTACTCAAAAAAGTAAAATCTTAAGATATAAGACAAAAAAGAAAAATATAAGATAAAAAATAAAAGAAAAAAATAAAAAGGTAGCATTTCAATTTAGAGGGCAAAGGTGGATTATTTAAAACTGGGGGCGCCTGGGTGGCGCAGTCGGTTAAGCGTCCGACTTCAGCCAGGTCACGATCTCGCGGTCCGTGAGTTCGAGCCCCGCGTCGGGCTCTGGGCTGATGGCTCAGAGCCTGGAGCCTGTTTCCGATTCGGTGTCTCCCTCTCTCTCTGCCCCTCCCCCGCTCATGCTCTGTCTCTCTCTGTCCCAAAAATAAATAAAAAACGTTTGGAAAAAAAAAAAATTAAAAAAAAAAAAAACAAAACTGTATTGGTACAATTGGGAAACCATCTTAGAATTAAAAAAAGAATTTTTTTTAATTTTTAATTTATTTTTGAGAGATAGAGACAGAGCACGAATAGGGGAGGGGCAGAGAGAGAGAGGGAGACACAGAATCCGAAGTAGGCTCCAGGCTCCAAGCTGTCAGCACAGAGCCTGATGTGGGGGTTCAACCCCATGCATGACCTGTGAGATCATGACCTGAGCTTAAGTCGGAACTGACTTAACTGACTGAGCCACCTAGGTGCCCCAGCCATCTTAGAATTTTTAAAAAATAGTTGAGTCCGGAGTGCCTGGGTAGATCAGTCAGTTGAGCAATCAAGTCTTGATTTCGGCTGAGGTTTTGATCCCAGGGTTATGGAATCAAGCCCTGCATCGGGCTTCACGCTGCGCATGGAGACAACTGCTTGATTTTAAAGCATTCCGTTGAGGCGCCTGGGTGACTCAGTCAGTTTAGCATCAGACTCTAGGTTTCAGCTCAGGCCATGATCTCATATCTTCGTTGGTTGGAGGCCTGCGTGGGGCTCTGCACTGGCAGTGCGGAGCCTGCTTGGGATTCTCGCTCTCCCTCTCTCTCCACCCCTCCTCTACTCATGCTGTCTCTTTGAGAGACATCTCTCAAAATAAATAAATAAACTTAAGGAAAAAAAAAGGTTTGAAAGCAGTCCTCCCTCTTTCTGGAACATGATGGTTACAGTGTTTTTAATGTTCCATTCTTTTACCTATGAAAGGCTCAATAGTTCAAATGCATTAATTTGATAATTCATTAAGTACCTACTATATGCTAGATTTAAAACAGGGTAATAAAAATACAGCCTCTGCCCTTGAGAAGTTTACCTTCTCAGGGAACATTGAATCATTAAGTAGCAATTGTGACTTTGGCACTAGGCCAACTTGATTTGGATTCTGGATTTTGAAAGTATTGGTTCTGTTTCCTTGGGCAAGTTATAAGCCATTTTAGGCCTCAGTTTTCTGAATGGCTCCCTTTCCTTATTTGAGTCCAAACATGACTTATTAAAAAGTCTTTCCCTGGAGAGCTGCTGAGCCCCCGGACGACAGAGCTCAGTTTGGTGGGGAACAAAGGCGCTCGCCAGCGCCATCTTCCCCGCCCATCCCCCAGCCAAAATCCCAAAGAGAACCAGTTCCTGCCAGGGAACTTGCTCGCTCCGCGCAAACACCAAACTCTGCGCTTCTGCGGAGCCAAACCTCCGGCAGCGGATCTGACTCCCTCCTGCTGCCACAGGGCCCCTCCTGAAGTGGATCACCTAAGGAGAAGCAAGCTAAGCCTGCCCCTCCTGCCCCTGTGCACCTTGCCTACCCACCCCAGCTAAGACGCCAGATCCCCAGCGTCACAAGCCTGGCAGTGTGCAAGTAGCCCAGACAGACCACCCCACCCCACAGTGAATCCCGCCCCTAGGAGAGGGGAAGAGAAGGCACGCACCAGTCTGACTGTGGCCCCAGCGGTGGGCTGGGAGCAGACATCAGGTCTGACTGCGGCTCCGCCCACCAACTCCAGTTATACACCACAGCACAGGGGAAGTGCCCTGCAGGTCCTCACCACGCCAGGGACTATCCAAAATGACCAAGCGGAAGAATTCCCCTCAGAAGAATCTCCAGGAAATAACAACAGCTAATGAGCTGATCAAAAAGGATTTAAATAATATAACAGAAAGTGAATTTAGAATAATAGTCATAAAATTAATCGCTGGGCTTGAAAACAGTATAGCTGACAGCAGGGAATCTCTTGCTACAGAGATCAAGGGACTAAGGAACAGTCACGAGGAGCTGAAAAACGCTTTAAACGAAATGCATAACAAAATGGAAACCACCACGGCTCGGATTGAAGAGGCAGAGGAGAGAATAGGTGAACTAGAAGATAAAGTTATGGAAAAAGAGGAAGCTGAGAAAAAGAGGGATAAAAAAATCCAGGAATATGAGGGGAAAATTAGAGAACTAAGTGATACACTAAAAAGAAATAATATACGCATCATTGGTATCCCAGAGGAGGAAGAGAGAGGGAAAGGTGCTGAAGGGGTACTTGAAGAAATAATAGCTGAGAACTTCCCTGAAGTGGGGAAGGAAAAAGGCATTGAAATCCAAGAGGCACAGAGAACTCCCTTCAGACGTAACTTGAATCGATCTTCTGCACGACATATCATAGTGAAACTGGCAAAATACAAGGATAAAGAGAAAATTCTGAAAGCAGCAAGGGGTAAACGTGCCCTCACATATAAAGGGAGACCTATAAGACTCGTGACTGATCTCTCTTTTGAAACTTGGCAGGCCAGAAAGAATTGGCACGAGATTTTCAGTGTGCTAGACAGAAAAAATATGCAGCCGAGAATCCTTTATCCAGCAAGTCTGTCATTTAGAATCGAAGGAGAGATAAAGGTCTTCCCAAACAAACAAAAACTGAAGGAATTTGTCACCACTAAACCAGCCCTCCAAGAGATCCTAAGGGGGACCCTGTGAGACAAAGTACCAGAGACATCACTACAAGCATAAAACATACAGACATCACAATGACTCTAAACCCATATCTTTCTATAATAACACTGAATGTAAATGGATTAAATGCGCCAACCAAAAGACATAGGGTATCAGAATGGATAAAAAAACAAGACCCATCTATTTGCTGTCTACAAGAGACTCATTTTAGACCTGAGGACACCTTTAGATTGAGAGTGAGGGGATGGAGAACTATTTATCATGCTACTGGAAGCCAAAAGAAAGCTGGAGTAGCCATACTTATATCAGACAAACTAGACTTTAAATTAAAGGCTGTAACAAGAGATGAAGAAGGACATTATATAATAGTGACAGGGTCTATCCATCAGGAAGAGCTAACAATTATAAATGTCTATGCGCCGAATACCGGAGCACCCAAATATATAAAACAATTACTCATAAACACAAGCAACCTTATTGATAAGAATGTGGTAATTGCAGGGGACTTTAACACCCCACTTACAGAAATGGATAGATCATCTAGACACACGATCAATAAAGAAACAAGGGCCCTGAATGAGACATTGGATCAGATGGACTTGACAGATATATTTAGAACTCTGCATCCCAAAGCAACAGAATATACTTTCTTCTCGAGTGCACATGGAACATTCTCCAAGATAGATCATATACTGGGTCACAAAACAGACCTTCATAAGTTTACAAGAATTGAAATCATACCATGCATACTTTCAGACCACAACGCTATGAAGCTTGAAATCAACCACAGAAAAAAGTCTGGAAAACCTCCAAAAGCATGGAGGTTAAAGAACACCCTACTCACGAATGAGTGGGTCAACCAGGCAATTAGAGAAGAAATTAAAAAATATATGGAAACAAACGAAAATGAAAATACAACAATCCAAACGCTTTGGGACGCAGCAAAGGCAGTCCTGAGAGGAAAATACATTGCAATCCAGGCCTATCTCCAGAAACAAGAAAAATCCCAAATACAAAATCTAACAGCACACCTAAAGGAAATAGAAGCAGAACAACAAAGGCAGCCTAAACCCAGCAGAAGAAGAGAAATAATAAAGATCAGAGCAGAAATAAACAATATAGAATCTAAAAAAACTGTAGAGCAGATCAATGAAACCAAGAGTTGGTTTTTTGAAAAAATAAACAAAATTGACAAACCTCTAGCCAGGCTTCTCAAAAAGAAAAGGGAGATGACCCAAATAGATAAAATCATGAATGAAAATGGAATGATTACAACCAATCCCTCAGAGATACAAACAATTATCAGGGAATACTATGAAAAATTATATGCCAACAAATTGGACAACCTGGAAGAAATGGACAAATTCCTGAACACCCACACTCTTCCAAAACTCAATCAGGAGGAAATAGAAAGCTTGAACAGACCCATAACCAGCGAAGAAATTGAATCAGTTATCAAAAATCTCCCAACAAATAAGAGTCCAGGACCAGATGGCTTCCCAGGGGAATTCTACCAGACGTTTAAAGCAGAGATAATACCTATCCTTCTCAAGCTATTCCAAGAAATAGAAAGGGAAGGAAAACTTCCAGACTCATTCTATGAAGCCAGTATTACTTTGATTCCTAAACCAGACAGAGACCCAGTAAAAAAAGAGAACTACAGGCCAATATCCCTGATGAATATGGATGCAAAAATTCTCAATAAGATACTAGCAAATCGAATTCAACGGCATATAAAAAGAATTATTCACCATGATCAAGTGGGATTCATTCCTGGGATGCAGGGCTGGTTCAACATTCGCAAATCAATCAACGTGATACATCACATTAACAAAAAAAAAGAGAAGAACCATATGATCCTGTCAATCGATGCAGAAAAGGCCTTTGACAAAATCCAGCACCCTTTCTTAATAAAAACTCTTGAGAAAGTCGGGACAGAAGGAACATACTTAAAGATCATAAAAGCCATTTATGAAAAGCCCACAGCTAACATCATCCTCAACGGGGAAAAACTGAGAGCTTTTTCCCTGAGATCAGGAACACGACAGGGATGCCCACTCTCACCGCTGTTGTTTAACATAGTGCTGGAAGTTCTAGCATCAGCAATCAGACAACAAAAGGAAATCAAAGGCGTCAAAATTGGCAAAGATGAAGTCAAGCTTTCGCTCTTTGCAGATGACATGATATTATACATGGAAAATCCGATAGACTCCACCAAAAGTCTGCTAGAACTGATCCATGAATTCAGCAAAGTTGCAGGATACAAAATCAATGTACAGAAATCAGTTGCATTCTTATACACTAACAATGAAGCAACAGAAAGACAAATAAAGAAACTGATCCCATTCACAATTGCACCAAGAAGCATAAAATACCTAGGAATCAATCTAACCAAAGATGTAAAGGATCTGTATGCTGAAAACTATAGAAAGCTTATGAAGGTAATTGAAGAAGATTTAAAGAAATGGAACGACATTCCCTGCTCATGGATTGGAAGAATAAATATTGTCAAAATGTCAATACTACCCAAAGCTATCTACACATTCAATGCAATCCCAATCAAAATTGCACCAGCATTCTTCTCGAAACTAGAACAAGCAATCCAAAATTCATATGGAACCACAAAAGGCCCCGAATAGCCAAAGTAATTTTGAAGAAGAAGACCAAAGCAGGAGGCATCACAATCCCTGACTTTAGCCTCTACTACAAAGCTGTCATCATCAAGACAGCATGGTATTGGCACCAAAACAGACACATAGACCAATGGAATAGAATAGAAACCCCAGAACTAGACCCACAAACGTACGGCCAACTCATCTTTGACAAAGCAGGAAAGAACATCCAATGGAAAAAAGACAGTCTCTTTAACAAATGGTGCTGGGAGAACTGGACAGCAACATGCAGAAGGTTGAAACTAGACCACTTTCTCACACCATTCACAAAAATAAACTCAAAATGGATAAAGGACCTGAATGTGAGACAGGAAACCATCAAAACCTTAGAGGAGAAAGCAGGAAAAGACCTCTCTGACCTCAGCCGTAGCAATCTCTTACTCGACACATCCCCAAAGGCAAGGGAATTAAAAGCAAAAGTGAATTCCTGGGACCTTATGAAGATAAAAAGCTTCTGCACAGCAAAGGAAACAACCAACAAAACTAAAAGGCAACCAACGGAATGGGAAAAGATATTTGCAAATGACATATCGGACAAAGGGCTAGTATCCAAAATCTATAAAGAGCTCACCAAACTCCACACCCGAAAAGCAAATAACCCAGTGAAGAAATGGGCAGAAAACATGAATAGACACTTCTCTAAAGAAGACATCCGGATGGCCAACAGGCACATGAAAAGATGTTCAGCGTCGCTCCTTATCAGGGAAATACAAATCAAAACCACACTCAGATATCACCTCACGCCAGTCAGAGTGGCCAAAATGAACAAATCAGGAGACTATAGATGCTGGAGAGGATGTGGAGAAACGGGAACCCTCTTGCACTGTTGGTGGGAATGCAAATTGGTGCAGCCACTCTGGAAAGCAGTGTGGAGGTTCCTCAGAAAATTAAAAATAGACCTACCCTATGACCCAGCAATAGCACTGCTAGGAATTTATCCAAGGGACACAGGAGCACTGATGCATAGGGGCACTTGTACCCCAATGTTCATAGCAGCACTCTCAACAATAGCCAAATTATGGAAAGAGCCTAAATGTCCATCAACTGATGAATGGATAAAGAAATTGTGGTTTATATACACAATGGAGTACTACGTGGCAATGAGAAAAAATGAAATATGGCCTTTTGTAGCAACGTGGATGGAACTGGAGAGTGTGATGCTAAGTGAAATAAGCCATACAGAGAAAGACAGATACCATATGGTTTCACTCTTATGTGGATCCTGAGAAACTTAAGAGAAACCCATGGGGGAGGGGAACAAAAAAAAAAAAAAAAAGAGGTTAGAGTGGGAGAGAGCCAAAGCATAAGAGACTGTTGAGAACTGAGAACAAACTAAGGGTTGATGGGGGGTGGGAGGGAGGAGAGGGTGGGTGATGGGTACTGAGGAGGGCACCTTTTGGGATGAGCACTGGGTGTTGTATGGAAACCAATTTGACAATAAATTTCATATATAAATAAAAAAAAAAAATAAAAAAAAAATAAAGTCATAATTGAAGGTAAAAAAAAAAAAAAAAAAAAAAAAAAATAAAAAGTCTTTCCCTAACTACATAATGAAAGAAGATCCCCTTTAGTAATGACTCCTCTTGGCCCCTGTTCTCTTTTTTCACAAAAGTTGGCTCTCCATTTGTATCTTATATGTACGTGATATGTCTTCTCTACCATACTCCGAGCTATATAGGGTCAGGGACCATGTCTATTCTTTTCACCAGGGTCCACTCAGCTCCTAACACAACCCCTGGCACGGAGGTCACTAATAGGTATAAGCCATTTTATTCTCTTTACCCTGGTCTCCAAGATTAAGCTTGAGCAGACCCATTCACTCTGTCCCCTCCTTGCTTGAGTCAGGCACCTCTCCCTTATTTTGTCCCATCTGAACTGTTGTCTTTCTTTGTCTGTGCCCCCCACCACAATGTCAGCACGGGCAATATTTCTAATCAGTTTGTACCATCAGAGATGAACAAAGACTGGTTCTCTGAAGGACCATTAAGACACATGGAATGAACGCTGGGTGGCTCAGTAGGTTGAGCGTCCGACTTTGGCTCAGGTCATGATCTCACAGCTCATGAGTTCAAGCCCTGCGTCGGGCTCTGTGCTGACAGCTCACAGCCTGGAGCCTGCTTTGGATTCTGTGTCTCCCTCTCTCTCTGCCCCTGACCCACTAGCATTCTATCTCTGTCTCTCTCAAAATTAAATAAACATTAAAAAAAAAAAAAAGACACATGGAATGAACAAATAAAACTCTAATTGCAGCAACTTTATGCTAGTGGCTTTTCAGTCCTTAAAAAAGATCTCTTTGGATGAGGTTGTGTCACTCAGGCAACCATCTCCATTATGGAATCCTAATCACTATGATTCTGTGTTGTAAATCACAAAGATTCATTAAAATGATCTCCTCTTCAGGGCACCTGGGTGGCTTAGTCGGTTAAGCATCTGACTTCAGCTCAGGTCATGATCTCACGGTTCATAGGTTCGAGCCCCACATCAGGCTCCATGCTGATAGATCAGAACCTGGAATCTGCTTCAGTTTTTGTGTCTCCCTCTCTCTCTGCCCCTGCCCTGCTCACACTCTGTCTCTCTCTCAAAAATAAATAAAACATTTAAAATACATTTAAAAAAAATGATCTCCTATTCCTTCATCTTAAGTTACAAGATCTGAAAGTACATCCTTCTTTCTCTAGAACCTAGAGGCAAACCTGAAATTGTAAATACAAATGAAGAGTAGCTTCTGGCTGTGTGCATTGATTTTGAGGTCAAGAAAGATAGACTCTTTTGTGCACAACAATAAGAAAAAATAGGAAAAACAGAACTTTTAATGAAGAAAGAATGACACTCTGGAATAGTAAACAATAAATAGCATATAGCCAGAGTTGGTTTTCTCTGGGTTATTGAGTTAGACTCCTTCCTAGTTATTTCAAAGACTGATGGTATCATGTTGTTTTAATTCTGTACTGGTCTTTAGGCAAGTAATGTTTACACTAGAAGACATTTCATTTGTGACATAAATTTTGGCAGAGAGACCTCCTAGCACTTTGCCCTAAGTCCGGTTTGCCCTGAATGCCCAACTAAGCCCTCTACTGGGAAGACTGTGACATTTGATCTTCCTGTTCTAGTCTCTCTGCCGGTTTGGATTCTCTCTAAAATAGACTGACTATTGGATAACTGTGCCATTAACCATCAACAGCCTGAGTTCAGAGTAGCTTCTGAAGTTTAATTCTACAAAATACATGGCAGGTCACAAACATTCATATTCCCAAGCTTGTAGAGTTCTAAATGCAAGCAGTAGAAGTGTAAAGGGTGAGATTAAGTGCTTATTTGGGGCCATAAGATCTCTCTTCTCTGCCCTCCTCCCCTCCCCTGCCCAGAGCTAAAATAAGTATGAGAAATTGCAGACAGCTAAGCTTAAAAACATAGCTCTGAAAAAGAAGTATTTGGAAAGAGTCCAAAAGCTAGAAGCCATTTGTTCTGTTGGATGATTGGATATAAGTGTTAATGGAAAAGAAGAGCAAAAGCAGTCTGGAGACCCAGTTGAGTGAGAAGCAATAATAACATGTGCTATCTCCTCTTTGCTTCTGGGTGATCCTGGAGGTGGTGGGAATCCCACTGGCTTGCTGAGGACCAGAGCTAGTGCCTTTCATGATACATAAATTTATTCTTGGCATTTACATGTCTCATCTGTCAGAAGAGTGAGAGAAGAATCTAGGAACTCCTTGTTCAGGACTCCTTCCATCTGACAAATGCTTTCCAGTCCTGTTGTTTCAGATGCAAACTCAAGATAAAATTACGAAAAAAAGTTAAGAGCTGGGGCACCTGGGCAGTTCAGTCAGTCTGACTTTGGCCCAGGTCATGATCTGATCTCATGGTTCGTGAATTCCAGCCCCACATTGGGCTCTGAGCTGACAGTGTGGAGTCTGCTTGACATTCTTGCTCTCTCCTCTCTCTGTCCCTTCCCCACTCATGCTTTTTCTCTCTCTCAACAACAACAAAACTTAAAAAAAAAAAAAAAAAAAAAGTAATAATTGAGAACTTCCCAGAATTAGAGAAGCATTTCTTAAGAGGAACTTCCAGCTTTAAAAATATTTATCAGGAGTGCCTGGGTGGCTCAGTCAGTTAAGTTTCCAACTTCAGTTCAGGTCATGATCTCACCATTAGTGAATTTGAGCCTCTCATCTTCGGATCCTCTGTCTCTGTCTCTGTCTCTGTCTGTCTCTCTCTCTCTCTGCCCTCCCTAGCTCATGCTTTCTCTCTCTTCCAAAAAATAAACATTAAAAAAAAAGAGTTAATTTTAAAATAAATAAATTAAGTGGATACTGAGAAACTTAACAGGAACCCATGGGGGAGGGGAAGGAAAAAAAAAAAAAAAAAGAGAGAGGTTAGAGTGGGAGAGAGCCAAAGCATAAGAGACTCTTAAAAACTGAGAACAAACTGAGGGCTGATGGGGGGTGGGAGGGAGGGAAGGGTGGGTGATGGGTATTGAAGAGGGCATCTTTTGGGATGAGCACTGGGTGTTGTATGGAAACCAATTTGACAATAAATTTCATATATTTAAAAATAAATAAATAAATAAAATTAATTAATTAGAATATTGATCTGTTAGAATTGATTGAAGATAAGGATTGAATATAAATGAGCCAATAACTTAACTCAAGGAAAATTACAACTCAAGCTAGGAAAACGACTGATAAATTCAAAGAACCATGGAGGAAGGAAAAAAATTAAGATAAGAACAGAAATTAAGGAAGTGAAAAACAAAACAGCAAGGCATAAACAACAACAAAAACAAGGCAGAGGATGATTGAAATCAGATATCAACTGTAGTAAACTTGGACATGAGTTGTCCAGGTTTCACTTCCATGAAGGAGAGTGTTGTGGAGACAGCCTCCAGCTATCAGCCCCTGGGAGAGCTTCTCATTTGCAGATGAGTACCTTTGCCCAAGATCATGCCCTTTCCTGAGCAGCCCACAACCAGTGATTAACTTGGCTAGGGTGCAGTAAATAAACAATTGACCCACAGTAAGCCAACCCTGACATTTTAGCTCCAGAACTTCCCCCTAGGGGTTGGCCAAGGTTTTGATTCTGGCTTGCATCACAGTCTGATTCTCCCTCTTTCCAGCCCCACTTTCTCCCTTTCCCTTCTATAAATGTCCATCCCTAAGGTGCTCCCCAACATTCTGTATCCTGCACTCTGTCTCAGAGTCTGCTTTCTGAAGAATCCCACCTAGACATTTTCCTTTGGAAAGATTAATAAGAAGAATGAATCTCTAACAAGAGTGAATAAGAAAATGAGAAAAATAAAATAAAAAGTAGAACCTGAAAGAGTAGTTAACTTGATACAGTGAACAAAAAAATATGGCAATAACTTTAAAACTTGGAAGAAACAAAGTTCTAGAAAAATATAAGATGAACCAAGTAGCATAAAAATAAATAGAAAACTTTAATAAAATAATAATGACTAAGGAAATTGAAATGATAATCACATACTTTGTCCTCTCAGTACAAATCCTTGCCTAGATGTTTTTACATGTGAATACCATAAACTTTCAAGTATTAAATTATTCCCTTATTAAACAATGTTTTCCATAAAATAAATAGATTACATTTCCAAACTGTTTTTTTTATTATTGTTTTTAATTTGAGAGAAAGAGAGAGAGAGAGAGAGAGAGAGAGAGAGAGAGAGAGAGAGAGATAGGAGAGAATCTCAAGTAGGCTCCACACCCAGCACAGAGACCCACACAGGGCTCCATCCCTCAACCCTGGGATCATGACCAGAGCAGAAATCAAGAGTTAGTTGCTCAACTGACTGAGCCACCCAGGTGTCCCTACATTTCCAAACTGTTAATGAGATTAGTATAATCTATAAAACCAGTTAAATCAGTATGTAAAAAAAAAATCACTCATGTAATACAACAATTAAATAAAATATAAGTTCACTGAGGGACACCTGGGTGGCTCAGTCTGTTGAGCAACTGACTTCAGCTCAGGTCATGATCTCACAGTTTTTGAGTTCGAGCCCCACATCGGGCTCTGTGCTGACAGCTCGGAGCCTGGAGCCTGCTTCGGATTCTGTGTCTCCCTCTCTCTCTATCCCTCCCCCACTTATGCTCTGTCTCTCTTTGTCTCATAAATAAATAAACATAAAAAAAATTTTTTTTCCAAAAAAAAAAAACCTCATTGAATCCAAGAGTATCTTAATGCATCATAACAATCTTAATTGGGAGATGCCTGGCTGGCTCATTCAGAGCATGTGACTCTTGATCTCAGAGTCCTGTGTTCCAGCCCTATGCTAGGTGTAGGGTGTAAAGATTACTAAAAACAAACAAATAAATAAACTTTGAAATATATATTTATTGGTCATGGCACATAACTAAAAGTTAAATTTAAAAATGATTTTAAAATAAAAAAATAAATTTAAACACACTCAAAGAAGAAAATGAAACTTCTCTTTACAATCAGATGTCAGCTAAAAAATGAATAAAGACTGAAAAGATTTTGCAACCATCAAAGTAATAATTGATTCAGATATGAATGACTATTCTGATAAGAGTTGACAATTAGCTAGATAATGAGCAGGGAAAGGGACTTTCTGACCATTAAAAAGATAAAAATTGAGAAACCACCAACAATTCCCTAGAATACAAACAACTAGAAAAAGCACAAGGGAGCATGAATATGACCTTCCCTATAACCACTGCCCTACAATAATACATATACATTGCAGTTTCCACACTATAGCTTCATTATAATACATTTACATTGCAGTTTCCACACCTTCTTATTCTCACTGTAAGGAGAGTTCCAACAAGAACCCTATGTGGCCAAATCCTGCCACCCTCACCGGTAGGAGAGTCCCTTAGATGATTGGAAACAACGTCAGTCAGAGACAACTCTAGCTATGACCCATAACCTATGCAAACACAAAAAGAAAAGATGGCCCTAACCCTGGTGCGGCTGCCACTTCTGGACCTGCCCACTCTCCCATTTTGAGAGTGGACTTTCCCTTTCATTGCTAGTAAATTCTTGCTTTCTTGAGAGCTTGGCTCTAAATTCTTTCTTGACTGGGGGCACCTGGGTATTTCAGTTGGTTAAGCTTCCAACTTCAGCTCAGGTCATGATCTTGCAGTCATCATCTCCCAGTTGTGAGTTTGAGCTCCACATGGGGCTCTGCGGGTGCTGCACGGACATTGCAGAGCCTGCCTGGAATTCTCTCTCTTTCTCTCTCTGCCCCTCCTCCACTGGTGTGTGTACGCACTTGAGCGCTCCTCTCTCTCTCAAAATATATAAAAATAAACTTAAGAAAAATAAAACAAAATAAATAAATTCTTTATTGATTGAACTTAAGAACAGAGGTCAGCACAAAGGCAGGAAAGGTACCCACCAGTGACATTTGGATGCTGAAATTCATTGGGTAAAGAGTTTCCAAGAAAGGGCAAGATAGTCACATGGTATCAGGGTATCACCCTACAGAATAGTTACAAATTCCAAAGTGAAAACTGCCCCTAGACCTTAGAGAAATCTGGTGGTCATCACTTTTATACCCACCAATGATGAGATCATAACCTGAGCCATAGATGGACACTTAACAGACCCAGGCACCTCTGGTTGTCATCATTTTTATAATGTGATAACATTTTTAATGATGAAATAATCTGAATTACGTACCTTCTCATGCAATGTGGTCTGAAATCCTCAATCTTATGAAGTATTCTTTTTTCAACGTTTTTATTTTTATTTTTGGGACAGAGAGAGACAGAGCATGAACAGGGGATGGGCAGAGAGAGAGGGAGACACAGAATCGGAAACAGGCTCCAGGCTCTGAGCCATCAGCCCAGAGCCGGACGCGGGGCTCGAACTCACGGACCGCGAGATCGTGACCTGGCTGAAGTCGGACGCTTAACCGACTGCGCCACCCAGGCGCCCCTTTCTTATGAAGTATTCTTGCCAAAATGTTTTATCTGAATCAAATCAAACCTCTAGTTTTAATTTTGAATTTATAGGAAATACAGAGAATTAGTCAAAGAACACCATGAGGAAACAAACAACCCAGAATGTGGTATATTGTACAAGAAAACTGACCTTTTCTCTTCAAAAAGTTAATATTTTTATGGGAATACAAGCTGGTGCAGCCACTGTGGAAAACAGTATAGAGGTTCCTCAAAAAACTAAAAATAAAACTACCCTATGACCCAGCAACTGCACTACTAGGCATTTATCCAAGGGATATAGGTATGCTGTTTTGAAGGGACACATGCACCCCAATGTTTATAGCAGCACTATCAACAATAGCCAAAGTATGGAAAGAGCACAAATGTCCATCGATGGATGAATGGATAAAGAAGATGTGGTATATATGCACAATGGAGTATTACTCAGCAATCAAAAAGAATGAAATCTTGCCATTTGCAACTACGTGGATGCAACTGGAGGGTACTATGCTAAGTGAAATTAGTCAGTCAGAGAAAGACAAAAATCATATGACTTCACTCATATGAGGACTTTAAGAGACAAAACAGATGAACATAAGGGAAGGGAAACAAAAATAATATAAAAACAGGGAGGGGGACAAAGCATAAGAGACTCATAAATATGGAGAACAAACAGAAGGTTACTGGAGGGGATGTGGGAGGGGGGATGGGCTAAATGGGTAAGGGGCATTAAGGAATCTACTCCTGAAATCATTTTTGCACTATACACTAACTAATTTGAATGTAAATTAAAAAAAAATTAAATTAAAAAATGTTAGTATTTAAAAAAAAATAAATCTTTCTTGATTAAAAGGAAATAGATATTACAATCAAATAGAATGCCTAAAACTCTAAAAAATAGAATTATGACCCAGCAATAGCACTGCTAGGAATCTACTCAAAGGATATAGGAGTGCTGATTCATAGGGGCACATGTAACCCAATGTTTATAGCAGTGCTTTCAACAATAGCCATATTACGGAAAGAGCCCAAATGTCTATCAACTGATGAATGGATAAAGAAGCTGTGGTTTATATATACAATGAAATACTACTTGGCAATGAGAAAGAATGAAATCCTGCTATTGCCAATGGCAATGTGGATGGAACTGGAGGGTATTATGCTAAATGAAATAAGTCAGTCAGAGAAAGACAGATATCATGTTTTCACTCATATGTGCATCTTGAGAAACTTAACAGAAGACCATGGGGGAAAGGAATGGTAAAAAAATAGTTTCAAACAGAGAGGGATGCAAACCATAAGAGACTCTTAAATACAGAAAACGAACTGAGGGTTGGGGGGAGTAGGGAGAGAACATGGGTGATGGGCATTGAGAAAGGCTCTTGCTGGGATGAGCACTGGATATTGTATGTAAGGGATGAATCTACCCCCAAAGCCACGAGCACCTTGTATACACTGTAAGTTAGCTAACTTGACAATAATTATATTTAAAAAAACAAAAAATACCTGAGGGGCGCCTGGGTGGCTCAGTCGGTAAAGCGTCTGACTTTGGCTCAGGTCATGACCTTGCGGTTTGTGAGTTTGAGCCCCGCGTTGGGCTCTGTGCTGACAGCTCGGAGCCTGGAGCCTGCTTCAGATTCTGTGTCTCCCTCTCTCTCTGCCCCTCCCCTGCTCATGCTCTGTGTCTCTCTGTCTCAAAAATAAATAAAACATTAAAAAAATTGTTTTAAATACTTGAAACTCAATTGAATCCTGGATTTCTATTTTTTTTAATTTTATTTATTTAAGTAATCTCTACACCCCATCTAGAGCTTGAACTCACAACCTCGAGATCAAGAGTTGCATGCTCTTCTGACTGAGCCAGCCAGGTGAGCCCCATGAATCCTGGACTTTTTTTTTTTTTTTAAGTTTATTTATTTATTTTGAGAGAGAGAATGAGCAGGTAGGGGCAGAGAAAAAATTCCAGGCAGGTTCTGCACTATCAGCGTGCAACATGACATGGGGCTCAAACGCACCAGTCTGAGCAGAAATCAAGAGTTGGCTGCTTAACTAACTGAGCCACTCAGGTGCCCCTGAATCCTGGATTTTTAAAAGACAAGTACAAAACGTATTTTGGGGAAAACTAAGCATATTTGAATACAAACTAGATATTTTATGTTATTATGTAATGACTGTTTCTTAGGTTTGATAATGGTACTGTGATTAAAAGAATGTCCTTATTTTCAGAAGTCGCATGCTGAAGTGTTTAGGGGCAAGAGTGTGTCTGCTTACTTAATCTGGCAGAGTAACTAGTCAAAAACAAATGAAAGAACTTTTATCAAATGTGGCAAAAATATTAACAAATAGTGAATTGTTTCTATTCTTTCAACTTTTTTTTAGAGCAAAAGTTTTCAAACAAAATATATAATGTAATATAAAATGTAATAGCAAATATAAAATGTAATAACAAAATGTATCATTATAAGCTAGCAATAGAAAACTACAAGTGTTTCTACATTTGAAATTGATCAGTGTACTTTACCACATGAATGAACTAAGAGGGAAAAGTAATGTTAGCAATGTTTTGCAGTCTTCAGTGTACAAGTCTTATACTTTCTTAAGTTTATCCCTTTGTTTGTACTATTTATTTTTTTAAAGATTTTATTTTATTTTTTAAGTTTATTTATTTATTTATTTTGAAAGAGAGAGCAAGCAGGGGAGGGGCAGACAGAGATGGAGAGAATCCCAAGCAGGCTCTGTGCCGTAAGCACAGAGCCTGACATGGGGCTTAAACTCACGAACCGTGAGTTCATGACCTGAGTCAGGTGCTTAACCAACTGAGCCACCCAGGCACCCCAAGATTTTAAGTAATCTCCACACCCAACGTGGAGCTTGAACTCACAGCCCGTAGACTGAGTCACATGCTCTACTGGCTGACCCAGCCAGACACCCCAGTTCGTACTATTTTTGATACTAATGTAAATGGAATCATTTTAACTTCATTTTCAGATCAGCACTGCTGATACATAAGAATACAACTGATACCTTATGAGGATTTTTATATTTTGAAATTTTGCTGAATTTGTTAATTAGCTTTAGGAGTTTTTTGAGGGAAGTTGAGTTTTCTATGTAATATGTCACCTGTGCATAGTTTTACCTCTGCCTTTCCAATGCATATGACTTTATTCTAAACTTATTTAGAGGATTTTTTTTTCTTGTCTGATTTCTCTGGCTAAATCTTCCAGTACCACATTGAATTAAAGTGGTGAAAATGGGCATTCTTGTTCCTAACTTTAGAAGAAAAACCTAAGCCCTCTATCACTGAGTATATTAATTATGGGCTTTTCCTATATGACCTGTTATATTGAGGAGGTTTCCTTCTATTTCTTGCCTTATTGAATGTTTTCATCGTAAAGGGGTGTTAGACTTTGTTAAATGCCTTTTTCATCTTAGTGTTTTCTTTATTCTATTAACAGGTATATTACATTGATTTTTATGTTGAGCCACCCTTATATTGCAGGGATAAATCCCACTTGATAGGGTATAATCCTTTTAATATGCTGTTGAGTTCAGCTTGTTAAATCAGTATTTTGTTTGAGGGTATACTGGATTATATAGTGCTTTGGATTTTGACTATTCTAATTAAGTGTGTCCTGTTGGTAGAAATGTAAATTGATGCAGCCACTATGGAAGAGTATGAAGTTTCCTCAAAAAATTAAAAATAAAATTACCATGGGGTGCCTGGCTGGCTCAGTCAGTTGAGTGTCTGACTTCAGCTCAGGTCATGATTTCACAGTTCATGAGTTCAAGCCCCACATCGGGCTCTGTGCTGACAGTTAGGAGCCTGGAGTCTGCTTCAGATTGTCTCTCTCTCTCTCTGCCCTGCCCCCACTCACACTCTGTATCTCAAAAATAAAAATTAAAAATGTAAAAAAAACTTTTTTAAATAAATAAATAAAATTACCATACCAAAGAAAATGGAAACACTAATTGGAAAAGATCTACGCGTGGGGCACCTGTGTGGCTCAGTCAGTTAAGCATCTGACTTTGGCTCAGGTCATGATCTCATGGTTCATGAGTTTGAGCCCTGCATCAGGCTCTCTGCTATCAGCAGGGAGCTTACTTTGGATCCCGTCTCCCTCTCACTCTGCCTCTCCCCTGCTGGTTCTGTCTCTCTCTATCTCAAAATATATGAACGTAAAAAAACCAAAAACCTTGGATCAAGAAATAAACTTAAAAAAAAAAAAAGATATATTCACCTCTATGTTCACTGAAACATTATTTACAATAGCCAAGATATGGAAGTAACCCAAGTGTCCATCGGAAGGTGAATGGATAAAGATATAGTGTATATATGTATACACACACAGGTACACACACACACACACACACACACACACACACACACACACACACACAATGGAATATTACTCAGCCATAAAAAATATCTGTGCTAAATGAAATAAGAAAGACACATAAAATTCTCTTATATATAGAGTCTAAAAAACAAAACAAACAGAAACAGACATAGAGAACAAACTGGTGGTTGTCAGAGGGGTGAGGGTGGGGAGATAGACAAAATAAGAGGATTTAGGGGTATTAGGAGGTACAAACTTTCACTTATATTAAAAAAATCACAGGGGAGGAAAGTACAGCATAGGGAATATAGTCAGTAATATTGAAATAACTTTGAATAGTGACAGATGGGGACTACACTCACGCTAGTGAGCATTTTGTAATGTATGTAATTGTCAAATCATTATGTTGTACACCTGAAACTAACATTTTATGTCAAGTATACTCCATTATTTAAAAAGATTGCAATAGTGGGGTGCCTGGGTGGCTCAGTCGGTTAAGCGGCCGACTTCGGCTCAGGTCATGATCTCACGGTCTGTGAGTTCGAGCCCCATGTCGGGCTCTGTGCTGACAGCTCAGAACCTGGAGCCTGTTTCAGATTCTGTATCTCCCTCTCTCTGACCCTCCCCCATTCATGCTCTGTCTCTCTGTCTCAAAAATAAATAAACGTTAAAAAAAATTTAAAAAGATTGCAATAGTAACAATATAGCCTTAAGAGCTTGTTGATCGTTACTTATATAACACATAAAAAAGGGAGATGAAAACAAACACAGATTTTAATCCATCTATGGCAACAGCAATAATCTAAATATACAAATTAATTAAGAGCATGAGAAAACAAGTCAGTCTGGGAAAAATATTTGCAAAATACTTATCCAATAAAAGGCTACCATTCAAAATATAAAATAATTCTTAAAACCCAACAATAAAAAAATGAACCAGATGAAAAACAATGGGCAAAAACCTCTGAATAGATAACCTCACTGAAGATATATAGATGACAAATAAGCACATGAAATGGTGCTGAACATGTCAGGTCATTAGGAAACTGCAGGTTAAAGCAATGAGATGCTTCTACGCACCCATCAGAATGGCCAAAATCCAAAGCACTGACACCACCAAATGCTGGTGAGGATGTGGAGCAACAAGAACTCTCAGTCGTTCCTGGTAGGAATGCAAAATGGTATAGCCATTTTGGGAGACAGTTTGGCAGTTTCTTACAAAACTAAACATACTTTTACCACATGATCCAGCAATCATGCTTTTTGGTACTTACCTAAATAAGTAGAAAGGGTATACCCATACAAAAACCTGCACACAATAAAGCAGCTTTATTCATAATTTCCAAAAGTTGGAAGCAGCCAAGATGACTTTTAATATGTGAATGAATAACCAAACTAAGGTACATGCAGGCAATGGAATATTCTGCACCAAAAAGAAGTAGGCTATCAAGTCATGAAAAGGAGGAAACTTAAATGCACATTGCTGTGAAAGAAGTTAATTTGAAAAGGCTTCTTATGATTCCAAATACATAACATTCTAGAAAAGGCAAAGCCATGGAGACAGTAAAAAGATCAGTGGTCAGGGGTTGATGGTAAGAGACTACTGAGTAGATAAAACATGAAAGTTTTAGAGTAGCGAAACTATTTTGATGACACCATAATGGTGGATGTAGGTGGTCATTATACACTTGTCAAAACCCATAGACTGTACAACACAAAAAGTGAATCCTCTTGTAAGCCATGGGCTTTGCATGATAATGATAAGTCAATGTAGGTTCAACACCTGCATCACTCTGGTGAAGGATTTTGGTAGCAGGGGAAGGAGTTGAGGCAGTATTTCATTCTGTACTTTCTGCTCAATTTTTTCTGAAAGCCTAAAACTACTTTAAAAACCTATGAATGAAAACAGAACTAAGTTATATTCTATATAACTAAATACTTGAAGTAGCAGTAGCAGTCACGTCTTGGCAAACCTCAAGCACAGAATCTAGACACTCACATCTGTGCCCAAGGCCTCAGGCAACACTGAAGATGGTCAAGACAGAGCAGGACAGTCACTGGGATGAAAATCAATAGTAGCCACAGGATCTCCACCATTTATTCTTTATTAAGATATGGCCCACTCAAAGGGAAAGATGTTGATGTATTCAAGCCACGTCGCCTCTCCTTCCCCATTGCAATTAATCTTTTCATTATCTTCTTATTCCTATAAAGAAAGTTAGAAAAAGAATTTTGAAAATTTGTTACAATAAGATAGACCATTCTATACCAACCACAATAAAGCAGGAATCCACTTCTGGCATTTCTTAGTAGTTTGCCCTACCACCTAAGATTTTACATGGTAAAGAAAGGAAGGATTGTTCACTTAACATCAGGGCACATATTCTATACACTACAATCGGTTCCATGTTCCACTTCTTTATATTTACACATTCCCTTTTTTTTCTTGTACCTTCTTCCCACATCCCCTTTTCTCTTCACACTTGATCACATGGTTTTCCCATTTATAAATAAAGAAGAAGCAAAAGAGAGGAAGGAAGAAAGAAGGAAAGAAGAAGGAAGGAAGCAAACGAGCTCCCTTGATATTGCTGCCTCAACTACTATCTCATTCTCAGCTCAGGTAGAACAGATCATTAATATGTCCTGTTCCTATGTTCTTCACATGTTCTACTCCAATTTGTAACTACCCTATTCTGTTTCTATTGACTCTCTCAAGATACTCTCAAAAAGGCCACCGATGGTATCCTAAATTGACATTCCCAACAGCAGTGCATTAACCATAGTCTTACATGGCCATCTCACTGCCGGCCATTTCCTTCTGAAACTCTTTGTCCATTGATTTCTTTTAACTTACCTTTCAGCCTCTACCTGTACTTCAGTCTCCATTGCTCACCTGCCATTGACATGCTGATTCTCTTTTGGGTTCTTTCCACTACATACTCCCATGCACAATTTATATGCTAAAGACTCCCAAATGTGTTTCTTTCTAGCCTACATGTCTCCCAGAACTCTAGACCCATGGCCAGCATGACCCATGTATTCCATCCTTTGCCACTGAACTGGACTTTTCTATCTTTTCATCTAGTAAGACAACAACTGTTCCCTCTACTCCTACATTTCTTATATTTGTTCCATTATACTTTAAATTCTTTGCCAGGCTCATAGATTCTGTCTTTCCAGAATTATTATAGTAATCTCTTACCTTCAAATTTAGTTTCTGTTGCAAGATTTCAATTCACTTCCTAAAAAAACCCTTAGTTTTCTTTTCTCATATCACCTCCATCCAACTCCATTGTCAAAAGCTGAATTTTTTACTCCTAGATCAACATTAGGAGTTCTACAGTCTATATAAAATCTAAAGCAGAGCTTATGTGTATGCCCAATATATATTTCCCTGGGTGGTGAGTAGGTAGTTATATTCTCAAAGGAGTCTATGTCATAGAAGTGACTAAGAAATTACAACCCACAGGATAACATGAAACCTTATATATAGATATAAAAGTAACAATGATCTGCTCCTCCCCTTCCCAGACTTTTTTGTCAATATAAGCTTCAATCATATTGACCTATTTGCCATTTCTCAGTATGTCATATTCTTTCAGTTCTATGTATTTGGATGAGCGGTTTGCCCTAATTATTACTTTCCAACTGGTAAACTCTTCCTCAGTACATGTAATCCCTTGGGAAGTTTCCCTAAGCTACTCCAATGTAGGTACTACCCATACATTTTCTTTTTCTTTTTTTTTTAAATATAATTTATTGTCAAATTGGTTTCAATACAACACCCAGTGCTCATTCCAACAAGTGCCTTCCTCCCTGCCCATCACCCACTTTCCCCCTCCCCCTCCCCCCATCTACCCTTAGTTTGTTCTCAGTCCTTAAGAGTCTCTTATGGTTTGCCTCCCTCCCTCTCTATAACTCTTTTTCCCCCTCCCCCTCCCCCATGGTCTTCTGTTAAGTTTCTCAAGATACACATATGAGTAAAAACATATGGTATCTGTCTTTCTCTGCCTGGCTTATTTCACTTAGCATAACACCCTCCAGTTCTATCCACGTTGCTGCAAATGGCCAGATTTCATTCTTTCTCATTGCCAAGTAGTATTCTATTGTATATATAAGCCACATCTTCTTTATCCATTCGTCAGTTGATGGACATTAGGCTCTTTCCATAATTTGGCTATTGTTGAGAGTGCTGCTATAAACATTGGGGTACATGTGCCCCTGTGCACCAGCACTCCTGTATCCTTTGGGTAGGTTCCTAGCAGTGCTATTGCTGGGTCATAGGGTAGTTCTATTTTTAATTTTTTGAGGAACCTCCACAGTTTTCCAGAGTGGCTGCACCAGTTTGCATTCCCACCAACAGTGCAAGAGGGTTCCCATTTCTCCACATCCTCTCCAGCATCTATAGCGTCCTGATTTGTTCATTTTAGCCACTCTGACCAGTGTGAGGTGATATCTCATGGTAGTTTTGACTTGCATTTCCCTGATAACTACCCATACATTTTCACAGTCTCCGTTACTCTTTTTCATTCAAGCGTGCTACATGGATTTTGTCCTACATATTTGTGTATACACAAGTGAGGTATCTGACATGTGGTGAATTCTTAACATCTTTTTTTTTCCCTTAAAATACATCTCTAAAATGGAGGCAGTTAAGGTCCCAACTTGGATACTTTGTTCAGATTTCTAAGAAGCCATATTTATCTGAGTTCTAATCCATTACTATGTTTTTTGCTTCCTATTTTTGCCTAATCTATATAGCAAATAAAGAAAATAATATATTGGCCCTCCACCTTCTCCTACTAAATTATTCAGAAACACATCTAGACATCTCCTTTTCTGTGTGTCAGACTTAGAAAAATACTTAAGGGTTACCTCTTAGCACATTCAGGGCATAACATATTATCTTCAAGGCCCGGGGATGGGAAAGTACAGGCGGGCAACAGGAAGAGAGAAATCATCCTCTTGGGGGTGTCAGGCACCCAGGCCTGACCTGCATGAAACTGCAGGCGAACCCAACCTTTTGTGTCTGCCAAGAGAGGTCTGCCATGGACCACACACCACCTGACACCTGAGGATGGAAAGAGAAGCAAATATAAACAGCTAATCCAAGGTCTCAGAACATCACTCTGGGTTTTGCTTTTATATTCTGTTGATGACTCAACTGAATGAAAAGCATGAAAAAATGTCCACCAAAGACACTATAATCTAACTTCACAAATTACGTAGCACAAGGGATGACAATTAACTTAAAAAAAAAATTAACGTTTTATTTTATTTTTGAAAGAGAGAGACTGAGTACGAGTGGGAGAGGGGCAGAGAGAGGGAGAGAGAGGGAGACACAGAATCTGAAGCAGGCTCCAGACTACAAGCTGTCAGCCAAGAGCCCAACTCATGAACTGCAAGATCATGACCTGAGCCAAAGTTGGATGCTTAACCAACTAGGCCACCCAGGCACAATTAATATTTTCGAATGGTTGCTTTGTGTCTAAGATTTTGCTAAGTGGTTTACATGTACGAATACATCTATTCTTAAGAAGATTATTCATATTGACCTTCTATTTACTTTTATTTACAGGTGAGGTAACTGAAGCTTATCGTGTTAAATATTACAATTTTCCCAGAACCATGACATGGATCTAGATATTCTGATTCAAAGCCCATTTGCCCAACTATTATACTGTACTTCCTCAACAACACAAAACAGGCAAAAAGATCTTTGTTTAAAAGTCCAAGGAACAGGGCCACCTGGGTAGATCAGTTAGTTGAGCATCTAACTTCGGCTCAGGTCATCATCTCGAGGTCTGTGGGTTCGAGCCCCAGGTCAGGCTCTGTGCTGACAGCTCAGAGCCTTAAGCCTGCTTCAGATTCTGTGTCTCCCTTTCTCTCTGCCCCTTCTGCTCTCTCTCTCTCTCTCTCTCTCTCTCTCTCTCAAAAAGAAAACAAATATTGAAAAAAATTTTAAGAAAAAAAAAAGGCCTTGAGGTAGGGAAAGACAGGGGAAGGCTCAGATTGTGGCTGACCACATTATCAGATTATGCTTTCTTCCCACCTCAGACTTTGGCTTATGATAAAAAAGTAAGCACTCAATCACCTAGCTCAGACACTGGTCCAGGTAAAACTTGGCTACCTAGCAACCAAAAGATAATCCATATATAAGTCTAATATCAATCTACATTATTTTAACTCTTTCCTTTTTATTACCTTTCAGTATGAGACTAATAAAATTTTAAATTTAACTTAAAAAAATTTTTCTTTTATTTTTGAGAGAGAGAGAGAGAGAGAGAGAGCAAGTGGGAGAGAGAGAGAGGGAGACACAGAATCCAAAGCAGGTTCCAGGCTCCAAGCTGTCAGCACAGAGCCCAATGTGGGGCTCGAACTCATGAACAGTGAGATTATGGCCTGAGCCAAAGTCAGGCTCAGACTGAGCCACCCAGGCACCCCTAAAATTTAACCTTCTTTCTAGGGAATAGTACTCACCTTTTTTTTTTTTTTTTTTTTTTTTTTCTTTTTAAAGTAGGCTCCATGCCCAACATGGAGCTTGAACTCATGACCATGAGATCAAAGAGTTGCATCCTCTACTGACTAACTAAGCCAGCTGGGGGCTCCAGTGCTCACTTTTTTCAGGTTAATCTTACCAGAGGCTTGCAGGAGAAAAGTCTCAACGGAAACAGGAATGGGACGTGAATTCACAGACTTGGATTGACTGGCTCTTGCAGCAATTCTTGACCACGCTGCCAACATGCCTTCTTGTGCTGAAGTTATCACTTCAACTATATTAATCCCTTCCTCTCTTTCACTCTTCTTACAACGTTTCCGAATCCTTGCTCTCTTGGTTGCCATCTTGCATTTTGTCGAACATGACTGCAATTGGGCCTCTGGTGATATTTTAGGAATATTCTGCAAATGGTGATTCATGGTGAGTATTCAGCGAAGTGCTACTGCCCTAAAGATTTTTGTGTTTTGTGTTAATTTTATCATTCTTTATACATTGGCCCATGTATATAAGTGTGGGAAAGATTTAGGATTGTTAGTTCCCTTAGAGCAGCAGTTTTCTAGGAGAAATTTTTGACTGTTAAAACTAGGGGTTGGGGAAGCAGAGGGGCTTGCCACTGACATTTAGGGGGTAGAGGCCAGGGATGTTTAGGCCTAAAATGCAGCAGACAGCCCCCCCACCAAATAAATTATTTGGCCCCAAATGTCAAGTCTTTTTTCTTTTTTTATTACTGAAGTAGAGTTGACATACAATAATATATTAGTTTCAGGTGTACAACACAGTGATTCAACATTTACATACATTACCAAGCAATCACCATTAAGTCTAGGTACCATTTGTCACCATACAAAGTTGCTCCATTACTGACTATATTCCTTATGCTGTACGTTGCATCCCCATGTCTTATTTACTTTATCACTGGAAGTTACTACCTTTCAATTCCTATCCCTTATTTTGCCCATCCCCCGCACGCCTCCCTTCAGGCAACCTCCAGATCGTTCCCTGTATCTATGAGTCTGTTTCTGTTTTGTTTTGATTGGTTGTTTTTTAAGATTCCACATATAAGTGAAATCATATGGCCTTTGTCTTTCTGTCTAACTTATTTCACTCAATACCCTCTAGGTCTACCCATATTATCGCAAATGGCAAGATTTCACTTTTTATGGCTGAATAATATTCCTTTGTATCATATATATAACATTTCCTTTATCCAAAATGTCAATAACCCTGGCTGAGAAATCTTGCCTTACATATACAACATATAGAGATGGTGGGAGAGTAGATACAATTCAGTCAGAACTCACCTTAACATTGTCACCACACCTCTTACTCACCTCATTTATTTCAGAGTAAGCATGTTTCTGGAGCCTCAAATAAACATCTATTTTCTAAGGAAATTAAGAGGGGAAATAAAAATTATAAATTGATAAAACTTTCCACACTTTGTGCAGCAGAGTCTCCCAACAGTGTACTCACCCGGCCATCGGTACTCAAATTAAATTGTTGGCACCAGTTTCGCAAAGTGTCCCAACGTACTTTATTAACTGGAGGCAAACTGGTTGGCAAGGGAAGGATCGGTGTATTACAACAACTGTGTTTTGGACAAGACTTGAATTGTTCATTCATTTGAAGATGACAAACTAAAAAAAGAAGGAAACGAAAGCAGTAACAATTTAATATTTCTAAGATTATAATTTAACAAAGTTGTTGCTAATTTCTCATAACCCAATTTATATATATATATATATATATATATATATATATATATATATATATTTCCCTCTATTACAAGTAGAGGAATAGATTCTGTAATTAAAGGACTTACCCAAGGTCACATCTCCATTAAATGGCAGACCTGGAACTCAAACCTACATTTTGAAATTCCAAATCCTAGGTTTTTTTACATTACATACAACAACCTTTTACTGCCATCAACAAACACCTGGACAGAACATTTTATTGGATTGCTACTCCAAAATGTCTAGATTTTGAACAAAAATACCAGTTGTCCTGAGAGAAATCAAAGAAATCACCCAACCAACAAAGGTCCTGCATTCTGTCTGCCCACCTCATTTTCTTTTTTTTTTTTTTTTATTAAAATTTTTTTTTTTTTCAACGTTTATTTATTTTTGGGACAGAGAGAGACAGAGCATGAACGGGCGAGGGGCAGAGAGAGAGGGAGACACAGAATCGGAAACAGGCTCCAGGCTCTGAGCCATCAGCCCAGAGCCCGACGCGGGGCTCGAACTCACGGACCGCGAGATCGTGACCTGGCTGAAGTCGGACGCTTAACCGACTGCGCCACCCAGGCGCCCCATCATTTTCCTGGTCAGCATCCCATCTCACCTCACTCTGCTTAGGTGTAACCTGCCACTGTTTACTTTGCATTGAAGTCCTTATTCTTGGTCCAGAAAATAAAATCATTCTGAAAATACTTATTTGATGCTTTTACGTGAAACACTAAGAACAGATTTAAAGGGTCATGACATTAAGAGCTGCTAGGTATTTGGTCACTAAGTACTTATCAAGCAAAATACTAATAATTGGAGGAAATGTTGATCAAAGGATACAAATGTTCAGTTATAAGATGTTCAGGAGTTCTGGGGATCTGATGTACAGCATAGTGACTATTGTTTTTTTAATTCTTTTTTTTTTTTTAGATTCATTTTGTTTTTAGACAGAGAGCCCAAGAAGGGGAGGAGGCAAGGGGCAGAGAGACAAACAGAAAAAGAGAGACTCTCCAGCAGGCTCCACCCTCAGTGCACAGTCCTGCATGGGGCCCAATCCCACAACCCTGGGATTATGACCTGAGACAAAAATCAAGAGTCAGATGCTCAACCAACTGAGCCACCCAGGGGCCCAGCATAGTGACTATTGTTAACAATATTATTCTGTATGTTTTAAAAAAATGTTTTTAATATTTATTTTTGAGAGAGAGACAGAGTCTGAGCAGGGCAGGGGCAGAGAGCGAGGGAAACAAAGAATCTGAAGCAGGCTCCAGGCTCTGAGCTGTCAGCACAGAGCCCAATGCAGGGCTCGACCCACGAACCTTGAGATCATAACCTGAGCCACCCAACTGTCCCATACACTGTATATTTTAAAGTTGCTGAGAGTAGAGGTGCCTGGGTGACACGGTCAGTTCAGCGCCTAACCTTCGTTTTGGCGTGGGTCATCTCATGGTTCATGAGATAGAGCCCAAAACTGACAGCACGGAGCCTCTTGGGATTCTCTCTCTCCCTCTCAAGATAAAACTTAAATAAAATAAAATTGCTGAGAGTATCTTTAAATGTTTTCACCACAAGGTGGGGGTGGGGGGAGGTAACTGTGTGAGGTGATAGACGTGCTCGTTAACCTTATTTTGGTAATCATTTTGCAATACAAATGTGTATCAATCACCACATTGTACACCTTAAGATTATACAAGGTTAGATGTTGATTATATCTCGACGCTGGAAAAAAACAATTTAGTCTTTACGAGAGGTATGTAAAGTATGCATTAACCAAAATAAAAGAAGATTGAGCTCTATAGGTTGGGAATTTGAATTCATAGTCTGCTGACTAGAAGACCATGCTCTGTCCAAGGCACTTCACACACCCATTTTTGTGTCTTAAGAGCAAGTCATGGTGCCTAATAAATGAAGTCTAGGAGTTTGAGAGCTCTCTTACCACAGATACTCAAGGTGAGATTTAAGGAAAAAAAGGAGAAATCTTTTCCCTGGGCTTCCCAGAGCTGGGGGAGCAGCAAACTGAGCAATCACTGTCCTCATACCTTTATCGTTTGTCCCAGGCATCTCCAGGCCAACTTCTGAAGTTGAGGAAACACTTGGTTCCACCTGATGTTCTTCATTAGTTTCTTCATTAACTGGAACCAATGTGAGAACCACAGTTTCTTCCTCTAATGCCTCCTCGGAGAAATTCTGGAAAGGGAAAGGTCAACCACAGAGTCTCATTGGATGCCATATGCCTAAACTGCTTATTTTCAGAGCACAATTGATAAGAAACTCAGAAGCCAGTAGGTGGCTAGAGAGCAAACTTATGGTGATTCCCTGAATTTGATGTTGATTAGCAGACCCTTTATTAGATAAGAGAAACAGGGGTGCCTGGCTAACTCAGTCCATGGTGCATGTGGCTCTTGATCTTGGAGTTGTGAGTTCAAGTCCTACATGGGGTGTAGAGATTACTTAAAATAATAAATAAATAAATACATACATACATACATAAATAAATGCCAGACAAACAATGAGAAAATGGACAAAAGTAGATGTACAGATGGGTGTAGATGAAAGGATATGTCTTGAGCTTAGGGAAACCATCTCCCTCAAGGCCTTCCTCTCCCTCCACTAAAACACTTTTATTTTATCTGCTAAAACTATATGGAATGTGTTCCTGCTTTCCCATCTTCTATCATGATTCCTGATGATTCCCAATTCCAGCTATCATCAACTCTCACTGATAGATGCAATAATTCCCTATTACTCCAAGCGGCATTCTTTCTGCAGATTGCTCTCCTGCCTTTTTTTTTCTTTTTTCTTTTTTTAGGAGAGAGAGAGAGAGAGAGAGAGAGAGAGAGAGAGAGAGAGCGCAGGGGAGGGGCAGAGGAAGAGAGAGACTTTTAAGTGGGTTATCCATTTAGCATGGAGCCAGAAGCGGGGACAGACCGTGAGATGATGACCCGAGCCGAAATCAAGAGTAGTGCCAAACACTTCAATGGCTTATCAAAAACGGCCACGCATGACCTACAAATTTCTGTAGTCTGACCCCTGCCTGCCACTCTAGCTCAAGACCCCTGAGCTTTCTAAGTTCCAGGCATACTGGCTTTATTTCAACCCGACCAGAGAGTTTACTCTCTGCTGCAATCGCAGCCACACATCCAACGCCCAGTTAGGAAGGAAGTGACATTTACCGGTTTTGTCCAGTACATGTGCACCGCACTACGTGCTTTCTGTATTTCTCTCACTTAATCTTCACAGCACGTGTATAATAATTTATCAGTATTCTCACTTTACAAATTAGGCAACTGAGTCTCAAAAATTAAATGAACAATGTCAGAGTAACATGTGCTTAAGTTTCTGAACTGAGCTTTTCCTCTCAGATCCAAAGGTGAATAAACTCCATCCCAGTCCCATTGCAATACTTGCTTCTCAGAACAGCCAAGTAGATCTGAGGGGGCCATGCCCTTCCCCCTATTTCCGATTCAATGGCTTCCCATTGCTCATACTCTCATCCTGCATATGTATAACACCGTTAAGCTTTTGTTTTAATGTTTATTTATCTTTGAGAGAGACAGCACACGCACCGGGGAGGAGCAGAAAGAAAGGGAGACACAGAATCCAAAGCAGGCTCCAGACTTTGAACTGTCAGCACAGAGCCCAGGAACTGCGAGATCATGACCTGAGCCAGAGTCAGATGCTTAACCCACTAAGCCACCTCAGTGACTCCCCAAGATTTTATTTTTAAGTAATATCTACACCTAAGGTGGGGCTCAAACTTAGAACCCCAAGATCAAAGATCTCTCGCTCTACCAGCTGACCCAGACAGACACCCCTGTGTAACACTTTTTCAAGGCACTCCCATGCACATTCACTGGTCAGCTTCAAAAAAAAAGTTATTAGGGGAATATTACTCCACTCCAGAGAGTGGAGTCTGAGAGGCTGAAAGCAGCGATATGACTTGCCGGTCATCCGTATACTTAATATTTGGGAGTAGGAGAAACTCCCCAAGGGAAGAAACCAAATTGGTCACTTCACTTTCTGACCCCATCCACAATACCCTTTCTCACTTTCTTTTTATTCTTTTTATTGTTTCTTTAGGTTTTCCATTTGCCCAGCTGCAACATGTCTTTCTACAGAATACATCCCTTACGTTGGCCTGGGAACGGAAATCTTTATTTTGTGTTTCTCACTCTGACCCAAATAGACACAGAGCCACAATCGTGGGTAAGAAAAGTAATAATCCACTTACAAAGAGGAGGGACTCCAAGATGGAGATTTCTTACCCTCAGAAACGAAGTCCCATGGCATGAAGTAAACATAAGCAAGCTCTAGAAAGACTTTGAAAAATGAATCTGTAGGAAAATCCATTCTATGGGAACGAAACCTACCTGAGCGCTGTTTTCATAACTCGAGTACGCCATTTCCAGGAATACTTAGGGGAAGGTGAAGCCTGCAAGGTTGGTTCACCGGCCCTTCACTCCTTTTCACCTGGGGGCTTCCAGCCTGATTTCTCCTTTTATAAGCAAATGTCTCTGTCTACTTCCTGTTTCCCAGAAGAGGGGGGGGTTTCCTTCCTCCTCTTCTTCCCCTCCCTTATTATCTGACAGTGTAATAATTTCATCAGTTTTGCACTCCCCTTTGGTCCATTATGTGACAGTTGAGCTGTTGGGTAATGAATATCACTCCTAAGATTTTTTTTTTTTTAAATAAGATTTTTAGGGGCAGCCGCTTGGCTCCATAGGTAGAGCCTGTGACTCTTTATCTTGAGATCATGAGTTCAAGCCAGATGTTGGACGTAGAGTTTACTTAAAAAAAAAAAAAAAATAGAATAAAATCTTTGTTATTATTTTAAGGTGAGATGTGGGAGAAACTAGACGTGACAAATTCTTGCTAACAAGTTGCAACTGAATCAAAAAATATATTTTTAAAACATTTCTAGGACAATATTGATGTTGGATTGAATGATGTTATTATGGAGGGAGTAAAAAAATAGAATCAGAGGTATTTTATAACTGATTTATGCCCATGGGTGTGTCGTTCACTGGGAGATTAGATTTAAATTGTAGGGGGTGGATAACAATCTCTCCCGGATCAAGTTCTAAACACAAATATTAAATCTGCATTACTGGTGAGCTGGGTACAGGGAAGGATTTGGCTGTTTACAACACAAGCAGCAAGGGGCGTCTGGGTGGCTCTATCGGTTAAGTGACCAACTTCAGCTCAGGTCGTGATCTCACTGTTCATGAGTTTGAGTCCCACAGGGGGCTCACTGCTGTCAGCGGGGAGCCCACTTTGGATCCTCTATCCCCTTCTTTCTCTGCCCCTCCCCTGTTCACGCTTTCTCTCAAAAAATAAAAACAAAACAAACAAACAGAAAACACTAAGGCAAATGATGGACAAATGAATGCAGAAAAAACTGCAAGCACTTGGAAATTGCTGGAGCATAGTGCTGGAGGCAGGATGTGACAAGGCAGGATGGGATAAGAGATGAGGCTGGAAAAGTCACAGATGTTTTCATAGGTCACTCTAAGAAGCCAGAGCTATTAAAGGAAAATATTCACAAACAGTATGGCAGTACTGGCATCCATTGGTCTCTCTTTGGGCTTTCTCCTTCCTTAGTAAAATGGTCCGGTCCATCAGTCTTAGGACCCACTAAGCCCAGATCAATTTATACATTTAAAGTGTGGTCTGCAAGGTCTCAGCTTCAGTTTACTGACGCCTTCCAGAACTGGATCCTTGAGGGCAGGACTCAGAATTCAACAAGCCCTTAGGGTAATTCATTTGCACCTAAAGTCTAGAAGCCTTCATTAGAGGAGGGTGTGACCAAATGCATTTGGATTAGGCAGATAATGGTTGGAATCCTGGCTCCTCCCTTCCAGGATGGAGAGTGAATCAGCCCTTGGAAATTTAGCCAAGAAAGTACTCATCTACCCACACGGGTGTGACCCCCATCTGATAGGCTTTTTCTGGCTGGTTTAGAAGGGTATTGCACTTAGTAGCCTGAACTGATACCAGTGTCTTAGGCTAGGGCAGGACTTCCAGGGGAAAGACAATTTTATTACCATATTTAGCATTTATTACAATATATTTATTTCTTAGATTTCCCTCCTGTTTTTTGAAAATTTTATACCATGGGAAAGTCCCAACATGTGCAAAAGCAGACATTACCACGAAACCTCATGTTTCCATCATCCAGTTTCAACAACTGTTGACTTCCAGCCGATTTGATTTTATCTAAAACACCACCTAGTCCCTCTCGCCTAGGTTATTTTGAATGACATACCAATCTGTAAATTCTCTTATCTTTAATTCTTCTTACAAGTTTTTGTTGTTTTTCTTGCTATTGTTTAAAGAATTATGTGAATTTCCTGTAGACTCCTATCTGGATTTTGCTAATTTCATTTGTTATTCCATTTAGCCTATTCTTCTATCTTCTGTATTTATTGTAAATTGGTTTGGTCAGATTTAGGGATGGCTTTATTTATTTATTTATTTATTTATTTTTAACAACACTTTTCCTCCCTTTCACTCTGTCTCCTTAAACTTCTTTTTTCACTGAAGTATATTTGACATATAACATTGTGTAAATTTAAGGTGTACAATATTTAATTTGATACATTTTCATATTGCCATTGTAGGGATCATTAGCAACTCTATTACGTTCTTTAAGCTTAAATGCCAATTTCTTGGAGTCATCCTTAAAAATTTGCTCCTGTTTTCTCACTCTTTTCCTTCACAGAATTCATTTGACTGTGTTATTCTGTGTAGAGTTGGGATTTCACTGTTTAATTTCATCTCCCAAATTAGATAGCAGGCTCCAGAGTGCAATGACCAGATATGTGTGGGTTACCCTTGGTCTACACAGAGCCTTGTACTGTGTCTGGCTCAGAATAGAGGCTTAATCAATGCTAGTTATTCAGATTGCTTTAGTTTCCACCTTCCCCTTCATCCTGCCTGATTCCCTTTTGAGCAAAGTCCCTCTTTGTGAACTAGGCTGTAGGATAGATTTTTTTTTTAAAGAAAAAAATTGTTTATGATACTTATGTTCTAACATTTATTCTAATATAAGACTATAGTTCTGAGGTAAAATGTATCACCCATTTCAAATTTTCAAATGTATTTTATTTACTATATCATAAGGTAAATATTTATAAATGTATGTATTTCTTATTTAGGTAGTACTTTTCAAAATCCCTTTTTTTAAGTTGATTTATTTTTGAAAGAGAGGGAGTACAAGCAGAGGAGGGCTAAGAGAGGGAGACTGAAGATTTGAAGCGGGCTCCACACTGATAGCAGAGAGCCAGACTCGGGGCTCGAACTCAGGAACAGTGAAATCATGACCTGAGTGGAAGTTGGAAGCTTAACTGAATGAGCCATCCAGGCTCCCCTCTGTTTTTTTGTTTGTTCTTTCGTTCATTTGTTTGTTTGTTTGCTTTTTTTTTTTTTTTTTTTGTAATCAGAATGACAACTCTGCAAGTGTAAATGTTCATGGAGCACCAATATATAGTAGATAAAAGTGAAGCAACTCTCTTAATAAAGCCAGTTAGAAGATCATATTTAAAAAAAATAAATAAATAAGGCTTCTCAGATAGGGAAATAAAAACTCATCAGCCATCCCACAGAACACTGAGGTTCTGAGAAACGGTTTGGAAAGTATGGTTCAGTATCACTACCAGGTGGGAGGGACAGCTACTGAGTTCTTCTGTGCTCTGAGGAAGAAAATGAAAATTACACTGAAAGATGTTTCCAACTTTGCCACATCATTCAAGAAATTCTCACTTGAAAGGATTATTGAATATATTTCTACTTTAGAATAGTTACAATCCTGATCTTCTGATTGAGAATAAATTTGTTTTTTGTTTTGTTTGTTTTCTAAATATCTCTTTGGTATCATGGATGACAGTCACTATTAGGAGAATCTAAATTCAGAATCCAGACTCGTTAGGTCTGTCCTCCACCGTACTGGGTCATTCAGAGGATGTGGTTAGAACAGAGCATGACCATCATGGGGAAATGAGGTGGGGAGGGCAACTGTCCATGACTGGACAGGGAATTGATTTGGGTGTAGGTGCTCCAGTAAGAGTTGTAAATGTAGGTATAGCCCTACCAGCAAGTGTAGGAACTGAGCAGTTGCCCTACTCTCTGGGAACTTAAAGCTAAGTAAAGTAAGCCTAGGCTCCCCCCTCTGTTGTGTCATCAGTTACTTGTTCCTTCCAGAGTTTTCTACCTCTCCTTCTTTACAGATTCTTTGGTACCAGCACATAAACATTTTGAGCCTGTCCCACTTAAATGAAAGACTCTTGTGTGCACACCTGTATCCTCTGACACATTTAACTACTATTATCTCCCCCTTTCACAATTCAACTTTTTTGAACTTATCTTCTTACTCTAGTTCCTCTCAATCCATTTAATGGTTTTTTCCCTTTTTTCTCACTACCTAACCCCTAAAACATGGGTGTCCCATACAGTTCATTTCTCTCTTTTTTTTTTTTTAATGTTTATTTATTTATTTTTGAGAGAGAGAGACAGAGTCAGAGCACAAGCAAGGGAGGAGGAGAGAGAGAGAGGGAGACACAGAATTGGAAGTTGGCTTCAGGCTCTGAGCTGTCAGCGCAGAGCCTGACGTGGGTCTCGAATTCACGGACCATGCGATCATAACCTGAGCCCAAAGTTGGGTGCTTTAACCAACTGAGCCACCCAGGCACCCCTATTTCTCTGCTCTTGACCATGCCTTACACTTTCCTGGAGCAGCCTCATTCATTTCTTTAATTTCAACTACCATTTACATGCTAATGACTCCTCCATATACTATTTGTAGCCCAATATTCTTGCCTGTGTTACCAACCCGAGTCTTGGCATATCATATTATGCACTTCAAACACACTTAAAAAAAATAACCTCATTGTTTCCCCCCCCCAACTTTCAACCTCCTTCCAAGGCCCTTGAACATCATGAACTGCACAGATCCACTTATACATGGATCTTTTTTTATGCAGTATAGTACTTACTGTGGATATATATATATATATATATATATATACACATTTTTTAGCTTTTTATTTTTTTATTTATTTTTTTTTTTAATTTTTTTTTTTTTCAACGTTTATTTATTTTTGGAACAGAGAGAGACAGAGCATGAACGGGGGAGGGGCAGAGAGAGAGGAGACACAGAATCAGAAACAGGCTCCATTCTCCGAGCCATCAGCCCAGAGCCTGACGCGGGGCTCGAACTCACGGACCGCAAGATCGTGACCTGGCTGAAGCCGGACGCTTAACCAACTGCGCCACCCAGGCGCCCCTTTTTAGCTTTTTAAAATATTAAGTAATCTTTATCCCCAGGAGCTTGAACTCACGACCCTGAGATCAAGTGTTGCATGCACTACTGACTAAGCCAGGCAGGTGTCACTTCCTTGTGATTTTCTTAATATCATTTTCTTTTCACTAGCTTACTTTATTGTAAGAATATAGTATATAAATCATATAACATACAAAATATGCTAATTGGCTGTTTATGTTATCAGTATGGCTTCCAGTCAACAGTAAGCTATTAGTTATGTTTTGGGGGGAGTCAAAATTTATAAGTGGCTTTTTTATTGCACAGGGGTCTGCACTCCCAATTCTTGTGTTGTTGAAGGGTCAACTGTATTTCTTCTCTTTTGTGATGTATTACCATCCACTCAGTGATTTAAAGGCAGAAACATAACAAATGCCTTAAAACAGCCCTTGTCCTTAAACTCCAAATTATCAAAGTCCTATGGAGTCAAACACGTACACTTTTTGCTTGATTTTTATCTCTCTTTAACTCTACTGCCATTTTTCTTGTCTAAAGCATCTCTAACTAGTTACTGAAATCTCTACTTGGTCATATTACCACCCAACCAACCCATTCTGGATGCTACAAAATACTGAGTATATGTGTAGGGTAGGCAGAAATTCATCCTCTACCCTTCAAGGTCTTCCAGCTGGACTAAGAATCAAATTTACATGAGACAGGTTAACAGGAGGAAAAAAAAATTATGTGCACACAAAGGCCCAATCTTGAAATTGAGATCCAAAGAAATGATCAAGGTAGGTGATTTTTATACATTTTAGAAAAAGGACAATAAACTCATGAAGAATTGACAGGTTAAAGAAAACAAGACTTTTATTAGTAATGAATTCTAATTGGAATTTGGACTGAGGTAGATTAGTAGAAAAGTAATAAGGTTTATGTCTACAGCTTTCTCAACTGTAAAGTTTCCATCTTTGGTGATAAGAATGTCTTTTTAGTACGGGAAGAGTATCTCCCATATGGGAGACTTGTTCCCTGCTTTCAAGGGGCAGAGGAGCATCTGAGTGTCCTTGCAGTGGTTGTTTCTCAAGTACCTTCAATCCAAAATATTCAGTATACCCTGGGCCCCTACATATGCTACCTCAAGAGGAATTTATAACTTGAGAATTTGGGATTTGTGCACATCAGGGCATAATAGGAAGCAGTTTCAGAAGTGCTGAATTGGCCTTCCCACTATAATAGCTCTTAACCCATAAGCCAAGGACCCTTTGTGATGGGTTACTTCGACTGTTAAGTGTATCAATTCTAATCATACACTCAGAGCCTTGGTGAAATGATCCCTGGCTGTGTTCATAAAACCAGTGAGTGAGTCAGTGAGTCTCCTTGAGTTAGTCTTTTTTTTTTTTTTTTTTTTTAACTTTTTTTAATGCTTATTTATTTTTGAGAGAGACAGAGCATGAGCAGAGGAGGGGCAAAGACACACACACACACACACACACACACACACACACACACACACACACACACACACACACACACACAGAGAGACAGAGACACAGAATCCCAAGCAGGTTCCAGGCTTTGAGCTGTCATCACAGAGCCTGATGCAGGGCTCAAACCCAAGAACTGTGAGATAATGACCTAAGACGAAGTCAGATGCTTAACTGACTGAGCCACCCAGGTGATCCTCCTTGACTCAGTCAGTCTTTAGCCAGGATTTCAGCTGTTACCTGTATCCTTTAAACCTTCCCAATATAACAAAGGTAGGGGGTCATGATGATAATTTGAGTATAAATATCAATTTAGACCTTGTGCCCAATAATTTTTAAAATGTCTCATTTCTCTTCTCAGTGTAACATGGTTAAATGGCTGTACATCCCTTTGGAGGGAATCATTATGAGAAATAATTGTCATGGTAGTACAGGGTCCTTCCTCCCAGGAAACCAGCCATCTCATCACCTAGTAGGTTCTGGATCTGAAAATCAGTTCAGGTCTGGGAGCTAAGCAGACATGGTTACTTTTTACTAGGGTGGCTGCACTCAGCTTTCTGCTCCTCTATTCTTGACTTTTGATTGTAAATGTTAAGAATCATCCTTTTTACAACATATACATATATCAAATTACTATACTGTATACTTTAAACTTGTAGAATGTCATATGTCAATTATATCTCAATAAAACTGGGGAAAAATTTAAAAATACAAGTAGTTGACTTCCACATAGAAGAAGAAGAAGAAGAAGAAGAAGAAGAAGAAGAAGAAGAAGAAGAAAAAGAAGAAGACAACAACAACGACAATGACAACTATGTTGACTACATGAATGACTACTACCAAGTTGGGGAGGGAAAGGTGGAAGAGGAGGGGGAGGGGAGAAGGTTGTTAAAGAAAAGCAGCAGCAGCAGCAGCAGCAGCATTCTTGTTGGCTGCCCATCTCCTTTGCCCTAGGGATGCCAGGCTCTGTTAACCATCTCCACCGATCCCCCAGAGTCAAGTCCCTTTAGCTGCCCTCCAACCTTCCTGGTAATTGTGGCCTCCTGATTTCTGCTGGTTAAGTGACACGATCTAACTCATTTACTTCAGAGCCCACTATGCCCAGAATGACATTAGCAAGCCCAGTTCTGTGACTGCCTTACCTACCATCAGCCCTCTTTGCAGAGGACCATTGCCCTTCTCAGCAATGCTTGTGCCCTCTCTCCAGCATGTTTCTCATGGCCTTAGTGAATGCTAGGTCCTCTGTGCCCTCCTGAGGAACATCCTCTGCTGGGTTCCTGGCCTCACATAACATATCCATCCCTGCATGTCTACATTCCTGTCTTCATATTCCCTCCTCTACCCTTTGCCAGGGCAGTGTGGGCATTCATACTTTGCTCAGTGCTAGCTGTCACTGTCTCTGGGCCTCTAAGAATCATCCTAGTAGTAAATTTGTCCCACCTACTAGGATCCTCACTAGGATGTTAAATTCTGTGCAAGAAGAAAGTACCCCCCAGGGGCGGCTGGGTGGCTCAGTTGGTTGAGCATCTGACTTCGGCTTGAATCATGACCTTACAGTTCATAAGTTCAAGTCCCGCATCCAGTGCTGACAGCTAATAGCTCAGAGCCTGGAGCCTGCTTCAGATTCTGTGTCTTCCTCTCTCTCTACCCCTCCCCGTTTTGCACTCTGTGTCTCTTCCTCTCTCAAAAATAATTTAAAAAAATTTTTTTAATTAAAAAAAAGTGCCCCCCAAGACAATAAATTCTTGCTTATCTAGTGCTGAGCTCTGGTCCTTTCGATCAGTTGCTCTCAAAATCTAATCTGACAATTATCCCCTAACTTCTGCCAGTACATGCTGGCTAATTTCTGCAGATCCTTTAGTATATGTTCTCTTCCTTCCCTTGCGAGGCCCTTCCCTAGCTGGGTTATGCTGGAATTTAACTCTCAGTTATTGGCCTAGTAGCTGGGAGAGGGGTTTGGAGGAATTTTTGAGGGGTCACCTGTTACCCTGTTACCTTTGAGGGGAAGGAAATCTGTGCATCATCCTCCAGCCCAGAGGTGGTGCTACATCTTACTAGGGAACCACAGACCACCTCTGTTAGTTCTGAGAATTATTAGCAATCTACAGAGTTGACACTCTCAGTGGCATTCATTTCAATGTCCCCATCCCATGTTTCAGGGTCCAAGATTTGCCCAGCCAGGTTGCTGACTTTAGCACAACAAACCTGCCTTTGCTAAAATACTAAGTCTCAGTAGCTCTGCAATTTTAGCTATCAGAGCTTCTGTTTGCGGCTCGGCTATGTCCATTCTTCTAACATGAGATCCATGGGCCTCTGTAAACTACAAGCTCCTTGGCTTTCATATCTCATCCTTAGTCTTTCAATGTTTGCTAATGGTCCTCAGTTCTTCATTATCCCATCAATGAACATTACAACAGCTGACCAATAACCAGCCAATTCCACTGTATTTATAGATCCCTTAACGTCTATATTTCCCAAATGCTTGTATTAGTTCATTTGCAAAGATATTCCCTACCAGGACATTTTTTCCCATCACCTCCACTAAAATCTCCAGCAATTAAACCACCCGTGTGCGAGGGACTAACCATCCCTTACACGGCATTCAAAATTGTGTCCTTTTATGTTCACCAGCAGGTGAATGAGCCAGTTCCAGGATCCCACCTTATCTATTTTCTGACTGCTCCTGGCACTACATGTATTTGTTCATGTCCTCCAAGAAGCAGATGCCAAGACAAGATAAGGTGTACAAGAGACATGCTATAGGAAACAACTACGAAGGAAAGGAGAAGGGAGTCCGAAGGCTGGGAGAGCTACCAGAGCATGATGAAGCTGTAACCTCTGTGAAGGAGAGGGAAGGGAGTTTGGGGAGGAAGATTCTTGAACTATAGTGCAGTTGTAAGAAAGTTTTTGCAAGGTTGACAAGGAGTCCTCGAGTCTAAGCTACAAGACTGCCTTCCCTTAGGAGTCCCTGCTGCAGTTAGTGGCTGGGAATAGCAGAGTTTTAGCATAGGCACGAACTGCATGGTGAAGAAACTAAAGTTGGGGCCACTAACCAATTACTCTCCCTGCAGTACAGAGCTGGAAGGCACATTTGCATGATCCCATCATGTTGAGATACTCTTTCTTTGCCTGAATGTCCTGAAGACAGGGAAGAAAAATAGGGTTTACTCAGACATTCCTCTGCTGAGCACATCAACACTTTTTACTTCCCTCTGAAATTATAATTACACTCAATGATGGGTAAAGAACAGGGCCAAATCACTTGGCTCAGAAATCAATTTGGGAAAAGTGTTGACATTTGCCAGTAGAAAGAGAGCTATGGCAAACGGACAGATGCCTTATGGGAAACTATTTTCCAAACTATGGACTGTTAAATGATAAGTGGCTTAATCCATCACTTTCTTTCTATTTGAGGCTTAAACTTGAACTCGTTCCCTCTTCCTGATCAGCACTTTTGAGATTTTATTTTATTATTTATTTTAAAGTTTACTTCTTTTTTGAGATACAGAGGGAGTGTGAGCTGAGGAGGGACAGAGGATCTGAAGCAGGCTCTGTGCTGACAGCAGAGAGCCCAATGTGGGGCTCAAACTCACAAACAGCAAGATCATGACTTGAGCTGAAGTCAAAGGCTTAGCTGACTGAGCCACACGGATGCCTCTTTAAGATTTTAGTTTTATGGGGTGCCTGGGTGGCTCAGTCGGTCGAGCCTCCGACTTGGCTCAGGTCATGATCTCACGGTTCGTGAGTTCGAGCCCCGCGTCGGGCTCTGTGCTGACAGCTCAAAGCCTGGAGCCCGTTTCAGATTCTGTGTCTCCCTCTCTCTCTGCCCCTCCCGTGGTCATGCTCTGTCTGTCGCAAAAATAAATAAACATTAAAAAAAAAAGATTTTATTTTTAAGCAGTCTCTACACCCAACGTGGGGTTCGAACTTACAACCCTGAGATAAAGAGTTGGGTGATCTACTGACTGAGCCAGCCAGGCACTCTAAGCACTATTATTATCAATCAGTTTTACCAGAGAGTTTTTCAGTCCAGGACTGTGAAGTGGTACTAACAACAGTGAAGACTACTGCTATAAGGTTCTCTGATCTTAATCTCTTTCTTAAATATAATCGTTGTGCAGCCTCTTGATCCGGGTTATTTATCACAATCCTTTTAGCCATGTCAAGAGTTGTGGCCACTCGAGTCTTCATTCCCTTTCAGGTCTGGGAGGAGCCACTGCAACTGCCTAATATGAAGCCTCGTCTTGAATATGACAACTTCTGTTAAAGTGAGCATTGTCTGCAAGTAGGTCTTGTGATCAGTGTCCAAAAATGAGGTACTACACTTAAAAAAATGTATGTTGGGGTGCCTGGCTGCCTCAGATGGAAGAGCATGCTACTTTTGATCTCAGGGTTGTGAGTTCAAGCCTCATGGTTGGTGTAGAGATTACTTAAATAAATAAAACTTTTTTTTTTTTTTAATGTTATTTATCTCAAGAATTCAAAACACAGGTGGAGGCAGGATGGGCCATGGAGAGAGCCATGTATGGGAGTTGAGACCGAGAATAATGTCCTCTCCTCCTTCCCCATTCTTCTGCTTTCTCTGGCCTCACTTTATACAAAATTAGGCAAAATAATTCATTAACAGAATTATGACATTACATGGTTACTGCCTTCCCAACAAGTGGCTTTTTTTAATATGCATTTTATAGAGTCTCAGTTAATAAAAGGACTCACATTCCCATCTTTTTGTCCTGAGCAGCACAAATTCCCAATTTACTAACCCTGCTATCAGTGCTCAAGTTCTTTTTTGGCACCAGCTACATATAGTGTCCCCAGATAGCCCTTCCATTGGGGGGCACACTGGTCAGCCAGGGAAATATTCTATTTGGGGCAAGTTAATATTAAAGAACAGAAGCTAAAAAAGATTTTAATAGAACAGGCATACATCATGTTTGCATAGACCTGCAATTTGTGAAGTGTATTACATATAATTTCTCATTAAATCTTTACAATCCTTTGAGATAAATACGATTATGGTCACTTAGGTAACAGGTACTCAAAATCAACCAGCAACTAAAATAGCACAGTTGGTAATCAAACCTAGGTCATACACTCCTTACTCCCTTAATCTTTGCAGGTCATTAACAGTTTACCCAACACACACGCCTGCCATATTGTTGTTTTGTTTTGTTTTTGGAGACTCTACCCTCAGGTCAGGTCATTGCACATCAGGTTGTAGCCATGTTATTACCAACTATCTCAGGCAATGAAGGCGCATAAATACTCAGTTAACAATTGCCTTCATTTCACAACACTTACCATACTACATGCACCCAACTGCATTGCATTAGTGCCTTGTTCCACTTTGCAGAACTCCCAACACACAGCTGCATTCTACTTAAGTCTAGGTACCTTTGTTTTATTTTAATTAATTAATTATTATTATTATTTTTTTTTTTTTTTGGGAGAGAGAGAAGCAGGGCTCTACTCACTTGAAGCAGGTCTCAAGCTCAGGAACCATGAGATCATGACCTGAGCGGAAGTCAGGTGCTTAGCAACTGAGCCACCCAGGCAGGTTCCCTTTCTTTTCTTTTTAAAGTAGGCTCCGCACCTAACATGGGGCTTGAACTCACAACCCTGAGACTAAGAGTCACATGCTCTACCAACTGAGCCACCCAGGCACCCAAGTCTATGCATTTTCTGACAGAGGAGCATGCTTAAATGCAAGAAAAACAGCTGTCACTGACACATTAAAACACAATACCAAATATCATTTTCCTAGAGTTATTCCATTCTTTTGGGCCTATAATATGCCTGCCACTCTGGCCATTATTTTTTGACTCAGAAAAACCATCAAAATTCCTGTAGGGAGCGGCACCTGGGTGGCTCAGTCAGTTAAGGGTCTGACTTTGGCTCAGGTCGTGAGCTCATGGTTGGTGAGTTCAAGCCCATGTCAGGCTCTGTGCTGGCAGCTCTGAGCCTGGAGCTGCTTCAGATTCATTTGTCTCCCTCTCTGCCCCGCCCCAACTCATGCTTGCTCTCTCTCTCTAAAGCAAACATTAACAAGGGCTCCTGGGTGGCTCGGTCAGTTAAACATCTGACCTCAGCTCAGGTCATGATCTTGCAGTTCATGAGTTCAAGCCCCACATCGGGCTCTCTGCTTACAGCCTTGAGCCTGGAAGGAGCCTGCTACAGCCAGACTGTGTCTCCCTCTTTTTCTACCCCTCACCCACTCACACTGTCTCTCTCTCTCTCTCTCCTAAAAAATGAATAAGCATTAAAAATTTTTTTTAAATAAAACAAACATTAACAAAAAATTAAAAACAAAATTCCTATAGGGAAAAAGATTCCTTATGGGATTTTTGTTGGGCAAGGTGACATACCGATTCTAAATTTATGTAGAGAGGGTTCTTCAAACTCAGTAAGAAAACAAATGATTCAATAAAAAATAGGCAAAGACTTTAACAGCCACCCCACCAAGAAGCTATATGGAAGGTAAATTAACACCACAATAAGATACCATTATTCACCTATTTCAATGGCTAAAATTTAAAAAACTGATCACATCAAGTGTCAATGAAGAAAGCAACTGGCTATGATACATTTCTGGTGAGAATACAATTATGTGACAACTATTTTGGAAGACTGTGGCAGTTTCTAATAGAGCTGAACATACACTTAGTATATGACTAAGCAATCTCCCTGCTTGGATATTTACCCCAAGAGTGAAACTTGAGTGCTCACATAAAAACCACATGAGAAAGTTAATAGTGGCCTTAATTGGTAATCGCCAAAACCTAGAAATAACCAAATATCCTTCAACTGGTGAACAGGTAAACCTACTATGATACATCCACACAAAGGAATACTACTACTATTCATCATAAAAAGGAACTAATGATACATGCAAAAACATGAGTTAGTCTGTAATGTACTGTGCTAAATTAAATAACCCAGATTTATTCTATTTATAAGACATCCAGGAAAAGACAAAATTGTAAGAACAGAAAATAGATCACTGATTTCCAGAGCTGGGAGGGGGTAGGAGTTGACTTGAAGAAATTTTCTGGAGTGATTAGAGTTCTACACCTTGTGTATGTAGTTACATGACTACATACATTTGGCAAAACTTATAAGACTATACATTAAAATGAGTAAATTTCACAGCATATAAATTATGCTTCCATAAACGTGAGAAGGCTAAAGAGATTAAATAAATTCCCAAAGCCACACAGTTACTGAAATGGCTAATAAGTGTCTGGTAATTACAGATAACCTCAGTTCAGGAAACAGAGATAGAAACAAAACATAATAGGACATAATACAAATTACAGCAATTATTCTTGGCTGAGTATCTATTTATCACTTGCCTAACACCGTAATTGTTTTACATGCAATTTTTTTTTAATCTAGCCACCCTGCAAGGGTGGTTTGCTATCTTCATTTAAAAAACCTAGTAAACTGAGCTTCAAGGATGAGAAGTTGAACTTATATCTAGCTACCCCATAAGTTTAGGGCTCTTGTGTTCTTAATAAGAAATGTGACTTCCGATCAGTATGTGCAAAAAATGGTTATTTTTAATGTTTATTCATTTCTGAGAGAGAGGAGTGAGCAGGGAAGGGGCAGAGAGATAGGGAGTCAGAGAATCTGAAGTGGGCTCTATGCTGACAGCAGAGAGCCTGAGGAGGGGCTCGGAATTCACTAACCGTGAGATCATAACCTGAGCTGAAGTCAGATGCTTAACCGACAGAGCCACCCAGGCGCCTGGTATATAAAAAGTTGTAAGAGATGGAACATATCAAAGGAGGTTATCAAAGAAGTAAGATTTAAGCAGGGTTTTGAGTAACTTCTAACAAAAGGCTCTTGGCTTTTTGTTTTTAAAGATGTTATTCTCTACACCCAACAGTGGTGCTTGAACTCACAACCCTGGATCAAGAATCACATGCTCCACCAACTAGCCAGCCAGGTGCCCCCAAGGCTTGTGTTCTTTAGGACGAAAGAAAGGTCTTCTGTTGTCTTGGCCTACATTCCTTTTTAGTCTCAACCTAGATCTGTGTTCTCAGGTTCTGAACTCCCAACATACTGATCCTCCAGTTTCTTTGCTACTCATCTCAGGATCCTCACAGGCCCTTCCCAAGGGTCATAATTCCTTTCTTCTCATTTCCAGTTCAATGCTTATTTGCCCTTCAATCTGATGTCAGCTCAAAACTTTCAGGGAAATATTCCCTTAGGTAATGGACTTAGAAGAGATTAATAACATTTGGAATAATTTACTTCCTCCAGGGCTTCCAATGTAGTTGGTGCCATAGCCAGGAAAAGATAACCCAAGCAAATCCTTCTGAGAAGTGTCTTCTGGACCCAGTGATGTCATTTTTTGTAAGCCAGTATCTCCCCCTACTCTGTTTCATTCCAGTACTGAAGTTCTTTCTTATCCTTCCGAATATGGTAATTTCAACAATTTTCTTATCCTGCAGGAAATGATGACTGAAATATTGGGTGATTACTGATGTTTTTAACACCTTTGGACTTCACATTCTAAAACAGGAAGATGGCGTGCTGGAAAAAAAGACAAATCTTCCTGCTAAGTAGTTTTAAAAGAACTTGCTACAGACCTTCTAAAATAGTACTGAGATATATTTTTTTCTTAAACACTTGCTTTTGATATAGTGAGTGGGAGAGGGGCAGAGAGAGGGGGACAGGATCTAAAGCAGGCTCTGTACTGACAGCAGAGAGCCCGATGTGGGGCTCGAACTCATGGAACAGTGAGATCATGACCTGAGCCGAAGTCGGATGCTTAACTGACTGAGCCACCCAGGTGCCTCTAAGAAACCCTCTAAACAGAATACAAAACAGAATTCTGGGTGCTAAACACAGCAGAACATTTTTCTTCCCAAGAAGTGAGTCAAAGCAAGAAATTATTTTCCCAGAGAATATTGGGTACAATCAGAGAGTGAGTATGTAGTAATACTTTTAGATAGAAGACAGAGACTTTTTTTTATACTGATTCCTAGGTAACTTATAATTCATTCCTTTTACAGTTCACTTGAAACCTTTCCACATATCATTCACTGAACAAACATTTATTGAGTACCAACTGTGTCAGGCTGTTTTAGGAAGCTGTGATAACTAAGTGCAAAAAACTGACAGAAATTCCTTCATACTATTAGTGGTAGACCATCAATAACAAATATATATTTATGTTAGAGGAGATAAATGTTATAGAAAAGTAACGAACTTGAGCAGGGTGAGGAGGCTAAACGGTGCTGGTAGGGGTTGAAAAACAGCTTATGAGGGGGTTCAGAGCATTCTTTTTTTTGACCAAGTTACATTTGAAGAAAGACTTAAAAGTAAACAAAGTTAAACACATTGACTTCTGAGGAAAGATCATTCCGGTCAGTGACAAGGTCAAGGAACAGCAAAGGCAGAGTATACCGGAGATGGGGTCAGAGGTGAGTGGCATGGAGTAGGAGATACTGAAGTAAGGCTTTGGAGGAATTAACGAGGACTTAGGTTTTTCTTCTGAATGAAACAGGACCCATAGTTTTGAGCAGGGGATCATGAGCTGACTTGTATTTCAAAAGGATCTTTTCATGTATGCAACCAAGTATTTTAAGTTATTTAAAAGTTTTCAGAAATAAAAGTTGTTATAACACCTGTGTATTCTCTCATTAACCAAGTGTTAAATGCAAATCCTGTGGCTATGACAACCAAGACATTAACATTGCTGTAATATCGTCTAATCCCTACTCTATATTCAAATTTCCTGTTGTTCCCACCAATACCCTTTTACCTAGAGGAACTATAATTTACCATTCAAACCAGGGCAGTTTAAAAAAAAAAAAAAAGTGATGGGGCACATGGGTGGCTCAGTCGAAGTGTCCTGACTTCAGCTCAGGTCATGATCTCACAGTTCAAGAGTTCAAGCCCCACGTTGGGCTCTGTACTGACAGCTCAGAGCCTGGAGCCTGCTTCAGATTCCCTGTCTCCCCCTTTCTCTGCCCCTCCTCTACTCACACTCTGTCTCTCTCTCAAAAATGAACATTAAAAAATTTTTAAAAAGAGTGATATATGGCTTATACATGGTAAAATATATACATGCTAAATACATAGCTTGGTGAGTTTTTACATAGGATAAGCCTAAATAACTGCCATCCAAAGCAAGGTAAGCTCACTTAAGGCTAAGACAACAGGTATAATCAGGACTGCCTGCCTCTGGATGAGTAGATGCATATTAAATCTTTTTGGTAAGAATAGCATCAGTGATTATATTCCATCAGAGAACACATTTTTGTTTGTGTCATTCTTGGTGATAAACTGAACACGACATAGCCGACCTTCCTTGCACAATCTACATTTTGAGGCACTTCCTTGCCAAAGCCCTTCCTTGCAAAATCTACATTTTGAGGCACTTGATCAGGTACATTAATTCCAATTCAGTAAATTAGTATTTTAAAATTTTCCCCATCTTCTCCTTAGGGCTGGGATCCTCGGAGATGTAGCCACTTCCAATTTTGCTTCCTGGCAGGGAGTTCATAGACTTCCTTCATGCAGATCCATTTGCCTCAGCCAGCAACATCTTGGCAGAACCTCTAACTTCGAAGCTCAGTTACTCCAACACCAGGTCTTGGGAGTTTTATGTGTCCATATCCCTTTGGAGCTAAGAGAAATTTGGAGGGCTGACTCCGGATTTCTCCTATCGTCATTTCCACTGGACCTCATACCTTGCACACACAATGCTTGTGCACTTATGGGCAGGCAGATCTGCTACTTCTGTTTGGAATTGGAAATTTTGGAAATTTTCTTTCCCCCTGGCTCCTCCAAACATCAAGATCATACCCCAAGTTCCTTCTTATTAATAAGATGAAAAAGTCAATCACACTACCAAATGTTTACTTACCCTTCTGAAATAGAAGTGACCTTAACAGTTCTTTTAAGGTGGGAGACTGAGCTGAGCCTCGTGGAGGGGTGGAGGGGTGGAGTGGAGAACAGGTGTGTTTCCAGTGCTGGATTTCCATTCTCCGGACTCTGACTCCTCGAGAGGCTGCTAACCTTCTCAGTCTCTTGACTTCAAACTGTTAAGTACTTTAAACCAATGGGAAGGCAGGCCCTGTTTGGTGTCCGAGGGTAACATCTGCAACCCACCAGGCTGTGTGTCCTGTCAGCAGGAAGCGTGGAGGGTGGAGTGGTTTCCAGTCCACCTGTCAGTGGCACCACTGAGTTGATGGTAGTTTCCTTCCTACCATCAATTATAATCACAGTTGTACCCCTTTTTCTGGTATCGTGATCTCATTGGAGGCTTTTCATTAACACCTTATTCCTAGAAAGCAAACAAAATGCTTGTTTTTTATAAAGATGAGAAACAAGACATATTAAGTTATACCCTCGAAAACAGCCAGGAAACCCACTGGTGGACTGCCAGTAAAATTGCTCTTAAAGTGTAGGATAGTGGGTGGAGAGCATGTGACCATATCATCAGGTGTGATAATTAGCCAAATTATGTGTCTGTAATATGTTCCTGCCCTGTGCAGCCCATGGGCAGGAGAGGCCCCAGAGTGGATCTTTTATTATTTGCCCAGCAGCCTCAGTAGATCATGAAAGGACTCTGCAAAGTGACCTCAATTTTATTCAACTTGCTTGGCAGCGGCAGCTATGGCAGGAAGCAGGACAGGCAGAAGAGAGAAAAGACAAGTTCATGCTCACATACTTCCTCCTGTGGGAGACAGTAACCATGCCAGGGCCCCAGGGCTCCCACCCCCTTCAGGCTTCTGTGCCTAGCTAGCTGTCCAAGACCTCTGGTGTTCACTAGTCTTGACACCAAGGATGGCCCCCGTGCAGACCAACAGAGGATGGCAGGATTGTTCCAGGACCATAGTGGGCTGGGGAGAGGGATCTCTGTGAGGCAAGTCTGGGCGATACCAAGTCCCTCTGTTCAGAGGGATCATGTTCTTTCCACCCTCCCTCTCCATTCAACCCTGTCCCAGACTAAGCCCAGAAGCACACCTAGGCTCACCCTTGCAACACAGCACAAATGGAAAATCCCTTTAAGCATCTCATTGCTGCACCTCTCCATTCGTGCTTTCAGATCCCTCCAATCGTGCTCTCTCTGTCTCTGCTCCTCATAGTCAAGCATCACCAAACCACCTGTATCCTTGACTGCTTTGAATCTTATATTATCCAAGCAAGTATATCATTTGTACCTTCCTCAGCTTCATTTGATATTACTTAAAAGCCAGATTCTGTTTTGACACCTCTCAAAGATGCTAGGCCCTTAAAACATATCAAAAATAACTTTCCCACAAGATTTTTCTAACTGATCTCACTCCCTTCTCTCCTTGGCAATGTAAGCCTCGGTACTTGCTTCAAACCCTTCAGTGGCCCATTTCGCAAGAAAGAGCTGTGCCCCTCCAGATTCCTCATCCCTCACTCTAACCCTTGATATTGTTTGCAAAAGTTTGCATATGTACCCTTTTCTTTAAAACTGCACTTAAAAGTGCAGGGTTCTCGGGGCGCCTGGGTGGCGCAGTCGGTTAAGCGTCCGACTTCAGCCAGGTCACGATCTCGCGGTCCGTGAGTTCGAGCCCCGCGTCGGGCTCTGGGCTGATGGCTCAGAGCCTGGAGCCTGTTTCCGATTCTGTGTCTCCCTCTCTCTCTGCCCCTCCCCCGTTCATGCTCTGTCTCTCTCTGTCCCAAAAATAAATAAACGTTGAAAAAAAAAAAAAAAAAATTTAAAAAAAAAGTGCAGGGTTCTCTATAAAACTAAATACAATGGTCTTCTGGAATAAAAGTTTCTTTACTGGCATGTAAACTTCTTTATGGCTTTTCAATTTTAATACCTTAGGTGATTTTTGCACACCTTCCTGTCCCATTGGCTCCTCATACAAGAGATGTGGAACCTGAGGCCAGAAAGTGAAAGCCTCATGTGTAAAGGTATGGAAATGGAGGACTTCGGTGGAGGACTGCCCCCTCCCTGAGTCAATGCTTCAGCTCGTGCTTGGAGACAGTAAAACAGTACTTAATGCACTTCACGCCACCCCCATTTGTCAATTGCAGCGGCTTATTTTAATAAAAATATTTCCCACCCTTATTTAGAAACAGCAATCTTAATGAATTAGCTAGTCTAGTTTACACAGAAAAAAACAAAATACCAGGCCCCTTCCCCCCCAGAGCTATTCCTCATCAGCCATTCAATATGTTGACATCAATTGTCTTAGAATTTAAGTTACAGAGAAAGTCCTTTTGTAGCCTTCCTTCTGTTCTCTTCATAACTGTGCTTCTAAAGTTGGTTGTTTGGTGAGTACAAAGATATTTCATTGATCACATCACATAACTAAATGATATCTTTTAAAAGAACACCATTGGCTACTGGATAAATTCTAAAATTCAAAACGTACGATATAATTAGACTCCAACTTAATGATATTTCTTAAAATCTATAATGCTCAATTTGAGCCCGAACTGGTTTTTTTTCATACATTGTATGTTTCCATCTTTATGACTTTGCTGAAAGGAATTCAGCTTGCTGGCCTAATTAATACCCACAATTGGTTGAATACTTACATATGTCAGACATGGTGCTAAGCACTTTATATTTATCAACTCATCTAATCTCCACAATACTTCAGACAGGCATTATTATGCCCATTTTGCAAGGTGAGGAAGCAGACTCATTTTTTACCATATTCTTTCATACTAAAATGCTTACAGTTTCTACTTTGGCCTAACTTCTTTCAGCCTTGGCTTTGGTCCCTATACTAAAAAATAAGTTTTCTCCTTCTTTCCATCTAGGCAATTCTTCCTTTAAGTAAAGAAACCTCTTTGATACAAGTCATCCCATGGCTTTTACAGGTGTTTATATACCAGTCCATCCACATGAGACTACAGTCTACTTAAAGGGTTGTGTTGTCGTTTTGCTAGTTATTTCTGTAAAGTGCATATACCTATCATATAGTAATGAATCAGTATTTGTTTCTCCATTATTATGGGTGGGTCTCTAGGTGGAAGCATTAAACCCTGACCTATAAATGCTCTTTTTCCTAGGAATACACTTAACCTAAGTAATAATTTTCTTAGAACTCTTTACTGACAACTTGTACATGAAATACAGGGCTATTTAAGATTAACATGGGTCTCCTCCTCCCTCTCCCCGCCCCCGAAAAACCAGGTGTCCAGGTTTAGTTTGTAGAAAAGCACCGGGTAATTACCTCCGAACACATTTGGGGCACAGCATATTGTCTTCCAGGTGTGGGGGTGGAAAATTACAGGCAGGTAGCAGAAAGAGGGCACACACTCTCCCCTGTTTTTCAGGCACCCAGGCTTGCCCTGCATGAAACTGTAGGCGAACCCAACCCTCTGTGTCTGCAGGCAGACTTTTCCCATGGACCACACACCACCGGACACCTGGGGAAGGAAAGAGAGAGAAGTATGAACACAGCATGACCAAAGTCTAATGTTCTTTTGGTCGAGAATGTATCAAGGTCTTTTGTTTCTTCTGCTTTTCTCAAGTGCCAGCCCCAGGATATGAATCCTAGCTTAACCTACTCTGTCCTGCTTCCTTTTAGAAAATAATTCAAAATAGTTCCTATGAAAACTTAAAAAAAAAAAGCCAAAAAAAACCCCCAAAAACAAAAAAACCTAAAAGTATAGTTGGAAGGGGTACTTTCCCGGTCTCCATCCTAGGTTTGCAATAGGGACTCCTTTTTTGGGGGAGGGGGAGACCTCCTTAACAAAAAGATCCACCAAAGAAGATCAGTTTATTAACATGTATGGCACTTATCACTTGGAAGAAACCAACAAAAATGAACTCAAAATGGCGGCTTTTAATTCCAGTTTATGTAACATCTTTTACAAAGAACAATGAATTTCTAAAGAAATGACAGGACAGGGGCACCTGGGTGGCTCAGTCGGTTAAGCTTCCGACTTCAGCTCAGGTCATGATCTCGCGGTTCATGGGTTTGAGCCCCACATCGGGCTCTGTGCTGACAGCTCAGAGCCTGGAAACTGCTTCAGAGTCTGTGTCTCCCTCTCTGCCCCTCCCCTGCTCATGCTCTGTCTCTCTCTCCCAAAAATAAATAAACATTAAAAAAAAAAATGATAGGACAAAAGAAAGCAGTTTAAGGCTGGGGGAGGAAGGAGGGCAGGCGGTGGGAAGATAAATCTACAGGAAGGAACTAAGCAGTAAGTTTTGTTTGCAGGTGTCTTCAGTGCTCTCAGTTGATTGTCTGCAGCCAAAAGAGAAATTAAAATCTGCCTTTAGGTAGTAAAAAAGGATGTTTTTCTGGGTTTGCTGCTCCTTAATTGCCATCAGCTCAAAACAGTTTTTATTATAAATTTTAAAACAATTTAGAATAGGTATAATTTGGTATGATATATTCTGGTTTCCTTTAACAGAAAGACTAAACCAGAACAGTCTGGCCTTCATGAAATAGACTTAGTGGTCTCAACAGGCATTGTATTGTACTAACCAGTTTATAGTCTCCCTTAATTTTATGTCCTGTAATTCTTACAACATTATGAGGCAGGTATAATTATTAACCTATTTTACAATGAGGAAACTGGGAACTATATTAGACAACTAGTTAATGTCATTCACTTAACAGATGCTAGAAGATCCAGGGCTTAAGCTCAGGCAACTGATTTTAGAGGCTACCTTATTTTTAATTCCATAAAAAAAGGGGAAAGAAATATAGCGCAACAGATTGCCACTTCCTTCTGATGACATCAATAATTTACAGTAGTGGTTCTCAAAGTGCGGGCCCCAGACTACCATCATCAACACTGGCTAAAAGATTATCAGAAATGAAAATTCCCAGGGTGCCTGAGTGGCTCAGTTAAACATATGACTTTGGCCCAGGTCATGATCTTGAGGTTCATGGTGCTGACAGCTCAGAGCCTGGAGCCTGCTTTTGATTTTATATCTCCCTCTGTCCCTCTCTGTCCCTCCCCCACTTGCGCCCTGTGTGTCTCTCAAAAATGAATAAACATTAAAAAAAATTTTTTTAGGGGTGCCTGGGTGGCCCAGTCAGTTAAGCATCTGACTTCAGCTCAGGTCCTGATCTTTCGAGTCCTGAGTTCAAGCTCTGTGATGGGCTCTGTGCTGAGGGCTTGGAGCCTCCTGGAGCTTGTTTTGGATTCTGTGTCTCCTTCTCTCTTTCTGCCCCTGCCCCGCTCGTTCTCTGTCTCTCTCTTAAGAATAAATAAACATTTGGGGAGCCTGGGTGGCTCAGTCGGTTAAGTGTCCAACTTCAGCTGAGGTCATGATCTTCCGGTTTGTGAGTTCGAGCCCTGCATAGGGCTCTGTGCTGACAGCTCAGCCTGGAGCCTGCTTCAGATTCTTTGTCTCTCCCTCTCACTTCCCCTCCCCTGCTCACGCTCTGTCTCTCAACAATAAACATTAAAAAAAATTTTTTTAAAGAATAAACATTTTTTAAAACTTAAAAAAAAAAATTTACTTAAAAAGAAAAAAAAATGTAAAATTCTCAGGCCCTATCACAGACCTGAATCAGACACTTTGTGGGTAGGGGTCAGGAATCCACCAGTCCTTCAGGTGATTCTGACATACCCCAATACCCTAAAATTGATTGGAGGTTAGTTATCAATAGCATTTTTTCCTCAACTGGACCAGAGGCAGATCTCAATATTGGGCTTACCATAGGCATCTTGTGTTGATTCCACTGTCTCCATCTTCCCAGCCGTGGATGCAATTCTGGACCAGGAGGCAAACACAGCATCTGGGGCTGAAGTTGTCACAACCACCGTTTCGACTCCTTCCGGAAGAGGATCAGACCCAACGAGGGCCTGCATCCCACCCTCAGGGGGAGCAGCCACTTCAGGAGGGTGGGTTCCATAAGAAGAGCTCTTTTTCTTAGAATTTTCCAGAAACATTTCTCCCTTGTCCATCTTTGACCTTTTTTGTGATGGTGTGAGAATCTTGGCCTCCTTTGCAGTGAGGGGAATGTTCTTCTACAAAGAGGGTTGGTAAGGTTAAGGTGCTGTCAGAGTTGGCTAAGTTGACAATAAATTAATTTTAAAAATAAAATAACATTTTTTCTTTAAAAAATAAAAGTTCAGCCTCATTTTTATTACTCTGTGCATAGTTGGTGAGAAGGTGGGGAGGGGGTGCTCTTCCTCCCCACAGGGGAGGAGTGGGGCCGGAAGGAGGAGCTAAGACAATCCCTCTACTTTTTGATGCTAAAACAGGTAATTAGAATGAGAACTAAACCTTCCACACAAATCACTTACCATTTGATTCGGGTAAGCAAATTCACACAGCCGCCTATATGCATCTAATTTCTAAGACAAGAGAAAAATGAGTTAACCGTCTAGTAAGGTTCCTACCCCTCCTCCCGGGAGCAATGCCTCCCACCCCAGGCCCTCACCTGGCCTTTGGTGCTCAGCTTCAGTTGTTGGCACCAGGCCCGCACCACGTCTCTATGAAGCAAGTTGACTGGTGGCAGCGTGGAAGGTAATGGAGGAATAGGGATTTTCTTCCGAATTCTTACTCTTGCATTGTCTTGTGCTGTCTTTTCTGAACAGGAAGTTGGAGGAGAATGGGATAAAATCAGTAAGAACTCACTTTTGTGTAGCTTTCTAAAGTGTCAAAGTACAGGGATGCGTGGGTGGCTCAGTTGGTTAAGTGTCCAACCCTGGTCATAATCTCACAGTTCGTGGATTTGAGCCCAGAGTGGAGCTCTGTGCTGACAGTGTGGAGCCTGCTTGGGATTCTCTGTCTCCATCTTTCTCTGCTCCTCCCCCACTCACATTCTGTCTCTCGCAAAACAAATAAAATGTCAGAGTACAACTTCGTTCTCACAGTCCAATCCCCATTGTATAGTTCAGTGACTTACAAAAGAAGAACCCCTAACCTTCCAGGGACAGAACCTCAAACTTAGGACTGATTTGACTCTTAAGAATATCCAGTTTTTGGGGCGCCTGGGTGGCTCAGTTGGTTGAGCGGCCGATTTCGGCTCAGGTCATGATCTCGCGGTCCGTGAGTTCGAGCCCCGCGTCGGGCTCTGTGCTGACAGCTCAGAGCCTGGAGCCCGTTTCAGATTCTGTGTCTCCCTCTCTCTGACCCTCCCCCGTTCATGCTCTGTCTCTCTCTGTCTCAAAAATAAATAAATGTTAAAAAAAATTTTTTTTAAAAAAAGAATATCCAGTTTTTACTTCCTGAAAGCCCCCACTTGCTCCTTTCTGTGAGCCTTAACCCACAGACTCCAATGAGATTGTACTAGAAATCACATTTCCGGTCCAGGTTAATAACTGAAATCTTAAACCTCACATCGTCAATCATCAGTGGTACCTTGTCCTCTCACCAAAGAACAAAATAAGCCACCCATTCCCATAATTATGTCAGCCCACCCATCAGGGCAGGGCTCTGGTCTCACTGCACACAGGTTCCTCACAGACTCCCACAGTTCAGGAAAGACTTCCACAAGACACTCCCAGAACAGTCAACTAGAGGGCTACACAAAAGTGAGTTCTAATTATTCCATGGAAACTATAAACAAGCCTTCACCCCACCCAACCTGAGCCAGCAAAATCTTGTCCTCAATTCTTAGAAAAGGGAGCGGAGGGGTGCCTGGCTGTCTCAGTTGGTAGACTCTTAACGTCAGGATCGTGAGTTTGAGCCCACGTTGGGTGTAGAGATAACTTAAATAAATAAATAAATCTAAAAAAGGAAGGAAGGAAGGAAGGAAGGAAGGAAGGAAGGAAGGAAGGAAGGAAGGAAGGAAGGAAAGAAGGAAGGAAGGAAGGAAGAAAAGAAAGTAGAGTTTCAAGTGGATTTAAATTTATAGCAGTCTGTCCCTAAATCCCTGCACATTGAGATCCTTAACCAAGCAGCCAGTGAGGGCAAAATGATGATCAGAACCAATAAAGTTGTTGGAGTTTGGAGACCTGAAGACACCAGTTTTAATACAGGTGCCTGAAAGAAGGCTTCAGGGAGATGACACTTAAGCTAGGTCTCAAAGGAAGAGGAGGGTTTTCAGAATACAGGACCAATTTTCTTTCCTACTTTTCTACTCTTTCAGAAAAGTTCCTCAGTCTTCTTAAACCCAAGATAATGAGATTTGAGGACTTGTAGCGTTCTTACCTTTGTCTTCTTTCATAGATCTTTTTTGTTTGGTCCCGTTCACTGAGGGTCTTGGTAACTTTGGTTCACCAGAAGCTTGCTGTTTCTCTGTGGCTTCTCTTGATACAGGTTGGGATTTGCAAGCGAAATAGTCTTCCCCTGACTTCTTTGTGGAATTCTGCTGAGAGAGGAGCCAGTCAGTTTTCCCTCGGGTGCCCGACCCACCACATACACTACCTGCCTTGAGATTGCTCACATCCATGGCACCAAGGCATTCATTGCACACCACTGGCAGTATGGATTCTCCTGTGGCAAATCTTCTTAATATCCAGGTTTACTTATAAGATGGGGAAGCAATGATGGGGAAACGGGGGGGCTAATTTGAAAATATAAGAAAAGACAGAAAATACGGATACAAACAAAAGTAGAAGAAGCTAGGCGCTTTACTGGGGGTGGGGGCAGCCCTTGTATTGCCCACCCTATCCATTATCTCTCACCTGAAGATATTCTTCCCCCATTCCTCTATTCTCAGCCTCTTCCGAAGAAAGTTTCCCCTACTATTGCCAGAAGGATTCTATATACTCATTCAGTGGTTTCTGTGTTTAGCCTGAAGATATACAAATGTCTTTAATTCAGCATATCAGCCTCTCCATTGCCCCAAGGGCCAGAGAATTCCTTTCCAGTCTGTTTCTGTTGGCCTGATGGGTTATCACTCACTCCACCTCAGTCTTTTTTTTTTTTTTTTTAAGTTTTATTTATTTTTGAGAGAGAGAGAAAGAGAGAGAGACAAAGTGTGAGCAGGGGAGGTGCAGAGAGACAGGGAGACACAGAATACAACGCAGACTCCAGGCTCTGAGCTGTCAGCACGGAGACCGACAGGGGCTTGAACTCCTGAACCACAAGATCATCACCTGCACCGAAGTCTGAGGCTCAACGACTGAGGCACCCAGGAGCCCCTCCACCTGTCTTCTAATCACATTCTTAAATCTTTCTCTCTTTCAGAATCTCACTTCGAGTAGTCCTCTGGAAACCCTTTCTAACCTTTCAGACCAAGTCAAATCTCCTACATATTGCCTCATTCCTCCCACTTACCAGTTGCAGTTTTACGCTTGCTTGTGTGATCTGGTCAATGCTTGTTACTCCATCTGATTATAAGCTCTATAAGGGTAGAATTTCTTTCCCTTTCATCATAGGCACTCAATAAATATTGGTTAATTGAACCAAAAGAAACAACAGTAGGAATATTAGTGATTTGAGAGAGAAACTAACATTTGTTGAGCCTCTACCTTACGTAGGGTTGTTGACATGTTTCTTATCTTCATTTACTCCTCACAACAAGCTGGTGACAATTTATTACTTTGTTTTTTGGACACAGAAGTTGAGGCTCAGAGGCCGCGTAGTTTAGGACATGCAGGAAGGCACTTCACATAGACAAGAAAGCCTGGATTAGCTCCTAAATCTCAATCTTTTCCAGCATCCCCAAGGAGGGAGTACAGGACAAATTAACATCTGTATGCTATTTTACATCTGTATAGCAACTACACATTCTTATTCAAATTTCACTTTGGCACAGCCTTACACAAACTACTCACTTTGGGGCCTCGCAAACCTCTCAAAATGGCAAGGGCAAAAATGATGGTTCCAAAGAAAGAGACTCTAGAGAGTGCTCAGGATCCCCTGGCACACAAGTTCGATGCTTCTGGAAGTCTTAAACCTCTCTACCTCTAATTTCCGTCTGCGGGGCTTGTCAATATATCTGGCTTCTGATTATCTGCTAGCCCCAGTGACCCTGGGAAAACACAACTTCAGACCCAGCACTTTTGGTTGGAGACTGATGTCTGTTGAAGGCAAATTAAACGATCTAGTTCTCTCCCAACCTCAGCTCAGTGACCTCTTCCTAAAGTTTTCCCCTCACCTCCCCTTTCCTCCTGCTACCACTTCCCTCCAGCCCTGCTACTTAATTCTTCTTTCGGACAGGATAAAGCACCTTTTCAAACCCAAACAGGAAACCCCATTTCTTACTGTCTCCTCTCCCCAATATACCATCATTTAGAACTTTACTGTGTTTTTTTGTTTTTTAACAAGAGGAGAACATTCTAAGGCACATTCTTTTCTCCTCATAATTCGGATCAAATATGCTCAGCAGGAGAGAGAAATATATGAGGAGACTCTCAAAGACAGATAGAAACAAACCCAGTAAAATTGTACTTACCTTTTTGCCTTTTGCTTTCTCCATAGCCAAAGAGAAGTCAAGGTTGACAAAAATAAACCCTTACTTCTGAAACGGCCCTGGGCCCAAGACTCTTTTAAAAGTCTCCTCCCACTCACTGTCACCCAAGGGCGGTCTTCTTTTTCTCCTCCCCTCCCCCCTCCCCCATAATTTGTGAATGCCGATATTCATGAGTTGACTCTTGTATGAATTAATAATACCATTCCTATCCACTTTCTGTGAGCTTTTTAACATAATCAATTACAGAGTAGTTCAAGAGACTTTAGGAAACTGACAACTCCTTCAGAAAAATTCCAAGGCAGAAACAAAAGTTGCTAGAGACTTCTGAATGAGATGTGTGAAGGCATTTAATGATGCAACTTGTGGAAACAATAGAATTCCAGGGCCAGACTGGTGGTTTGAAGAAAGCAAAACCATCCTCGTGTTCCACACACATTTTATTTCTTAAGCAAGCTACTCAACCAATCACAGCTCCAGCTTTCCATCTGTACTTACAATAACCAGCACCTTCCTGTCTACCAACAATTAAGTAGTTTTTAAAGCCTATTGAGTGTTTGTTATGTACCAAATTTTAGGTTTAAAAGTTCACAGCCATTATTTTATTGTCCTCTAATTTATGGATGACACAAGTATGTATAAAATTATACCGGTAACTTGCTAAATGATGCAGTAAGTGAGAGACCCAGAAATCAAGTCTAGGTGAGCTTTATTCTACCCCTCAAGACCCTAACTCCTAAGCAAGGTCAAGATTCTCTCTTTAAAAACAGTGTGAAAATGCCTCCTGCTCAGGTTGCTTCTCCCTGTCAAACTGTGGAGGATCAGAAATGTGAAGCGAAGGGGAATTTCCTAAATTAAGAACGAGTGATTGTGGGAGCGCCTGGGTGGCTCAGTCGGTTGAGTGTCCGACTTCCCCTCAGGTCATGATCTCGTGGTTTGTGAGTTCGAGCCCGGAGTCGGGCTCTGTGCTGACAGCTCAGGGCCTGGAGTTGGCTTCAGATTCTGTGTCTCCCTAGCTCTCTGCCCCTCCCCCACTCGCACTCTCTCTCTCAAAAGTAAATATTTAAAAAATTTAAAACAAACAAAAAACCCCCGAGTGATTGTGGGTGGCGCCTGGGTGGTTCACTTGGTTAAGCGTCCGAAGGCTGTTCAGGTCGTGAGTTGCAGCTTAGAGCCTGAAGCCTGCTTCAGTTTCTGTGACTCCTTGTCTCTCTGCCCCTCCTCCACTTGCGCGCGCGCGCGCGCGCGCGCGCGCGCGCGCGCTCTCTCTCTCTCTCTCTCTCTCTTAAAAAGAAATAAGCATAAAAAAAAAAAAAGAACGAGTGATTGTGAGAGTCAGACCTTCCTCTGTCAGGTTACAAAGTCAGCTTTGTGCCTTTGTTTTGTTTTCCTATATATCATTGTGTTCCCCAAAATGATGAAGAAGAGAAATGATCCTTACCCAGAATGAAGGTGACACTTTGCTCACAGGATAGAAATACCTGGATGTAGGATGTAAATAAATGGAACCAGGAGTACAGAAGAAGTGTAGCTGAGGACTGAGCAATCACCAAAGCGCCAAAGAAGAAAGCAAGTATTTAGAATCTAGATCATCTGGGAGGTCATATGGAGGTTTTGATTGATAAATATTTTATTCTGACTCATAGACAACAACCAGTAGATACTTACTAGTTAAGGTTTACTTAATATATAATATATGTAAAGTATTTGAATGAATCATCTTTCTTTTCCAGTGTAAGTGGAGGTAACATTGCTAAATTCTAAATTAAGTACAAACCCAGATACTGAAACATCTCATCCTGGGCAAGGTACAATCTATAATCTCTGTATTTGTAGATGGAGTATGTGTTGAGATTATGATTTAGAAATTCTTAGACCTATCGTGATTTGGGGGAATACAATTTCTGAAAGAATAGCACCGACCATTAAAAAACAAAAACAACAACAACGACAACAACAACAAAAAAGCAAGTTAGGGGCCACCTGCGTGGCTCAATCAGTTAAGTGTCCAACTTAGGCTCATAATCTTAGGGTTCATGAGTTTGAGCCCCACATCAGGCTCGAGCTAACTGGGATTTTTCTCCTTCTCCCTCTCTTTCTGCTTCTCTCTCTCTCAAAATAAACAAATAAATAAAGGTTAGCTGATGTTCTATATTTAAAGAGGATTGGCACAATTTAAAATATTTGAGCATAAATGGAAATAATATTGAGTTCTTAAATGAAGCCTAAAGCCAAATACTTTTGTTGGGCTTGGAGTGATGGTAATTTATAAGCAATCTTGAGCAAATACAATGTGTTTGTGTTTTGGTTTCTCAAAAGTAAAATACTAATATATGTAAGTTCATTGTATTTTTCAGTTTTTTTACACATACATTTATGTGTAAAATTTCTTAAGAACATTTAGTAGTCAAAAGAAAAACTGTTTACTGCTTTTTAAAATGTTTTTATGTCAATGCCTAAAGTTCTATTCATCCTTAGTCGAAGAAATATACATAACTGAATCTCACATTCATTTATTGAACAACAGTATTCAATAAATGGATAGGTACTATGTGCTTAATACAGGAGATACAGTGGTGAACAAAAGCAGGCAAGGAAGGATAGACATTAAGTAACACAATTATTAATTAATAATATAATCTTATTTCTTTTCTTAAATTATATTTTTAAATAATCTCTATATGATAGGAAAAGAGAGGGAAAGGATAGGACCTGAGGTCCCTGGGTGGGGAAAAAACACAGATTTTCGAACAATGCTGGGAGTGTCTGACCACAGCAAACCCCCTCAGGCGACTCCCTCTCAGGTTTCCTTCCGGAATCTGACAAAAGACCTGACTAAAAGTAAGTAGACCGTAAAACCTATGAACCACAAGGCACTGGTATGGCCCTAGACCACCCCTCATCAGGAATGGTCAACCCAGCACCCAGAGTTATCCAGCCAATAAGGGTGGGACCTGAGAAGGTCTGAGGTGTGGAGGGAAAAAGGCACTGACCCGAACCTTATAAAACAAGAACCTTTGCCTATTGTTGGGGACTTTCGAAATGTCCCCTCTCCTCTATAAAGACAGCTTTCCTACTATTCTTATTTTCTAATCTTATTTAATAAATTTTGCCTGCTGCTCATTTTACATCCACCTCTTCATTCTTCGAAGTGGCGAGACAACAAATCCTAGGTATTGAGGTAAAAAATCCTGCAACATCTACACCCAATATGGGGCTCGAACTCACAACTACTGACCAAGCCAGACAGGCACCCCTAATAAAATAACCTTTACAGGATTTTAAAATGCATTAAATTTGTTTATACATATTACCAAAACAATGAAAACTACTCAGTTATGACCCCTAAAAGGCAGAAAAGCTCCCTACATTTGGTGGGCTGCAATCAGGGTTTTGATCTCATCAAGGAAGTCAGGAAAGTCAGATCTGAAGAACCAGAAGAACCAAATAAACTGAATAGAGGGAGGGCAGGGATCAGCTCAACCTGTTTCCAGAACTGAACCCAGGCTGTGAGGGTGGAGCTCAGAGGGGGAGGAGAAAAATGTTAGCTGAGTCCAGATAGGTTGACCTTTGAATCTTTTTTAGGCAAAGAGCAGTGGAAAGCTATTGAACAATTCAAGGTGGGGTGGGGGTGGGTGGACAGTAATGACTATTTTGTAAAAATCTTTCAACTAAAATTAGGAGGAGTTGGAGAGGGATCCATGTAGACACCGGAAGGTGAGTTGGGAGGCTAGTGTAGCAGCTTAGGTGGTAATGGAGAATTGTGGGTAAGAGTACAGACTTCAGAGCCAGACTGCACTTAAACCTTGACACCCTTTACCTAGCTGTGTGACCTTGGGCAAGTTATCTAACACCTTAAAGTCTTTCCCTTTCCTCACCTGTAAAATGGGAATGTTGAATATAATAGCCCTTACTCAGAGGGTTGTGGGGATGGTTAAATTGGCTCTCACATGTCCCGAATAAACAATGTCTAATGCAGCACAGGTTGGATCAATGCTAGATGTGTTGAGTAGAACACATGGTAATTTTATCTAAGTTAAAAAAATTTTTTTTTTTTTTATTTGGGAATAGCAAAGGAATTGCAATTTAAGATAGACGGGCTATGACCCATAGGCAAATTCAAAGCGACAAAAGGAAAGACAGCTTTTATTAGGTTTTAGGAGGAAATTTGGGGAGGGTGGTTTTAAACTTTTTCTTAAATTTACTTATTTTTGAGAGACAGAGAGAGATGGGGCACAAGTTGGGGAGGGGCAGAGAGAGAAGGAGACACAGAATCTAAGGCAGGCCCTCAAAGACCGATGCGGGGCTTGAACTCACAAGTCATAAAATCATGACCCAGGCCAAAGTTGGACGCTTAACCGACTAAGCCACCCAGGAGCCCCTAGGGAGGGCTGGTTTGAACTGAAGTTTATTGGAGAAGAACAACAGTTTGAGGTTGTGGTTTCTCAAAGGCACCATGTTGCCCTCCCTTGTTGAAAGGATTCTTCCTTCTAACTGCTGGTTATGTGGGCTGCAATGAGGGATACAAGCATGGGTGCTCCTTTTTCAGAGCTTTCCCACTCCATTGTAAAGGAGGGTACCTTTATTTCACAGAGGTTTCTATTAATAGAGTGTGAGAGATGAATAACTATTTGAGAGATATGGAGTATTCCTGCCAGGTTTTCTTTTTTGTTTCTCTGTGTATTTCTCTTCCAAAAAAAAAAAAAAGTTTTAATTGAATAAAATGATCTGAATTAATGAGGCCTTTACTTGTTTACCTGGAGGCAATGAATCTTCCAGAGTCATTAATCTGCATTTACAGAAGACAAAACAGGATTGTATCACATACAACCACCATTTTATATTTGATGGAATGGAGAGTTGAGAGGAGGTAACTGTGGAGGCTGGTTGGAGGACTTGTATAAATCTGTCTGTGCTATGTATTCTGAGAAGTGCTGGGTCAAAAGCTAGGTTTATTCAAAATATATATATTTGAGTTCATATCCAGAATGATTTCTACCAATTTATAACAGTGTATAAGAATACTTTTCTCCATATGCAAGAGTCTGGTATTGTAATAAGTACACTTGAACTTGACACCCCGAATTTATTATATTCTCCTTTTTAAGTATCTCCCGTAGTGGGAAATCAGCGCCCTTTATGGAGTTATTTTTTTTAAGAAACTGATAAGTCATTTAGAAGTAAATCTGGAGAGTAAGGTAGGCTATCAGGTTAGTTAATAATTTGGGTTCAAAAAAGGAAAAGTTGGAGATAGATGGTAGAGCTGATATCATGGGGGAAAAATCCATTATTTTTGTTTACAAACTGTCTTCCTCCCTCCATTTCTTCCTTCCACCCTGTGTCAGGCACTGATGATGAAAACTGGTTTTGGTTCTTTAAAGAACAGGACATGGGGCTCCTAGCTGGCTCAGTCAGTAGAGCATTTGACTCTTGATTTCAGGGTGATGAATTCAAGCCCCATGTTGGGCCTAGAGCTTACTTTAAAAAAAAAAAAAAAAAAAGTTGTAGAAAATATCAGACATTTCAGAAATGTTCATCTGATAACTAAAATCTTATATAGGGGTGCCTGGCTGACTCAGTCAGTGGAGCTTGGGACTCTTGATCTTGGGGTGGTGAGTTCAAGCCCCATGATGGTTGTGGAGCCTTCTTTTTATGTTAAAGAGGGACGTCAGAGTTACATAAGCTTTGGGCCCTAATGATGCTACATGAATACCAAAATGTTTGTATAAAACAGTAACATTCTTTGAAAATCTCACTTAATCTGCTCTCCTTTTGCTTCCCCCTACCTGCTCCCACACCTTCTTCCCAGTTAACTGTGGTCCAGGAGAACCACTACTCTTAGGTTTCCAGCTTCTGTGCCTCCTGTATGTGCTAAGTGCCAAAGAATTGAGTGTCCAAAGGCCATCACTAACACATCTAAAATTAAGTATACATTTGAAAAAGAACATACCTTGGAGCTGACAATTTTCAAAAAAGCATCCACTTGAGTGGCCTGATTAGGAAAAGGTTGCTACTATCTCCAGGCTGATATAGCTTTGAGTGAGGCCACAAGGCTTGGTAAGAGACCCCTGACCTTTATATCAGCCTCGTTCATGTTCTTTCTCTGGAGCCTATGCATAGAGACCACAACGTGTACAATTACCATGGCAGCTCTGTGTCCCTTGTTTATCTCAAATGTGTTATCGAGGACATATTCAAATGCTTTTTGAAGCCAAGATAAATTATATCTATTAGTATTCCAGGAGATGCACCACCACCATAGAGGATATTGGTAAGTTTCTTAAAGTTGGTTCTTCAGCAAGCCAACTGATGGTGCCCAAAGATTGACTAGTGTTGATTACCCAAGTCATTTGCTGGTAAGTGCCTGGGAAAGAGGCAGGTGTAAGCCTGCAGGCCTTAATAAACCCACTGCATTTGAAAATAGAGAAATAAAAAAACCAAGAGCACACTTTACACACTGTATGTTAGCCAGTTTGATAATAAATTGTATTTAAAAAAAAGAAAAAGAGGGGCGCCTGGGTGGCGCAGTCGGTTAAGCGTCCGACTTCAGCCAGGTCACGATCTCACGGTCCGTGAGTTCGAGCCCCGCGTCAGGCTCTGGGCTGATGGCTCAGAGCCTGGAGCCTGCTTCCGATTCTGTGTCTCCCTCTCTCTCTGCCCCTCCCCCGTTCATGCTCTGTCTCTCTCTGTCCCAAAAATAAATAAACGTTGAAAAAAAAAATTTAAAAAAAAAAGAAAAAGAAAAAGAAAATGGGGAAATAGCTGGCTCTGTGCTAATGTTTGTGATAAGAACTCACCCGGATATGACGGCTTACTTCCAAATGAGGGAAGGAGAACACAAAGATTTTGACAAGTTGTGGTGACTGAGACTGTTCCTTCAGTTCACAGTGTGAGGATGGAATCTTAACTTCTCCTTATCACCCACATAGTATTACTGATTTTTATCTCCTAGTGGTTTAGCAGCACTGATTCCTCATCTTCATCCTCACAGCTACCATCTGCATTCAGGATTTTATTCCTTCTCACCCACACCCCTGCCATAACCTCCTTATTGATGTTCTCTTAAGTCTCCCCCCCACCCCCGACCCCCCATCCCCCAAGCCCGCCTGCACATGGAGGGCTGCATAGAAGGCTGTGCAGATGGCCTCCAGGGGACATGGGGATGATGCAAGTTCCACCTTCCGGAGTTCTCTCAGCTCTTATATCCCAATGACTCGGAACAGCAGCCTTGAGTACATGAGGCTTTTTTACATAGATAACCATCCCGGGGAATTTAGGAGTGAGAGTTTATAAAAGCAGGCTTAATTTAATTCTGCAGCATGTATGCATTTTTGTTCAGAAGCCTTAACTCTTGTCAGATATAATTCACTTTCTTGTGGCTTTAAATTTTACCCGACTCTGAAATAGGGTGGCTTTTATGATAAGAATTGCTTTCCTTCTGAGCTAGAAGCATAACCATGCATAGAACAGTAAGAGTAACTTAAATGAGAATGATTACCAAATGCAGCCTCAAAGAGAAGATAGATAATACCACTTTGCATTCATGCAAGCTTGCCTTTCATCTGAGTATCTCAAAGGAAGGCAAAATGTAGCTGATGCTGTGTTATGGTTGAAAATTACGACTATGCAATTTTCCTATTCCTGAGTGTTTCCCTTCTCAAACATGATACTGAGTTACAACATCTCTAGAATTCAATGTGTATTGATTTTGAACACAGGCTTCTCTCTCTCTCTTTTTTTTTTTTTTTCTACCCCTGGAACATCAACCCTGAGTTGCAAAGGCATCAATGGACCACCTGCCTTTGGTGGCTTTGTGGCATTTGTTCTCATTGGAGAAAAACATAATAAGGGATGGATGGACATCTTTCTGAGCTGTCCAACTGAAGATTCAACTCCCTCCATTTTGACTTCAGTCTGTCCTTTTTAATTGATTAAGTTCTTTCCAGCTTATCTTTTAACTCAGGCAGAGACCCAGCAGGCAAAGCATCCCTTGATGGGAACTGAAACCACCCTCTCAAGCAATAACAACTGCCCTGATGCCAGCAAGACCTTACACAATTGACCCCAAGGCGGTGATTGACCTGACCCTTACTGCCTAGCTGCATGTACCCACCCACCTTTGTCCCACATTTTCCTTATATAAACCTAGAAGTATTTTCAGCACTTTGGGAACAGTCTTTGAGATGTTAGTTCCCTGTCTTCCCGGTGTTGGCCTCACTGAAATAGATTCCTTTTATTTTCCACCTCCGCTCATTTCGGCCTTTGGATTTTGTCAGCTATGAGTAGCCAAATCTGGCCTGATAGGGACCCCCACAACCAGGTGCTCTTGCATCCTTAGGCCCCAGTTAAATTTTGGTGGAAAAAGAGATGAAGATGGAAATAAAACATTTTCTGCTTCTCCCAAATCAATTCAATCACAGTGCTAACAAGGACTTCAAGAATGCATCAGAGAGGGGCACCTGGGTGGCTCAGTCCGTTAAGTATCAGACTTGGTTTTGGCTCAGGTCATGATCTCACAGTTCATGAGTTCAAGCCCCAGTTCAGCACGGTGCTTCCGATGTGGAGACTGCTTGGGATTCTCTCTCTGCCCCTCCCCTGCTCACACACTCTTTCTTTCTCTCTCTCAAAATAAATAAACAAAAAAATAATAGTGCATCAGAGACCTCCACTCAACTAAAGCAAAAGTTGTACAGGATGTGCTCAGTGGTATAAATGGAAATTATTCAAAATTAGAGCTTTGAATTATACTACTATAAGTGCTCTATATGTTGATGAAAGGCATAGAAATCCCCAGAAATACATTGCTATTGACACTCTACCTACTTTCTACTGTAAGGTTGTGACCTTGTATTTTTTGGGTGGCTTTAAAATGCTTTTATAAGGGGTGCCTGGGTGGCTCATCATGATCTCACAGTTCGTGCGTTCCAGCCCTGTGTTGTGCTCTGTGCTGACAGCTCAGAGCCTGGAACCTGCTTCTGATTATGTGTCTCCCTCTCTCTGTGCCCCTCCCCCACTCATGCTCTGGAACTCTATCAAAAATAAACTTAAAAAAAAAATAAACAAAATGCTCTTATAATACCTATTTATAGGCATATGCATTTTTGACTACTGACATAAAGGAAGCTAAACAGTGAGACTACATCTCTAAAGAAAAAAAAAGGCTTTTTTAAAAATTCTTTTTAATGTTTATTTATTTTTCAGAGACAGACACAGAGTGCAAGTGGGGGAGGGTCAGAGAGAGTGGGAGCCACAGAATCTGAAGCAGACTCCAGGCCCTGAGCTGTCAGCAGAGTCCCACACGGGGTTCCAAATCAGAAACGGTGAGATCAGACCTGAGCCAAAATTGGATGCTTAACCGACTGAGCCACCCAGGCACCCCAATAGAGAACAGTTTTTGAAAGTTAGCCATTCACAGGAAAAAACAAAACATCTCTCTCTCTCTTTCTCTCTCTCTCTCTCTATATATATATATGCAAAAGGTAAACAACAAAATTTTTCCAAGGTAATTAAAAATTTCACAATAAAAAACAGACCAGGTCTTGGTGGGGAGTGGTGGGATGGGGTTGGGATGGGTTAAATGGGTGATGGGCATTAAGGAGGGCACTTGTGCTGAGCACTGGGTGTTATATGTAAGTGACAAATCACTAAATTCTACTCCTGAAACTAATATTACACTATATGTTAACTAACTGGAATTTAAATGAAAACTTGAAATTTAAAGAAAAAAAAAAAAAAAAAAGACCAGGTCTTACCATAAAGGGAACCAAGAGGTCCAGGCTTCACATTCTCAAACAGCCTCATATTTAGACACTTCAAATGATCTCCAAATGAGGTTATCCATACAGCCAGCTATACATCATAACAAAAGAAAAATATGTCAGTCATGTAATCTTTGTTACAAGTAAACATTTTCTGCAATTATACATTTTCTGTAAACTTATGTTCTTTTCTTCACTGTTTTTAGTATACATGCAATCACAAATATAGAAATGTTTTGGGCCTTCCTTTTTATGATACTGAGACTTGAAATAAATATTTGATCCTCATCCTGGTTTCTGTTAGCGCTTAAAACCCTTAGAATTTCCTAAGTGATGAGAGAAGTAAAGGTGTCTTGTTATGTTAATGGTGGCTCTTGGAGAGCTCCTAAGGAGGGGGCTGGCTGCCAATAAAGCCAATCTTTTGATTAGAGTGTTAGGAGTTTTCAGTCCCACCCCCTGACCTTGGTGGAGAGGAGAGGGGCCGGAGAGGTCAAATCTATCACCAGCGGCTAATGATTTAATCAGTTGTGGCTGTGTAAGGGAGCCTCCATAAAAACCCAAAGGATAGGGTGAGGAGAGCTGGATTGGTGAGTGTGTGGAGGTGCTTACAGTGGCATACCTGGAAGCCTAGAGGCCCACACCCCTTCCACATACCTTGCTCTGTGCATCTTTTTCATAATAAACCAGTGATCTAGTAAGTAAAATGTTTCTTTGAGTTCTGTGGGCCACTCTAGCACGTTGCTTGAACCCAGGGACGAGGTCATTGCGATGTGTGGTCGTTAAGACCAAGGTGCAAAATGGTGTTTTAATTATAGCACTGGGACAGGACCCATAGGCAGAAAGAGCTGCATTGTGATTGTGAAGAGTGACTGATTATATAGGGTTTTCTATCCTATGCAGGTGAAGGTGGCATTAGGGCTCCAGGAAATTGAGTCTATAGTTTCCTGGAGGTCTATTATTACAAATGTGCTTTTCTTATAAATTATTAAGATAGCTACAAACTATAGTGGAGTGTCATGTCCTACATGATGACAATCTTTATCAGTTGACCATTTGTTTTTCCCCTGCCTTTGTTCTTAGGTAGTTACTAGTGCCTGAGGAATTATATATATATATATATATATGTATATATCTCCCACCTTGGGAGGGTTGCAGGCAGGGCTGTCAGCTCATGTTTGGCCCTCACATCAGTTGGAACTTCTAATCTATAGCTGGAGGGTTGGAAGCACAGGTGACAACCTGGACTTGACAATTTGTTGAAGTGGTGGAAGGGGTAGTTTTGTAGGACTGAGCCCTTAACCCATGAGATCTGACTCTATCTCTGAGAAAATGGTGTCAGAATTGTGTTAAATTGTAGGACATGCAGTAGTCCTACATTCCCTGTATGTGTCTCCAATTGTGTTATAGAATTGCATGTTGGTGTGGGGAACCGCCCTGTTCCCTACGGTGGAGATGGGTGCAGAACCTTTATTACGATTACAAAATATTCTAAAATAATAAATTATTAGTGAAATGGAGAAGATAGGAAGGGAAAGCGTATGGGGAGAGCAAGAGAAACACAAAGGCATAACACAGGAAAAGAAAAGGCTAAAGTGAGAGAGTATCAGGAAAGAACACAGAAGCAAAGAAGAGAGAAAACACATGGGAAAAAAGAGAAGGGTAAGGGCTAAGTGTTCAATATTAACTATATATTTCTGTATTGTTTGACTCCTTAGAATGAACACATTGAAATTACATTTGAATATTACAACTGTGCAACTTCCTGATTCCCAAGTGGTTTGATAGCTATCCAACATCGTCTAGTCTGCAGCAACAGAAATAGGTGCTTATCCACTGTTAGGGCTGATGACAGGAACTCTGGAGAACCTCCAGCTAACTCATCAGGCTGTTTTCTCACTCACTGAATTACATACCACCTATGAATTGTCTTGCTGTGAATGTTTGGCTAGAAAGAGCATGACCATCCTGGAGGGGTTATCTGATTCTCTTGAGAATTACATTTGCCATTATAAGTTGGTATCATTCTGGTTTATGCCTCTGTCTCCTGTGAGTTTACTTACTGAGATTATTCACGTAGAGCCAAAGAACTTTGATTTACAAGCTTATAAGGTAGAATATAAGGCCCTAGGATTCTGTGACAGTAGAGTCCACCGTGGCCATGGCCTGTTGTCCTTTGACCTCCCTCTTATCTATGTTCTTCACACTTTACATGCATCCATTCACAAATATTGAGTAAGAGTAGTTCAATCCAAAAGAGTCTTAAGTACAGAATATTTCAAAGAAAATCAGTGTATTTTTCAATGTAATGCATCACAAAGACCTAAAATATAATGAATTTGAAAAGTAAAACAAAGTTTTACTGAAAGAAAATATTAGTTACAATACATAAAATATCCCAAAGTATGAAATTTCTGTAGAAAATATGAAATAGTTGAAAACTTGAAATAGCCCACATATCCAAACATAGATAACTAACTGCATTTGGTAAATTCCTGATGCCTTCTATTAATGCAATGCTTTCCAACCATTAAAAATACTGTGCATTTTTACATAGTAAAGAAAATTTAGGTGTATTTTTAAGTAAAAACAAATTTCATAGCCATGTGTATTCTATGACACCATTTTTGTGCAGTAATGATGTGGGGAATGAGGGAAGGGTTATTGGGCATTATCATTTTCTATGTCAGACATTCCTTGTAGCATTTGAAATTCTTGCAGTTAGCATACATTATTTTTATAGTTAGAAAAAAAAAAACACTGAAAAGAATTAGCCACTATCTCTTGTGTTAAGAGATTATATTTTATTTTTTTTTCAACGTGTTTTTTTTTGGGGGGGGACAGAGAGAGACAGAGCACGAACGGGGGAGGGGCAGAGAGAGAGGGAGACACAGAATCGGAAACAGGCTTCAGGCTCCAAGCCATCAGCCCAGAGCCTGACGCGGGGCTCGAACTCACGGACCGCAAGATCGTGACCTGGCTGAAGTCAGATGCTTAACCAATTGCGCCACCCAGGCTCCCCAAGAGATTGTATTTTAAAATAGAGTATTTCTTTACCATCTGACATTCAGACTTTGCTTAATTTGTTATGCACATTAATGATTATGCAAGAGGGTGAGAGATCTCCCCTTCCTTTCTGGAACATGGATCAGGCCAACCAGAAGAAAGGAAAACGACTTTACAGTTCATCAGGACAGGTCTGAGTGGACTGGCTATCCTTAGAAAGTGGTGAGACTAGGGGCGCCTGGGTGGCTCAGTCAGTTGAGCATCTGACTTCAGCTCAGGTCATGATCTCAAGGTTCATGAGTTCAAGCCCTGCGTCAGGCTCTGTGCTGACAGCTTGGAGCCTGGAGTCTGCTTCAGATTCTGTGTCTCCCTCTCTCTGCCCCTTCCCTGCTCATACTCTGTCTCTGTCTCTCAAAAATGAATAAGCGTTAAAAAAAAAATTAAAAAACAAAAAGAAAGTGGTGAGACTAGTTTGTGTTCAGTGTTGCCATCTTCTTGTTGAGATTCTTGGGATCCTCTGACCTTTACCCAGTGACACAGGCAGTGCATACCCCCAAGAGCCCAGGACGTTATACACTTCTTAGGGACCAATCTGAGAATGCGAATAGTGATCCCTACTACTTGATTCCATTGGATGCATCAAATCCTAACTGTTATTTGACTGATTTCCTCTAGTTGTGCTCTTTGTGTGGGAATCCGTTAGGTAGTAGAAAAACTCTAGGCAGATGTCACAGTTAACATTTATTGAACACATATGTGCTAAGCATTATATTCACATTATCTCATTAGTTATCACTGTTTTTCCTGTTTTGCAGATGAGAAAACTGAGAATCAGAATGTTACCCAACATCGTATAGTTACTGAGGTGAGAGGTAACTATAGTAGTGAGGTGAGTGTAAGATTCAAACTCAGACGTTTCTGTCTCAATAACCTGAGATGTTAACCGCTAAGCTGGTGGTTATCAAAATGTGGACCCGGACCAGCAGCAGCAGCAGCATCACTGGGAACTTACTAGAATTGCATATTCTCCATCTCTACCTCAGACCTACTGGATAAGCTATTTTTAAAAATGCCCTGCAAGTGATTTTAAAGCACATTGATATCTTATAGACCAGAATTGTCCAATTGAACTTTCTGGGATATGTTTTACACATTCTTGGCTAATAAGGTATCTATTAGTCACATGTACCTATTGAACATTTGAAAAGCAGCTAGTGTGACTGAAAAACTACCTTTAAATTTTATTTAATTTTAACTAAAATTTAAATAACCACATATGGTTAGTGGCTACTATGTTTGATGGTATAGCTATTCCCTCCTTGTGTCCTTGACTGTGGTTCTTTTTGAGCTCATTCATCAATCCTAAGGAGCACTACTAATGAAGTCCATTAGTAACAGTTATAGCAGAATGGTATTAGAAATACACTGGAGTGAGTGTAGTCTTGGGTAGGACACACTATCCAGGAGGATTCCTGTGTTGTCAATGTGTAAAATTTTAAAAAGAATAGATGAGAGGATTCAACCCACATGATCCTTATGTATGTCTACGCAATGCTAAATGTAGTGATTAGGTTGTGTACACAGATCGATCATCGTATATAGATGGTAAAAACCAGTTCTGATGCAAAAGTAAGATGAATTCTGCAAATATTGACTTAGATACGACTTTGATAAAAGGTCCTAAGAAATCCTTATGGATGGCACAAAAACAGACACATAGACCAATGGAATAGAATAGAAACCCCAGAACTAGACCCACAAACGTATGGCCAACTCATCTTTGACAAAGCAGGAAAGAACATCCAATGGAAAAAAGACAGTCTCTTTAACAAATGGTGCTGGGAGAACTGGACAGCAACATGCAGAAAGAAGGTTGAAACTAGACCACTTTCTCACACCATTCACAAAAATAAACTCAAAATGGATAAAGGACCTGAATGTGAGACAGGAAACCATCAAAACCTTAGAGGAGAAAGCAGGAAAAGACCTCTCTGACCTCAGCCGTAGCAATCTCTTCCTCGACACATCCCCAAAGGCAAGGGAATTAAAAGCAAAAGTGAATTACTGGGACCTTATGAAGATCAAAAGCTTCTGCACAGCAAAGGAAACAACCAACAAAACTAAAAGGCAACCAACGGAATGGGAAAAGATATTTGCAAATGACATATCGGACAAAGGGCTAGTATCCAAAATCTATAAAGAGCTCACCAAACTCCACACCCGAAAAGCAAATAACCCAGTGAAGAAATGGGCAGAAAACATGAATAGACACTTCTCTAAAGAAGACATCCGGATGGCCAACAGGCACATGAAAAGATGTTCAGCGTCGCTCCTTATCAGGGAAATACAAATCAAAACCACACTCAGATATCACCTGACGCCAGTCAGAGTGGCCAAAATGAACAAATCAGGAGACTCTAGATGCTGGAGAGGATGTGGAGAAACGGGAACCCTCTTGCACTGTTGGTGGGAATGCAAATTGGTGCAGCCGCTCTGGAAAGCAGTGTGGAGGTTCCTCAGAAAATTAAAAATAGACCTACCCTATGACCCAGCAATAGCACTGTTAGGAATTTATCCAAGGGACACAGGAGTACTGATGCATAGGGGCACTTGTACCCCAATGTTCATAGCAGCACTCTCAACAATAGCCAAATTATGGAAAGAGCCTAAATGTCCATCAACTGATGAATGGATAAAGAAATTGTGGTTTATATACACAATGGAGTACTACGTGGCAATGAGAAAAAATGAAATATGGCCTTTTGTAGCAACGTGGATGGAACTGGAGAGTGTGATGCTAAGTGAAATAAGCCATACAGAGAAAGACAGATACCATATGGTTTCACTCTTATGTGGATCCTGAGAAACTTAAGAGAAACCCATGGGGGAGGGGAACAAAAAAAAAAAAAAAGAGGTTAGAGTGGGAGAGAGCCAAAGCATAAGAGACTGTTGAGAACTGAGAACAAACTAAGGGTTGATGGGGGGTGGGAGGGAGGAGAGGGTGGGTGATGGGTACTGAGGAGGGCACCTTTTGGGATGAGCACTGGGTGTTGTATGGAAACCAATTTGACAATAAATTTCATATATAAATAAAAAAAAAAAAGAAATCCTTATGGAATACAAGCTTTTTTTTTTTTTTTTTTAAGCACGTAAGAATATACGTATGATAAGTCATTTGATGTGATTCAAGGGCAATTTTCTGACAAGATGTTGGCCCTTTATACTATTAGGAAGTAGCCAACCTGAAATGCAGTAAATGTAAAAAAGTCTGTTAACTTCAAAATTGTAACTTGGTCTGTAGGTGGTGTAAATGAAGGGAGGTAGTGTGGTCATGTCCTATTATAAACCAAAGAGTAAGGTGGAGAAAGAATATGTCAGTGCTAGAATTTATTTACAAATGTCCAAAGAAGAGAGAAACTCCAGCTAGCGGACATAAACATTCTTGATATTACAGTGAAGCAGATCCTAAGAATATTAAATCCTCCTGCTAACCTTGAGAAGTTCATTAGCAGGAGCCAAGGGGCAGTTCCAGCAAGCATTTATTGACTTTTGGGTCAGCCCTGATGAGAATTTAATGATGAGAACAGCTGTGTTCCTGAGAGAGGCATGATGGAGACGTGCATTAGGAAAATTACCCTGGGAAGGGGCTGTTGTGGGACTGCTTCCTAGGGAGCATGAAGACTAGAATGAGGTGGTTGTTGGTGGGACTGGGAAGGCAAAGAAGATTACATGAAGCATTGTAGAGGTAGAATCCCATGGAAACTAATTAGATATGGGGGTGCTGAACTTCATTATAAAACTGAGGTTTAAATTTGGGTCCTGGAAGATGGCGGCATTAACACTACACTTGAAGCAAAGAGAACATATGAAAGAGAGGTGACGTGTCAGGGACTTAATGGATTGCAGCACCTACTAACTTGATAGATGTTATTTCCTGCCATGACCCAATCAGGCAGCAAATGACTCCAACTGTATATAATAAAGTGTGTATCAGGCATTGGCCAAGATTCTGGAGGCAGCAGAGAGGACAGAATCATAATGCATCTTTCTTTAAGGGGCCTGGAATTGCAAATCCTGGAGTTCTTTTAGAGATCCAAAGTATCACTAGCCTGATAAAATGTCCTAGTTCATTATCTGACAAATTGCTTTACCCTAGTTAATTCCTCCCTCCTAGATTTTTGGAGATCTTACACAATTCTTCCTATAGTACAATGATATGCTAGATTGGGAGTTCTTTGATTAAAGGGACTATTTCTGGGGTGCCTGACTGCCTCAGTCGGTACAACATGAGACTCCTGATCTCAGGGTTATGAGTTTGAGCCCTATGTTGGGGGGGTAGAGATTACTTAATAAAAAGTTAAAAAAAAAATGAAGAAACTATTTCTTATTTAATCTTATGTTGTCAGCCCTAGTGTAAGGACCTAACACAAAAATATTGGCTAAGTAATGAGTAACACCTGAATGAGCAAACAAAGTCCCTGCTCTAGGGACTTTGTTTAGTCCTTCTCATTGTTGCCAAGGCTAAGACTGGCCACATAAGTCCTAACATTGGCTCAAATTGCTCCTCCAGATGGGCTATACTGATATTTGGTATAGGGGACAAGTCAGGGCTTTGGTTGGCAGGTGGTGGGGATGATGGTGGCAATGGTATGTGATGTCAGGTTGAGGGAGGGTATCATGGTGATGGGTCTAGGAAAATAGAAGACATCTAAGCAAGTACGTTTATTTTTAGTGCCTTTCTACTTTCCATTCCATTATTCTGATCAAATTTTCCTTTTCCTTTTCTTAATTCTCAGATACCTATACCTAAGAGGCAATACATACTAGGCACTGGGCTAAATGTTGAGATACAAAATATAAACATCAAGTCCTGGAGTGCAAAGTATCCCATCCATAGGGCTTGCACTGTTCTCTTATAGCTCATGTTGGTATGCCTAGTGAGTCTTTGATAGCCTTTTTGTTTTTCAGTGCAATATGATGTCCTGTGTTCATCTTCTATTGCATCAATTATCTTTGAGAGATTTCCTCATACTTCACAGAAATGCATAATATAATCTGTCTTACCTAAAAAGACTTCTGTTTTTAAACAATCTCTTGTTTTATGGGGAGAATATTTCAATTTTCATAAAAATTAACATCGGGGCTTTATATATATATATATATATATATATATATATATATATATTTCCTTTTCAATATAATGGCCTTTGATAATTGTCCATGAGACTCAGCAAAGTTCTAACACTGACATTTAGTATTTTAAAATTTTTTTTTTTTTTTTCAACGTTTATTTATTTTTGGGACAGAGAGAGACAGAGCATGAACGGGGGAGGGGCAGAGAGAGAGGGAGACACAGAATCGGAAACAGGCTCCAGGCTCTGAGCCATCAGCCCAGAGCCCGATGCGGGGCTCGAACTCACGGACCGTGAGATCGTGACCTGGCTGAAGTCGGACGCCCAACCGACTGCGCCACCCAGGCGCCCCAACATTTAGTATTTTAAAATAAGCAACTCTCTGTGATTCAAATATAGACCCAGTATCTGCTTTGGATTTGATGATAATCTCAAGTAATACATTGGTTAAAAACCAGACTTGAATGTACATATATTTTTAAAGCACTGACCTTTTTATGGGAAGCAATATTTTTTTTAGCCCCTGCTAAACAAAGCAGCAATTACAAATGAACTCTCTCTACCTTCCTTCTTCCTTATTATTGTCTTCTTGTTTAAGAAATAAATGCATTGCATTTACTTACACGAAAATTGGATCCTTATTTTTATGATTCTTATGAATATTTTGCTGTTTCTAACTAACTTAGAAATTATGCAAGAAAAATAAAAGAACAGAGTTTGCCAAACTCTGAGATGAGCTCACTGAAATTGGAGGCAGTAATAAAACAAACAAAGCCAAAATAAAATAAAAGCCAGTATGCAACTTTGGGCTCATAGGGAAAAAAAAATGTCAAACAAGTTTGTCATTCTAAATAAAGCAGGTGAGGTTGCGAGGTGTGAGGCAAGGTTATAATAAAAACAATATATGAATGGTCAGTTCAAACTTTGATGTGTATCGAAACCACCAGGAGGGCCTATTAAAGCACATCTTTCTGGGCTTCACCTACAGAAGGTTTTCTGATTCAGTAGGTCTGGAGTAGAGCTGCAGTATTTATTTATTTATTTATTTATTTATTTATTTATTTATTTATTTATTTATTTATTTATTTAATTTTATATATGAAATTTATTGTCAAATTGGTTTCCATACAACACCCAGTGCTCATCCCAAAACGTGCCCTCCTCAGTACCCATCACCCACCCTCTCCTCCCTCCCACCCCCCATCAACCCTTAGTTTGTTCTCAGTTCTCAACAGTCTCTTATGCTTTGGCTCTCTCCCACTCTAACCTCTTTTTTTTTTTTTTTGTTCCCCTCCCCCATGGGTTTCTCTTAAGTTTCTCAGGATCCACATAAGAGTGAAACCATATGGTATCTGTCTTTCTCTGTATGGCTTATTTCACTTAGCATCACACTCTCCAGTTCCATCCACGTTGCTACAAAAGGCCATATTTCATTTTTTCTCATTGCCACGTAGTACTCCATTGTGTATATAAACCACAATTTCTTTATCCATTCATCAGTTGATGGACATTTAGGCTCTTTCCATAATTTGGCTATTGTTGAGAGTGCTGCTATGAACATTGGAGTACAAGTGCCCCTATGCATCAGTACTCCTGTGTCCCTTGGATAAATTCCTAACAGTGCTATTGCTGGGTCATAGGGTAGGTCTATTTTTAATTTTCTGAGGAACCTCCACACTGCTTTCCAGAGCGGCTGCACCAATTTGCATTCCCACCAACAGTGCAAGAGGGTTCCCGTTTCTCCACATCCTCTCCAGCATCTATAGTCTCCTGATTTGTTCATTTTGGCCACTCTGACTGGCGTGAGGTGATACCTGAGTGTGGTTTTGATTTGTATTTCCCTGATAAGGAGCGACGCTGAACATCTTTTCATGTGCCTGTTGGCCATCCGGATGTCTTCTTTAGAGAAGTGTCTATTCATGTTTTCTGCCCATTTCTTCACTGGGTTATTTGCTTTTCGGGTGTGGAGTTTGGTGAGCTCTTTATAGATTTTGGATACTAGCCCTTTGTCCGATATGTCATTTGCAAATATCTTTTCCCATTCCGTTGGTTGCCTTTTAGTTTTGTTGGTTGTTTCCTTTGCTGTGCAGAAGCTTTTGATCTTCATAAGGTCCCAGTAATTCACTTTTGCTTTTAATTCCCTTGCCTTTGGGGATGTGTCGAGGAAGAGATTGCTACGGCTGAGGTCAGAGAGGTCTTTTCCTGCTTTCTCCTCTAAGGTTTTGATGGTTTCCTGTCTCACATTCAGGTCCTTTATCCATTTTGAGTTTATTTTTGTGAATGGTGTGAGAAAGGGGTCTAGTTTCAACCTTCTGCATGTTGCTGTCCAGTTCTCCCAGCACCATTTGTTAAAGAGACTGTCTTTTTTCCATTGGATGTTCTTTCCTGCTTTGTCAAAGATGAGTTGGCCATACGTTTGTGGGTCTAGTTCTGGGGTTTCTATTCTATTCCATTGGTCTATGTGTCTGTTTTTGTGCCAGCAGTATTTATATATCTAATCTGTTCCCAGATGATGCTGATGCTGCTGGTCTAGGGACCACAGTTTGAGAATTAATTTAGCCAAATAATACAACATTAGACACCATTGAAATTGATTATATAGATGTCTATTTCCTAATAGAGAATGGTAAATTCATAATGGAACTAATGAGAGGGAAAGCTTGAGAGGCCCCCTTTTTGGTCCCCACCAACCTTACCTCTTCCAACTCTTTGTATAGCATTGGTAGTTGCTAAGACATCAAGTTTTTATTCTAAAAATTTTTTATTCTAAATCTTATAATTAAATGGAAAGAAGTAAGCTTTCCTTGTACAGTGTGTCATGTTAACACATAGCCCTAGTGGGTGTCAGAAAGTTGTCTATGGAAGAGTTAGAGACAGTGAATATGGAAGGAATGATAGAAAGTCACTATTTTGCAACTCCTAATGTCATAATTCAGGCAACAATCATCAGTGAAAGGCTGATGGTGACCTTTACAGTGGAGGGATTTAACAGTTACTACATAAGTCTGATCAATCTTAACATCAGTATAGAGAAATAATCAGACACCATGGTGCTTGATATGATGCAACATGAAAACACCACATACTAAGTATTCCTGCCAAATACGGTAAACCTGAACCCAACCAAGACTCTAGGGCTTCCTGGCTCATTTACAAAATGGGCTTCCTCCCATTTACAAAAACTATGGGAGAAAGAAACAAATGGAGTGATGGCATGGGGAAGAAAACATACACATCTAGAATACAGAATACTCTATAGGACAAATCAGTGACATGGAGGGAAAAGTTAGAATAGCCTTACCCAGATTCAGAGAGACATAATAAGCAAATGTGTTATGTGGACTGGTGCACCTGGTGGCTCAGTCGGGTGAGCATCTAACTCTTGATTTTGGCTTACGTCACGACTCATAGTTCATGAGATTGAGCCCTGTGTCAGGCTCTGTGCTGACAGCGTGGAGCCTGGTTGGGATTCTCTTTCTCCCTCTCTCTGCCCCTCCCCAACTTTGGCTCTAGCACATGCGCACATGTGCATTCTTTTTTCCCAAATAAATACACTTAAAAAAATGTGTTATGTGGACTTTTATTTAGAACCTGGTTTGAATAAGCTAAGTGCAAGAAAAAAATATTAAGATCAGGGAATGGATGGCCTGAGTATTAGCCAACACCAGAGATTTATTCCTAATTTTGTTAGATTAGTATTGATTGACATTTAGTCAACAAGAAAATGGCCACATTTTTAAGAGTTGCATGCTGATATGAAATACTATGACATCTAGGATCTGCTTAAAAGGGCTGCCTGGCTGGCTCAGTTGGTTTGAGCACCTGACTCATGATTTTGGCTCAGATCATGACCTTGAGATCAAGCCCTGCATCGGGCTCTGTGCTGCCCACAGAGCCCACTTGAGAGTCTCTCTCTCCCTCTGCCCCTCTCCCCTACTTGCATGCTCTTTCTATCTCTCTCTCTCTAAAACAATAAAATAATAAAGTAGTTTTGCAGGCGTGCCTGGCTGGCTCAGTTGGTAGAGCATGTGACTCTTGATCTTGGGGTCATGAGTTCCAGCCCCATGTTAGGTATAGAAATTACTTAAAAATAAATAAAATAGTTTTGCACAGGGAAAAAGGCTAGAAGGAAAGTGACAAAAGTGTGATAAGCATGTCTCTCGCTGGATAATGGGTGTATGAAAATGCATTCTAGTGCATTCTCTACTTGATGTGTGCTAAAAATTATCATAATGAAAAATAATGGAGGGGCGCCTGGGTGGCTCAGTTAGTTGAACATCCAACTCTTGATTTTGGCTCAGGTCATGATCCTAGGATTGTGGGATTGAGCTGCGTTTGGGCTCTGCACTGAGTGTGGAGCCTGCTTAAGATTGTCTCTCCCTCTCTCTCTCTCTCTCTCTCTCTCTCTCTCTCTCTCTGTCTCTCTTTCTCTCTGCTCCTCTGCCTCACTCATGCTATCTCTCTCTCTAAAAAAAAAAAAATAATAATTATTATTATTAAAAAATAGTGGAAAGAATAACCTAAAAGCTTTTCCTCTCTTAATTTATGATAACTTAAAAAATCTGAAGTAAATTCTCATAGTGTGATATTCTGTTTAGAATCTTGCCTGCATTGCTTATCTACCTTGTGACCTTGGGCAAAGGAATTATTAGGTTAGCTTTCTGTAAAATGGCAATAAAAAAATGGTATCTGCTTTAGAATCTGTATAAGAATTAAAAGAGATAATGAATATAAAATCTCTTCACACAGGGTCAGATACATAATAACCACTCCATAAATATCAGTTGTTATTATTATTATTATATAAATTGGTTTTTCCCCCTATCTTTCTAATAAATCAGGAGCTACTTTATTTTCTTCTCAGATTGATCATTTGTAAAGGAGATAAAAACAAATACTAAGGATGTTGTCTAATTTTAAAGTGATGAGCTCTACTGGTAAGGTTAATTCATAGGCTTAAAAGATTATTTAAATATAAACATATGTAAATGGCATTAAAATATTCAATGGGTTTAGGGGCTTGGGAAAATGATTTTAAAAGAAACGTCCTTTCATCATTCATTGATGCTAGTACAGCATGACTTATTCTCAGTTTGCATAAAGAATCTGTGTGCATTCTTCAGAAAAGGTAAACATCTTTGCTAAAGCTCTTAAAGCCTAGCTGAATTTAGAAGTAAGCTATAATCCCAAGTTGACTTAGTCAGCCTCAGAACTGTCTCACCCCTACGGACGGATTGTCAGTATCGCAACTGTGACGCTTTTAATAGAAAGGGAGGAGATCCAGAAGCTCTGGGGAGGCCATTGCAGATGACTCCAAGTTCCTTATGGACAAGGAAGTAAAAGTTTAGAAGTGATGCATTTGGAGGTGGGGGTGGGATGGAATACTTCAAAATTGTTGGTTATACAAGGAGGAAGAGTATAATACAGCTGGAGAATTAAAAGGGAGGATGAGCACACAGATGTGTAAGAAAGCACGGATTTGCCAACTAGATAACATCTGGCATGCTACAGTGAAGTTAAATACCTAATAAGCTAAAGAGAAGTCCAAGTAGCAGATAATCTCTTCATCTTTCTGCAGGAATATGACATCCCAAAATAAGGCATGTTATATGTGAAAACCAGAGACACACGCAGAGTTTAAAAAATAAAATCCTTCTTTAAACAGATGTGGAATCCGCTGCTGGAATTAAAGCAGTCAGGAATGAGGGAAGAAGAAATTTATAGAAAACCTAAACGTGATATTAACTCTGGTGGTGGATTATAGCATAAAAGATAGCAAAATAGCATAAAAGAATTTTCTTTCTCCCAAGATTGCTATGGTTTATCAGATTATCAGTAATGCTTACAAAGCAAAGCATATTTTTTCAGAAACAAAACAGAATTATCTTGGTAATTGATTATAGATCCATGACTGCAGTAAAACTTTTCTTTGAGATAAACTTACTTGTAAAGTGTTCTATAAGTTATCAATATTATTAAGATGCTTTCATGCCGAGATTTATCTTCATGATTCTCTCTCTGTGTTCTATATCACCATAGCCCAGGATATCTTTCTGAGACCGTGAATCCAATCTGAGTTTTAGTCACAGTGACAGAAATTAAAATAGCGTGAAAGTCCAATTTCTGTTTTTTTGTTCTTCTCTGACTTTTGGGGAGGGGAAGAAAATCTCAGGTTTGCAATTCTACCTCCAAGATCTGCTGTTTTATTATTAAAGAATAGTAATTTCCAGGTCTTTTGAAAAAACAATAATATATTTAAAAATTTCTGTTGTCTTTCTGATGCATTGAAAGTAAACACAATGTTTTATTCCAGTTACCAGAGCTAGATGAGATGGTAGTAGCAAATTTACAACACATTTCTGAAAGACGGTCAGCAATAGTTAGTGAGCCCCCACTATATCCCATATACAATTCTAGGTGCTAGGGATATAGCTATAAATAGACAGACAAGGACCCCCAAGCACAGAAAGCTTCATTTTAGTGGAAGGAGAGATAAATAAACCAGATCATTTCAGGTAGTGTCCAGTGCTGGGGGAAAAGAACATAAGGTCATGTGATAGAGAATGTTGCAGGGACTACTTTAGTTTGGGTGGTCAGGCAAAAACTCTCTGAGGAGGGAACTGATCAGCTGAGAATCAAATAAGGAGCCAGTTACATCAACAGCGGAGGCAAGAACATTCTAAGCAGAGGCTAGAGCTAGTGCTAAGGCCCTAGGGTAGGAATAAATTTGATCAGGGACAAAGCATGGAAAATATAATGCATTTGTAATGAAGTCACTGATTATATTCAATATGCTTAAGATGACAGTACTAAGAGTAGAAAAACTAGTGCTTAGGAGGGGAATGAAATTCAAAGTGTCCAAGAGGGGTACCCCTGATTGCAATATGAGTGAAAGAACAGCAAGGACCAGATGTTACATAATAAATGAGCCTAATTCCTGAATTAATTCCAATTACTCTTGGCCTAGACTCAAAGCCATCATAAGAATACTATCCAAATGGACTCAAAGAGTACAATATTTTTCCACAGTTTGAACATTAGAGAGAAGGCAGACTATAACATCACCACTGTGAAACAACTTATAACTGCTCCCTTCTCTCTTTTTTCACAAATATTTTTTTTAGTTCTCTTGAAGTATTGGCTAGTAAATACTAATATTTATTATAAGTAAGGGACACAAGTCTTAAATCTAATTTTTTAAATTAGTTTTGAATGAAGTTTGCATTTTCATGAAGTTATTTATCATTCTATTCTGATCCTTAATAGATGACGGTTTCAGTACTTTGGCTACCTAGTTGTCATGTGGTAGATTTAAAATGCTTACTGGTTGAGATTCGAAGTTTAGAAAACAAAGAGAGGGGCATCTGTGTGGCTCAGTCGGTTAAGCATAAAGCGTCCGACTCTTGATTTCAGCTCAGGTCACAATCTCATGGTTTATGAGTTTGAGCCCCATATCAGGCTCTGTGCTGGCAGGGGGGAACCTGCTTGGGATTCTCTCTATCCCTCCCTCTCTTACCTTCCCCTGCTCACTCTTGCTCTCTTTCTCAACATAAATAAATAAGCTTAAAAAAAAAAAAAAACCTTAAAGAGAATGAGCTGCTGTCTTCATAGTTTTTTGCTTAAGATACTTTAGAAAGGCGATTCAAACTAGATAATATTCCATTCTCTGTGTGTGTGTATCATATCTTCTTTATCCATCATCTATCAGTGAACATTTGGGTTGCTTCCATATCTTTGTTACTCGTTGATCTATCGCATCCACTAACTCAGGAAACCAATAGGCAAGCCCCGTCACTTCCCCAGCCCATTGCTCCATCCCACAGAATCCTGAGAGGGCTGGACTAATAGTATAGTCTGTGGCTGGGTTTGCCAACACTGTTGCCCCAGAAACTTGGATAAACTATTGAAAGAGAAACCCAATAACTCAAGGGCCAACAGTTTGGAAAAGAGGAAGGGAGAGTGGGGAGTGGTGGCAGGCTCAGGACTTAACAACTGACCTCTCCCACAGCAAGATGGGCACCTAGAGTTTTATAGGAAAGGTTCAAAGAAATACATGATAGAGAGCAGGCAGAGTGATCATGGATGGGCGTCACTATACGTGTTCAGTCCATGATTGTAGGTCAGGAAGGGGAAGTGTGGGGTATGATCTTCTAGGCATTCCTCCATTGGTATCAGGGCTTTTCTGGTCTGGCTGTTGGAATGTTCTGGTCATTGCACAATGTCTTTCTTGATACCTCAAAAAAGTGTGATAAGAAATAAGCACAATGATATGCTAACTAATTCGGATGTAAATTTTAAAAAAGTAAAATTAAAATTAAAAAAAAAAGAAATAAGCACAATGAGTTTTAGCTAGAGTGTGAGTTAAGCACTCCTGTCTATTTCTGCTTTTAACTGTTGGGGTCTATAGTTGAACAAGAGGGCTTGCTGACATCTTGGCGGTTGTAAATAATGCTGCAACAAAGAAAGGGGGGCATATATCTTTTCAAATTAGTGTTTTCATTTTTGGGGAGTAAATACCCAGTACTGGATTACATGGTATTTTACATTTTTCCTATTTTTAATTTTTAAACATTTAAAAATTTATCTTCTGTAAGTAGGCTCTATGCTCAATGTGGGTCTTGAACTCATGACCCCAAGAGCAATATTTGCATGCTTTGCTAACTGAGCCAGCCAGATACCCCTATTTTTAATTTTTTAATTATGAACTTCCATATTCATTTCCACAGTGGTTGTGCCAATTTACATTCCCACCAAGAGTGTACAAGGGTTCCCTTTTCTCTACATCATCATCAACACTTGTTATTATTTCTTTTCTTTTTGATACTAGTCATTTTGATGAGTGTGAGGTAATAATCTCATTGTGGTTTGGATTTGCATTTCCCAGAAAAATACCATATAATTTCACTTATTTGTGGAATTTAAAAAGCAAAACAAACAAATGAAAAATGAGACTCTTAAAATACAGGGAACAAACTGAGGGTTGCTGTGGGGTGATGGGTGGGGGGATGGGCTAAATGGGTGATGGGCATTAAGGAGGGCATTGCTGGGATGAGCACTGGGTATTATATGTAAGTGATAAATCACTAAATTCTATTCCTGAAATCAGTATTACACTATATGTTAACTAGCTTGGATGTAAGTTAAAAGAATAATGATAAAAATAATTTAAAAAATAATAAATAAACATACATAAACATAAAAAAAAATAGCACACATTCCCCATGGTGTCTGGGTGGCTCTGTTGGTTAAGTGTCCAGCTCTTGATTTCAACTCTGGTAATGATCTCATGGTTCATGGGATTGAGCCCCAACTCGGGTTCTGAGCTGACAGCCAGAGCTTGCTTCAGATTCTCTCTGCTCTCTCTCTCTCTCTCTCTCTCTCTCTCTCAAAATAAATAAATAAACATTAAAAACAAGAGTGCAAACTTCCCATTAGAATGGTGATTTATACTAACTCAGGTGCCTCTACTTTTTAAATGTTTTTTTTTTTTTTAATGTTTATTTATTTTTGAGAGAGAGAGAGACAGAACGTGAATGAGGGAGGGGCAGTGAGAGAGGGAGACACACAATTTGAAGCAGGCTCCAGGCCCTGAGTTGTCAGCACAGAGTTTGAGGCGGGGCTCCAACTCTTGAACCATGAGATCATGACCTGAGCCGAAGTCAGATGCTAAACCAACTGAACCACCCTGGTGCCCCGCCCCTACTTTTTACTTATTTTTATTTGTTGCAGTTACCCTTGGTTTCTTGCTATTAATTCCTTTTTGTCTAAAAACTGGTTGAGAAATAATACAAAATGGAGTTGTTCATTTTGAACTTGTTTGCTGTAAACATTTCTAGGATTTGTTGTGTGGTTATGAACATTTGATTCATCAATGGGTTTTGTAATGTCTATGCTTGGAAAGTCTTGCCACCCCACCTACCTGGGTTATTGAAGGCATCTGAAGCCACATTAGGCAAGTCTGTATTTCCTTCTGGCTGAGATTAAAGTACACCCAATAAAAACTGAAAGAAAAAAAAAAAAGGTGATTTATATAAACATTTGGCAGTACTACACTGAGGCTAAATCATTCTGTAAAAATTTGGAGTGTCCCTTTCTTTTTCCTTACAGCCCTCTTGATTCAATATGAGGAGTTAAATGTGAAAAGAAAAATCAGTTTATCGAGGGAGGGAGAGCTGGTGTAGACTTTCACTGCAGTTTAGGGATTGTGGGAACCTCCACGTCTTCATCAGAAGTCCACCCAAGAAGTGACCTAAAGGGGAGACAGGAAATGTCCCGAAGCTCATTCCCATACGGGGTGGGACTTGGAAGGGACCAAGTCCTCAGAGATGTAAATTAACTGCCAAGTACCACCTTTTTCTCTACCACAATCACTAAATTGGAAGAAAAGGTCTTCCCTGAACTCATGACCACTTGAAAAGCTGGAGCCTGACAGAGATGAATTCTTGATTCTAGGCCTAACCTTTGAAGGGAATTGGGAACTTCAGACTCAGAATCACTTTTGTAAGAACATTGTGGGTTTTGTAACTTGTTCAAGGTTGTTCTGTTTGACAGCCTGTGGCCTGGTAGAGAGAGCAGTTAATCCTTCACGTTAAAAGCGACTGTGTCTGTCTTTAGGGACAGCCAGACTGTTTTTGTCAATGCGGTCAGTTCTGAAAATCCTCAGAGAGAGCAGCACTTTTACTAGTGATCAGAGAAAGGAAAACAAAGAGCATCCCTGGGAACTGCTGCCAGGGAAAATAGAGAAAAACAGCCCAGGGGAAATACGCTGAGCCTGAAAACAGCTACCGGTCACCCACTGCTGTCTGAGGGCTGTGGTTTTCAAACTTTGGAAGATGTGTAGCTTCTAAAATTCCTGATGCCCTGGTTACACCCCAGGGCAATTACACCAGCCTCTGATAGGGGCATCGGTATTTTTTTTTAATAGCTCCCCAGGTGATTGCAGAATACAGTCAAGGTTGAGACCCCCTGCCTTAGGAAGCACTTCTCAAACTTTAAAGTTCTCATGCATCACCTGGGGAGTTTATTAAAATGCAGATTCTGGGGCCCCTGGGTGGCTCAGTCCTTTGAGCATCCAACTCTTGGTTTCTGCTCTGGTCATGATCTCACAGTTTGTGAGTTCGAGCCCCATGTTGGGCTCTGAGCTGACAGTATGGAACCTCCTTGGGATTCTCTCTGTCCCTCCCCCTCTCGTGTGCGCTCTCCCTCTCTCAAAAATAAACATTAAAAAAATAATAAAATGCAGATTCTGATTCAGTATATCTGGGGAGGGGCCTAAGGTCCTGCATTTTCAACCCAGTTCCCAGGAGTTACCAATGCTGGGGGTTGCGAGGTGGGAGTCAGGAGACCCTGAGCAGTACCAGCCTTTGGGTAGTAATTCCAAACACCAGTTGATTCTCTACAGTGATTTCAATGCCTACCATTAAGCCAGTGCTCAACACTTGAGTGTCAGACATTTTAAAATATAAATCTTGAAAATCCTAGTAAATTTAGATGAATTTTTTTTAGATGAAATTTTTTAGATGAAAACCTAAACTCATTCCAATGTGACAGGGACCTTAGCCTACCTCTCTGAACGGCTCACCCTGCTCCAGGGCACAGTATGTCAGACCTATTGTCCCTTCAAGGCCTTCATGTCTGCCTTGCCTTCTGCCGGAATACTTCCCCCTCCATGGCCTCATGGCTTTTTCCCTTTTCAGCTCACATATCACTTCCCTAGCTCTTCTGGACCTCTCGTTCTAAAGAAGCCACCTTCCTTCCACCGTTCTGTCTCCTAACTCTCTCCTCCACATAGCACTAACTGCTATTTGAAATTGGTCCCGCCTATTTGTTTGCATATTGCTTTTCTGTCTACCTCCGCAAGGATATCAGCCATGGAGGAAAAGCTGCTGTTTGTCTAGCCCGCTATGACACCCCTGCTCCTAGAAAAGAACCCAACGCAGAATGGAATAGACACACGTGCAAAATGAAAATGAGTGGCAGGAGTCTCAGTCAGGTATATATGGAAAAAGAGAGAATTAATTTTCAGTAAATACAAGTTGTTACTTAAGAGATCATAAGGATCTGGTTTTCTATGGTAGTGGTGATGAGTACACAGGTGTGGTTGAACCAGTGGGGTCATCTACTCAGCATAAGGAGGCTGATGTTCAGACTTCTAATCCATGTTTTTAGGAAATATGGATTTGAGAAGCACATGCACAAGTGCGTGTGCGCCAATGGGGGCGGAGCAGAGAGAGATGAATAGAGAGAATCCCAAGCAGGCTCTGCATGGTGCAGAACCCAATGGGGGGCTCCAAGTCACGAACTGTGAGATCATGACCTGAGCTGAAGTCGGTCTCCTAACCAACTGAGCCACCCAGGTACCCCCAAAACTTTTCTCTCTCTCTTTTTTAAAGATTTCCTCTTCCATGCTTTCTCCTCCTCCTCCTCTTCCTCCTCCTCCTTCTTTTTGTTTGTTTGTTTGTTTATTTATTTATTTATTTATTTATTTATTTATTTATTTATTTATTTTAAGTATGCCCCATGCCCAAAGTGGGGCTTGAGCTTACAACCTCGAAATCAAAAGTTGCATGCTCTATTAACTGAGCCAGCCAGGTGCCCTTAGGGAAATCTTACTGAATTCATATACACTGGAGAAGCTGAATTCCATATTTACATTAATAATAACATTGCCCAGTTTATTAGAAGAGAGACTGCGTTCATAAACTGAAACAAGATGCTTTGGCACTTTTCAGGCCATTTGTCTTGGTGAAAACTGTAATCTTTGGGAGTGATTGCTGAGCCTGGATTCTGGGTGTAAAAACTTTGGCATTTAGACCAACTGAATGCTTGGAAAGTCATTTTGGCAGATTATGGGTAATAGGTACCAAGATGTATCTGTGATTAAATTGGAAGGTGCAAATTCTTCAATGGTATTTTTAAATCTTTTTTTTTTTTTAATGTTTATTTTATTTTTGAGAGAGAGAGAGAGACAGAGTGTGAGCAGAGGAGGGGCAGAAGGAAAGGGAGACACAGAATCTGAAACAGGCTCCAGGCTCTAAGCTGTCAGCACAGAGCCCGACGCAGGGCTTGAACTCATGAGCTGTGAGATCATGACCTGAGCAGAAGTCGGATGCCTAACCGACTGAGCCACCCAGGTGCCCCTCTTCAATGGTTTTTATGTTTTGATTCCCAGCCAGTCTTCTCTCAATTATACTGAATTGAGTGAGTAGTCAATTATACTTAATTGTACTTGAGTTTGTGTTTTCAATGCTGTGCTTTTGTGGATTGTCACTATGTATTTTTGTATTTAAATTGCAAGTAGCAACAGATGATATATTGTAACAGGATTCAGTCTTTGTTAAGATTCAACAGGTAGACAGTGAAATCCAATCTCCTTTTTCTCTTTTTTTCCCTTTTATTTCTGACCTTTGTTAAAATTATTAAAAGGAGACAATTTAGGTAATACAAACAAACACTATTTAACACTTCATACACTGGGCAACCTCTGTTCCCAAAAGTCTAAAGAACTGTAAAATGGTGAAGGCAGGAGCTTTTATAGGATAAAGAATCAGGAACAAGGAAGTAAGTAGAGAGTCCAGCATTGACTTGGTGTTTGGGATGGGCTGATTGGATATACTTTGTTTCTGGTCTAGAGGAGCATTTACTGGGATATGAATATTATTTAAATTTCATTTCATTGAAATGGCACCTCAGGCAGGAGCGGCTCCATTTTGGGTCTAGAAATTTATTTCAATACCTTAATCCCCAGTTCCTCCTCAAGAGACCACCACTGTGGTCACTTTGCTGTGTATCCTTCCAAAAATGTTCAATGCATCATCTGTACTTCTGTATCAATCTGCAAAATGGAGTAATAATAGTACCTGTATCATCAGGCTTTCATAAAGATTAAATGAATTAACATATGTAAAGGCACTTAGAACAGTGATGGGGCATGTGGGTGGCTCAGTCAGTTAAGCATCTTACTTTGGCTCAGGTCAACATCTCATGGGTTCCTGAGCTTGACCCCACATTGGGTGAGCACAAGCCCCGCTTCTGGTGAGCACCACTTCTCTCTCTCTCCCCCTCCTGTCTCTCTCTCTCCCCCTTGTGGATTCCTTCTGCCTCTCTCTGCCCATTGCTCACTTGCACCTTCTCTCTCTCTAAAAAACAAAACAAAACAAAACAAAACAATAACAACAACAAAAAACAGTGCTGGATACATACCATGAATTTTTTAATGTTTAAAAGGTATTAGGGGTGCCTGGGTGGCTCGGTTGGTTAAGGTCTCTCTCTGCCCCTCCCCTGCTCACTCCTTGTCTCTCTGTCAAAAATTAAAAAAACAAAACAAAAAAAAATTAAAAGCGATTATGCACTTATTAGTATAAAGATTGTATATCAATGCTCTTTAAAATAGAAATATGGGGGCGCCTGGGTGGCGCAGTCGGTTAAGCGTCCGACTTCAGCCAGGTCACGATCTCGCGGTCCGTGAGTTCGAGCCCCGCGTCAGGCTCTGGGCTGATGGCTCAGAGCCTGGAGCCTGTTTCCGATTCTGTGTCTCCCTCTGTCTCTGCCCCTCCCCTGTTCATGCTCTGTCTCTCTCTGTCCCAAAAATAAATAAACGTTGAAAAAAAAATTAAAAAAAATAAATAAATAAAATAGAAATATGTGGGGGCCCCTAGATGGCTCAGTTGGTTAAATGTCCAACTTCGGCTCAGGTCATGATCTCACGATTCGTGAGCTTGAGCCCCGTGTAGGGTTCTGTGCTGAGAGCTCAGAGCCTGGAGCCTGCTTCAGATTCTGTGTCTTTCTCTCTGCCCCTCCCTTGCTCATGCTCCATCTCTCTCTCAAAAAATAAAATAAAAACATTTAAAAAATAAATAAAATAATATGTGGCCACATACATAATATTAAATTTTGTAGTAGCCACATTAGAAGAGTAAAAAGAAACAGATGAAAAAGTTTTAGTAATATTTTTGTTTACGTCAATATATCCCCTAAAAAAATCATTGCAATCATTGTAATCATTGCAAATACATATTTTTTTTTTCAACGTTTTTATTTATTTATGGGACAGACAGAGACAGAGCATGAACGGGGGAGGGGCAGAGAGAGAGGGAGACACAGAATCGGAAACAGGCTCCAGGCTCCGAGCCATCAGCCCAGAGCCTGACGCGGGGCTCGAACTCACGGACCGTGAAATTGTGACCTGGCTGAAGTCGGATGCCCAAACGACTGCGCCACCCAGGCGCTCCACAAATACATATTTTTTAATGTAGGCCTCATGCCCAGCCCAGAGCCCAACTCATGACCCTGAGATCAAAACCTGAGCTGAGATCAAGAGCTGGATGCTTAACCAACTGAGTCACCCAGGTGCTCTAACTTTTTTAAATGTAAACATATATTTTTAATGTTTACTTATTTATTTTGAGAGAGGGAGGGTGAGAGAAAGGCTGTGCTCGGGAAAGGGGCAGAAATAGATTGGGGGACAGAAACCCAAGCAGAATCCCAAGAGTGGGAAGGGATGAGAGAGAGATTGGGAGACAGAATCCCAAGCAGGCTCTGTCAGCACAGAGCCTAGAAGCAGGAATAGATCTCAGGACCCTGAGATCATGACCTGAGCTGAAATAAGAGTCAGCCACTCAACTGTATGAGCCACCCATGTGGCCCTAACCATATTTTAATATGATATTTTATAGTCTTTTTTGCTATTTGGAATTAGGTGTGTATTTCCTGCTTCCAGAACACCCCATCTGAGATGAGCTTCAATTAAAGTAGCCTCTAGCTACATGTGCTCGCAGCTACTGTGGGCAGAGCAGGCCTACATATCAATCTATAAACTTGTCACATTCTTTATTCAAATAATACCATTCTTTGTTTACCCGAATATCATAAAATATTAATATTTTGGATGAATTTGGAGAGAAACTAATATTGTATTTAAATATCATATTTAAAATAACATGGTTTTAGCCTTTCAAATGCCCACAGCAAAAATTAATTTCTAAAAGGCTTAATATAATGTAATGTTAGAACAAGGGCTTCTCATTGTTCTTAGAGAGGACTATATTCCTTGCTGTGGCCCATGGCAGGTACTGGTCTACCTTGCGTCTGTCTTGCCTGCCACCTGCTGGTTCTGCACCAGCCTGTGTGCAGGGCTGCAAGTTCTTCCTAGGGGGACCTTCTGTCCGTGAGCCATCTCAGCTCTGCTATGATTGCTTCCTCCCCAACATGCACGCACACTTCCCCCTTGCCCAGTGACTACTGTGTGAATCTCTCTCTCTCTCTTTTTTAATGTTTATTTTTGAAAGAGACAGAGCACGAGTGGGGGAGGGGCGGAGAGAGAGGGAGACACAGAATCTGAAGCTGACTTCAAGTTCTGAGCTATCAGCACAGAACCCAATGCGGGGCTCTAACTCACAGACCATGAGATCTCGACCTGAGCCAAAGTCAGAGGCTCAGTCAGTTGAGTGCACCCAGGTGCCCCCCACCTCTCTCTCTCTCTTTTTTTTTTAAAGTTTATTGGGGCGCCTGGGTGGCGCAGTCGGTTAAGCGTCCGACTTCAGCCAGGTCACGATCTTGCGGTCCGTGAGTTCGAGCCCCGCGTCGGGCTCTGGGCTGATGGCTCAGAGCCTGGAGCCTGTTTCCAATTCTGTGTCTCCCTCTCTCTCTGCCCCTCCCCCGTTCATGCTCTGTCTCTCTCTGTCCCAAAAATAAATAAATGTTGAAAAAAAAAATTAAAAAAAAAATAAATAAAGTTTATTGATTTTTATTTAGAGAGAGAGAGAGGGAGAGTGTGAGTGGGGGAGGGGCAGAGAGAGAGGGCAAGAGACAATCCCCAAGCAGGCTTGGCACCCTCAACACAAATCCAGTCACAGGGCTTGAACTCACAACTGTGAGATCATGACCTGAGCGGAAATCAAGACTCAGATGCTTAACTGGCTGATCCACCCAAGCTCCCCAGTACGAATCTCTTTAAGGAGAGAAAAACGTATCTTCTTGTGTCTAAATATTGATGTAAATTATTTTATTACAATATAAAATAGTACCAACATAAAATTGTAGCTTTTTAAAATGTATATATATTTCAGTGTTTGTTTATTTTTGAGACAGGAGAGACAGAGCATGAGCAGGGGAGGGGCAGAAAGGGAGAGAGATGGAGACACAGAATCGGAAGCAGACTCCAGGCTCTGAGCTGTTAGTACAGAGCCTGATGCGGGGCTCGAACTCATGAGCTGTGAGATCATGACCTGGGCTGAAGTCAGAAGCTCAACCAAATGAGCCGCCCAGGTGCCCCTAAAATTGTAGCTTTTTATGTTGACTGTTTAGAGACAGCATCATATACAAAAGGAAAACATTAACTCAAAGGAAAGGGGCTAAAAATGTTACTATAAATGTCTGAAGGGGCATATAGCAAAAATAATTAATTCTCCCTCCTCAGAATCTCAGCCTCAGTTCCCCTTTCAAAAGGGAAACTATATATAACACACATACACATATGTATGTTATTTATTCTTTGTTTACTGTTATACAGATTTGATGGGTTCTCTTTCAAATATCAACTCCAGGGGCGCCTGGGTGGCGCAGTCGGTTAAGCGTCCGACTTCAGCCAGGTCACGATCTCGCGGTCCATGAGTTCGAGCCCCGCGTCAGGCTCTGGGCTGATGGCTCAGAGCCTGGAGCCTCTTTCCGATTCTGTGTCTCCCTCTCTCTCTGCCCCTCGCCCGTTCATGCTCTGTCTCTCTCTGTCCCAAAAATAAATAAATGTTGAAAAAAAAATTAAAAAAAAATATCAACTCCAATTATTGACTACTTGGATAGATGATACTTTGTTGAAATCACTATTGCACAGCACCTGGACCTGACTTCACAGTCCAGGTTCTCTTGAGTTCCGCGTGTCCACGGCACAGGTGCTGTGTGGTGACACACTTCACCTACCCAAGTCTATGTGAACTACCATGAAACCTTCATTCTTGCAGGGTTCACAGTGAGCATTTGAATTTTTTTTTTTTTAACGTTTATTTATTTTTGAGACAGAGAGAGAGAGACAGAGCATGAACGGGGGAGGGTCAGAGAGAGGGAGACACAGAATCTGAAACAGGCTCCGGGCTCTCAGCTGTCAGCACAGGGGCCCGATGCGGGGCTTGAACTCACGGACCGCGAGATCATGACCTGAGCCAAAGTCAGCGCTCAACCGACTGAGCCACCCAGGCGCCCCCACAGTGAGCATTTTATATTCACTTGGCGGAAATGCAGCATATATATGTTAGGTCCGTCTATTCTTTTCACATTAGCCTGAGGTAATTAGAGTTGTGTTACAGCCAACTCAATCAGCACACACACGTGTTCGACATGGGTGCCTGGGTGGCTGAGCATCCAACTGGGATGGGAAGCATCCAACTCTTGATTTTGACTCAGGTCATGATCCCAGGATTGTGGGATAGAACCCCGTATCTGGTTCCATGCTGGGTGTGGATCCTATTTAAGATTCTCCCCCTTTCTCTCTACCTTTGCTCCTTCCCCCTCATTCTCTAAATAAATAAATAAATAAATCAAGCAGCATGCAAGCAAGCAAGCAATCTTTGGGCAGAACTCAGTCATAAAAAAAAAAAAAACATTCGGAATATATTTCTATTAAGTTTTAAGGTTCTCATCAAAATGAAAAGACAAAATTAAAATCTGTCTCATAGATGACCTATGCGCTGAAGCATATCTTAGATTGGGAAACACAAGCCCAATTATTCTGTGTATATACTCCTCAGGGCTCAGCTCAAGTAAGATTTATGTGACAATACTCAACCCCTAAAACTAAGTCAGGCACCCCAGTTCTATGTCTATAAAGCATTAGGTTCTCCTTTAATACAATCAGAGTTAGGCCATTCAATATATGGTCATGTGTTTAATGCTGTCTTACTCATAACAGTGTAAACTCTGGCACAGGTGCCACATCTCGTGTATCCACCACTGTATCTCCAGTGCCTGGCACAATGCTTTTCACACAAAAGGCATTTAAAAAAAAGTATTTGAATGATTAAGTAAAGCAGTTATCAGAGACTATTCTGCCTGTGTAACCCTGACCACCAGTTATTTAGCCTCTTTAGTTCTCAATTTTTGTATTTCATAAAATGAGGCAAGTAGAATAGATCCGAGGCTCCTAAACTTGGCATCACCTGGAAAGTCTTTAAATAATATACACTGTAGAGTTCCACCTGTAGACACTGATTTACTAGTTCTAGGAAATCTATTTTATTCATTTTTTATAAAGTTTATTTACTTTTTAGAAAGAGAGAGAGAAAACAAGTGGAGGAGGGGCAGAGAGAGAGGGAGAGAGAGAATCCTAAGCAGGTTCCATGTTGTCAGCACAGATCCCAACATGGGGTTTGATCCCATAAGCCATGAGATCATGACCTGAGCCGAAATCAAGAGTTGGATGCTTAACTGACTGAGCCATCCAGGCACCCCTAGGAAATCTATTTTAAAAGCTCTTCGGCTTACAGTGTGCACCCAGGGTTGGAAATTGAATCAGTTCTAATTTCCTCTGGTTCTTTGTACATATTAGTCCTTGACTTAAATTTAGCATATAGTGACTGAGGACCCAATATATGCTAAATATGACCACACTTAGACTAGTCATATGAGTATTTAGATTTCCCAAGGAGTTGCTGGCTTAGAGACACATTAGTGATCTAATAGCTTTTTTAACACAATGTTACCACAGGATGCTGCAAAATGCTCACAACATGCATTCATTTCAGTCTGAGGTTTAGGGAAAAACTGCAAGAGGGATGAAACTTGAGTCCATCATTGAAGTTTCAGTATAAATCAACCAAAGGGCAAAGGTATGTGAACAGAAAAGACAGAATGTGCAAAAGTCCAAGGGCATGAGAAAACCTAGTTCACTAGAATCCTATAAATGATTCCCAAAGTTGGAACACAGCCAGAGGCAGCAGAGTTTAGAAGTCTCTGGAGAAGAAGCTGTTGTTACAATTCATTGGCTGTGAGCAAAAGTTTTTGAGCCAGATAGGTTTGGTTTTAATCCTCGTTTTGTCATTCTCCCTCTCTCTGTACAACTCAAGAAAATTAACTAACTAGTTCACACTCAATTTCCTTATCTGTAAAGTGGAGAGTAATACCTGTCTTGTAAGATTACTATAAACATTAAATGAGGCAAAATGAGGAATACATATGTATGGTTCTTAACATAGTGCCTGGTAGATTATAACCAAAAACTTGCCCAGGAGAGCAAGTTTATTGCAGCTTTGTTTTTGTTTTTCAATTTTAATGGCTACACAGTACTGATATTGTAGTTGGAGTTTTTTTTTAAATTTATTTTTTTTTAATTGTTTATTTATTTATTTTGAGAGAGAGAGGGAGTGCATACACATGCCAGCAGGAGAAGGACAGAGACAGAGACAGGGAGAGAGAGAGACTCCCAAGCAGGCTCCTCATTGTCAGCACAGAGTCTGATGTAGGGCTTGAATTCATGAACCATGAGATTATGACCTGAGCCCAAATAAAAAGTCGGATGCTTAACTGACTGAGCCACCCTGGTGCCCTGCTCCTAAAGTCTTTTTTTTTTTTATTTTTTTTAATAAAAATCATAATTGTTATTTTCATGTGGAAAAATTCAAACAGTGTAAAAGAATGTTCAGGGAAGAGTAAGTGTATTTCTCAAACCCAGGTGTCTGTTCTATGATTTGTTCTTCCTAGAGGCAACCAAGATATCCCAATTTTTCATGTGCACTTTAGAGATACTGTAAAGCACATTTGAAATAGCAAAAAAATTAGAAGCAATCAAAATGTCCATCAGTATGGGAAATATCTCTGGAATAGACACCCTTTTCATACTATTCAGCAGTTAAAAACAGCAAGTTGCAAAATGAAGTGTTCATTGTGATATCTTCCTTTTAAACACACATGTAATAGGGGTGCCTGGGTGGCTCAGTCTGTTAAGCGTCTGACTTCAGCTCAGGTCATGAACTCGCAGTTTATGAGTTTGAGCTCCACGATGGGCTCTGTGCTGACAGCTCAGAGCCTGGGGCCTGTTTCAGATTCTGCGTCTTCCTCTCTCTCTGTTCTTCCCCTACTTATACTCTCTCTCTCTCTCTCAAAAATAAAGATTAAAAATAATTTTTAAAAAATTAAAAGATACACATATAATAATGTTATAAAGAAACATATATAAATATATGTGTGTGTATACATATGTAAAAGTTCATGTTTATAATCAATATCTAATGATTAAGAACTAGGTGCTCTTTATTGTGGCATTTTCAAAATCTCACTTAACCTTTTAAATATTTATATCTCAATGATACAACAGTGTGCTTAATGAATAAATGTATTTGCTTGTCTGCTAACTTGAGGGAGTTGCTCCTAACAGTAATTTACACATTGTACAAGGATCACTGAATAAATCTGTATGGGTCAAATCTCATAACCTTAGACACTAACACATCATGTGGAATTCTATGACTGCCTTGGACAGAGTGCCTATAGACACTTTGTAATTTCTTTCCCTTCCTTCCTTCCTTCCTTCCTTCCTTCCTTCCTTCCTTCCTTCCTTCTCTCCCTTCTTTCTTTCCTTCCTTCCTTCTTTCCTTCCTTCCTTCCATCCTTTATTCCATCCTTATTTCCTTCCTTTTTTCTTTCTTTCTTTCTTTCTTTCTTTCTTTCTTTCTTTCTTTCTTTCTTCTGAACTATAGTTGACATACAATATTATATGAGGTTCAGGTTTACAACATTAGTGATTTCACATTTATATGCATTACAAAATGCTTACTGGGATAAATGCAGTTATTGTCTGTCATTATACAAAGTTTTACAATATTATGTGTTCCCTATGCTGTACTTTAAATCCCCATGACTTATTTATTTAAAAACTGGCCATTTGTATCTCTTAATCCCCTTCACCTATTTATTTTATTTTATTTTATTTTATTTTATTTTATTTTATTTTATTTTTTTAATGCTTTATTTATTTTTGAGACAGACAGAGACAGAGCATGAGTGGGGAAGGGGGAGAGAGAGAGGGAGACACAGAATCCAAAGCAGGCTCCAGGCTCTGAGCTGTCAGCACAGAGCCTGACGTGGGGCTCAAACCCATGAACCATGAGATCATGACCTGAGCTGAAGTCGGATGCTTAACAAACTGAGTCACCCAGGCACCCCCCTCTTCACCTATTTTGCCCATCTTTTTACCCCTTCCCACTCTGGCAACCACCAGTTTGTTCTGTATATTTATGAGTCTGTTTCTATTTTGTTTGTTTTGTATTTTAGATTTCACGAATAAGTGAAATCATATGGCATTTGTCTTTCTATGTTTGGGTTTTTCACTTAGTTTAGACCTCTAGGTCTATCCATGCTGTCACCAATGGCAAGATTTCATTCTTTTTATGGTGAGTAATATTCTAGTGTGTGTGTGCGTGTGTGTCTTCTTTATCCATTCATCTATTGATGGACACTTACATATCTTAGTTATTGCAAATAATGCTGCAAAGAACAAAGGGGGTGCATATATCTTTTGGATTAGTGTTTTGTTTTCTTTGGATAAATACCCAGAAGTGGAATTGCTGGAAATATCATATGATATTTCCATTTTTAATTTTTTTGAGAAAACTCCGTATAGTTTTCCACAGTGGTGGCATCAACTTATATCCCTACCAAAAGTGCATGAGTGTTTCCTTTTCTCCACATCCTTACCAACACTTATTGTCTTTTTGATATTAATCATTCTGACTGGGGTGAGGTGACACCTCAATGTGTTTTTATTTGCATTTCTCTGATGATCAATGATTTTGATCTCTTCATGTGCCTGTTGACCATCTGTATGTCTTTGGAGAAATGTCTGTTCATGTTTTCTGCCATTTTTTAATTGAATTGTTTGGTTTTCTGATGTTGCATTGTATAAGTTCTTTACATATTTTGGTTATTAACTTATGGCATATGTCATTTGCAAATAACTTCTTCCATTAAGTAGGTTGCCTTTTGGGGAGCCTAGGTGGCTCAGTCAGTTAAGTATTGACTTCGGCTCAGGTCATGATCTCACGGTTCATGAGTTCAAGCTCCACATCAGGCTCTGTACTGATAGCTCAGAGCCTGGAGCTTGCTTCAGATTCTGTGTCGCCCTCTCTCTCTGTCCCTCACCTGCTCACACTCTGTCTCTGTCTCTCTAAAAAATAAACATTAAAAAAATTTTTTTTAAAGTACATTGCCTTTTCATTTTCTTGTGGATGGTTTTCCTTGCCTTGCAAAAGAGTTTTAGTTTGACATAGTCCCAATTGTTAATTTTTGCTTTTTTTGCCCTCATCTGAGGAGACAGACCCAAAACAATATTGCTAAGACAATGCCCAAGAGTTTACTGACTGTTTTCTTTTAAGAGTTTTATGGTTTTAGGTCTTATGTTTAGGTCTTTAATCCATTTTGAGGTTTTGTTTTGTTTTGTTTTTTGTTTTTGTTTTTGTTTTTGGTGTAAGAAAGGGACAGTCTGTAATTTTATTGAATTATTGTCTACTAGTAGAAACATGGGAATGTTTTAAGTATGATGAGACATAACTGTTTCCTTAGATATCTCAGTCTCATTCTCAGTCTCTTAGGCTCAGTCTCAGGAACCCTGAGATCATGACCTGAGCTGAAACCAAGAGTCAGTCAGAAACCCACTAACCAACCAAGTCACCGAGCTACCTGGGCACCCCGCTTTAATATTTTATATTATTTAAAAAGAAATTAAAAAAAAATGTTTGTTTGTTTGTTTGTTTGTTTATTTATTTATTTATTTAGAGGGACAGAGCATGATCCAGGGAGGGAGAAAGAGGGAGACAGAATCTGAAGCAGACTCCACACGCTGAGCTGTCAGCACAGAGCCCAACATGGGGCTTGCACTTATGAAGCATGAGATCATGACCTGAGCCAAAGTCGACGCTTAACAGACTGAGCCACCCAGGTGCCCCCTGCTTTAATATTTTAAAACATCATGCAAATCCATTGGAAAAGGTGAAGTCCTTCCCCAGGAAAATAAACAAAAGACTTCAACAAACAATTTGCAAGAGAAAGGATACAGATGTCAATAATATACTTTTTAAATGCTTGCCCTCATTAATAATTGAAGTGCCAATTACAAGTTAAAAAAAGATACATTTGGATTTCAGAATGGTCAAATGAGAGACAGTCTTAAAATCAAGTATACATTATATTTAAATGACATTTCTGTTTACTTTGTTAGGGAGAGATGATGAAAGAGGGCAGCTTATTATAGGATGAAATTGCAGAGATTTTCCATTTAGTATGGTTGTTGTTTTCTAATGTCACATTTTAATTTTTTTAGTCATCTCTTAGTGGAAGAGGACATTGGTTACATTACTTTTCTTTTGTCTGTAACAGTTTAAAAGACCTCAATTTCCTTCAGATTTTTTTTTTTTATTTAAATTTTTTTTTTTTCAACGTTTATTTATTTTTGGGACAGAGAGAGAGACAGCATGAACGGGGGCGGGGCAGAGAGAGAGGGAGACACAGAATCGGAAACAGGCTCCAGGCTCTGAGCCATCAGCCCAGAGCCTGACGCGGGGCTCGAACTCACGGACCGCGAGATCGTGACCTGGCTGAAGTCGGACGCCTAACCGACTGCGCCACCCAGGCGCCCCTCCTTCAGATTTTTTTTTCAAGAACATGAAAACTCACTATGTTCACTACCAGATTTATTTTCTTTCCTTTTTCTTTTTCTTCTTTTTTTTTTTTCTCCATAGGTGAAGAGAAGAACTCATTTATTAAACCAATAATACAGTATCTTTCCTACAGTATAGGTCTATCTTCCCTACAGTATAGGTCCCTCTTCTCTTGCCCAAACTTTTGGGGTCAGATGTTTCAGAAATTGGAAATCATCTGATTCCAGGGGGTGCTTAGGTGGCTCAGTTGGTTAAGTGTCCAACTCTTTATTTTTTTAAATGTTTATTTTTATTTTTGAGAGAGAGAGAGAGAGAGAGAGAGAGAGAGTTAAGTGGGGGGAGGGACAGAGAGAAGGAGACAGAATCTGAAGCAGGTTCCAGGCTCTGAGCTGTCTGCACAAAGCCTGATGTAGGGCTCAAACCCACAAACTGTCAGATCATGACATGAGCCGAAGTGAGACGCTTAACCAAAGGAGCCACCCAGGTGTCCCAAGTGTTTGACTCTTGATTTCGGCTCAAGTCATGATCTCATGGTTTGTGAATTTCAACCCTGTGTCTGACTCAGCACTGACAGTGGGGAGCCTTCTTGGGATCCTCCCTCTCTCCCTCTTTCTCCGCTTCTCTCTCCACCTCTCTCTCCCCATCTCCTCCTCAGATGTGTGCTCTCTCACTCTCTCTCTTAAAAATAAACTTAAAAAAAAGAAATTTTTTATATTATAATTTTATTATATCATCTGACTTCAGATAATATAATACATATGCCATAGTATATGAGAGTCTGAGATCTTGGATAGTACAACTTATCCAAACACATTAACATTTCATGAGCAAAATCTACTTATGTATTATGTTTACATACAGAATTTTATTTACATAAGATAGATTCAGGGCAGGTGCTACTGCCAAGAGTTTCTGTCAAACTTACAAAATATATTTCATTGCAGATACGGGATTATATACATATAATATATGTGAATATAATGTATATATTTACATGTATACATATACACACATGCCTATATGCAGTTCTTATAGACATCCAAAGATGTTAGAGTTAGTAGGTTCATTATTAAATAATTAGATTTAATGTCCACCTTCATTTTGATATTTTGCTTGGCTGTGTGAAGGGCACTATTTTCCATCAAGGTGCAGTGTGATAACCTCTGTAATTTGAAGAAATAATTGTGTTTTCTTTTTCTTAGCAGTTCTATGATGTCAGTAGGGAATGGAAACAACTATTAAGAACTTTCCAAAAGCATAGACTTTACAAATAAACAGAGTCAAATTTGAATCCCAGCTCCACCATTAGCTGGCACAATAATGAAATGTCAGGAGCAGTGAATGCAGATCAAACTTGGATTCAAATAGATTGCAAATTGTTAGAGGCTGGTTAGTAGTTCACATGGGGAAGGGGAAAGCAGTAGCCACTGTAGGCACAGGGAAGCTGTTAGATGCTGATATTTTATTTCTTGATTTTGATGGTTATTGCATGATTGTGTTCCCTTTATGATTATTGATCAGGGTATACAATTATGATGATTGCATCTTTCTGTATGTACTCCTTCTGTAGGTAATATTTAAATGTTTAATAGTAAAGGGGTACCTGGGTGGCTTAGTCAAATAAGCCTCCAGCTCCTGATTTTGGCTCAGGTTGTGATCTCCTGATGGGATTGAGCCCTGCATTGGGCTCTGTGCTAAAAGTGAGAAGCCTGCTTGGGATTCTCTCTCTCCCCCTGTCTCCGCCCCTCCCCTGCACTTGTGCAGGTGTGCACGTGCGTGCCCTTTCTCTGTTATATAAATAAATAACCATTGAATAAAAGTTTATTAGTCAAAAAATAAAAATTAGTGGGGCGCCTGGGTGGTGCAGTCGGTTAAGCGTCTGACTTCTTCAGCCAGGTCACGATCTCGCGGTCCGTGAGTTCGAGCCCCGCGTCGGGCTCTGGGCTGATGGCTCAGAGCCTGGAGCCTGTTTCCGATTCTGTGTCTCCCTCTCTCTCTGCCCCTCCCCTGTTCATGCTCTGTCTCTCTCTGTCCCAAAAATAAATAAACGTTGAAAAAAAAAATTAAAAAAAAAAATTAGAATACATCCTAAAAAGTAGTGGCAATTAACTTCCTATAATCCTCAGATTCAATGTACAAAATATTTCATAAAACTCATGTATAAAATAAAAAATATTTAATATCACATATACTATTAAAATTAGATATAAAAGATAAGAGGTTTAGTGGTCATCAATAAGATGATATATATCTAGGCATTAGGAAGTGCTGTTTAGAGGTCAATATGCAGATCGAATCAAATATTCCTTGATTAGAAGATTTTTCCTGGTAATTCTGGAATTCTCGGACCTGGGAGAGAGTATTTGTAATGAAAAACTAAACACAGCTGTGGAAATGGTTTGGTATTTTTATTACATATATTTAAAATAAATCAGAAGAAAACTTGTAAGCATCACCTTTTTTTTTCCCCACTCTGAAGACTAGTGTTTTGTGAAATAAAGTTTGATAAATGTTTATTTAAACAACTGGATGGCTCAGTTGGTTAAGTGTGCAGCTCTTGATTTCAGCGCAGGTCATGACCTCACAGTTAATGGGAATGAGCCCCATGGCTGGCTCTGCACTGACAGTGAGGAGCCTGCTTGGGATTCCCTCTCTCCTTCTCTCTCTACCCCTTTCCTGCTTGTACACTCTCTTGTACATCCTCTCTCTCAAAATAAATAAATAAACATTAAAAAATAAACAAATTTTAATCTTTTGGGCAACGGGAAGCCATTTAGTATTTTAAGAATGAAAATGTCAATGTCCTCTCCAGCAGTGGAGGGTATGAAGGCTGGAATGGAAATAGACAAACAATAGACAATGGGATTGCATCAACAGTTGAGGCAAGAGATGATGGGAACCTTAATTCTGTTGACTGGCAGCTTCATTTGAGGAGAGAGAATTGACAGAAGAAATTTCAAGGTGATAAAATCTTGGTGTGGTGGATAATGCAGTCTGTGCCCAGCTGCACAGCTTGTCTCAGCTGCAGAGACCTTGTCCATATCCAGTGACTGATGAGGAATAGGTCCAGGTGCATGTACTTGTGACCTGTGTATTCCCTTAGCACCACATGCCCAGACGGGACCTAGTGCTTGTTTTAATGCTCTACTGTCAGCCACTTGGAGATCCTAATTTAAAAAAAAAATTAAAAAAAAAATTTTTTAATGTTTATTTATTTTGAGAGAGAGAGAGAGAGAGAGAGAGCGCGCGCGCGAGCATGAGCAGGGGGGAGGGGCAGAGAGAGGGAGACACAGAATCCAAAGTAGGCTCCAGGCTCTGAGCTGTCAGCACAGAGCCTGACATGGGGCTTGAACTCATGAAATGTGAGATCATGACCTAAGCTGAAGTCTAATCAATGCTTAACCAACCGAGCCATCCAGGTGCTCCTGGAAATCCTAATTTTTAAACAGTGAGTCTTGCATTTTTAATTTTGCACTGCATCGGACAAATCGTGTAGCTGGTGTGAATGTGGGATATAAAGGCCCTGCCATCCAAGCCCATCTCAAGGTAACTCTGAAGTCATTTCTAGTTTCAGAACTCCCTATTGAACATAGGGAAACTGAAGGACCCCATAAAAACCTGCTTTTTGCTCCTTTCCCTGCTTCTGTTCTTGCTAGGAGCTGCACCCCACTTTACACATGAGTGAGAATACAAATAGTGTATGTCCTCCTTGTAAGGGACAAGGAGTTAATGATTTCTCTAGTATAGATAATATCTAGGAAAGGACCAGGTGAGAATGACCAGATGAAGCTATCATATGCATATTCCAGACGGCCAGCACTAGACATCTCGACACCAAGACCCCCTGGCTCCAAGGAATAATACCTGAGCCCTTGTCTTTGTTCTAACTTGTTCCTGGATGCCTGAGAGGACATGTCACGTACACCAGACCACAATCCGCAGTAAAAACCCCAGACCCTGAACAAAGATGAGACTTTCTCCTTGGGGAGGGAAAATATAATGAGAAGTCATTGAGTTTAAAATTTTATTTTTGTACTTTTTTTTTTTTTTGAGAGAGGGAGAGCATGTGTGTGCATGCGCACACACACACACACACACACACACACACACACACACACACACACATACATGCAAGTGCATGAGTGCGGGAGGGGCAGAGGAGAGGGAGAGAATTTTCTTTTTACTTTAAAAAAATTTTTTTTTTCCAAAGAAAAACAAGAATAGCCAATTGGAAACCTACTTATTCTTCAACTCCAGTTTTGTTCTTTACATTTAGAAGTGACTTACTGATTTACAATTTTAAACAACTCTTCCTCTTTCCCCTTTAAGTGTTTACCATCTACTGGTGCAGAATCCTTCCAAGGAGATTGCTCTGGCATATTATCTCCAGGTCCTCGCTTTGCTCCTTTTACCAAAAAATGCAAAACAAATTCCATTGTGCATCTTAAGGGCTTCAACCATCAAAAATAGGAAAAAAAAATCTTTGGAATAGTCAATTAAGTTGAATTAAAAAAAAAATCTGCACAAATGCGGCTTGGTTGGGGCAGGAATCTACTCCTAAATTCCTGGTAATCTGATCTTACTCCATGAATCCTTGTAATTCATCCTCCCTATCCTATCCACATTATGATTTGATTCCAATGATCCAGCTGAGAGGGAGAGAATCTTGAAGCTGGCTTCCCACCCAGCACAGAGCCTAATGCTGGGCTTGATCTCATGATTATGAGATAATAATCTGAACTGAAATCAAGAGTCCAATGCTTAACTGACTGAGCCACCTAGGTGCCCCTCAGTTTTGTACTTTTAATTTTAATGTGACCTAGGGCCATCCAGGAGGAGATGACCACTTGTAAGATATTAATCTGGATTTCTGCAGAGATTTGGGTTGGGGTCATGCACTGATTCCAAGGAGTGAATGCCATTGTCCAAGAATAGTATATAAAGAGAGGGCTAAGAAGAGACAACCGTTATCTAAGAGTTCAGTAAAAAGATTCAGGGAAAGGATGATGAAAGAGCAAACTGGGAGAATTACAGAGAACCAGGAGAGAACGAATGTGAGTGAAAGTATGACAGAACAGAGTTGACATGTGTGGTATTTAGAGATAAGAAAGGGGAAACCAGTGACTCAAGGCCATTTCATCCTGAGTGTGGCTATGAAAGAAAGACAAGTCATTGGGACAACTGGTAGGGATACAAGATCAAAGAAAATAATTTTTTTGATGTTTCTGATTTTAAAGACAGAAGACAATTGAGAATGATAACAAGGGTATACCCTCTTTATTTTTGCCTTCAAAAATTATTTCATTTGCCTTTATTTCATTTGACCTGACCCATCCCTCTATAGTTGCTTCAACAAATATTTATTGACGACTATCATGATTGTTTAGGCACATCAGATGCTGAAGACGTAACAGTGAACAATACAGATAAAAATCCTTGTCATTACAGAGCATGTATTCTAGTGTGATGAGACCAAAAATAAGCCAAATAAGGTAATGTTTATAGTATATTACAGCTGGTATATGATGTGAAGAAAGATAAAGTAGGAAAAAAGGATCAGAGAGGGTGGAGGGAATTGCAATCAGGTTACCTACCTCTATATAGTTCTGACACAAGGATGTTTGGTGAGGCGTAAATAGAGACTGAAATCCAGCCAGTTTGCTGGGGACAAAAGTGCCTTTTCCTGACTAATTGTGGTGCAGTTTCAGGAGGCTGAAGGTGGTGACTAAACTATTTGCCTTTAAATGGGGCAACCTTTGAAAGGTGTTTCTGGGACATTTTGAGTTCTGGAGCTTTTGAATCCTTTGGATGTAAGTCTTTATGTAAGTTTTACAAACCCCATACTATAACTAAACCTTTCTTGTTCATGAAAAGTTCAGGTATTATAGAAATAAAATCTTTTTATTTTTTTTATTTTAGAGACAGAGAGAGAGCATGGGGGAGGGGGAGAGGGAGAGAGAGAATCTTAAGCAGGCTCCACACTCAGCACAGAGCTTCATGCTCCATGTGGAGCTCGATCCCATGACTCTGGAATCATGACCTGAGCTGAAATCAAGAGGTGGATGCTCAACAGACTGAGCCATCCAGGTGCCCCTAGAATTAGAATCTTATTCAGGTCCACAACATTCCATCAGTTGTATTCATCTTATCTACATGGCCTGTAGGCTGTCATAGATGTGTGTGTGGGTTTGATGAGATTTCATCTTCATAGAGTCAGGCCGCGCATTCCCCCATTCTTGGCATTGTTGATATTTTTGCAGTGATTATGTGAAGATTAAATCCGGTATCTTTTTGGGACTCAGAAGCAAAGTTGAATAGTCTATAATTCACAGGGTTCTCTCAATTTTTTCATTAAAAAGGAACATAGCTTTTACCCTTTTTAATCATAGCACATATGTCCCATCTTCAGGGTTTCTTAGTAAGAGCTAATGGCTTGGAAGCGTGGGCTAATTTTTTGAGTATTTTGAGTTGGATGCCAATTGGCCCTTTCCATCTAAAGTACATTTCAACATTTTCTCCCCAAGACAAGTCAGTTTTTACTTGTCTGCCACTCTTGGTACAGATGGTACCTATTATGTGTATTAAACTGCAGTTATTTTTTTTAAATTTAAGTTTTAAAAAATTCTAGTCTACTTAGAGATATCAGTTATGGAATATGCCAAAAAAGGACATTTTCACTACCCTTCTATTAATGATATCATTAATAACATTTTCTTTTTACCTTACATTGTCCTTGCAACTTCTTATTTTCTTTAGGTCAACTGATTTTGCCCTGTAAGTTTCCATACTTTTTTTTCCTTTTTTTTTTTTTTTTTTTTTTTTATGAAAGAGGGGGGGGGAGAGAGAGAGAGAGAGAGAATGAGTTGGTGAGGGGCAGTGGGAGAGGAAAAGAGAGAATCTTAAGCAGGTCCACACCCTACATGAAGCCCAACACTTGGCTTGACTTGGGGCTTGATTTCATGACCTGAGCTAAAAATAACAGTCAGACACACTACCAACTGAGCCACCCAGACACCCCGCCATACTTCTCTTAAATATTTAATTTTTTTTAACATTTATTCATTTTTGAGAGTGAGAGAGACAGAGCATGAGTGGGAGAGGGGCAGAGAGAGTAGGGCACACAGAATCAAAAGCAGGCTCCAGGCACTGAGCTGTGTGTGAGCACAGAGCCCAACTCAGGGCTTGAACTCACAAACTGCGAGATCATGACCTGAGTTGAAGTCAGATGCTTAACCAACTGAGCCACCCAGGCACCTCATACTTCTCTAAGTCTGAGAGATAAGACCTGCGGTTAGTCTCAGGATTATAGAAAAAAATTCAATTTAGAGTTGGTAAAGGAAAAGACAGAGAAGAACACTGACTTGTGTGAGTGATCATTCCAACCATTCTTTGTTTTAATTTTAATGTTTATTTATTTTTGAGAGAGAGAAAGGGAGGGGGAGGCAGAGAGAGAGGGAGACATAGAATCCAAAGCAGCCTCCAGGCTGTGAGCTGTCAGCACAAAGTCCAACGCGGGGCTTGAACTCACAAACTGTGAGATCATGACCTGACGTGAAGTCGGAGGCTTAACTGACTGAGCCACCCAGGTGCCCCCAACCACTATTTGTAGTAAGAAAGTTAAGCACTAATTAGAATGATTGAGCCTCATTGTCTTTTCCCTTTTGTTCCATTTCTCTCTGCTTCTGTCTCTCCCCACCACCTTGGGTGATCATCCCCTATGACTTTCCTTGAGTTAAAGCCAGACAACCAGTCACTGTAAGAATCCTTCTCAGTGAAAGCCCACATTCCTTCTCTTGAGCCTGTGTTCACTTGCCTTTAGATTTGTTTCCTGTATATCTTCCATCTCAGTTGCACTCTCTTTGTATCTGTTGGCTAGGGGATGCAGTTCTTCCTCAGCACAGTCTCAATGCAAGACAATTGAGCTGAAAACAAAAAGAAGAGGCTGACCATGATGAAAGTATTCCATATTCATTCTGAATTCCTTTAAACCTCAGGCACACGTGCTGACACTCATGACAATATGGATTTATAAGAAAAGGAGAAAAAAGGTCTCTTCTTCCTTCCTTGCTAAATGGTATCACATATGACCATGAGAGACTGACTATACAAATGGACAATGGCTGAACCATATATATAAATAGAGCTCTCACAACCTATAGCAACTTTCCCAGGAAATCACCTCCCTTATCCATAATAAATAGCCCAGGAAGCCAGCTTGCTAGAAGTTGTGGGGGCCCCCTTGGAACTCCAGAGTTGATACGAAGATTATTTTAAGCTGAAGGCATTTGAGATTCAACAGATTTAGAAAGAAGTCTTTTTGGAGCTTCCTTTATCTGACTAAAAAAAAGCAACTTCTGGGAAATGAGGCTACTGATTGGGACCCTAAGAGGTTAAGATCTCTGGGTAAATGAGGAGAATAAAGACGAAGATGTTGTGGTGATTGAAAGTGAAACGGGGGTGCTTGGTTGAGCATCTGACTCTTGACTTCAGCTCAGGTCGTGATCTCACAGTTTGTGAGTTTGAGTCCTGTGTTGGGCTCAGCACTGACAGCATAGAACCTGCTTGGGATTCTCTCTCCCTTTCTCTGCTCCTCCTTCATGTGTGTTGAATAACTTAAATACATGTAAAATAACTTAAATAAACTTAAAAAAAAAAAAGAAATGGACAAAACATCCTGTGCCCTCTGACCCCTGATACAAAGAAAAAGTGAAAGCACAGTAACCACAACCCCAGCCAGTAGGGCAGCCTCCAATTCAGGAAACATTCATGTTGAGAGGATATACTCCCCCCTGTGCTTATTGATATAGCTGCCAAGTTTCAGCAAAAGGCCAGGGAAAGCATCCAGGCATGGTTAGTGTGGCTATGGGGTATGGGCATGATGGCATTTCTCTGTCCAGGCAGGATTCATCATATACCCTTCCCTCCAGTAGCACCTGCATGTGTGTGTGCAAGGTACTCATTTCCTTACAGAAGGGATTATTCTAGCCTTCAAGGAGGATTGGCTCAATGAGGGGGAACTTCCTGGGCATGTAAGACCCTGGGAATCTGTAGAGAAGGTATAACAAATTTGTAGAGAGTTGGGAATAAGATAGGCCATCTACACTCCTATCTTGAAGGCCCTGATCTAGATACATTCATTGCAGGGATGAAAGCCAAGATACTCCAGTCTGCCCACAGTACCTGGTATGAGATGCTGATATCTATGCTGAGCCAATCATGGGACAAGCCATTTGTGATGCTGGGAAATTCAGCTATCCTAATCAGCTGTAAAGCTTCCAGTACAAGGAGCCCAGAAGCAAATGTGGTTTGACTTCATTGCTGCCCGCACCTCACCCCCACCTGGAAAGATAGACCCGCAATCCCTGTGTTCATCAGCCTATGGAAAGCCTTAAAACCTGAAAAACAGTTCAGACCTGTCTATCTGCCTGATCATCCCAGATGCCTCTCCTGCTCCTGCAGAGGCCTCAGGGATACAATCCTATTTGGGATGGGTTCCTCCCACATCCTGGGTGTGGGATGCAGGGTTGCCTCCAGGTGAGGGCCAATGGAGGGGCTCAGAGGCCTCGTGTTGAGCTCACTGTTCACTCGTCTCCCACAAACAAACAAAAGGTGACAGCTCTGGTGGATACTGGAGCCACGTGTACTCTAATACATGGTAACTAACCCTCAGAAATATTCTGGCCCCCTCAGCGCCATCTGTGGGCTGCGGAGGGCAATTGGTTATAGTCAGGAAGGGCCCTTTGACCCTGCAAATTGGGTGTTCTCCCCTGTGAGAATATGAGGTTTTATCTTTCTAAAACCAAAGAACATATTGGGCATTGATATCCTACAAGACCAAGCTCTGCAAACCTTCGTCGTTGAATTCTACCTTTGTGTTAGAGTAATCAAACCAGTGCTGAGGGGAGATGCCAACTGGGAACCAGTAAGTCTACTGCCCCCACAAAAAATGTCAAGGGTCAAACAAATATAAATTTGCTTGGGGCGGGGCATAAGGAAATGGGAGAAACTACCCAAGAACCGCACTGAGTGGGTATTTTACGCCCTGCTCGTAGTGTTTTCGGCAGTTTGGAATGGCCGGTAAGAAAGCCAGACGGCTCATGACAGATTGTGGACTACTGAGAATCGAACACGGATTGGCCCTGTGGCTTGGACAATGGGGTGAGGGATGGTGAGGGATGAAGGATCATGAAGAAGCCCTTGTGAGGTCACGATATGTGCGAAGAAATTTGGGTTTACCTGCAAGAGCCTGAAGCAGTCATCATTGTCTGCTGAATGAGCACCTCCACGCCAATAAAACCCATTGCTTATCCCTCCGGGCACACTGCGAAAGGGGCGGAAGGGGCGGGCCTGTAAGATCGGTAAGAGCCAGTCGTGAGGAATAGAGTTTTGCAGGAGGTCATCAAGTGGATGTGACCCCCGGTTGACCCTTGAGGCCAGCGAGAGGATCGGGGGCTCCTCCCCTAGGCCGTCCTGGGAAGGCACGTTCTGCACGTTCCGCGGATTGTTCCCGGGCAAGCGCCATATTCAGGGACGCGAACCGGTGCGAGTAATGCGTTGCCGAGACCATCTGGACGGTACACTTAACCCAGATAAGGCCTCTGTATAAACTTTGGAGTTTCTGGCAGGCGGGTGTGGAGATCTATGCGCCTTGCCGCTTCTCCAGAGAAGCCTCGAATGTAAGTTCCCTTGCTTGTTAAACGTGCCACATACCGCCTCTTTCTTCGGTATGTCCTTTCTTTCGGTGTGCAGGGCCAGTTTCAGATTCCTCCGCAGGGAAGCCCCGGAGTTGGGAAGCCCCGGAGTTTGCAAACCTACATACCTTCGCTCTAGCAAGCTCTGAAAGTAAAGCATTTGCTTTTCTCATTTGGTTCTTCTTGGTTTATATCCACAGTCATGCATTTCCTTCATGGTATTTAGAAGTCTCTTTGGAATAACTTGCAAAGTGAAATAAAGATAAATATTTATTGACTATGATATTTTCTATATATTTTCTGTTTAAGTTCTCTACTGAGGTTTTAAAATTCTCTCTGATGCAGGTGGTACAGAAATCTTATTTGAAGCAAATCAACTAATCCTGAAGATGAGGGAGAAATCAATATAAGGTAGCTGCAGATACACCCATTGTTCTCTAAGCTCTTGAAAAGCTTCAAACAGCACAGATCTTTGCATTTTAATAAAAAAAAATTTACACACTGATGTTAGTTGTAAAAGAGACAAGAAAATTCAAGTATAAAAAGCCCGGGACTATGAAAACAAAGTGTTTTTGTTCAAGAAAAAAGGTCCGCAGAAGTTTTTTGAAGTTTTAAATTTGAAGCATCCTTTGTCAATCGTGCTCCACACCCACCACCATCACCAAAAAGGAACGGGGAGTGAATGCTGCAGGCTAGCTAAGGCTGGAGCAGTGAAAATGTCATTAGAGTGTACACACATTAAGGTTTATTCTAATGCTCTGCACGATGACATTTGGAAACACTGAGCCTTGCCCTCTACTACTCCAAAGTGGGCTGGTGCAGGTGGACGTGGACTATGGAGTGGGAGGGGGGAGAGGAGCTGGAATACATCAGAGTTATTATACTTGATCTTATAATTAATAGTGCTCAGTGGTGGGAACCCGAGGCAAATTTAGAAGTAACCGGTGCCATTCGTCTCTGGGAATGCTGTAAAGGAAATTGATAAATATGGTAAACTTCTAACTTTTGTGGGGGGGCCCCATAATGATCACTTGAGTCTAATCACTAGTTATAATCCTGTAGGATTCTGATTTACTTTTATTCCTGGATATCTGGTCATATCTCCTTTGCTATTAGTACTTCTGTGAGTTTTGGAACTATAACACATTTAAATATAACTAAATATATTCAAAAGCATTATTAATACAGGCTTCATTTTTTTTTCCTTCCAGAATAGTGTTTTTAAAAAATGGCAAAACTCAACACATATAGTGGGAAAAGCACGGGCTTTGAAGCCATGGAGACTTAGGGTTGACTTCCACATTACCTGCATATAATGATTAGTATATGGTTTTGGGGTTGCTTAGACTTGCATTTCTGTGTGACCAAGTTCAGAGCCTCTGTACACCCATTTTTATAATTTTTTTTATTTTTATTTTTATTTTTACTTTTAAGTAGGCTTCATACCCAGTGCAGGAGCCCAACGTGGGGCTTGAACTCATGACCCAGAGATCAAGACTTGAACTGAGATCATGAGTTGGATGCTTAACCAACTGAGCCACCCAGACACCCCTATAGTCTTTTAAGTTGACATAAAAATATCTGCTAAAGGTTTTGGTAAAAATTAATTGTAAAGCACATTGAATTGCTCAAGCAGACTATAAAAGAGAAACCTAGTTTGTTTATCTTTCCCTCTACCTCCACCTTTTGGTCTTAAAAATGCCAGGCTGGGGTGCCTGGGTGGCTCAGTTGGTTAAGCGTCCGACTCTTGATTTTGGCTCAGGTCATGATCTCTCAGTTCGTGAGATCAAGCCCCGTGTTGGGCACTGTGCTGACAGTGCAGAACCTGCTTGGTTTCTCTCTCTCCCTCTTTTTCTCTGCCCCTCCCACATGTGCTATCTCTCTCAAAAATACATATATAAACTTAAAAAAAAATGCCAGGCTAACTTTTTTTTTTTTTTTTAATGGTTATGTATTTTTGAGAGAAAGAATGTGAGCAGGGGAGGGGCAGACAGAGAGAGAGAGGGAGACACAGAATCTAAGCAGGCTCCAGGCTCTGAGCTGTCAGCACAGAGCCCAGTGCGGGGCCCAAGACCATGAACTGGGAGATCATGACCTGAGCCAAAGTCGGAGGCTCAACCGGCTGAGCCACCCAGGCGCACCAATGCTAGAGGCTAACTTTCAAACCAGATCTGGTGCATTGAAGCTCCTGATACCAGCTGTCTCCACTAGAATTATGCTCTCATGATCACTTATGCTTTGGAAAACTAAAAGTTACTTTTTGTGGTTTGGTTCTTTTTTTACTGCTACTTTCTGGTCATTTTTCCTGACTGGCAGGATCGGGAGAGCTGGGAACACCTGCCTATATGCCTCATCTGTCTAGTCCACTGGTCAAAATATGAGCTTGCTCATACTAGTTATTCCAAGAAACACAGCAAAATTGCTTTGTGTTCTATGACCCCTGCCCCTACACACACCCACGTGACCACAGGATGCTTCTGTCATACTTACAAAACTAAGTAGGCTATGAGTTTCCAGCTTTCTTACGAGATAAAGCTAATTAAGCAAAAGCAATAGCGAAAGCAGTCTGTTTAATTTTTTTCAGAAGTTATCTCTTAATTAAAACCATTCCCATTTTCTAGATAGATGAGTTGAACCTGTTGATGAACACGTGTGCCTGCTTTTAAAGGTACGGGAATTATCATTGTAAGCACTCGCTCCATTTCTTTGGTGTTAAAGCACAACAACTTATCTGCTTTATCACAACATGAAGTTGAGTACACTCCAGCTAGCACAGGCACTCTCAGTGAAGGGTTTCAGCTTGAATCATGACTCCCTCAGGTTCAATTCTTTAGGTATTAGCAGCTTAGATGTGCATGTACAGAAAGAGGCTTTGTTTGGGGCTTGCAAATGAGTAAATCATTCGGCATCTTTAAAATGTCCAGAATACTTGAATGAGTGCAACTGCACTGAACTTGCTCAAAATATTACGTGTACCCTAAGTAACAACAACAGCTTGCAGAGACTCTAATGGTCCCTCTTTAATTTTGTTGCTGACACCTGGCAACATTTGGAACTATAAATAGAGTAGCAGGGAAGAAGGAAGAAAGCCAAAGAGATTTTCTGTTCTGTCTCGATGTGTAGGAAGGAGAAGGTCTTTAAAGAAAGAAGGAAAGAATCACATGTGGAAAAGAATTCTATTGAGAATTCAAATTCTGTTGAGAATAGAAAAGTTCATTCAATTGAGATGTGGGCAGCCCCAGGGTCTAGTAGTGTAAATTGTAGTTAAAATACCCTGCATTCTGGTTGGGTTTGCAAGACTCCTCATGATTATGGGTGAAGTCGCAGGAAGCTGCTTAATCTTTCCAGGATTAAAACCCAATTGTAAAGACCCAGAACTCTAGACTATAAAACTAGAGGGCAGGACAATTGTCTCCTCTACGAAGTTTTTCCATTCCCATTTATCCACTACGAGAGATGGCAGAGGGAGCAGAAAAAGAGGCAGTGGTAGAGCAAAAAGGGGAGGGAGAGGATTCCCGAATGGTTTTGATTAGGTCCTGGGAAAGGATCTAATTAGTAGTGTCAGCAATGTAACCTCCAGCCAGAGAACATTCTAGAAACTCCGGTAAATAGACTGTTAAGCTTATTACCAGCTGAATAGAAATTGAATCTCTCCCTGTGTCTTAATGTGGATTGGCTTCTCTCTTAGGTATTCCTCTTTGAGAAATCCAGGATTATATGGAGGCGGAAAGCATCACTTTTGGCAGACTCATAGTCTTTTAGCAGGTGTGAGAGTGTAAAGAGCATAGACTGAGAAGGTTAAGCAGCCAGGGTTCCAACTTCACCCCTGCTTCCACTAGCTGCACCATCTCAGGCATGTTACTTGGATTTCCTAAGACTTGGTTTCCAAAATCACCCCCCTCACAAATAACACCGGGAGGACTAAATGAGATGACCCCTGTCAGAAGCTTAGCAAAATGTGGACACTTCATCACCATTAGTTTCTTCCCTTCCTCGGGAATACAAAGAGGTACTTATTTGTTTGTCAGGTAAATTGATTTAACTATAGTTTCTTGCATTATTATTTTAGTGTATCTATTATGCAAGAAGGAAGAAATTACAGTGCTCTCTTCCTCAGGGGAAGATTCATGCAATTTCATATTTAAGGGTAAGTTTAACCATGGACAGGTTGGAAATATTCTCTATAGCCAGTTTTCTAATCCTCATTTTGTACCAGAGGATTTGAACATAATATCCAGCTATTTTAATGGGTTTTCTAAGAGTGTGAATTGACATAATACAGGCAGCCCCTTCTTTTCATGCTAGGGTTGAAAAAGCCAGCATTTTTTTCCTGAGGATTATAGGATTACCTTTAATACTGTATTTCAACACCAGTTATAAGACCTAAGGAACTCAATAAATGTTAAATAATGATATCTAATGTGAATTTTTTTCTCAAACCAGCATATTAAACTGGGAATTCCTAAGTTTTTCCGTCTTAGCCATTTATTCTTATAGCTTAGTCCGGTAGAAAAAATATGAAGAATTCATAAAATCTTACATTTGCAAGTCATCAAACAGAACCAAAATGAACCATGATATCCCTGTTAACCGAACCTGTGACATTATCTCTTCATGCCGTCCAGCCTAAACAGGGCTCTTGTTTCTATTGACCTCAGCTTTCTTTTATTACCTTTTGATAGCAGCCTCCACGCTGGTTTCCAAGTCTGTTGCCTAAAACCAAATCTTTCCCTGCTATTGACAGGCAATACATAGATTCCTTGTGTCATAACACTTAGCTGGGAAAGTTGGAGCACACCCACCACAACCAAACGGTGAGATTTCCCTACTGACACCTAACAAAAGCAAAAATGAAGTTTGCTGCTATATGTTATACATTTTAAATCACATTTTTGAACATGCTACATTTCTGATGTTGAGGTGTGGTTGTCTTACAATCTAGAGCATTTTACAGTAACTGTCAACCAGCATAGCAGACATGACCTCATTCCCATTGCTGGGACATGAGTCCTAGGTTGTCACTCCTTGGTGGCATGACTGCAAAACGTAGCTCCTCAAAGTTTCTGTCAGCGCACCATTTCAGGAACATTTGAGAAAGACTATAAGTCTACTTGTGGTTTGAAACTGTACACTGTTATGTTACAGTAAGGCCAGAAAAGCCACATACATCACGGCAGAGTATTCTTTTGTTCTGATGTCATAACACACAAAATTGGTGGAAAAACATAGACATCGATGAGACTGAGTTGAGAAGTGATTCAGATGAGCCAGCCTCTGAATGTGAAGTATTGGGAATACCTTGACCAATTTATTTCACTTATATCTTCCTTTTTATATAAGCACAAGAATGATATATGATAGAAATTTATGTCTAAATAAATCTGAAAAGGCTCTTTCAGTAGTCATAAAATGAAAATTCTGAGTGATAGAAAAGCATTTTGCCATATTTTAATGGGTGATATTTTTTCTTTCATTTTTTCCTAATGGTGGATAGTATAAATAGTGAGCTATAATATTGATGTTACCTTAGATTTAATGTGGTACAGTAACATTGTTCTTGGGAGTATGTGGATTCTTCTATGGATTATCTTCTTGAGGAGATTTAAAAAATTCCCCAAATTTCACATCCAGTTAGTTTAATATGCATATGTATTACATCACCAAAAGTCATTAGAATATAAAGATTATAATATTATCATTGAGTTTTTTAATGCATGACATAAAATTCCATCACTTCGATAGGCAATAATGAGAATGTATTAATTAAAAGTTATCTCTAGGTTATTCCTTTTGTGGTAAATACATTACAGTTTGTCTTTATAGTTGAAAATGTGGTGTGGAAAAAAGATAAATAAACTCTTTAGTGTTAGATTAGGGAATGTTTATCATTCAAATTTGGAAAATAACAAGAGCTGTTTTTTGAAAAAAAATGTTGTTATAAATAATAATGGTGAAGATGTTAAAGAGCCGAAAAAAATGTAATTGTATTTTCAAAATGGAATTTGCTGGAAAGCATGTGCAATTACAATGATTCTTAATCAAGATGTGTTCTACAAATCATCTTATATAAGAAATAGGAATTTTTTTGTGTGTGTGAGCAAAAAGGTGATTTTATTAAAGCATGGGAACAGGACCTGTGGGCAGGAAGAGCTGCACTGAAATAGGAAAATATTTTTAATATATTAAGTAGAAAAGAAACAGACTACAAGATAAAATGCAAAGTATGTCTCCTCTCCCCTCCCCAAAATACCAAAACTCCTCGGTTTCAAGTGGCTTATACTCTACACAAAACAATTTCTTCCTGAGTACAGATTCTCTTGAATGTTATGAAGCCTATAATTAATATTTGATAGCATGGATAGAATGGATAACATTCACAAAATATTTGTTGGTTACTGTTCAAGTTCCTTGGGGACAAAGTAGTGAAGTCTTGCCATTGCAGAGCTTAGATTCTAATGGGGTAGATAATAAATAAGAGAAGTAAATTTTTTTTTAATTTTTTTTTAACGTTTATTTATTTTTGAGACAGAGAGAGACAGAGCATGAACAGGGGAGGGGCAGAGAGAGAGGGAGACACAGAATCTGAAACAGGCTCCAGGCTCTGAGCTGTCAGCACAGAGCCCGACGCGGGGCTCAAACTCATGGACCGCGAGATCATGACCTGAGCCGAAGTTGGACAATTAACCGACCGAGCCACCCAGGCGCCCCAAGAGAAGTAAATTTTATTGTACGATAACTAATAAATGCCAATGGGAAAACTAAAGAGGGGTGGAGGATTGGAAGTTTTGGGAAGAGTTCCGAGTTTTAGATTGGGTGGCCAACGTGGTCTTCTCTAAGACATAGGAGCAGAGCCCTGCAGAAAGGGAGGAATCTCCCCATGTGGCTATCTGAGAGAAGCATGTTCTAAGCAGAGAGAACAGACAAGAACAGAGCAGTGCCTGGTGTGTTCTGTGAATGGGAAAAGGTAGAGGAGTTGGCATAGGTGAACAAGTTCAAGTGTGTTAGACGAGGTTAGAGGAGTAAACTAGGCAGAGCAGATCGTATGGGTGTTGTAGGCCAGAGAACGGACTTTGGCCCTTTCCTGTGAGTGAGATTTACCCTGGTCTGACTGGTATTTTATGTAGATGTTCTACCTGTTTTGTTGAGAATAGAAGAGAAACAGAATAGAGAAACAGGCCGATGGGCAGGTTTGTAAAAATCCACGTGAGACGATAGTGATTTAAACTCCACAGTACAAAGAGGTGTGAAAAATAAATCCAGATTCTAGAGATATTTTGAAGAGTGTGCTATCATGACTTACTTAACTGGATGTAAGGTGAGAAGAAGATGAATTTGATGCTTACTCTCAAGATTTCTGGCCTGAGCAACTGAATTAGAGCCCACCATTTTTCAAGGATAACAATGGGAACATTGTAAAAGGAGTAGAATTGGGGGAAGTGGGTGTAGAATATTAGGAATGAAAATTTTAGATTTGTTAAATGTGAGATGCCTTTGAACATCTACAGAGAGGTATCTTCAGATAGGCAGGCAGTTTGTACAGAAGTGTGGAATTAAGGCTGAGATATTAACGTGGGAGTCATTAGCATATAGATGATATTTAAAGCCATGAAACTGAGTGATATCAAGAAGGAGTAGAACTTGGTGTCCTGAGAGCCAGGTCAGAAAGCATTTCATGGAGAGAGGCATCAAGTGAAGTCAGATAAATTCAGAGGACTGAGAATTGACCACTGGATTTAGCCATGCAAAGGTCACCACTGGCCTGGTTGGAACAGTTTGGTGTGGGGTTCGCCTGAACAGAGTGGGATCTAGAGAGAATGTGAGGAGAGGAATAGGAGACATGGGTATAGACGATGATTTCTAGCAATTTTCCCATAAAAAAAGAAAAAGGAAAAAGGAGAGAAATGGAGCCGTAGAGCAGAAGTCATTTCACTTTTGTGTTTTAGATGATAGAAAAACAGTGTTGATGGAATTATCCAGTGGAAAGAGGGGAGAAAAAAATTGGAGAATGGAGATTTGCTGAACCTGACACAGATTCTAGTGAGGAAGTAAAGAAATTGATTTTAGCGAGGAGTTGCTAAAAATGCATTTTCCAGGCATTCCAAATCATATTTTATGCCATTCTCTACTGCTCTTGTCTTTCCTGGAGTCTATCTTTCATTTATAGGATTTCACTAATTTGTCTCTTCAGCGAAGTGTTTCTTCTCTATCTCAGCTCTTGAATTCATAGAGATCTCTCCCTTCTTTGAATTCATTACTCTTCTAATCTGTTCCGTTAAGTTGATTATTAGTCATTCTTTTATGCACAGCTGTCCTTCTCATTAAAGTGTAAGCCCCTGGACAGTAGTGATCATATCCTGCCTATGGTAACTGCCCAGTAAAAGCTGCTTGACTTGGCCTCTACCACTTTCACTGGAAATGGTGTCCTCCCTTATAACTCCCTAAGGGGAAGAACCTAGTGTTATTCTCCATGTAAAAATCCTTCATGTAGAAACAAGTATTATTAAACTGCTTCTTAGTTTCATCTTTTCCACTTTTTATTTACTTATTTATTTTTTATTTATTTAAAAAAATTTTTTTAATGTTTATTTATTTTTGAGACAGAGAGAGACAGAGCATGAATGGGGGAGGGTCAGAGAGAGGGAGACACAGAATCCGAAATGGGCTCCAGGCTCTGAGCTGCCAGCACAGAGCCCGACGTGGGGCTCGAACTCACGGACTGCGAGATCATGACCTGAGCCGAAGTTGGCCGCTTAACCGACTGAGCCACCCAGGCGCTCCTACTTATTTATTTTTAAAAAAAATTATTTATTTAAGGTAATCTGTATGCTCAACACGGGGCTGGAGCTCACAACCCCGAAATCAAGAGTTACACACTCTTCTGACTGAGCCAGCCAGGTACCCCATCTTTTCCACTCTTTTGTTTTTTTTTTTTTAATTTATTTTGAGAGAGAGAGAGGAAAGGAGGGAGGGAGAAAATCTAAGGTAGGCTCCATACAGTGGAGAGGCTGATGGAGGGCTCGAACTCCTGAACCCTGAGACCATAACCTGAGCCAAAACCAAGAGTCCGACGCTTGACTGACTGAGCCACCCAGGCGCCCCTCTTTTCCACTCTAATATATTTTTCCCCCAAACGTATTTTTTCTTTTGTTTGTTTTCCTTCCTCCTTTTTTTTTTTTTTTAACTGTTGTTCTTTTATTCTTTTGCTCCTTTATGAGTTTAATTGCAGAATCTGAGATGGTGCAGAAGGTGAGAATCCAGAACTGACTGAGCAGTAGCTGCCTTTTACCAGAGTGAGGGAAGAAGTGAGGATTGTGGTGTGTATGTGTGTGTGTGTACGTGTGTATGTACACATTCTAAGCAAAAGGAACAGCATGTGGAAAGGTACAGAGATAAAACCATAAAATTTTGTCTCATCTGCAGCTATATATTCATCCCTTAGAACAGTGCCTAGCCCTAACGTTTATTAAGTGAATATATCAATGTGTTAACTGCTCCCGTGATGATCAGTAGCTTTTACTAGTTTTCTTTCTACATCATGCCCATCTTCAGCTTATCATTTCAGTTATCATGTGACCACGACCCTGAAATGCCAATCAGTAATAATCAGAGCCAGTATTAACTGAGTAAGTAGATGAGGCAGTAGAGAGAGAAAAAGTTTATACTCAGGTGCCATATAACTGTTCAAATCTCAGCTCTGCCATTTGTAGCCGTGTGTCTTTGGGCAGGTCATTTATTCTCTTGGTGCCTCTGTTCCCTCATCTGTAAAATGGGACTAGTAATACCTGCTTCACAGGGTTGTTGTGAGGATTAAATGAATTAATATAAAATCTTTAAGGAACTAAATCTAAGTTTTAATGCAAATCTTAATCTTAACCTCATCATCTTAGATGAGTTAACTGAGGCTTACAGAAGTTAAAGAGCTTTCCCATAGCTAACCAGCTGGTCAACAACTGGGATTCATCTTCCCTGCATAGTCTGTCTACTGCGGTGGCAGGCAAATCCCAGATAATGAGGGAAGTTTTGTGCTTAGGCCTCCTTTTAACATAAAAAAGGTGGGTGGTGCCCTCGGAACCGAGAGGCAGTGGAAATAAAGCAGCGTGGATGTTGAGGAAATGGTTGGAGAGAACAAATGTGAGAAGGAGGGAAGGAATGGAGAAGTGACTGGGGGTGAGGGGGTGATCACTGAGAAAGAAGAGGGTAGTAAGTACCCTACACTTGGAGCACAGCCTGCTCCTCATTCTTGAACTTGTTCTTATGTGCTCTGTTTTTGAATGTCTCCAAGACCAAGTTCAGATTATGATGTCAAAATTATTTCTAGTCTCTCCTTGTAGAGTTATGACTCACTTGGACATTACATTAGTGAACAAAGCAGTATGATTGGGTTTGTTTGTAACCCCCATTTACTATCATTTCTCTTGCAAATGATTGCATTTTTTTTTATGTTCTCTGAGAAGAGCAGAGCCATAAACTTCAAATTAATGGGTCACAGTTTACTCTTTTAAAGTTGTTACTTGCACAATATTTTGGTCATCTTCTGGAGCTATTCATTTATTCTACAGTCTAATATTCATTTTATATTATTTTCATATTCCTTTCCCTTTCCTCATGACAGTCCTAAAGGGGGAATTCTAGAAAGAACAAAAAGAAGGTGAGCAAGCTGTGGAGCAGAGAAAAAAAGTTATGTCCTTTAAAAACTAGAAAAGCCTGGGAGAAACAGGAACAGACTGGGGATATTGTGCCATGTGTAGACCATCTTGTTTCTCTCATAAGGGGGTTTGAACCTCAAGAGATGGAATGTGGGGATCATAAAAAAAGAAGCATGCAAAGGGTGCATCTTCCTTTTTTCTTGCCTGCACACCCCGCTTTGGGGTTGAATGCTCCCCAAGAGGGGCATTATAAGGCCTGGAGTAGAGAAAGTCAAGAAGTGGCTGAGATTACTCTATTGAACAACATAATATAAATAGTGACTCTATAGCATCCTTAAGCCTTTTTTTTCTGGGTAAGAATTTGTACCTGAGTCAGTGCTGGAAGTAGTTATTGCTTTCTGTGCTGGACTGCTACCAAGATGATCTCTCTCTCTTCTTTTTTTTTTTAAAGTTTATTTTGAGAGAAAGAGACAGGGAGAGTACATTAGCTACCCAGGAACCCAAGTCTTTCAGACATTTTCCTTCTGGACTTATCTTTAAAGGAGGTACAGCTATTTATTGGTGATAAACTTTTCGAATTGACAGATCATTTTCTCTTTTTATATCTGTGGCTTTACATAAATATATGGTTTCATTTAAACAAGAGAACAGCTCTCAGAATCCTAAACTATATTATAAATTTTATTTTATTTATATTTTTTAAATTTTTTAATGTTTATTTGTTTTTGAGAGAGAGAGAGAGCACAAGAGTGCAAGCATGAGTGGGGGAGGGGCAGAGAGAGAGGGAGACACAGAATCAGAAGCAGGCTCCAGGCTCTGAGCTGTTAGCACAGAGCCCGACGTGGGGCTTGAATCCACGAGCTGTGAGATCACAATCTGACTCAAAGTCAGATGCTTAATTGACTGAGCCACCCAGGCACCCCCAAACCATATATTTTTTTAAAATGTATAATATAGATGGGGCACCTGGGTGGCTCAGTTGGTTAAGCATCTGACTTCAGCTCAGGTCATGATTTCACAGCTCATGGGTTCAAAGCCCTGCATCACATTCTGTCTGTGCTGACAACTTGGAGCCTGGAGCCTGCTTCAGATTCTGTCTCCCCCTCTCTCTGTCTGCCCCTCCCCCACTCATGCTCTGGGCCTCTCTCTCTCTCTCTCTCTCAAAAATAAATACATTAAGGGCGCCTGGGTGGCGCAGTCGGTTAAGCGTCCGACTTCAGCCAGGTCACGATCTCGCGGTCCGTGAGTTCGAGCCCCGCGTCAGGCTCTGGGCTGATGGCTCAGAGCCTGGAGCCTGTTTCCGATTCTGTGTCTTCCTCTCTCTCTGCCCCTCCCCCGTTCATGCTCTGTCTCTCTCTGTCCCAAAAATAAATAAACGTTGAAAAAAAAAATTTAAAAAAAAAAAAAAAAAATAAATACATTAAAAAAAAAAGTATATGGTTTTAAGTTCCTGGCACTTAACTCACTCTGGGTCATTTCTAGAGAGTTTTGGGTGCTGTCAGAGGTTAGGCATTTCTGGGATTCAAAAAGCATAGTATTTCTGTTGTTTGTCATATTTAGAGTTTTAACAGCAATGTGTTCATTACTACTGTATTCTACATGTTAGATTCTAGGTTCTAATTACTAGGTTATAAGCAACCAAGAAAACGATGACATTGGAGCTCCTGTATGAATAAGTTTTTATGTATCTTGTATGTCAGGGAATAGATAGTGAGTCAGCCATGACTTGGGGTCTAGGTATAGTAGTTTTATAATAATTTTATTTTTATTGATTGATTGATTGGAGAGAATGTGATAGATTGATTGATAGATTGATAGAGAATGTGAGTTGAGGAGAGGGACAGAGGAGGAGAGAGAGAGAGTCTTAACCAGGCCCCATGCTCAGCGTGGAGACCCATGTGAGGCTCAATCCCAGTACCCTGGGAGTATGAAGTGAGCCAAAATCAAGAGTCAGATACCCAACCGACTGAGCCACCCAGGCACCCTAGTCATTTTCTGATCCTGATCAGTTCTCTTACTTTTGCTACACTAGTGTCACTTCACTTTCTTAGTGCAGTAGAACAGCTCCACATGGCCATATGCCCAGCAAAACAGACAATAAATACATAACTTAGAGATATGATACCAAATGCCTAATTTTCCTACTCAGATCCTTGATCAACATCCATAATTAATCTGAATGTATCCTCTATTTAAAGGATAGAGGAGGAAAACAGTAGCTTGTGTCTGTGTGTGCGTGCGTGCACCAGCCACAAGGAAATAGACTGCTGTGCGGCATTGGGAAAACAGGTTGGGACTGATGACAGGTAAAGCCCTGGCACAGACTATTGAGAGAAGGAGCATGTTGGCTCTCCCTCCTAAGGATCTTTAAGACTGGGACATATGCCCAGTTTTCAGAAATGAATTAGGTAAGATCTGTCAAAAAAGGCAGAGGGATGGGTCAGATTAAAAGAAGTGGCTCTTTTCTCCAAAAGAGAATCTGAAAGCCATTCCCAGGCTCATACATTCTCTCCCCAGATTACCTGACCTCACTCTTCTCTGATGTGTGCGTGAAAATTAATGATCTTTACACGTCATCTTTATTTATTTTTTACTGGGGTTAGAGTAAAGCATGTTTGTCAGAACGGAGTGAAAGTTTTACTTCCTTCATAAAAGAATTTTTCAAGTTTTCCTTCTTTTTCTGTGCCCTGGAACATTTTACTTTTTTTTTTTTTTTAATTTTTTTTTTTTCAACGTTTTATTTATTTTTGGGACAGAGAGAGACAGAGCATGAACGGGGGAGGGGCAGAGAGAGAGGGAGACACAGAATCGGAAACAGGCTCCAGGCTCTGAGCCATCAGCCCAGAGCCCGACGCGGGGCTCGAACTCACGGACCGCGAGATCGCGACCTGGCTGAAGTCGGACGCTTAACCGACTGCGCCACCCAGGCGCCCCTGGAACATTTTAATAGTGTAAGAATTCTTTGAAAGTTTGATAGAATTCACCAGTAAAAACACCCTGAGCTGTTGCGGGGGGTGGGGATGGAGATGAGGGTAGTTTTCAGATACCCTTCTGATTTCTTTATGATAATTAGTCTCTTTGAGTGTTTAATTTTATTTTGGGTCAATTTTAGTAACATGCTTTAACATATTTTCTTAGCTTTTATTATAAAAAATTTGGCATATAATTGAATAGAGAACTCATTTATTTTTCTAAATTTCCTCTTTTACTGGCGTGATACACCCTTTCTCACAAACTTTTGAACTAACCACTTAATTTATACAGACCTGCCTTTGCTGGAGAACCCTAGCCATCTTCATTAGTGAAAAGAAGTATCTAGAATGAACTCAGTTTATTTGTTTTCTATTTGCTGGACAGGGAGGTGATGGCTGTTCTGCACATGTATTAGTCAGGGTCCAGTCAGGGTACAGAAACAATACCAGTTCCTGTAATACAGAGAATTTAACACAAAGAGTTGTTAGCTGGTAATCAAGTTGGTAACTAGGTAAGTAAAAAGGTTAAAAAAAAAAAACCCTCTAAGATAACAGAAATCTAGCAACTGGAGAAACAGCTGTACTACTCTGTATCAATTTGGTCAGAGTACCATGACAAAATCTCACTGACTGGGAAGCTTAAACAACAGAAATTTATTTCTTCACAATTCTGGAGTCTAGAATTCTGAAATGAAAGGTGTCTGCAGGCCTCTGTCATTGACTTGTAGGTGATCATCTTTTCTCTGTCTTCATATGGTTTTCCTGTATAGCTGTCTATATCCAAATTCTTCCTTTTTATAAAGCCACCAGTGATATTGGATGGCGGGGGAGGGGAGTAGGACTTCAACATACAAATTTAAGAGGGACACAATTCATCTCATAACATATCCTGAGGATGAGGAAATCGAAAGAAGGGTTTGGAATTATTAACCATTCAAGGCTTAGAGAAAGGGCCCTGTAGAGCTAAACTCAGACCTTTCAGGAAATGGGGGAGTTGGTCTGGGGCCTGTGTCTCTGAGGTCACAAATCTAAATCACCACACAAATTAAAATGTAAGTGTAGACTTCTACTTCTGCTAAAATAGAGTAAGGACTGGTTTTGAGGACATTTTTGGTGGGAGAGTGATGAATTTGTTTACTATCTTAATTGTGATGATGGTTTCACAGACCTATACGTTTGTCAAAACTTAAAAAATTGCCATGCTGGGGTGGCTCGTTTGGTTAAGTGTCTGACTCTTCATTTTGGCTCAGGTCATGATCTCACAGTTTGTGAGATTGAGCCCTCCGTTGGGCCTTGCACTGATAGCACAGAGCCTGCTTGGGATTCTCTCTCCCCCTCTTGCTCGTATGGGTGCTCTTTGTCTCTCTAAATAAATAAATAAATAAATAAATAAATAAATAAAAATAAATATTGAAAAAAAAAACATAAAATTATGGGCTTTAAATATGTGATGTATAGTTTACAGCATGCCCATTATCCTTCAGATAAACAGGTAAAAAGGCTATAACTATTAAAAAAATTTTTTTAAATGTTTATTTAGTTTTGAGAGAGAGAAAGAGACAGGGCATGAGCAGGGGAAGGGAAGAGAGATGGGGAGACACAGAATCTGAAGCAGGCTCCAGATTCCAAGCTGTCAGCACAGAGCCCGATGTGGGGCTGGAACTCATGGACTGTGAGATCATGACCTGAGCCAAAGTCAGATGCTTAACTGACTGAGCCACCCGGGTGCCTCAAGGCTATTACTATTAATAGGAGTATTTTTTTATTTTTTGTTTTTTTTAACGTTTATTTATTTTTGAGACAGAGAGAGACAGAGCATGAACAGGGGAGGGTCAGCGAGAGCGAGACACAGAATCTGAAACAGGCTCCAGGCTCTGAGCTGTCAGCACAGAGCCCGACGCGGGGCTCGAACCCACATACCGCGAGATCGTGACCTGAGCCGAAGTCGGACGCTTAACCGACTGAGCCACCCAGGCGCCCCTATTAATAGGAGTATTTAAGAGTCTCAAAACTGATCTCTATCTGCAAATTGTTATACACCAACCTGACTTATACTTCATTTACTCTCTAAAACGCTAATGTGCAGTTGGCATGTCAGTGACTTGCTTTGTTGTGAAGGTTTTCTACGCACATACCTGAAACAGGAATGCTAGCTGGCATTGGCCTTAAATTTTGTTTCGTGTGAATCTTCTCTTCCTGACAGGATTTTTGCAGCCCTTGTAGCCTTATATGATGTTTACAGGGTGAGACATTTCATTAACTCAAAGCATTCTCACCAGCCAGGTCAGTGCAAAGAAGGATGGAGAAGGGAATAGTCTTGCTGAAATTAGGCTATAACTAAGTAGACACACGTACAGGAAAAGTATTCCCTACAAGGTGATGTTCTGCTCTCACCTTTCTAGCCTTGGGTTCTCTGTAATTGTGCAGTGCCTTGTGCCTGAAAATCTTCCAGATCTCCCGTGAAATATTTGATTAAAAAAATTTTTTTTAATGGTTACTTATTTTTGAGAGAGAGAGAGAGAGAGAGAGAGAGAGAGAGAGAGAGAATGCGAGTGGTGGAGGGACAGAGAGAGGGAGACACAATACAATGCAGGCTTCGGGCTCTCAGCTGTCAGCACAGAACCCGACATGGGGCTCACACCCAGAAACCGAGAGATCATGACCTGAGCTTAACCGACTGAGCCACCCAGGCTCCCTGAAGTATTTGATTTTATAACATCCTTGTAGAAAAAAGTTACGATAATCAAGACTTGCTGAGTAAGAATGAGGTCAGCAACAGATTTTTAAAAATCTTGTTCCTTTTCTCTTTATCTCTTCTCTCTGTTAAATAATTCAAGAAATATCTAGAGAGCACTTGTGTGCTGGGCACATTTAGCTGTTATGTACTTCTAGAGGCTTGTTATTCAAATCGTGTTTGGTGGAACACAGCATCAGCATCACCTGGGAGCTTATTAGAAATGCAGAATCTTAGTCCTTCTCCAGACATGCAGAATCAGTATCTGCATTTTAACAAGATACCTCGGTGACTTGTATGTACATTTGAGAGGCACTGTTCTAGACAGTTCTCCATTGCTCTGCCATTAAATGTTGTATCGACTTTGAGAAAGTAACTTTTATGTCATTAGCAAATGAAGGAGAGAGAAATAATAGTACAACCCACTTCCTGTGTTATTGGGAGGATTTAGTTAGATAAGCTTTCTAAATCTTTTAACACACTTGCTGGTACCTAGTCAGTGCTTTTTAAAAAAAGTTTGTCATTATTGTTATTACCAGTATTATTTTGTAGTCAAAATAAAAAACTCTGGTAAAACATTCCTTGTAGCAACTTTGCTTCTAGTTCATTTATTTGCTTGTAATGCTGATAGAGACATTATTCCAAGAGACAAGACAGATAAATACAACCCTTGATCCTGGATTGGATCCTGAACCAGAAAGGGAAGGAGCGAAAAGGAACGTTGTAGTCAGCTCAGGTTGTCATAACAAAATACCCTAGGCTGGGTGGCTTAAACGATAAACATTTATTTTCTCACAGTTCTGGGTGCTGGCAATTCAAGATCAGAGTGCCAGCACAGTGGCTTCTGGTGAGGATGCTCTTCCTGGCTTGCTGTCATCTTGCTGTATGCTCACATGGCGGATTTCTTGCTCTCTTCCTCATCTTCTAAGGCCCCTAATCTCATCATGGGGGCCCCACCCTCAGATACCACCACATGTGGGTTAGAGTTTCAACATATGAATTTGGTTGTGGGGAGAGGAAGGAGGACACAAGCATTTAGTCCACATGGGATCGGTTTTGTTGATGTTGCTATGTCTCTAAGTGACACTATTAGAGGCTGGAATTTAAGTGATGTGGATTTAGATGGTGACGAATCTCTTTCTAATGAAATGCTGCACAAACAAGTAATTTTCAGAAGAGGACTGCATGTATTTAAGGGCTTTGAACAATGACAGTGCTGTGATCCATTGGTTGAAGTGGGATGATGGCTGCTTCGGAATCTTAACTTTTCTTCGGTTTCACCAAGGAACTTGTCAAGCTCGTGGCTGGCCGCTTGTACTCCTTAGCTGTAACAGGCTGTAGATCACATCCATCACATTCCGGCCTAGATTCCCCAGAAACCAGTACAACGTTTGGCACAGGGCAGGCATTTGACACAAGTGTGTTGAATATATGAACGAATGAGGCCAGAGAAGCATGTCCCCATCTCCCCAACGTTTCCATTCCCTACATTTGTCGGGGGGTGGGAGGGGGGGCGGATATAACGTCAACCCTACAGAAAAAGCTGCAAGAGCAATAAAAGGAACTCCTATATGTGTATAGGCTTTACCCAAAGCCACATATGTTTTTAAAATGTTTACATTTTATTGAAAAATAATTTCAAATTTATGAGATTTTCAAGAAAAATAGAAATAATAATTCAAAGAACTACCCTATTCCCTTCATCCAGTTTTCCAAATTATTAACAGTTTACATTTGTCTTTTCCTCATATATCATTATGTTCTTTCTGAAACATTTGCGATTAAGTTGCAGACGTGTTGCCAAATCACCCCTAAATACTTCAGTGTGTATTTCCTAAAGTCAGGGACATTCCTATATAGCCCTGATGCCTTCATCAAAGTCAGGATATTAACATTGCTACAATACTTTTATGTGATCTGCTCAATTCTCTCCAACTGTCCAATAATGTCATTTATAGAAACGAATAGTGATGACATCATTAACAAACACTGCCTTACCCTCCTTTCCTTTCTAGGTCAAGATTCAATCCATAGTCATACATTGTATTTCCCTGTGAAGTCTGTTTTGTTTCTTTCAATCTGCATTTCCTTAGTTTTTCTTTGTGCTTTATCATCTTGACATTTTTGAAGAATATATAGGTCAGTTATTTTATAGCATTTTTTTCAATTGGGCTTGTCTGGTGTTTCTTTTATGACTAGATTCAGGATATGTCTTTTGGTATGAACACCACAGAAATAATACTGTTTTCCTCTCAGTGCCTCATATCAGAAGGTGGACAGTATTTCATTTGCTCATCACCCATGATGTTAACTTTTGTCACTTGGTCAAGATGGTGTCTGTGATATGTCTCCACTGTAAAGTTCACTAATAAGTAATCCATAGATATTTTGTCAGGATTTACTTTGAGCCTGAATACTTCATATTCTTTTTCTCATCAAAATTTTACTCAGTGAGTTTAACATCCATCTCTTTGCCTGATCATTTATTCCAGTGATGGTTGCTGAATATTATTTTGTAATTACATCATTCTTTCTGCATTTATTATCTGGCATTCTACTGTAAGCGCTTTCTTTCTTTCTTTCTTTCTTTCTTTCTTTCTTTCTTCCTATCATTATGGACTCATGGATTTCTGTTTTATTGAATTGGTTATGATCTGTTACTATCATTAATTGTTATTTTATTAACAGCTTTATTGAAGTATACTTGACCGTATAATAGGTTGTATGTATTTAAAGTATACAGTTTGAAGAGTTCTGGTGTATGTAGTATTCTATTGTATTGATTTATCATAGTTTGTTTATTCCTTCACATACTGATGTATGCCTTTTACAAAGTGTTTGTTTTTTTCTAGTTTGGGACTATTGCAAATAATGTTGCTATGAAGAAGTACAAGTCTTGTACAGATCTCTGAACATGTCCTTGTAGGGGCATATTCTTTAATTCTCTTGGTTAAATGTCTAAGATTGGAATGGTTGGATCACAGAGTAGGTATATATTGAACTTTTAAGAAACTGATAAGTTATCAAAGTGTCTATATTATTTGAGATTATTCTTACCAATATATGTACACTTCCACTGTTTGATGTCATCACCAACACTTGTTATGGTCAGTCTTTTTTATGGTAGCCACTTTAGAGTATACATAAAGTACTATTTTATGGTTTTATTTTGCATTTTCCTAATCACTGATTTTATTTTTATTTATTTATTAAAATTTTTTTTTAATGTTTATTCATTTTTGAGAGAGAGAGAGAGAGAGAGAGAGAGAGAGAGCGAGCATGAGCAGGGGAAGGGCAGAGAGGGAGAGAGGGAGACACAGAATCCGAAGCAGGCTTCAGGCTCTGAGCTGTCAGCACAGAGCCCAACATGGGGCTCGAACTCACAAGCCGTGAGATCTTGACCTGAATTGAAGTCAGATGCTTAACACCCAAGCGCCCCCATATATTTTGATGAAGTGTTTATTCAAATCTGCTCTTTTTTATTGGGTCATCTGTCTTCTTACTGTTGAGTTCTAAGAATTCTTTTTTTGTTTTTTTTTTTTTTTTGAGAGAGGGCACTGGTGAGTGAGGGGTGAAGAGAGAATCCCAGGAGGGGCAGAGAGAGAGAGAGAGCGAGAGAGAGAGCGAGAGAGAGAGAGAGAGAGAGAGAGAGAGGGGGGGAGGGAGAGAGAGGGAGGGAGGGAGGGAGGGAGGGAGGGAGGGAGGGAGGTGGGACTCATGTGAAGCAGGGCTCATGCTCAAAGGATATGGGACTTGAACTCATGAACCATGAGATCATGACCTGAGCCAAAGTCAGATGCTTAACTGACTGAGCCGCCCAGGTGCCCAAGTTCTAAAAATTCTTATGCATTCTAAAAACAAGTTGCTTATCAGACTGTATGCTTTGCAAATCTTTTCTCCAATCTGCAGCTTGCCTTTTTATTTTACTAGTGTTACTGATAGTACAAAGGCTTTTAATTTTAATGAAGTCCAATGTATCCATTTTTTCTTTTGTAGTTTGTACTTATTGTGTCTTACTTGAGAAAATTTTGTATAATCAAAGGTCATTGAGAAACTGTTCTGTGTTTTCTTGTGTGTCTTTAATGGCTTTAGCTCTTTTTGTATATGGTTTGGGGAAATGATTGGGGATTTTTGTATATAGTTTCAAAAATAAGGAAATAATAGGATCTTCCTTCTTCCTTCCCTTCCCTTCCTCCATCCTTCCTTCCTCCCTTCCGTTTTCTTTCTCCTTCTCCTGTTCTTCTTCCTCCACCTCCTCCTCTCTTTTCTTTCCATATGACTTTCCAGTTGTTCTGGCTCCATTTGTTGAAGATTATCCTTTTCTCATTGGATTGCTTTGGTGTCCTCGTAGAAAAGCAATTGGCTATGTATGTATGTCTTTTAATTTATTTTTATTTTTTTTAAGTTTATTTTTATTTTGAGAGAGAGAGAGAGGGAGAGAGAAGGCACAGGGGAGGGGCAGAGAGAGAGAAGCCCAAGCTGCGTCTGCACAATCAGCATGGAGCCCGATGCGGGACTCAGAACTCATACTGTGAAATCATGACCTGAGCTGAAGTCTGAGGCTTAACCAACTGAGCCACTGAGGCACCCCTGTGTATATGTATTTTTAGCCTTTTTATTCTATCTCAATGATCTCTGTGTCTCTGTGTCGATATCATTTTGTCTTAATAGCTGTAGCTTTATATTGAGTCTTAAAATTGGGCAATTAATTCTGCAACTTCATTGTTCTTTTGACAAAATTGTTTTCAATATTCCAACTCCTTTGCATTTCCTTATAAAAATTAGCTTGTCAATTTCCATACAAATCCAAACTTTGGAGTTAGGGTTTGACTATGTTATAAATCCCATCTCTGCTGGTTCCTAATGATTTGATCTTACCATATGTTTTAAACTCTCAGACTCTCAGTATTTCATCTGAACATTGGAATAATAATGCCTCTCTAATACAGCTCTTAATTATACTTATGATATACTTAATCTGGTACCTGGCATAACTGCTCAATGAATGGTAGTTATTGTTATTTTTGAGGTGTTTTAGTGGTTAAATTGTTTAATTACATGAAAGTAATATTTATTTAAGTTAACCTCAAATACTGGATGGAGGGAACTCTGGTTATATCTTTCCCCCTGCCATCTAGGTAGGTCCATTGCTGTGGAAATATCATGTTCTTTATTTTAATAATAAATCTTTGGGGAAAAGTTCCTGCTTCAGCCTCTTGATGGAGACTCAAAGTCAAAATTTTATTTATTTATTTATTTTTAATTTTTTTTTTTAATGTTTATTTATTTTTGAGAGAGAGACAGAATGCGAGTGGCTTAGGGGCAGAGAGAGAGGAAGACACAGAATCCGAAGCAGGCTCCAGGCTCCGAGCTGTCAGCACAGAGCCCAATGCGGGGCTCGAACCCACGAACTGTGAGATCATGACCTCAGCTGAAGTCGGACGCTCAACCGACTGAGCCACTCAGGCGCCCCTCAAAGTCAAATTTTTAGAAAATAAATTACTAAGATTGCTTTTTGACTACAATAATGATATATTGGAGCTCTCTTTAAGCATTTAAAGCATTTTGGGGAGGCCTTGGTAAAATAGTTAATTTGTACTCTGAGGAGAAAACCTTAAACATGGATGAGATTCTAAATAAATCTAAGTAACAATTTGGCAGCAGGAGAGGACATTTTCTCTCTCCTTAAGCTGCTCTTGACAATGGACACTTGACCAGGCTAATCAAATGTGACTTCTGTCATCAAAGTTAGTAAGGCATGAAAGACCTTCAGCGAGTCATTCATTACATTACCCATTTGAAAATATCTCTTGTGTCTAGTTAAGAGTGGCCACTTGGTGCCTTCTCTGCAAAGTGAGGGTGTTAGGTTTTGGGGACAGTGTTTAATAGTTCACAATTTGCTAATCCCTGTGGAGGCTTTTTTTTTTTTTTTTTTTTTAATGTTTAGCTTTTGAGAGTGAGAAAGAGGCAGAGTATGAGTGGGGGAGGGACAGAGAGAGAGGGAGACACAGAATTCGAAGCAGGCTCCAGGCTTTAAGCTGTCGGCTCTGTGTTGACACAGAGGCTGAAGGGCTCGAACTCACGGACTGTGAGATCATGACCTGAGCTGAAGTCTGACACTTAACTGACTGAGCCACCCAGGCACCCCTCTTCTACTCTTTTTAACTTGGGCAGTTTGTAAATAATTTCATGCTACTTTCTCTAAAGATCATAGCCTTTCCCAAGTTTATCTCCTTCATCCCAGATAATCCTTATCCAGAAGGGGGAAAGCACCCATAGCCACAGTAGGAATGGGTTAACTAAGGCAAAGAGGATATGCAAGCATTTCCAAATTTTCTTAGTCTAACCCTCTTTTCCTTTTGTAGTTAACAGATACAGCTATCAAATCTTAGATGTTATAGCACCTAGGGACATTTTTACAAGTTGGTGTATTATATTCTTTTTATTTTGAGCTTTATTTGGTTTCTCATCTTCAGGTGAGTTTTTTAATCAACTTCTAATTTTGTCATAAAGTCATTGATTTTTGCAGTTTGTCATCACGCAATGGTGTTTGCTCTGTTTACATCTCACTTTTTATAATTTAACAAGGGATTTTCAGTTAAATAAACCTCAGTCAGCTTGTTTTTTGATTTGGGAAAATGCAGATTTCATCGAATTGGTGAATCAATCTCTATTAGACAACCTCATGAAGTACAGAGTCCAGGGAATAATTTTATAACAGATACTTGCCAGTTTCAGTAAAAATGCTTCTTTGGGCATTGCGAAATAAAATGCAAATTTGGGTTAGTAACTGGTTTGATAGATGTGTTACTGAATTCCAGCACACAGCCAATTCTAAAGGTAAATTGTCATCTGGTGGCAAGGTTTTCAACCAGTACCCATAAGGGGAATATGCAAGTCCACAAATGTCAGGATTTGCAGATACTGTGTGATAAGATTGCACTGGGCTTTGGAAGACTGATAAAAATAAGTGGCTGATAGTATCGACTGGTGCTGGGGGTTCCCAATGGCTGCTGGACCTATGCCTATTAATTTGTCTGTGCTAACTGAATAAATGAAACTATTTTGGAGGAAGGGAGATTTATAAGAATCTACACCGATTTGGCTTCTCTAGATGTTATGATGTGGAGCAATTTATTTAACTCTGTGTGTGTGTTAGCTGTGTCTTATTTCTCTCATAAAATTCTGGCTACTTTGATGTTTTAATGCAGGATGGTGTGGAGCTGAGCTGTGCAGTAGGATTCTCTACGATGATGGAAAAATCCTGAATTTTCACTGCTTAATATTGAGGCCATTAGACTCATGCAGGTACTGAGCACTTGAAATGTGGCGAATGAAAACGAGTAACAGAATTTTAAATTTAATTTAATCTTAATAAAGTTAAACTTGAATAGCCATATATGGCAAATGGCTACCATACTGGACAGTGCAGTTCTAGACACTGACATATTGGCAATCCTCCCTTTCTAGGTATGAGTGGGAACAACTGCTACATTAACATGCATTGTAGAGGAGTGGCTACTGAACATTTCCGTTTCAGATGTAGAACAGAATTCTCTCTTCTCTTACCCTGAGGTAAGCATTATCTATAACATTTATTTGATTAGTATCAGGTCTTTTGTCAACTTTTTTCTTTTCTTTTTTGTCTTTTCTCTGTGATAAGAGTTGATTGTTCTTGACTCCTGTGTGTCTCTTCTTCATTTAGCATGTTTATTGAGCATCTGTTATATTTCAGGTACTGTCTCAGTGCTAGATACGCAATGGTAAATAAGACTGATCAGGTCCTGGCTCTCACTGAGGTCACATTAGCATGCAATAACACTATTAATTAATTAATTAATTAATATAAAGTTTGTTAATTTATTTTGGGAGAGAGAGAGAGTGCTTGTGTGTAAGTGGGAAGGGGCAGAGAGAGAGGGAAAGAGAGAATTCTAAGCATACTCCAAACTGTCAGCACAGAGCCTGATGTTGGGTTTGAACTCATGAACTGTGAGATCATGACCTGAGCTGAAATTAAGAGTCAGACCCTTAGCTGAGCCACCCAGGTGCCCCCACAATAATTTATTTAAATTCAAAGTTCTTGGTAGGTTTACCTAGGAAGAACTAAAAAAGTAATTTGTTGATTCATTGAGAACTGCCACTGTCCACAAACTCTTTCTATCAGGCATTGACCATGACTACTTTAATAGTGTTCTTTTCAGTTTAAATTAGGTGTGTGGGAGTGAGGAAGAGAGGAGAGGATAGGGTAAGGGGAGAGAAAAAGAAATGAATGGCATTATCTTCTTTTAGTTATCCATGTTCCACTTGAATGTAAGCTCCTTTCAGAGAAGGGTTAGCCTGTTCACTTCCTGATCCCAACCTTCCACCATCTGTGTTTGCAGAATCCAGGCTAGCATCAAGTGAGCATTACTACACAAATAAATAAAATAATATTTCTAGATTTTTCCTTTCAGATGCTTTGTTTTTAGCCTGTATGAGAAATTTAATTGATTTTTACCCTGCTACTTTTTAAAAAAATGTTTGTTTATTTATTTATTTCTTTATTTGGAGAGAGCGAGCATGAGCAGGGGGAGGGACAGAGAGAAAGGGAAAGAGAGAATCCCCAGCAGACGTCACACTTAGCTCAGAGCCCAACATGGGGCTTGATCCCATCACCATGAGATCATGACTTGAGTTGAAATCAAGAGTTGGATGCTTAACTGACTGAGCCACCCAGGCACCCCATTACACTGCTACTTTAATATATATATATATATAATATATATATATTATTTATTTATTTATTTATTTATTTATTTATTTATTTATTTATTTTAAGTGGACTCCATGCCCAATGTAGGATTTAAATTCATGACCCTGAGATCAAGGCTCAGACACTCAACAGACTGAACCACCCAGCACCCAATATCCATTCCATTTTTAAATCAAATTAGAAACTGGATTCATGTTTTTAATAACTTCACTCTGGAAGATCTGTATTGTTTAGTAAGTGTGGGGATCTATCCAGGAGGTTGATCTTAACTGTGTAACTGGTATTGAATTGTCCATCAGATTAGGAAGCATTTAGTCATGTGTCAGAAAGCAAACTGCTTGCTTTCTTACTGCTTCTCTAACAAATTATCACAAAATTAGCAGCTTAATTTTGTGCACACATTTTAAAGCAACACATATTTATTCTCCTATAGTTCTGGAGGTCAGAAGTCTGAAACTTAATCTTGGGCTAAAATCAAGGCATCAGGAGAGTTGTGTTCCTTTTGGCTGCTCCAGGGGAAAATTGATTTCATTGTCTTTTCTAGTTTTTAGAGGCTGCCTGCCCTCCTTGTCTCATGGCTCTGAATGACTGCTGCCTCTGCTTCTCCTCTCTCTGCCCCTGACCCTCCTGCCTCTCTCTTATAAGGAACCTTGTAGTTATAGTTGGCCCAGCTGCATGATCAGGATAAATTCTCACTGTCAAGAAGTTTAACTTAATCATATCTGAAAAGTCACTTTTACCATGTAAGGTAACATATTCACCAATTTTGGTACTAGGATGTGGGCATATTTGGGGTCTGATATTCTGCTAACCACAGCAACTGTTCAGTTAAATAAGACAAGAAAGGGCACATCTGGTTTAGAGTCTTACATGATGCTCTCAGGACTCTTTCTCTAGCTTTATGTCCCTTTGTATTAGTCTCTTGACAGGCAAGATCTTCCTCCAAAGAGAAAAAAATCGTCACCAGGAAACATGAATTCCATAAAATTCCATCAGTGCCCCATTTCCGAGAGTCTCTTTGATAGGGGTTAGATTTCATGTTCTTTCCACACTTAATCTATACTCATTCTCTGACTCTAATTGTCAGACTTGGGCCACCTGAGCTGGGGAGGGTTCAAGTTTATTCTCACTCAATCTCACAGATTGAATTATGAACAAGGGGTCATTTGCCAAGTGAAGAGTGAGCTACTTTTACTAGAAGAAGGGCGGTGGTTACTGGGTTGAAAAAACGAATTCATTTATCATAGGGCCTTTAGGATATAGGAGTCTGTGTGTTTCTTTAAAAAGCTTACTACAATCCACGGGACACTTTCAAAGCCCAGGGAAACTATCTGTTTATTATCAAGTTCACCAAGTTGTCTAATCACCATGGGAGGTCTCAGCCTGGCTTGGGCTACCATAGCTTATCATGAAGTTAATGATGCCTCTGGGGTGAAAGGCACTAATTTATTTTCAGTCCACATTGTCAGAATACACACGTGATTCAGCCACTCTGGCATTTCCCTGATAGGTAGTGGTGAGAGGGGCTAACCATGAGGCTATCGCTAAAGTGGGATTCTGGGCCTTGTCTATAAAACATTGTTCAAAAAGAGAAGGGTTACTTAAAAATTTTTGTGTTTCTTTTTAAATTTTTTTAGAATATTTATTTTTGAGAGAGAGAGAAAGACAAAGCACAAGCAGGGGAGGGACAGAGAGAGAGGGAGACACAGAATCTGAAGCAGGCTCCAGGCTCTGAGCTGTCAGCACAGAGCCCGAAGCAGGCCTCGAACTTACGAGCCGTGAAATCATGACCTGAGCTGAAGTCAAATGCTCAACCAACTGAACCACCCAGGCACCCCCCAAATTTTTGTTTTTTTCAATTCAAGTACAAAAATACATTCCCCAAACAATGTTCTACATAAATATGTGAACAAATAAATTATAAAAATAAGACATAAGGCTAAATTTCAATATAACCCTTTTCCACTTTATCCTGTCTCCTTTTCCCCAGGTATCAACTGGGTTTTATGTCAAATATGGCCTGAACATTTGCATTAGGTCATATGTAGTTTGCTTTGAAAGTCATAAGACTTAAGTTTCTATTGTTGTAGCAATTTCAACAAAGAAGAGAAGTTTCCTTTTCTTCTATCATGTAGGGAATAATAAGAAAGAAGATTAAGAGCGTCTGGATGGCTCAGTTAGTTAAGCATCTGACTCTCTTGGTTTCAGCTAAGGTCCTGATCTCACGGTTTCATGGTTTTGAGCCCTACGTTGGGCTCTGTGCTGGCAACATGGAGCTTGCTTGGGATTCCCTCTCTCTCTCTCTCTCTCCCTCCCACCCTCTCCCTCTCTCTGCTTCTCTTCTGCTTGCACTGTCTCTGTCTCTCTCAAATAAATGTATAACCTTTTTTTTTTAAAAGAAAAAAGACCAAAATTCATTTATTATACAAACATTCCAGATACTTGACCAAATGACTTTCACTTTTACTTGGGCAAAGCTGATACTAATTCCTTTAGTGTCTCCCTCTAGGTCAAACTAGCTAATCCTTTCTTTCACTTTATTTTATTTTATTTTTAAAATTTTTTAAAATGCTTTTTTATTTTTGAGAGAGAGAGAAACAGAGACAGAGAGAGACAGAGCATGAGTGGGGGAGGGGCAGAGAGAGAGGAGAGAGGGAGACACAGAATCCGAAGCAGGCTCCAGGCTCTGAGCCATCGGCACGGAGCCCTACGTGGGGCTTGAACTCACCAATGGTGAGATCATGACCTGAGCCGAAGTCGGACGCTTAACCGACTGAGCCACCCAGGTGCCCCTCCTTTCTTTCACTTTAGTTGGGGATGTGTGTGCAAAAATACTTTTAGACAAGTAGATAATTTAAAAAACATTTTAGTCTATAAAATTTCACACTTAACACAAATGCACACGCAGAGGATGACTCCTATATAACCATCCTCCAACTTCAACTCTTACCAAATCATCCTGTTTCATTCCAGGTAATTTTAAAACAAATCCTAGATACAAATTTCTTTCATAAACATAAGCATTCATTAAAAAACATTATCAATAAAGAGTTGTCAATAATACCTTAATCATTTATTTAGTAAATATTTAAAATTTCCCTGTTACTTCTCATTTGTAAAAATAATTTTTTTTTAAACATTTATTCATTTTTGAGAGTGAGAGAGACAGAGCATGAGCAGGGGAGAGTCAGAGAGAGAGGGAGACACAGAATCTGAAGTAGGCGCCAGGCTCCGAGCTGTCAGCACAGGGCCCGACGTGGAGCTCGAACTCACGGACTGCGAGATCACGACCTGAGCTGAAGTTGGACACTTAACTGACTGAGCCACCCAGGCGCCCCTAAAAATAATTTTTTGAACAAATAAAGTTGATATGCCTTAGTTGATCTGCTCCTTTTAATCAATAGATTTAATCTTCTTTTAATCAATAGATTTCTCCTCTTTATCTTTCTTTTCTTTTTTCTTCATTCCTTTCTTCATTTCCTTGCAAATTATTTGTGGCATCAGATGGTTGTCCTATAGGGATTCCTACAGATAGGATTTTGCTGGTTGTATCATGCATTTGACATGTTCTTTCATACTATGTATTTTCTCTCGATTGATTATTAGAACTATATTCAATTTATTATTATTATTTTATGCAAGATAAGATTATAAGAAGTGTTACTTATCAGAGATTTGAGAACCTATAAATGTGGTCAAAAAATTTTTGGTTAATTTATCTTGCCATCAGCAGGAAATATTTTTAAGGAAAATATATATTGTACAGAAGTATGTAAAAAAAGTCATTCTGCTTGCAAGATAAATATATTTATCTCAAAATGGGTATAGCCTGGGGATGTCTGGCCGACTTAGTTGGTAGAGCATGCGACTCTTGATTTTGGGGTTATGAGTTCCAGCTCCATTTTAGGTAGAGATTACTTGAAAATAAAATCTTAAAAAAAATTAGACATAGCCTGTTCAGGAAGAACGTGTAATTTTTTGGGGCGCCTGGGTGGGTCAGTCGGTTGAGCGTCCGACTTTGGCTCAGGTCACGATCTCACAGCTTGTGAGTTCAAGCCCCACGTTAGGCTCTGTGCTGACAGCTCAGAGCCTGGAGCCTGCTTTGGATTCTGTGTCTCCCTCTCTCTCTGCCCCTAACCCACTCGCATTCTGTCTCTGTTTCTCTCAAAAATAAATAAACATTAAAAAATTTTTAAGAACTTGTAATTTTTCTTTGCCTTTAATTATTTTTATTCTAGAGCTCTGCTCTTGATATCCTTTTCTAAAAAAACTATGTAGCTAACCAAACATACAAAAAATACATATAGTATATAATAAATTCTAGAGAAGAACAGTAAAGGGTGCACCCATATGCTTACCTTCCATCTAAAGAACTAGAGTGTTACCTGGTCTTTGATATTCCTGTGGATCCCTTCCTAAATTCACCCCTTTTATTCTCCTTCAGGTGTCCATTATTCCCTTGTTTTCTTCATAATTTTACCATATTGATAATGGGTTCCTAAGTAGTATCTTTTAAATTCTGCCTATTTAGTGAAGTTTTATATAAATGGTATGATAAATATGATGTAAAAGTTACATATACTTCTGTGATTTGCTGGGGTTTTTTGCTCAAAACGTTGTTGTCATTCATCTGTGTCAGAGTTTCTCAAACTCAGTGCTATTGACATTTGAGGTTGGTAATTATTTGTTATGAGGTGCTGCCCTGTGTATCCTAAGGTGTTAACAGCATCCCTGGTTTCTACCCATGCCTCCCAGTCACTATACTCACAAATGTCTCCAGACATTGCCAAATGTCCCCTGGTGGACAAAATTGCCCCTAATTGAGAACCATTTGTCTGTGTTACTATGCATAGCAGAAGGGCATTCAATTTCACTGATGTAGATGATTTCACTGCCTGAATATGCTACTATTGATTTATCCATTCTTCTCTTGATGAAATTTGCATTTTCCCAGGTTTTTGGTATTACAAACCATGCTACTATGAATATATTTGTGCATGGCCCCTGGTATATATGTGCTATAATTCTTCTAGGAGTAGATATGTAAGAGTAGAAATGCTGGCTCATGAAGTTTGCACATCTTCAACTTCAAAATCAAGGTCAAAATATTTTCCAGCTTTCTCCTTTCTTTTTACAGACATACATACACAGACATCCATAATCTATTATTTCTTAAGTATTATAATGCAAGTAAGTAGCATGGTTGCAGCTAGTGGAAAGAAACAACGATTAAAGTCAATGTTTCTTAGGAGCAAGAAAGTAGTTTTGTGTAGTGTTTTTAGAACTGAAAGTCGGTCCTCCATTTTCCCCACAAACCTGGTGTCTTTGAGAAAGAATGTTAAGGATGAAGAAAAACATAATTGTAAACCTCTGAAAATTTCCCATTTATTTAATGCATATTTTCTGAGCCTATATTCCTGTTTATTTAGTCATCAAGATGAATAAAACACCATCCCTTTCACAAGAACCTGATGTTAGTCAGGTAGAAAGATAACAATAAACTGCAAAATGTTGTAATATGATAGATGACAAGGTAGAGATAAATATAAAAAATGTGAGAGGAGCAAAAAAGAAGAAATATCTAGCTCAAGGTGTAAGGAAAAACTTCACAAAAGAATGGCATTTTTAAAAAAAGTTTATTTATTTTGAAAGAGAGAGTGTGTGCACGTGTGAGCTGGGGGAAGAACAGGAAAGGGGGAGAGAGAGAGAATCCCAAGCAGGCTCTGTCCTGTCAGCATAGAGCCAGACACGGGGCTGGAACTCCCGAATGGTGAGATCATGACCTGAACCAAAATCAAGAGTTGGATGCTTAACCGACCTAGCCACCCAGGTGCCCCAAGAATGAGATTTTTAAAAAGTTTTTTTTATTTATTTAAGTAATCTCTACACCCAATGTGGGACTTCAGCTAACTACCCTAAAATCGAAAGTTGTATGCTCTTCTAAGCCAGGTGCTCCAAGAATGCCTTTTTTTTTTTTTTTTTTTTATTTAAACTCAAGTAACATACAGTGTAATAATGGTTTCAGGGGTAGAACCTACTGGTTCATCACTTACATATAACACCCAGTGGTCATCCCAAGTGCCCTCCTTAATGATCATTACCCATTTAGCCCATCACTCCCCTCAACTTCCTCCAGCAACCTTTAGTTTGTTCTCTGTATTTAGGAATCTGTTATGGTTTGCCTCCCTCTGTGTTTTTATTTACTTTTGGTTTTTTTGAAGATTTTTTAAAGCTTATTTATTTATTTTGAGAGAGAGAGAGAGCACAAGTAGGAGAGCAGAGAGGGAGAGGAAGAGAGAGAATCCCAAGCAGGCTCCACATTGTCAGGGCAGAGCCCAATGTGGGGCTCGAACTCACAAACTGTGAGATCATGACTCGAGCCAAAGTTGGATGCTTAATTGACTGAGCCACCCAGGCACCCCTCCCTCTCTGTTTTTAATCTTATTTTTCCTTACCTTCCCCTATGTTCATCTGTTTTGTTTTTTAAATTCCATATATGAGTGAAATCATGATATTTGTCTTTCTCTAAGTGACTTATTCTGCTTAGTGTAATACATTCTTTTTCCATCCACATTATTGCAAATGGCAAGATTTCATTCGTTTTGATTGGTGAATAATATTCCATTGTATATATATGACATCTTCTTTATCCTTTCATCAGCTGCTAAACATTTAGGCTTATTCCATAACTTGACTATTGTTGATAGTGCTGCTATAAACATCAGGGTGCATGTGCCCCTCTGAATCAGCATTTTTGTATCGTTTAGGTAAGTACCAGGTTCTGTAAGTGCTGGGTCATAGGGTAGCTCTTTTTGAGGAACCTCCATACAGTTTTCCATAGTGGCTACACCAGTTTGCATTCCCACCAACAGTGCAAGAGAGTTCCCCTTTCTCCACATCCTCACCAACACCTTTTGTTTCCTGAGTTGGTTATTTTAGCCATTCTGACATGTGTGAGGTGGTATCTCCTCCTCGTATTTCCCTGATGATGAGTGATGTTGAGCATCTTTTCATGTGTTTGTTAGACATCTGGATGTCTTCTTTGGAAAAGTGTCTGTTCATGTTTTCTGCCTATTTCTTCACTGGATTATTTGTTTTTTGGGGTGAGTTTGATAAGTTCTTTATAGATATTGGATACTAACATTCTATCTGATATGAAGAATGCCACTTTTAAAAAATTCATTAATTAAACACTTACTATATTCTTAATATGCTCCTGGCACTGTTTGGGGACTGAAAATATACCACCATTCAACAAAGGAATCACACTCTGATACAGCTGACATTCTAATGGAGGGTGACAGACACAAACAAATAAATATAGACTATGTTGGTTGGTTATAATGAAGCAGGATAGGAGGATATAGAGGTTCATGGAGGGACAGCTAGTAGGGGCAGGGGAAAGATTTTTTGATGAGATGATATTTGAACAGATCCATGAGTGAAGTGAGGGTAATATGGATGTCTAGAGGAAAAGTATACTAGGCATAAAAACAGGGTGTGCAAAAGCCTGAGGTGGGAGCCACTTGCATGTTTGGGGAACAGCAAAAGTAATGGACCAATTGGGCTTTGAAAGGGTCTGTAGGAATTTTTGAGGTTGTTGGGAACATTGGCAGCATGAATATCATGTGGAAGCACAAGGTATTAAAGAACAAAAAATTGAATTGTCTTATGTCTGGCATCTCAGGTGTATAGAAAGGGGCAAACAGCAAGAAGAGTTTTATGGGAGAAATGATGGGGTTGGAAAAGTAGATTGAGTACACAATGATTTTTATTATAATAACTTTCAAACATACAACGAAAGTAGAGGGAATACTATAATGAACCCCTATAGTTTCATCACCTAGGTTTTATAATTGTCTAGAATTGTCCTTTTTCTATTCCTCTTTCTTCTCCTTCTCCTTTTATGCTAAAGTATTTTAAAGCCTATCCCAGATGTCATATCATTTCTTCAACATAATTCAGAATATGTTTTCAAATATATAAACTTTTAAAAATACAAAAGTACAATGTCATTATCACATTCAACAAACTTAACGTTTTCTTGGCACCATCCAATAGCCAACCCATATTTAAATTTCACAGATTGTCTAAAATTTTTAACTAATTTATTTATTCAAATGAATATGCAAATGAGCCCTACCCATTACATTTGGCTGTTGTGTCTTTAATCTTTTTAAAATTTTTCTTGCCATTGAACTTGAAGAAACTGGATCTGCTGTCCTGTGAATGTCCTACATTCTGAGTTTATCTTATTTGACATTCAAATTATTACTCTAACCCTGGCGCTTATTGTAAACTGGAAGTTAGCACTAAATGCTTGATGAGATTTAGGTTTTTGAAAGGAAAAGTTCACAAGTGGTATTGGATGCTTTGTATGTTTCATGTTAGGAAGCATACATTTTCTGGTTGTCCAGCTTTAGTGATTCATCGTTGAGTGGTATGGATTCAGGGATGATTACCTACAAGTTAGAACTGCGTACATAAATGCTAAGGTGGCATTGAGGAAATCGATCATCTCCCTTCATCACAAATGGAACTGCAATGAGAACCTCGGTGTAATCAAGGATGTCTAAACTTCAACTAATGCATCTTGCTTTCACAGGTGATGTAATGCAATATAGATGAAACAGCAGAAACATAACATTGACTGTTCTTTGGGGTTGATCCCAAGAAAGAAATAGGGAATGAAATAAAGATAGTAAAGAGAAAGATGAAGTGATACATACCAAACAATGGGGAAAAGTTCTCTTCTCATACTGTCCCATCCAAGAGAAACTCCATTTCCAGATTAAATGATCCAAATATAGGCCACTTGGACAATGGAGAGTATTTCTTGAATTATAGAATATAAAGCACTTTATTTTATTTATTTATTTTTTTAATTTTTTTTTTTTAACGTTTATTTATTTTTGAGATAGAGAGAGAGACAGAGCATGAATGGGGGAGGGCCAGAGAGAGGGAGACACAGAATCCTAAACAGGCACCAGGCTCTGAGCTGTCAGCACAGAGCCCGATGCGGGGCTCGAACTCACGGACCACGAGATCATGACCTGAGCCGAAGTCGGCCACCCAACCGACTGAGCCACCCAGGCGCCCCTAAAGCACTTTATTTTAGACATTATCTCCTGATGTCTGATTTCACCAATGTGGAACCTGAGGCTATAAGATACTGTTATTAAAAACTCACATGGGGGGTGCCTGGGTGGCTCAGTTAGTTAAGCTTCCAACTTTGGCTCAGGTCATGATCTCGTGGTTTGTGAGTTTGAGCCCCATGTTGGGCTCTGTGCTGACAGCTTGGAGCCTGGAGCCTGCTTCAGATTCTGTGTCTCCCTCTCTCTCTGCCCCTCCCTCACTTGTGCTCTGTCTCTCTCTGTCTCTCAGAAATGAATAAATGTAAAAAAAAATAAATAAAAAAAACCTCACGCAGTGAAAGTCTTGATTTTTATGGAAAACTTTCCTCTCTGTTACATCATTAAAATCAGCATTAAAAATGCTGTAATTTCTCTTGTCTTAATACACACACACACACACACACACAAACTTGTTTTGACCCCAGTCCCCAATTCAAGTTTATAAATCAACTCCTGTAAAGAGTTCCTGTGTTCTGAATTCCATACTCCTGAATCAAACATTCCATTCGATTTCACTGCTTGGACATCTAATAGACATCTAAAATTTAACATTGACTGTAACAGAACTCTTGACCTTCTTTCCATACTCTACCTCCAGCTCTTCACACCTTAGTGACAACTTCGTTCTTCCAATTAGTCAGGCCAAATACATGAAGTCATCCTTGACTTTTCTTCTTTTCTCATTCCTCATACTCTTTCCATTGGAAAATCCTGAGCTACCTAACTTTCCAGTATCTTGGAAACTGGCCACCTTTGCTATCTCCATCCTAGTCCAAGTCACTATCATCTCTTACATATCCTTTGCCCCCTACAGTCTATTTCCAGCATGTAGCCAGAGTGACCTTTACAAAAGTTAGATCATGTTACAGCTTTGTTCAAGCCTCTAATGGCTTCTTACCTCACACTGAACAAAAGATGAAGTCTTAATTATAATGAGGACTTGTTTTACCTGCAAGGACTTGTTTTACCGGAGTCCTGTCACCGTCCTAACCTCACCTACCACTCTCCCCACCTGATCACTACCCTTCAGCCACAATTACCTCCTTGTGTCAGACCACTTGCTGCTGCTTCCTTAGAACCTTTGCACATTTTCTGCCCTTTCTCTGATTCTTTTCCTTCAAGTATCTGGTTGGATGTCTCCCTTACTTTGTTTGTTGTCCGTTACACCTTTTCAATAAAACTATACCTGACTGCTCTGTTTGAAATCCTCACCTCTATTTTCTATCTCTAATTATCTCCCTCATCTGCTTGCTTTCTTTATATTACACTTAATCTCTTCTATATGAACTTGAAGCATGAAATTAACACTATTTAACCACTTTCAATCTACTGATATGATAGTAGTATATGGTTCAATGAATAATTTATTGCTATATTTTCCAGTTGAAATTAAACTGTGCTACTGATTAGTGGGTGACATTTAATAAATATTGGCTGGCTGGCTGGCTGGTTGGCTGAATGAACAAATGGTCAGCCTAGATAGTTATATTATGTAGAAATGAAAGAATAAATTCAGTAGTGAGGCTGCAGCTAATTTATATTGGGAATTTAGATAAATGATTTGAATATTATGGAAAGAGGAGACTTGATCCTAAAATAGCCTCTTTTATTTCTTTCAAGGCCTATGCTATCAGTCACATTTTCTGACTTTTAAAGAGTTAATTCTTCAAAGTTTATGGGTTTAGAGAGCAATGAGCTAGACTGCCTACCCACTGCCCTGTACTGGGGCAGACTGCTGGTTCGTTAATTAAATCCACTCACTTCTTCCTTAGTAACAGAATCCCAGTTCTGTTCAGTGAGGCAGTTTCCAGCTAAGAGAACATTTTCCACAGCCTTTCTTACAACCAGGTATGGCCAATAAGACATAAGTGGAAAATCATTGGAAAAGCTGTTTATACGAACCTAGCTTAGTTGGGAGCATTCTGTCTCTTTGTTTTTCTCCTTTCCTCCCCACCCCCCTGCTGTCTGAAATGATTCCAGGAGTTCTAGTAACCCTACTGAGATATGAAGTAACTTGAGGATGGAGCCTTTTCTGAAGGTGGCAAAATACAAAAAAAGAAGAATTACAGTCTAATGATGACATCACAAAACTGCCATCCATATTCTGAATTGTCCACTTCTGAACCTCTTTTATATTTAAAGAAATAAACCCATATATTTTTTTAAAGCTACTGTTTTAATTTGTATGCTGCTTCTTTTTATTGTGCAGGGCAGTTCTGTTATTCATAGTTTATTGCAATTCCTAAAAGAAAGTGATGTTACGTATTTACATAGGGTGTGTAAGTCACACCCAATACTAAAATGGCTCAAAAAAAATTATTGGAGAAACTCCTGATTACAGATAAGTTTCTAAGTTACATGTAAAAAGATTAATTTATGAAAGAGGTGATTCTTTTTATTTTAACAGATTTATTGATATATGTTTCACCTACCATTAAATTTATCCATGTAAGGGGTGCCTGGGTAGCTTAGTCAGTTAAGTGTCCAACTTTGGTTCAGGTCATGCGTCGGACTCTGTGCTGACAGCTCGGAGCCTGGAGCTGCTTCAGATTCTGTGGTTCCCTCTCTCTCTGCCCCTCTCCCGCTTGTACTCTCTCTCTCTCAAAAATAAACAAACACTTAAAAAATATAAATTTATAAATTTATCCATTTAGAGTATACAGCTCAGGGTTTTTTGATATATTGAGAGTTGTGGAACTGTCCCTAATCTAATTTCATAACATTTTCAACACCCCAAAGAAAAGCCTCATACCCATTAGTAGTCATTTCCCCTTTCCTACTTCCCATCTTCCCCACTGACTTCTGCTGTTGGCCTATCCTTAGAGCCTAGCAATCAGTAGTCTACTTTCTGTCTTTCCGGATTTGCCTATTCTTGACATTTCACATGAATGGAATCCTACAATATGCAATCTTTTGTGATTGACTTCTTTTACTTAGCATAATGTCTTTTTTTTTTAAGTTTATTTATTTTGATATATATGGAGAGTGAGCAAAAGGGGCAGAGAGGGTGGGAGAGAATCCCAAGCAGGCTTCACATTGTCAGCACAGAGCGCCATGTGGAGCTCAAACTCATGAACCATGAGATCATGTCCTGGGCTGAAATCAAGAGTCAGATGCCCAGCCAACTGAGTCACCCATGTGCCCCTTAGCATAATGTTTTCAAGGTTCAACCATGTAGCCTGTATTGGTACTTCATGATTTTTTATGACCAAGTTATATTTCATTGTATGGATATACCACATTTTGTTTGTCTCTTCATCAGCTGATGGATATTTAAGTTGTTTCCATATTTGACTCTTATGAATAATGGTTCTATGATTGTTCATGTATGTTTCCGTGTATACAAATATTTTCATTTCTCTTAGGTAAATACCTAGGTTGGAATTGCTGGTCATATGATAACTCTGTGTTTTATTTTATTTTATTTTATTTTATTTTATTTTATTTTATTTTATTTTATTTTATTTATTTTTTAATGTTTATTTATTTTTGAGAGAGAGAGAGAGAGAGAGAGAGAGAGAACAAGAACAAGCAGGGAAGGGGCAGAGAGAGAGGGAGACACAGACACTGAAGTAGGCTCCAGGCTCTGAGCTGTCAGCACAGAGCCCAACGCGGGGCTCAGACTCACAAACTGTGACATCATGACCTGAGCTGAAGTTGGACGCTTAACTGACTGAGCCATCCAGGTGCCCCAATAACTCCATGTTTAACATGTTGAGGAGTGGCCAAACTATTTCCAAAATGTCTACACCATTTTTCAGTCCCACCAGAAATTTATGAGGATTCTGATTTCTGTACATTCTCTACCACACTTATTATTATCTGTGTTTTTCATTATAGTCTTCCTAGTAAAGATGAAGTAGTATGTCACTGTGGTTCTGATTTACATTTACCTAATGACTAATGATTTTGAGCATCTTTTTATTTGTTTACTAGCCATTATGTATCTTCTTTGCAGAAATGTCTATTCAAATCCCTTGCCTATTTTTAAATTGGATTATTAGTCTTGTTATTGTCAAGTCATGGTTTTTAATATGTTCTGAATATAAGTCCCTTCTCAGATACAGGATTTAAAAATATTTTTGCCCATTCTGTGAATTGTCTTTTCACTCTTTTTGTTGCACAGAAGGTTTAGTTCTGACGAAGCTCAGTTCATCTGTTTTCCTTTTGTGTCATGTGCTTGTGGTGTTATATCCAAGAAATCATTCACTGAGTAACCCAGTGTCTAGAAGATTTACTTGTATTTTTTCCTCTAAGTGTTTTATAGTTTTAGCTCTTACATTCAATTCTATTATCCTTTTTAGTGAATATTTGTGTATATTGTGAGGTAGGACTGTCTGAATTCATCCTTTTGGATGTATACATTTAGTTGTCCCAGAGCGATTTGTTGAAAATGCTATTCTCTTCTCAATGAATTGTTTTCACATGAGGGTTGATATCTGGACTTGCAATTTTATTCCATTATCTATATGTCTATCCATCAGTATCTCACTGTCTTAATTACTTGTAGCTTTGCAGTAGGTCAGTATAAGTTCTTCAAATTTTTTTTTTGCAGGTATTTTTTTTTAATTTTAATTTTAATTTTCTTAAATTTACATCCAAATTAGCATATAGTGCAACAATGATTTCAGGAGTAGATTCCTTAGTGCCCCTTACCCATTTATATCTTCCCCCCTCTCACAACCTTTCTTGTAACCCTCAGTTTGTTCTCCATATTTATGAGTCTCTTCTGTTTTGTCCCCCTCCCTGTTTTTATATTATTTTTGTTTCCCTTCCCTTATGTTCATCTGTTTTGTCTCTTAAAGTCCTCATATGAGTGAAGTCATATGATTTTTGTCTTTCTCTGACTAATTTCACTTAGCATAATACCCTCCAGTTGCATCCACGTAGTTGCAAATGGCAAGATTTCATTCTTTTTGATTGCCGAGTAATACTCCATTGTATATATATACCACATCTTCTTTATCCATTCATCCATCGATGGACATGTGGGCTCTTTCCATACTTTGGCTGTTGTTGATAGTGCTGTTATAACGTTGGAGTGCATGTGTCCCTTTGAAATAGCACACCTGTATCCCTTGGATAAATGCCTAGTAGTGCATTTGCTGGGTCGTAGGGTAGTTCTATTTTTAGTTTTTTTGAGGAACCTCCATACTGTTTTCCAGAGTGGCTGCACCAGCTTGTATTCCCATCAACTTTGTTTTTTGTTATTTTTTTTTTTCAAGATTGTTTTGGCTCTTCAAAGTCTCTTGAATTCCCATATGAATTTTAGTACCAGCTTGCCAATTTCTGGGAAAAAAATAGCTGGACTTTTGATAGTGATTTTGTTGAATTTGTGGATTAGTTTGGGCAGTATTGTCATCATAACAATGTTTTTTTTTTTTTTCTGATTCATGAACATGAAATGTATTTTCATTTATTCAGATCTTTAATTTTATTTAACACTATGTTGAGGGTTCATTGTCAGGACTTGAGGTTCTTTTGTTAAGTTTTCCCTAGACATTTTATTTTATTTTATTTGTTAAGATTATAAATGAGATTGCTTAGTTTTATTTTCAGATTGTTCATTGCTTGTAGATAGAAATACAGTTGATTTTTGTATATTGCTCTTGTAGCCTACACACTTGTTGAATTCATTTGTTAGTTCTAGTAGTTTTTTTAGTGGATCCTGAAGAGATTTCATATACAAAATCATAATCTGCAAATAGAAGTTTTACATCTTGCTTTCCAGTAGTTTTTGATCTAATTGCCTTGACCAGAACTTCCATAACAATGTTGATAAACGTGAGTACTGCCATCCTTGTCTTATTTCTGATCTTAGGGGAAGAAGCATGGTGTTAGCTGTGGTTTACCATAAATATCCTTATCAAATTGAGGAAGTTCTTTTCTATTTCCTCATCTTTTAAGTGTTTTAAGTAAGTTTTGTCAAATGCATTTTCTGTACTGATAAGTTCATGGATTTTTTTTGGGGGGAGGTCTTTTTTGTCTATAATATGGTGTATTACATTGATTTTTTTTGTGTGTGTGTTAAACGAAACTTATACTGTGGGATAAATCCACCTTGATCATGATGTATGACCCTTTTATCTTTTGTTGAATATGGTTTGCAGGTATTTTGATGAAGCTTTTTGTGTCTGTATTTATAGGAGGGATTAGCCTATTGTTTTCATGATTCTTTTTCAAAAACTTTCAAAATTTTCTGTGGGGTGGGAACAAAGAAGCTAGGAAAAAAATCTTTTTAAAATTTTGAAATAATTCCAGACTTAATAATCTGACAAAGAATACCTATATACCTTTCACTCAAATTCCCCAAATGTCAATATCTAAACACACTTGCTTTAGCATATTCTCTTTGTGTGTGTATACATGATTTTTTTTTCTCAAATGCTTGACAGTAAATTGTATCTCTTATATCCCTCTACTGTTAAATAATTCAGTGGGTATTACCTAAAAACAAGGACATTCTCTTATAAAACTACATTACAGTACTTCTGCCCCTTATCCATAGAGGATACAATCCAAGACCTCCAATGGATGCCTAAAATTGTGGATAGTACCAAATGCTTTATATATGTTTTTTTCCTCTACATTCCTGTAACAAAGTTTAATTTATAAATTAAACACATTAAGAGATTAATAACAACATTAATAAAATAGAACAATTATAATAACATACTATACCGAAAGTTATGTGCACATAGTTTCTCTCTCAAAATATCTTATTGTACTGTACTCACCCTTATTTTTTTAAACTACATTTATTTTTTATTGAAGTATAATTGATACACGGTGTTACATTAGCTTCAGGTGTACCATATAATGATTTGACAAGTTTATTTCACCCTTCTTCTTATGATGATGTGTGATGATAAAATGCTCCTGTGATGAGATGAAGTGAGGCGACTGACATAGGCATCATGCTCTAGTTTTTAGTTACTATTGACCTTCTGACAGTACATCAGAAGTAAGATCATCTGCTTCCAGATCTTGGATTATGGGGGATAACTGAAACTGCAGAAAGGGAAGTCATGGATAAAAGGGGACTACAGTATAATAACCAAAATAGGGATATTAATGCTGTTAAAATGGTATCCTTCTGTGTCCTTTAACTTGGAATAGTTCTATAGTCATTCTTTATCTTCTATGATCTTACATTTTAAAGGAACACAAGCTAGCTATTTTGTAAAATGTCTCTCAATTTGGGTTTGTTTTGATGTTTTCTTATATTAGATTCAGGCCGTGCACTTTTGATAGGAATATGGCAGAAGTAGTGCCATTTTCTCAGTGCATAATATCAGGAGACACATGTTGTTGACTTGTTCCATTATTGGTGGTGTTAGGGTTAGAGTTAAGGTTAAGTTAGAGTTAAGGATAGGGTTAGTAGGGTTAGGGTTAGTAAGGTGGAGTCTGACAGTTTTCTTTAAGTTACTACTATTGCTTTGAGGTTAATAGATACCTTGTTGAGGGATATTTTGAGATTAAGTTAATATCCTATTTCTTACTATACTTTCACTCATGAGTTTTAGCATCCCTCAATGATTCTTGCATGAAAATTATTTCTGCAGTGGTTGCCAAATGGAGTTTTTTTCCTATTGTTCTCATTCCTTTACATTTATTAGTTGGAATTCTACTGTAAGGAGGAGCTTTTCCTTTCTTATGTATTTACACCAGTGTGGATTCATAGACTTTTATTTCATTCTGTGGGTTATAATCTGAGCCTTTCATTTATTTCATGGCTTATATTATCTAAGATTCAGCCACAGGGAGCCCCTTTTAAACTGGCTCATCTGGTTTTTTGACATGTCCCCATCTTTTTTAAAGTACCTCTTTACCGTTTGGGTAGCCATGACTCTTGATATCAGAGTTGGGTAAATGTTCTTTAAATCGTTAAGGGTGGTTGAAGGAATTGGGAACTTGTGTAGATTGAAACAAGGGTTCTTGTTAACTGATTTTCACCTTGTATTAAATGCAGACATTGGGAGAAAATTTCTTTTGCCCAAGGACAGTTGCTTTTCCTTCTGCAACTCCAAACTCAAGTACTTCCTTTTAATTTTTAAGTCTCAACCTCAAAGTCTCTTAATCTCTTATTATCTGAAAGGATGAAAGATGCAGTATCTGTTTCTTCTCCCTCATCCTCCACATCCAATCCCTCAGAAGTTCCTGTAATTTTTGCCTCCAAAATATCTGTTGAATTTGTCTGTTTCTCCCATCTCCTCTGCCACCATCTTCATCCAAGTGACCATGATCTCTCAGCAGAGTTTCTAGAATAATCTCCCAACAGGACTCTCTGTTCCATTATGGTCCATCTCCAATCCATTTTCAAAGAATAATCATAGTGATCAAAATTTTAATACATGTATGTTTGTGTTTAGGTATTTATATATCTATACATATGGCTCTGGTTATGTCATTTCCCAACATATAGCTTTTTCCAAAGGTTTACTTTGTACTTGGAAAAAAATTCTAAATCTTTTATAATAAACTACACACTCCCTCCTTAGCTCTCCAAGTTTATCACCTCTTTCCTTGACTACTATGTCCCCACCAGTTTGGACACTTAATGTTTCAGAGATGCCCAGCTATATTCCACATTAGGGACGTCCATTTGTACAGGCTGTTCTCTTTTCCTGAAGCTTTTTTACCTCCATTTTTAATGGCTAACTCCTTCTCATCCTTCCAGTGTCAGATGAGGTGATACTTCATCAGCACGGTCTTCCAGTATTCTCATCTATGGAATTCTCATTTTGCTGTCACTGCAGCCTGGGACTTTTCCCATAGATATTTTTACAACATGAAATTTTACATTTGTATATTAGTTTCCATGACTGTTCTTTGTTTTTCTCACCAGTAAACTTTCAGAAGAGGGCACCATGTTTATTTTATTCACAGAATAACCAATATTTGGCACAGTGCTTTGCATACAATAATTATTCAAGAAATGTTTATTGAGTGGTGCCTGGGTGGCTCAGTCAGTTGAGTGTCCTACTCTTGATTTTGGCACAGGTCATAATCTCACAGTTCATGGGATTGAGCCCTGCAACAGGCTCTGTACTGACAGCATGGAGCTTGCTTGGGATTCTCTCTCTCACTCTGTCTCTCCCCTGCTCATGCTCACAAGTGCGTTCTGTCTCTCTCTTTCAAAATAAATAAACTTAAAAAAAAGAGACATTTGTTGAAAAAATAAATGAAATATAGAATAAATATTTGGATACCTGGTAAAACATCTTTTTAAGACTTGATTTTTGTGTGAGTTGAGAATTACAGTGTTTAAGTAGGATGTGTTGCTATCTGGAAGAGTGAGAAACCAATTTAAGGGCATACAATGTAGTTCAAGGTGCTTTTTAATTAAATAGATGCCACAACTTGTTTCACTTTGGTAAAAATCAAAATAAGGAGTAAGAATTTGTTTACAATGAAAATACCACAAGTAACATTTTGATTGAAATTTGAGGAAGTTAGGATTTAATATAAACCAAAACTGATGATATTTGAGATGCTTATAATAAAATCAAAACAAAGCAAATAGGTAACATAAATAAACAAAAGCAAAACGAAAAGCTCTCTATTAACAAAAGAAGATGGTGGTGGGGTACAATAACAATTGAATTTCCGTTAAAAAGAAAGCTATTTCAGAAGTGCAATATAGGGAAAGTTGAAATTATCCTTTAATGTGAAATGTAAAGCAATGAAATATAAAGCATATTAAAACTGTTAAATGTAATGCTAAATTTTAAAGTTCAAAGACTATATTTTTGTGTGTTTCTTCATGTAGTGGTACAATTAATAACTAAACATACTGAAATTCTTATAGGAGTATTTATTTCTTACTAATTAATAATGCATTAGTCCATTCATTTTATCATATGGCTTCTCACAATTTTAATTAAACTTTTTGATATATTTGAATTAACAATAGCACAGTGAGTGTCAAGGAAATGAATAACTCTCAATCACTAGATAAAGAGGCAACAAATGCAATATTCTAATCCTTCAACAAGATGATTTTTTCCCATATTTTCTAAAGATAGGAGTGTTAAGGGCTGCATGCTAATTGTTGGGAAATACTATTCAGCCAAGGGCTGCTCAGCCACAAAGAGCAGAGACCTGAGTTTAAGTAGGCATGGGGTCATTATGCTGCCAGGGGACTAGGGTTATGATTAGGCACTAACAGAGGACACTAATGACTTCAAGGAAATGTTCAGACCCGCACAGAGGCCCATGTCTAAGGTCAGGCCATGAGGCTGAATTAATTTTATACAAGGTCCTAATCATGGGGAGATCAGATATTTGAATAAAGAAGAGGAAATATATACAGTAGGAATTTAAACAAGGGCTTAAGGGAATATTCTTTAAATGGGTGCTCTGATTGGCAAAGATGTTTTAAAATCTGACAGAAACTGATTTTATTTTCCATATATATTTGTACCAGCATAAACTTTCTATAACCTTGGATAAGTGAAATTAACTAGGCACTGAACCTTGTAGGGTTTATTTTATTTTTTTAAATTATTTTTGAGAGAGAGTGAGGGAGCATGCAGGCAGTCAAGAGTGAGTAGAGGAGGGACAGAAAGGAAGGTAGAGAATCCAAGGCAGGCTCTGTGCTGTCAGTGCAAATTCTAATGGGGGGCCTGAAGTCATCAACTGGGAGATCATGACCTGAGCCAAAATCAGACCCTCAACTGACTGAGCCATCCAGGCACCCCTGAACCTTGTATTTTTGACATGGAATGAAGAATTCTCATTGCATTTGACTGAGTTCCATCTGTTTTGCTCTTCCATGTGAAACTTGTAATGATTTTAAATTCCAGTTCTTTTCACTAGCTAAGGAGTCTTCGAGAAATCACTTCACCTGTCTTGTCTGCTGTTTCCTTACATGCTGGATGGAGTACTGGAGAAGAGAGAGCAAATAAGCTAATCGTATTAGACCTCTAAAAAAAACATTGTTACTGTATGAACAGAAAACAGATTTGCTCCTGCATCGATTCTTACTTAGTTTGAGTGGCTGTTGGGCAAACCAACATTTCCCATTTGTCAAATTGGGATGATCTCTATTTGCACTGTAGATGTCAGCATCTATGTAATGTACATCAAAGTCTTAATTCAGCACCTAGCATATAGTATGTGCTAAAAATTACAGCTGTGATTATTATTCACATTTTATTATCATTGCCAATGTGGGGAATTTTATGTCTTCAGAGGACTATAAAAATATTTGCATTTGGCAAATTATGTAGCAGCAATGGAAGTACTTGTCCTTTGAGAAAAACATCTTCATTATGTATAAAATACTCAGACATGTGTCTCCAAGATTCATTTGGGTGAATATTCACGAGGCTTTTTCATACAAACATATATATACTTAACAAGCCCATAAAAATATACTAAATCATACTTTAGAAAAATCATATCTAAGCTCTATTTATGCACACACATACATACACAGTATATTTGGCATCTACAGTACATATTGTCTGTGCTGGGGTTTGCAAAGTACCATTCAAATCAGATCTCCACCTACTTTTGTAAATAAAGTTTTGCTGGAACACAACCAGGCTTTTTTTGTGTATATTCTGTTGATGGTTGCTTTTGCACTATAGTAGCAGAATTGAGTAGATGCAGTAGAGACTGGGTTGTCCTCAAATCCTAAACTATTTACTACTTGGCTTTTTACAGAAGAGTTTACTGATCACTGATATACTATAAATTTACATGTATGTATATGTCTTTGTATATCATACCTATAGATGTAGAAAGGTATATAGATACGTATTTTAACAACAGTATATATATGTATACGTGCGCACTCACACACACACACACACACACGTGCGCGCAGAAAGAAAAAGGAACAGTCACCATTTATTTGTCATTCACCTAGTGCCAACAATTTTGCCTGTATATAAGCTTATGTAATTCTCATAACACACTTATGATATAGTTAAAATTACATCCTTTTGTAGAAAGTGGAAAACAAAGCTTGGGGAGATGAAGTGACATATCCAAGACTGCCCAGCCATTAAGCATCATAGGAGTGTCTGAACTCATGTAATGGCACCTAGAGATCTGGCAAGCTTAAACCAAATGATGGTGCTGCTTCCCACAGACCCTAATGCATGAAGTTCCATGTAGAAATGGGGCCAATAGGATTTGCAGCTTCTACGCCATTAGTAGGTCTCATGGTGGAGATCTCATGGTGGAGGGTGGGGGCATTTTGCTGTGCAAGTGATTCAGAAAGGTGTCTGTGTGTGTGCCCACTTTGGGGAATTTGCTGTGATCACCTAGAATCCCCAGAAGGCCATCGTTTGTTTGCTCTAAAAGGAAAGTACATTTCAAGCTTCCTTGTGGATGGCATGAATCTGCTCCAGCATATGAATATGCAAGCATCTGTGATCACATGGAAACTGTTAGTTTATTAATGCAACATGGAAAGTGCCAGGAAGCTAATGACTTTTTATAAGAATTATAGGCACTTCTGGGAAGTTTGGTGTTTATAGTTTGAAAAAAAATTGAGAATTTCTGCCAGCATATAACATTAACTACATGTTACCTGTTTAGTAATTTATACTAAACTTGCAGAAGTTTACAAATTGAACATCTTAGTGAGTTTGTCCCAAAGACAATTTTTTGATAAAATCTCCTTTTATATTCACAAATTTGTGGTTAGCCACGGGTAGCTGTGTGTACTCTTCCAGCGTTCTGTCATGAGATTCATAAGCATTGCATCTGAGAAGAAAAAAATAATCATTTGTGTCTCCAATGAAATATATAAGTAGGTGTTTAATACAAGCTAATATTTTGTTAACAGTGCTAAGAGAACTAGATTGTTCATACTTCTCTGGGTAGGGCTAGTTAATTTTTATAAATCCCTGACAGTGGTCCTATTTTTAGTGTACATATCTGTACACTTGGTGTCTTCTTTTGTGTAGTGCATTGCATAAACAATACAATAAAAAAAAACAAATTTTTTTAAAACTCTTGATGAAGTCCTCTGTAATGTCTTATACATGGTTTATTGCTCCTTAATTTTCAAGACCAATCAATAAATATATGCCTTATAGCAATAATTGCAACTTAAAGGGATGGTAACAGTTTTGTTACAAATATGATTAGAGAATTGAGGAGATTGGGGCTTAAAGACGTCTCTTGCCTGGATCTTTAGATTTCAGCTAATATCTAGTATAAAGTTATACTGAGTGGAGATGCTTGAACATTCATATTCTTGCAGTTGATAAAAATTTCCCAATAAAGTAGTATATTTAAAAATGTGTGAGCCTTTAATTGAGTGTGAAAAAACAAATATAAATTGTTTCTTGAATCAATCTTTCTTAGGATGTTGAGTGGGGCTTTGTATGTGTGGAGACTGCACCCAGCCAAAGCAAAATTGCCTTTGAGTGCCATGTTTATTGCTTTTCCAAAGCCTAAAATATATATGTAGATATACTGTCTGTCACAAAATCTTATTTGATATTCAGATGTTCACTTTATATCCTCCATTCACCCCCAGGACTATTTCTAATATCAAGACAGCCTTTCTATGTGGTTTATGTTTTTGTTTTTAATGCCACTCGTGACTAATACACTTTAACAATGGTAAATAGTCATTGCTGGGGAGAGTTCTTGATGGTGTTAGAAATGTAATAATTAAAAAAATATGTTTAAAGGGTTATATCCTGATTTTAGTATGTCTCAAGCTTCAATTTCAGAAAGGATAAAGGAAAATCAAGTAGAGAAGAAAGAAAAGGCAGCTAAATAATGGTGAGCTTTTGAACATTTGGATGATATAAATTTATGTGAATCTTAAAAGGATGAGAAAAACAACCCAGCTCTCCATGGTTGAATAAACAAGATCAGAACTGCCTCTTCCCAAACTGTATTTTAATCTTTTTCAATTTTTCTCCTGTCTCTTCATATAATTAGCGGTCGATAGTTATTAATTTATTTGGCATTTATCATGCCAATGTTAATTCATGCATATCTAATAAACTTTAATTAGAATTGGGAGAAAATTTCCTGATATGATGGGTTAATTCTAACGTAATATTTATTGAGAGAAAATAAATATTATCATGTGAATCCCACTGCAGTTTACTAATTAATATACTCTTACTCTGGGATATACAGAGTTACATTGGAATTTATACTAAATGAAATAGCAGCAGTTTGAAAATTGATCAATATTTATGTTGATACTTAATGCATCTCTCTTAGAAGCCATATACAGGAACAAATTACCCAGCATCCAAGCTGGAACTACATTTCCATTTTGTACTTTGTAGATTGGTAACCTTACAAGTCACGCTGGACTTCTGTTAGTAGGGAAATGATGACTTAAATTAACTCAAATCCTCATGGTCATTGTTACCAGAACTCTCTGCTCTTTGTGAGTCCATCTTCCCTCACCTCCTCCTTGCCTCTTCTATTTCATGTTTGAATCTCAGTGTTTGGCCTCTTCTTCATTTATAATTTACTGTAGGGTCTAGGGTTGAGTTCTGGAGAGTCAGGTTGTGAGAATTGAGTTGCAATGAAACTAGAGCCCCACATTTTTCTGTACTTATCTTATAAAACTTGCTAAAATTAATGTCTTTTATTGCTTTTGGTATAAACAATTACTTTGTGATTTCTTTTTTTAAATTAATTTTATTATTTTTTAAAATTTACATCCAAATTAGTTAGCATAGAGTGCAACAATGATTTCAGGAGTAGATTCCTTAATGCCCTTTACCCATTTAGCCCATCCCCCCTCCCACAACCCCTCCAGGAACCCTCTGTTTGTTCTCCATATTTATGAGTCTCTTCTGTTTTGTCCCCCTCCCTGTTTTTATATTATTTTTATGTCCCTTCCCCTATTTTCATCTGTTTTGTCTCTTAAAGTCTTCATATAAGTGAAGTCACATGATATTTGCCTTTCTCTGACTGACTAATTTCACTTAGCATAATACCGTCCAGTTCCATCCACGTGGTTGCAAATGGCAAGATTTCATTCTTTTTGATTGCCGAGTAATACTCCATTGTATATATGTAGCAGATCTTCTTTATCCATTCATCCATCGATGGACATTTGTGCTCTTTCCATACTTTGGCTATTGTTGATAGTGCTGCTACAACATTGGGGTGCATGTGTCCCTTTGAAACAGGGATACTCCTGTATCCCTTGGATAAATAGCAGTGCAGTTGCTGAGTCATAGGGTAGTTCTATTGTTAATTATTTGAGGAACCTCCATACTGTTTTCCAGAGTGGCTACACCTGCTTGCACTCCCACCAACAATGCAAAAGAGATCCTCTTTCTCTGCATCCTTGCCAACATCTGTTGTTGCCTGAGTTGTTAATGTTAGCCATTCTGACAGATGTAAGGTGGTATCTCATTGTGGTTGTGATTTGTATTTTCCTGATGGTGAGTGATGTTGAGCATTTTTTCATGTGCTGGTTGGCCATCTGGATGTCTTCTTTTTAGAAATGTCTATTCATATCTTTTGCCCATTTCTTCCCTGGATTATTTGTTTTTTGGTTGTTGAGTTTGGTAAGTTCTTTATAGATTTTGGATACTAACCCTTTATCTGATATGTCCTTTGCAAATATCTTCTCCCATTCTGTCGGTTGCCTTTTAGTTTGCTGATTGTTTCCTTTGCCGTGCAGAAGCTTTTTATCTTGATGAGGTCCTAGTAGTTCATTTTTGCTTTTGTTTCCCTTGCCTCCAGGGACGTGTTGAGTACGAAGTTGCTGCGTCCAGGGTCAAAGAGGTTTTTGCCTGCTTTCTCCTTGAGGATTTTGATGGCTTCCTGTCTTACATTTAGGTCTTTCATCCATTTTGAGTTTATTTTTGTGTATGGTGTAAGGAAGTGGTCCAGGGTCATTCTTTTGCATGTCGCTATCCAGTTTTCCTAGCACCACTTGCCGAAGAGACTGTCTTTATTCCATTGGATATTCTTTCCTGCTTTGTCAAAGATTAGTTGGCCATACGTTTGTGGGTCCATTTCTGGGTTCTCTATTCTATTCCATTGATCTGAGTGTCTGTTCTTGTGCCAGTGCCATACTGTCTTGATGATTACAGCTTTGTAGTATAGCTTGAAGTCCGGGATTGTGATGCCTCCTGCTTTGGTTTTCTTTTTCAAGATTGCTTTGGCTATTCGGGGTCTTTCCTGGTTCCATACAAATTTTAGGATTATTTGTTCTATCTCTGTGAAGAATCCTGGTGTTATTTTGATAGGGATTGCATTGAATATGTAGATTGCTTTTGGTAGCATTGACATTTTAACAATATTTGTTCTTCCTAGCCAGGAGCATGGGATCTTTTTCTGTGTTTTTGTGTCTTCTTCAATTTCTTTCATAAGCTGTATAGTTTTCAGTGTATAGATTTTTCACCTCTTTGGTTAGAATTATTCCTAGGTATCTTACGGTTTTTGGTGCAGTTGTAAATGGGATCGATTTCTTGATTTCTCTTTCTGTTGCTTCATTGTTGGTGTGTAGGAATGCAACCAATTTCCTTGCGTTGATTTTATACCTTGCAACTTTGCTGAATTCATGAATCAGTCCTAGCAGTTTTTTGGTGGAATCTTTTGGGTTTCCATATAGAGTATCATGTCATCTGTGAAGAGTGAAAGTGTGACCTCCTCCTGGCCTATTTGGATGCCTTTTATTTCTTTGTGTTGTCTGATTGCAGAGGCTAAGACTTCCAATACTATGTTGAATAACAGTGGTGAGAGTGGACATCCCTGTCTTGTTCCTGACCTTAGGGGGAAAGCTCTCAGTTTTTTCCCATTGAGGATGATGTTAGAGTTGGGTCATTCATATATGGCTTTTAGGAGCTCGAGGTGTGCTCCTTCTATCCCTACTTTCTTGAGGGTTTTTATCAAGAAAGGATGCTGTATTTTGTCAAATGTTTTTTCTGCATCTATTGAGAGGATCATATGGTTCTTGTCCTTTCTTTTATTGATGTGGCAAATCACGTTAATTGTTTTGCGGATATTGAACCAGCCCTGCATCCCAGGTATAAATCCCACTTAGTTGTGGTGAGTAATTTTTTTAATGTATTGTTAGATCTGGTTGGCTAATGTCTTGTTGAGGATTTTGCATGCAGGTTTATCAGGGAAATTGGTCTATAGTTCTCCTTTTTAGTGGAGTCTCTGTCTGGTTTTGGAATCAAGGTAATGCTAGCTTCATAGAATGAGTTTGGAAGTTTTCCTTCCATTTTTATTTTTTGGAACAGCTTCAAGAGAATAGGTGTTAACTTTTCCTTAAATGTTTGGTAGAATTCCCCTGGAAAGCCATCTGGCCCTGGATTCTTGTTTTTTGGCAGATTTTTATTACTAATTCGATTTCCTTACTGGTTATGGGTCTGTTTAAATTTTCTATTTCTTCCTGTTGCAGTTTTGGTAGTGTATATGTTTCTAGGAGTTTGTCCATTTCTTCCAGATGGCCCATTTTATTGGCATATAATTGCTCATAATATTCTCTTATTATTGTTTTTATTGCTGCTGTGTTGGTTGTGATCTCTCCTCTTTCATTCTTGATTTTATTTATTTGGGTCCTTTCCTTTTTTCTCTTGATCAAACTGGCTAGTGGTTTGTCAATTTTGTTAATTCTTTCAAAGAACCAGCTTCTGGTTCCATTGATCTGTTCAAGTGTTTTTTTTGGTTTTGATAGCATTAATTTCAGCTCTAATCTTTATTATTTACTTTCTTCTGCTGGTGTTGAGTTTTATTTGCTGTTATTTTTCCAGCTCTTTAAGGTGTAAGGTTAGGTTGTGTATCTGAGATCTTTCTTCCTTCTTTAGGAAGGCCTGGATTGCTATATACTTTCCTCTTATGACCACCTTTGCTGCGTCCCAGAGGTTTTGGGTTGTGGTATTATCATTTTCATTGGCTTCCATATACTTTTTAATTTCCTCTTTAACTTCTTGGTTGGCCCATTCATTCTTTAGTAGGATGTTCCTCAGTCTCCAAGTATTTGTTACCTTTCCAAATTTTTTCTTGTGGTTGATTTCGAGTTTCATAGTGTTGTGGTCTGAAAATATGCACGGTATGATCTCGATCTTTTTGTACTTGCTGAGGGATGATTTGTGTCCCAGTATGTGGTGTATTCTGGAGAACATTCCATGTGCACTGGAGAAGAATGTATATTCTGCTGCTATGGGATGAAATGTTCTGAATATATCTGTTAAGTCCATCTGGTCCAGTGTGTCATTCAAAGCCATTGTTTCCTTGTTGATTTTTGATTAGATGATCTGTCCATTGCTGTGAGTGGGAACTTTGTGCTTTTTAATGGACTCCATCATTAGTGCTTAAGAGGAGTTTTTAAACTCATGTTTCCTTGGCCATGTTTCTAGGCTGTAGTATGTATTTTTACCTCTAGTATTACTAATGAAACTTTTTATGCTATTCTTTTACAAGGAGCATTCTAACCACTTGAATATGCTTAGGTATGAGATGGCTCAGTCGGTTAAGCATCTGACTTCAGCTCAGGTCATGATTTCAGGGTTCATTAGTGCAAGCCCCACGTTTAGCTCTGTGCTGACAGCTCAGAACCTGGATCCTACTTTGGATTCTGTGTCTCCCTCTCTCTCTGACCCCCACTCATGCTCTATCTCTCTTTCTCTCTCTCAAAATAAATAGATAAACATTGGGGAAAAAAATTAAAATCAAAAGGTCATACTCAGAACATTGTAGCTAAGTGTCAGACAATAAGATGGGCTTATATTTTATAATCCAGCACTTTATTTTTTTTTTTTTTAAATTTTTTTTTTTCAATGTTTATTTATTTTTTTGGGACAGGGAGAGACAGAGCATGAACGGGGGAGGGTCAGAGAGAGAGGGAGACACAGAATCGGAAACAGGCTCCAGGCTCTGAGCCATCAGCCCAGAGCCCGACGCGGGGCTCGAACTCACGGACCGCGAGATCGTGACCTGGCTGAAGTCGGACGCTTAACCGACTGCGCCACCCAGGCGCCCCAAATCCAGCACTTTAATATTCAGAAACAACAGAAATATTTACAAACTGACTATCCAAATTTAAAAAACAAATTTGTAAAACATCATGTAATTATGTGAAAATGTAAAGTTCTTGGTAAGTATGCTTGCTATAAGATCATAAACATTTTGAGAGTTGGGACTATGTCTTTCTCATATTTGCACTGGCCGAACCTTCACATAGCATGCATTTAGTAAAATTTTTAAGGGAAATAATTTTTAATTTTTTTTTAGAGTAAAACATACATGAATTTGTTATCAGGTTTCAACATACGCCCTAATATTTTCATTTGAAGACTTTGGATTTTTTCTCTGACTTCAAAATGTTTAAAAATTGTAACAAACCTACCTCCAAAATTTTAGATAATACTATTTGTTAAATAGCAGGTTTAGTTCAAGAGTGGAACAGCAAGCACACCTTTTATTTTAACACTTAAGTAGACTTATCCAAAGTCTCAAATCAGAAACTATTTTTTCTAGGCAGTAGTAAAAAGTCAATCACATATTGCATATGAGGTTGAGTAGCTATTATGTTTCCCTTTAAAGTCAATTAAGAAGTGACTCAATAGTGCTCAGTGCTTCCCAAGGTTGTAGTAAGTAGTAAATATATAATTACTATTTAGATATTTTAGATTTCTAAATTTTTTTTAAATTTTTTTTCAACGTTTTTTATTTATTTTTGGGACAGAGAGAGACAGAGCATGAACGGGGGAGGGGCAGAGAGAGAGGGAGACACAGAATCTGAAACAGGCTCCAGGCTCTGAGCCATCAGCCCAGAGCCCGACGCGGGGCTCGAACCCACGGACCGTGAGATCGTGACCTGGCTGAAGTCGGATGCTTAACTGACTGCGCCACCCAGGCGCCCCGGATTTCTAAATTTTTTTAATGTTTATTTATATTTGAGAGAGAGAGATAGACAGAGAATGTGCTGGGGAGGGGCAGAGAGAGAGAGGGAGACACAGAATCGGAAGCAGGCTCCAGGTTCTGAGCTGTCAGCACAGAGCCCGACATGGGGCTGGAACTCAAGGACTGTGACATTATGACCTCAGCTAAAGTCAGGTGCTTCACCGACTGAGCCACCCAGATGCCTTTAGATTTTTTAGATTTTAGTCACTACTGTTATCATGAAGACCACATTTATACTTACAAAACAAGATCCTTTTTATTACCCAGAAAATGTTACTCTCAGTTTTTGCTATTCAGTTAGAAGTTAAGTCCAAAGACAGAGACTGAATCAGATTACCCTTTCTAAAGAACTTGAGGAGCGCCTGGGTGGCTTAGTCGGTTAAGTGTTAAGTGTCTGATTCTTGCTTTCAGGCTAGGTCATGATCTCACAGTTAGTGAGTTTGAGCCCGGCGTTGGGCTCTGTGCTGACAGTGTGGAGCCTGCTTGGGATTCTCTCTCCCCCTTTCTCTGCCTCTCAAGATGAATAAATAAACTTCAAAAAAAAAAAAAAAAAAAAAGAACTTGAGTCAACTATTGCTGGCAAAATTGTCCCTTTCTCTCCAGCGCCAACATGCAGACTTAATCAGGCACTTTGCTGGCCTCCCCGAATAAAATGTTTATTTCCCTAACGTAAAAAAGTCGATGGTTATAGTAGCTACCATTTACTGAGCAGTTATTAACGCTGGAAACTTTACTAAGTATTTTCAAATATTCTCTCTCCTTCAGTGCCTCCTACCACCCTCCTTCTGTCACAGTAAATCTAAAGATCTACTAAATCTAATCTAATCTGAAGGGTGTTCTCTTTTGGAGCATTATGACAGCCACAAAGTTTAATGATATTGGAAGTTGGGGGGGTGGGTAAGCAACCAATTGAGCTATCAGTTTGAAGCTGCCTGTTAGACTTACAATCAAAATGCAAATGTCAATATTTAAATACTTTTTGCTACAGCACAGCAGAAGAGAGAGAAACAGTTCAATGACGTACACTGCAGGAAACGAGTGACAGTGCCGTTTCCATTTTCTGGAAGTTGCATAAGAAAGAGTAAAACCTACTCCCGTAAATTGGGCCTTTACCGTAACATGTTTGGTTTTCCATTTAGGAAGAGAAAAAGAAAATCAAATTCCAAATCTCTTCCCATTTCATCCCCTCTGACAGCTTTAAATGAAGCCAAGTAGTTTTCTGATTATTACCTTCCATCACGATACTACTTGTCTCCTATTTTTTTTGGCATAGATGACATATCCTTTGCTGTTAATGTGTCTCAGCATTTTCCCTCCATATTTAACTTGCTTTGTTCTAAACCAACTGTATCAAGTAGATATAATTTTGTGATGATACTTTTCTAGCACCACCACCTGCCATTTGAGTGGAAATGCCAGGTAAACAGAATTTAATTTTCTGAAGTGTTTTTTCTTAGGCTTTGTGGAAATTCAGATTTGCATTTTCTTTCATTTTCCACTGAGTTCTGTGCTCACAAGATAAGTGATCCTTTCTGGGAACGGAAGTTTATCTAGACCACAGGAGTGCCCTGGTTTATGAAAACTGATATAAGAAAAATCTACATGCAAAAGAGAAGTCAAAGGATTTTTTTTTTTCAGAAGTGATCTTTGGTTTAGGATTTGCTAAGGGGTTGTTTCCAACAGCCTGCTTTAAAAGTACATCTGCTTCTTTTGCACGTCATTCACTATTTGTCAAAGAAAACAGGGCAGAGAAAATTAAAAGAATTGGGAATCTACTGCCAATTATAGAACAATTCAAAGTGAAAACATGTTTATCTGAAATTATAGTGCAAATCAAAGAAAAAATTATAGTGCAAATCAACCTGAAAACATGATTGCCATGCCAAATAGGAGAGAAGTCAGGTTGAAACATGATGTTCTTGATATCCATTGACTCACCGGCTATCCTGGGCTGGGCTCTGTTCAAAAGCCACAGAAGTTGTTATAGTTTAAGTAAGATCTTTGTTCTCAAGGGACTTATGTAATCCAGTGAGAAGGATCAAATTCACGAATGCTGACTCCTTCACGTAATGGGGAGTGTACTGGCCTGGAAATGAGTTTTGGTAGTATAGTTAATCAGAAAAATCTTTTGAGAGGACAGCTGTTGATTTGTGGCCTATTGAAGGGAAACATACCCAATCTGTGGATCAAACCGACAACCTAGTGGGATAGGGAAAGTGTGCAGTTTGGCCTCTGGAAATTTGATTTGTCTCTTAAATAGGCATATGGCCTGGGAGAAGATACTTAGTGTCTGTGAGCTTTTTTTCCTCATCCTAAAACATGACTGATGACCTTCATCTACTTCATAGCACTGCTGGGGAAACCAAATGAGATATAGTTAGAAAGGGCATAGCACAGTCTGCTTTACAGTTTCTTTGAGAATTTGGCTATATTCTCAATTTGCACCCATAAAGGTGAGGTGCAAATCTAGATCCACATCTTCCTCTGAGTAGGAGCACCTGGTCCAGGTTAGTGGAAAATCAGCCTACAGTTGGAAGGCAGACACTGGAGAGGCTTTGAGCACATGATAGACACTAATAATGAGCAGCCTGTGGGTTGGAGTTGTTCAGCTTAGGGGGAAGTAAATCTATAAGATTGGAAATGTGAAAACCTTTAGCAACAAATGGGGGGAAAGGAAAAAAAAGCCAACAAAGGTTAACATGAGAAAGGACCTAAACATAAAGTGGCAGAGAACTCTTTTGATGAATGGTAATTTTCTTGAGAACAGAGATCAGTGTTCTGCAATTTAAAACTTGGTTTGTAATTATTTAATGAAGGTAGAATGAGAAATCCCCATTTCCTGGGTACTGGCAGTGGGGTTTTCTGCACAGATGCGTCCAGACACTGACATGCTGACAAGATGGGTTATGAACAGCGATTGCATGTGACTTTCCCATGCCACTGTGCTCGTCAGTGTCTGTTCTGACTTTAAGGAAGAGATGATAATTTTTTGAAATCCAGGCTGCCAATGCTTGGAACTTAATTTTTCCCTTGATTCAGTCAGAGAGGACTAGAAATCACTGCCAATGACTAAGGCAGTTTTAGAGGGGATAGGAGAAAGACCTTGCTTGGAATGTGTTGTGTCTACCTCTGGCTGGACGGTGTCTTCGGGACAGCTCAGGATAGAGAAAACTCAGCAGCTTGCAGATGGTACCCATTCCTCCTCACTGGTAATAAAAAACTAATAGGAAGGTCCAAAAACAAAATAATTTATGGAATGACTTTTATATTTCTGGATTTCTATGAAAACCAGGATTATGTCAGGAGTTCGCTTCAAAAGTTTGCCCTGCTCTCTGGTTAGACTCTGGCTAAAGTATCCAATTAACAAGGTAGATCTGATTACCCAGGTGCTCTCCCCTTGGTTATGATAAGCCTTCTTCTTGAACATTTCCATTTATTTATTTATTTATTTATTTGTTTGTTTGTTTGTTTATTTATTTATTTATTTATTTATTTATTTATTTATTTATTTTACCAATTGCCCAACAGCTTGTCAGATAGTGACAGCATTTATATCTTCAAATTCATTTCATGTAAGTCACCTGTTGTACAGAATCAGAAAATGGTAGGGCTGAAGGGCAAAGCAAAAGGTCACCTATTTTATTCCTCTACCTTTGTGCAGTCCATGGAGTGACCCAAATGCAATACTCATGTTAATTACACTTTTTCTGCTGAGTTTGGTTGTATGCCATTTCCTGCCTCTGTCCCTCAGCTGCAAATTCTATAGGGCGACATTTGTTTCATTGATAATGCTAACTACTGCCGTAATGTTATCTAATAAAACATGATCTGATTTTGTGATTGAAATGGCAGATGCTACTGTTATCTGATTTCTTTCTAAAGATAAATTTGGCTTCTTTCTAATCCTCTCTGCTTTGATTTTGCTAACATCCTGAGGTCAACTTGCTACTCATGAGTGAGTGTATCCTGTCAGTATATAAAGAATGTTCAGGGACTGGGGACGAGTGGGGACCCAGGACTTCTGGACTTCATTACTTCCTTTTTGGTTCCTTTCCATTAAATGTGCTTTTGATAATACTTTTTCCATTGGAGAAAAGCAAAGGTGGAGCTAAGAGCCAACTGCAGCATTTCTTTTCTAAGGAGAAGCTCACCCAGACCTAAGTTTCCTACATTACAGTGAAGTTAAGCTGATGACCCAGGCCCCTCCGGCATCTCTGCAACCTCCATGGAGGTCGGAAAAGGCCAGCTGAGGGGCGCCTGGGTGGCTCAGGTGGTTAAGCGACCAACTCTTGATTTCATCTTAGGTACTATCTCACAGTACGTGGGTGGGTTCGAGCCCCACATCATGTTCTGTGCTGACAGTACAGAGCCTGACTGGAATTCTCTCTTTCCCTCTCTCTGCCCCTCTCATGCTCTCTCTCAAAAAATAGGTAAAATAAAACTAAAAGAAAAAAAAAAAAGAAAAAAAAAAGGCCAGCTGAGCTCTTTTTGCCTCTAACGTTTAGACAACTCACCCAGTTTTCAACATGCTACAGTCTAGCTGCAAATAAGGTGCAGATGGCAGTGCTTTTGTTGGTCAAGTGTGAGACTGTCCCATAGCTCCAGGAGCTTCTAATCGTAATATGTGTAAAAATATAAATGATATATAATAAATTTAATTATGTAAATTAAATTTATTATGTTTTGCAAATATATAAAATAGATATAGAATAGAAGTATATATAAAATCCTTATATATAAACTTACACATTTTAGTAACATTTTAGAAATATATATATATATATATTTATTTTTTTTTTTTTGAGAGAGGGCACAGATGAGCAAGGGGCAGAGAGAGAGAGAGAGAGAGGGAGAGAGAGAGAGTCCTATGGGGAGCAGAGAAAGAGAGAGAGAAGTGGGGGGAGCTCGTGCTTATTGAATCGGGGCTCGTGTTCACCCAAATTGGTACTTGAGCTCACGAACCGTGAGATCATGACCTGAGCCAAAGTCAGATGCTATTGGTTGAGCCATCCAGGAGCCCTAAGAAATATATATTTTTATAAAATTGTTGTTGTTTTTTAATCAGTGGAATAAACACAAATAGCATTACAGAACTGCATTCAAGAAGCAGACCGGCTGTTATTAAGATGAAAGAGCCTCTCTCATCTAATCTTTCCAGAAGTTTAGAATTAGCCTGTTATGTACCCATATTTGTGTGTGTGTGTGTGTGTGTGTGTGTGTGTGTGTGTGTGTGTGTGTGTGAGAGAGAGAGAGAGAGAGAGAGAGAGATTCTTCATACACTACCTTATAATTTAATAATTAGCATCTTCCCCAGTGATGGAATAGAGAGATTGCTCATTAGGTCTGCAGATGGGACTATGCTGGGAAAGCTAACACCATACAACATTAGTTAATTTCAGAGCTGCACAAAGCAATGGAGAAGTAGATGAGACTGTCACTAAGGGTGGAAATCAGGTTGGATCATGAATGTGGAATAAAAGCTTTGCAGGGAGAGAGCTAGGAAATTTTAAATGATGAAGTGGAATCAGTTTTCAGAAATAGAGATTTTAGGAAAATACTCTTTAGCGAAAATTGAGAAGAACAAGGAAAACCTTTATCCTTCTAAGATAATAAGGCTTGAGTAAAATTGCTCAAAAATATTAAGAGTGTCTGAATAATAAAAGATCAACTGAAAACAGATGACTGGATCACATCTTATAATGGGAAGGTAGAAGTCACCTAAATCAGGAAATAATGTACTTGATTTGCATGAAAAATTAGATTATTATTTAGATGTATACTTTGCTTGCCTACTATATGGCCCCCTTTAAGACATTTCTCATATTGTAAACAAAGTGATCTTTTGTTTTTTGTTTTTTTTTTTTAAATCTTTTTTTAACGTTTATTTATTTTTGAGACAGAGAGAGACACAGCATGAATGGGGGAGGGGTAGAGAGAGAGGGAGACACAGAGTTGGAAGCAAGCTCCAGGCTCTGAGCCATCAGCCCAGAGCCTGACGCGGGGCTTGAACTCGCGGACCACGAGATTGTGACCTGAGCCGAAGTCGGACGCTTAACCGACTGAGCCACCCAGGCGCCCCAGATCTTTTGTTTTTTTAAGGTTTTTATTTTTAATTAAATTTAGATTTATAAAAAATATTCAAAAATAAAAATGTTCCATATAAACTTTACCTAGATTTCCCAAATCTTAACATTTTACTGTATTTATTTATTATTTTCTCTTTTCCTTCCTTCTTTCCTTCCTTCCTTCCTTCCTTCCTTCCTTCCTTCCTTCCTTCCTTCTTTCCTTCCTTCCTTCCCTGCCTTTTCCTCTTTCCTTCCTTTCTTCCCTCTCTGCCCCCCTTCCTTCTCTCTCTTCCTCCCTCCCTCCTTCCTTCCTTCCTCCCTCTTTTTCTTTCTTTTTATTTTTATACATTTAGAGGGAACTTTTTTTTTTTTAAGTGAATTTTCAACGTTTATTTATTTTTTTTTGGGACAGAGAGAGACAGAGCATGAATGGGGGAGGGGCAGAGAGAGAGGGAGACACAGAATCAGAAACAGGCTCCAGGCTCTGAGCCATCAGCCCGGAGCCTGACGCGGGGCTCGAACTCACGGACCGCGAGATTGTGACCTGGCTGAAGTCGGACGCTTAACCGACTGCGCCACCCAGGCGCCCCTAGAGGGAACTTTTTAAGAGTAAATTGCAAACGTTGTACATCTTTATCCTCTAAACACCTCAGTGTGTATTTCTTAAAAATGAGAAATTTTACATAACCATGGTATGATGATTAAAATCAGAAACAAAAATATAATACTATTTATAGATTCTGATCAAAATTTTCAGTTTTCCATTAATATCTTTGTAGTAAAATATGTCCTCCTCCCCCCCGGTTCAGAATCCAATCCATGATTACAAATGACATTTAACTGTCATCTGAGTAATCTTCTTAAAAAGTTAAATGTTAGTATCACTACCTAGCTAAACATCCTATGATTATTTTATACTCTTCTTAAGATAAAAATAAAACATTCATGGCTAAGGCTTATATTCAGCTGTTATGCAATCCTAAGATCATATCGATTTGTTAATGGCTCTTATGATTCTCTTGAGTTTATTCAGATTGGCTGCTGTCTGTGCCAGAAGGTTGTTAAATGTTTGCAGTATTACTCCTGACTGTGTATCATAAGACCCTACTTTTCTTTCCAGATTCATATTTTGCCATTCACTCCCAAGTTGTCTTTGCTTCATTCAGACTTGCCATGAAATGTGAAGGGGCTTAAGTTTTATGCTACTTGAAAGCTAATGATGCAGTCTGCTACAGTTTCATGGATGCTAGCAGAAGACACAGGATTCTTGGATCAGAGACAAAGGATATTATTGTGCACAGCACAGCACAGCAGGAAGAGTCTTGTTCGCTTTGGTTTCTCATGATTCCAAGTCCCATGAGGGTGATGTGGATGGAGGCCCAGGTAGATGCCTTGTACATAATGGGTCTATGTCACTGATGAACAATGAACTTAGGAAACCCTGGATCTTATAAATAGGCTACTAGAAACTTGTCCATCTTTGACCTAGAGGAAGGTATTTGTATTAGTCCAGTCAGAAAACAAATATGTTTTTTCCTCCAGGGAGAGACACTATCTCTGTCTTCCATGGTTGTTGCTATACAAACATTCTTGGAAAGATAGTCCAGCACAATAGTTGATACAGGATGTCCATAAGAACCATGGGGAATTGTCTTTCAACCATACTGGGCATCTTTCGGTTTCTCTAATGGACTGTGCTCCTTCCAAGTGCCATTACAGGTGTCATTTTTCTTTTGGAAACATTTTCCCCTCCTTCCTCTGACTCATCTAATTAATGTCTCATCCTTCTTTAAGTCTCTTACATTCATGATTTTTCTTCAGTCTCCCAGACGAAACTCAGTTCTCCTATAGATCACTGTACATTTCATTAAGGAGACTTATCATACTCTGTGATTTATGTTAGTGTAAATATTTTATTAGTGTCCGTCTCTAATAGTAGACATCATTCTGTAAATGTCAGGGACTGTCCTTGTTGCTTGACTTGAATCTCCAAGATCTAGCACAGTAACTGACACGTGGGAGAACACTCAATAAATATTTGTGGAGTGAGAAAAAAAGTATGTGTCAGGCATGTAGTATTTATTTTTAAAATTTTTTAATTTTTTTTTTTTAGTTTATTTTTTGAAAGACAGAGAGAGAGCACAAGTAGGGGAGGGACAAAGAGAGGAAGAGAGAGAATCCCAAGAAGGTTCTGCACTGGCAGTGCAGAGCCCACACAGGACTTGAACCCATGAACCAGGAGATCATGATATGAACAGACAAGAATCTGACACTCAACCGACTGAGCCACCCCAGGTGCCCCAGGCATGTAATATTTAAGTTAGTAAGGCCTGTGGTTACATAGTCTTTTAGCAATTATTCCAGAGTTTTTTAAATGTTTGATTTTGTGAAATCACTTGCAATTAATGAGAGTTTGGTCTATTTCTTTTTTTTTTTTTTTTTTTCAACGTTTATTTATTTTTGGGACAGAGAGAGAGACAGAGCATGAACGGGGGAGGGGCAGAGAGAGAGGGAGACACAGAATCGGAAACAGGCTCCAGGCTCTGAGCCATCAGCCCAGAGCCTGACGCGGTGCTCGAACTCACGGACCGCGAGATCGTGACCTGGCTGAAGTCGGACGCTTAACCGACTGCGCCACCCAGGCGCCCCAGAGTTTGGTCTATTTCTAATATTCTAATACCTGTGTGTGTGTGTGTGTGTGTGTGTGTGTGTGTGTGTGTGTGTAAATGCAGAGGCTATGATCTCCAGTATAATGATGCAAGTATTAGTGAGAAAGAAGATATCCTTTTTCATTTTGACTAAAAATAAATAGTTCTGATCTTTCATTAGGAATGGTCTTCTAGAGGATAACCTTAAATAAATTATATTTATCATATATAATATGCATATATAATATGCATCATATATGCAACTTTTAAGTGGAAGCATATACTCAAAAACATCAAATTTGAAATTTATTTCCCTTCAATATGTAATATTAATTTACATGCCCATATATTAACTAAATACTATAGAAAAGCCTGTATATCTAAAAAAAGGTATCAATCTAATAATAATTGGTGGTGGTATGTTAAAATGTCCATATTATTTAAGATTAGGTTTATATACAATAAAACCCAGTTACATTTTTTTTAAGTTTATTTATTTATTTTGAGAGAGAGAAGGCAAGCGGCAGGGAGAGAAAGGGAGAGAGAGAATCCCAAGCAGGCTCCAAATGGTTAGCGCAGAGCCTAATGCAGGGCTTGATCCCACAAACCTGAGATCATGACCTGAGGTGAAATCAAGAGTTGGATACTTAACTGACTGAGCCACCCAGGCACCCCAGACCCTGTTATTTTTAACACTACCAGAGAATCGGTATATATCTTTGGAGCATTAATGTATAAATTTTCTTTTATAAAGATATATATAGCATTATAATCCTATAATCTAGACATTTTAAGGATGGTATGATACATTGCATGATTATTTTGAATTTCTAGATAAATTTATTTTTCTGCATCTTTTAAGCATGCATTAACATGTAGTTTATTATTCATAATTTGAAATTATATATATTGAAACGATGTATATGAATTTATAAGTTAAAATTTTAAAGCACTTGTTATAATGGGTTTGGATACACACATCACAATGCTAATGCTGCATTTTGAACTTGTAATTAATTTTTTAGTTTAATTTTTTTAAATTTACATCCAAATTAGTTAGCATATAGTGCAACAATAATTTCAGGAGTAGATTCCTTAATGCCCTTTACCTTAATGCCATTTACCTTAATGCCCATCCCCCCTCCCACAACCCCTCCAGTAACCTTCTGTTTATTCTCCATATTTATGAGTCTCTAATGTTTTGTCCCCCTGCCTGTTTTTATATTATTTTTGTTTCTCTTCCCTTATGTTCATCTGTTTTTTTTTTTTAATTTTTTTTTCAACGTTTATTTATTTATTTGGGACAGAGAGAGACAGAGCATGAAGGGGGAGGGGCAGAGAGAGGGAGACACAGAATCGGAAACAGGCTCCAGGCTCTTAGCCATCAGCTCAGAGCCTGACGCGGGGCTCGAACTCACGGACTGCGAGATCGTGACCTGGCTGAAGTCGGACGCTTAACCGACTGCGCCACCCAGGCGCCCCTATGTTCATCTGTTTTGATCAAACTGGCTAGTGGTTTACCAATTTTGTTAATGCTTTCAAATAACCATCTTCTGGTTTCATTGAGAACATTTAATTTATAATTGATAAACATTTATAAATATTGTACTTGAAAGTGAAAATCGTTTTTTCCCCACACATTGAATAGATGTTATTTTTTTAAATATTAAATTTATTGTCAAATTGGTTTCCATACAACACGCAGTGTTCATTGCAACAGGTGCCCTCCTCAGTGCCCATCACCCACCCTCCCCTCCCTCCCATCCCCCATCAACCCTCAGTTTATTCTCAGTTTTTAAGAGTCTCTTATGGTTAGGCTCCCTCCCTCTCTAACTTTTTTTTCCCCTTTCCCTCCCCCATGGTCTTCTGTTAAGTTTCTCAGGATCCACATAAGAGTGAAAATATATGGTATCTGTCTTTCTCTGTATGACTTATTTCACTTAGCATGGCACTCTCCAGTTCCATCCACATTGCTACAAAAGGCAATATTTCATTTCTTTCTCATTGCCAAGTAGTATTCCATTGTGTATATAAACCGTAGTTTCTTTATCCATTCATCAGTTGATGGACATTTAGACTCTTTCCATAATTTGGCTACTGTTGAAAATGCTGCCATAAACACTGGGGTACAAGTACCCCTATATATCAGCACTCCCGTATCCCTTGGGTAAATTCCTCTTACACCATTCACAAAAATAAACTCAAAATGATCAAGGACCTGAATGTGAGACAGGAAACCATCAAAACCCTAGAAGAGAAAGCAGGAAAAAACCTCTCTGACCTCAGCTGCAGCAATTTCTTACTTGACACATCTGCAAAGGCAAGGGAATTAAAAGCAAAAATGAACTATTGGGATCTCATGAAGATAAAAAGCTTCTGCACTGCAAAGGAAACAATCAATAAAACTAAAAGGCAACCAACAGAATGGGGAAAGATATTTGCAAATGACATACCAGAATAGATGTTATTTTGAATCATAAATTCAACCTGTCTCTTAGGATACTACCCCAGAAGTAAGTTGAAAATCTTGTCCTTCTTAGAAATACACTTGAATGAGTTTCAGCTGAATATATTAGATAGATACAGCTTATTAAAAAAAATTTAATGTTTTTTTATTATTTTGAGAGACAGAATGTGAGCAGGGGAGTGGTAGAGAGAGAGGGAGACACAAATCTGAAACTGGCCTCAGGATCTGAGCTGTCAGCACAGAGCCCGATGTGGGGCTTGAACTCACACACCTTGAGATCATGACCTGAGCTGAAGTCGGACACTTATCCAACTGAGCCACCCAGATGCCCCGATGCAGCTTATTTTAAAAACACACAGCACTTATATAATACAGGTAGTACATTGTGAATTTATGTCAAAAGTATGACATATTTTGCAAATAAAACTAAAGAATTAAAATGAGAAGAAGAAGGGAAATAATAAAGATCAGAACATAAATAAATGAGTTGGAGACCAAAAAAAAAAATGCATAGAAAAAAATCAGTAAAACCAAGAGCTGCTTCTATGAAAAAAAAAGATGAACAAAATTGACCCTTAGCCAGACTCATCAAGAATAAAAGAGAAAAAAACCCAAATAAATAAAAAAGGAGAGAGAAGTAACAGCTGAAACTATGGAAATACAAAGGATTGTAAGGGAATATTATGAAAGTTATATGCTAACAAACTGGATAACCTGGGAGAAATAGATAAATTCCTAGAGATACACAAAACTGATCGAGGAAGAAATAGAAAATCTGAACAGAAATTACAAGTAGTGAAATTGAATCAGTTATCAATAAACTGCCAAAAAATAAAAGTCCAGGACCAGATGGATTCACAGGTGAATTCTACCAGACATTTAAAGGAAAGTTAGTATCTATTCTCTGAAACTATTCCAAAAAAACAGAAGAGGAAGGAAAGCTTTCAAATACATTCTATGAGGTCAGCATTACCCTGATATCAAAACCAGACAAAGATACCACACACACGCACACACACACACACACACGCACACACACACACACACCCAAAAAAACCTTAGAGAAAATGTTTGTCAACTTACTTGTTTGTCCTTACAAGGTTTAACCTTTAAGAATGAGGCTGAAAAACATTTTTTAAGAAACAAAAACTGAGAGAGGTGCCTGACTGGCTCAGTCTGCAGAGCATGTGATTCTTGATCTCAGGAGTGTGAATTTAAGCCCCATTTTAGTTGAAGAGATTACTTAAAAAAATATTAAAGGGGTGTCTGGGTGGCTCAGGTGGTTAAACATCTGACTCTTGATTTCAGCTCAGGTCATGATCTCACAGTTTGTAGGATCGAGCCCCATATAAGGCTCTGCTCTGACAGTTTGGAGCCTGCTTAAGATTCTCTCTGTCTTCATCTCTCTCTGCCTCTTCTTTCCGTGTGCTCTCTCTCTCTTAAAATAAATAAGCATTAAAAAATAAATAAAATCTAAAAAAAACCCACAGAATTTAGCAACACAGAGATTTACTATGGGAACATTTATAAAATGAACTTCAAGAAGAAAAGTGAACCCAGAAAAAAGTCTGATATGGAAGAAGAAATGATGGGCAAAGACATTGACAAACATGTAGATGAATGTAAAGTAACATTGCCCCTAGTAGTAATGATGATGTACCAGCCATGAAAATTCACCTTGCAGATCTCCTATAACAGAGAACATGACTAACCAATAGCTCTAGTTTCTGCACTGTGAAATCCAACTTTATATTTACTCTGAGGTCACTGTTTCCATGTGCTCTTCCCAACCAATGAGTGAGTGCATAGAAATACCAAGGCAGGTCTACTCGTGAGAAATACAGAATAACTTTGTAGGAGGTATTTGGCTTACAGGCTCCCATGGCACTTTAGAATGCTATAACTCAACTTTCTTTCCTTTACATCTTCACTCACTACGAAATTTGCTTCATGGTCTGGTAGCTTTCCTAAACTCTCACTTTCTCTAAAAGAGATTTCCCCTAATAAAATCCATGCTCATTTAATCTATCCTGGTGCCTGCGTCTTGAGGACTTAGACTAACAATACTATTGTCTAATTTGTGGGGTTAACAACAATGTCAGTTAGGCAGAAGCCAAAGAAAAAAGCAGACATGAGTCATACAGAAAACAAATAGCAAAATGGTAGACATAAATTTAACCTTATTAGTAATTGAACCAAACTCTCTATCAAAAAGTAAAGTGTACAGGGGCATCTGGGTGGCTCAGTTGGTTGAGGGTCTGACTCTTGATTTTGGCTGGAAGCCCTGAGTTGGGCTCCTTGCTGAGTGTGGAGCCTTCTTGAGATTCTCTCCCTCCCCCATCTCTCTGTCTCTCTCCCTCTCTGCCTGTCTGCCCAACTCATGCTCTCTCTCTCTCTCTCTTAAAAAAAAAAGCGAGGATTATCAATCAGGATAAAAAAGAAAAATCTAATTATATGCTTTCTGTATGAGACAGGTTAAAAGATACACAAAGGTAGAAAATAAAATGATAAAAAAATTTAAATGACATAAACAGTAACCATGAGAGAACTGGAATGGTTGCATTAGTATTATAAATAGAATTTAATGTAAGAAATAATTACTAGAGACAAAGAAGGACATTTCATTATGCTAAAAGACTATATCAGCAAGATAGAACATTATAAATGTATTTGCATCTTACTACAGAACCCCTAGTATATGAAGCCAAAATTGAGAGTTGAAAAAAATACTATTCAATAGTTATATGTATACCTGTCTTGATAATTATGAAATGTAATTTTTTAAATTTTATTTGGATTTATAAATATAAAAGAACTATACTATTATTGATAAATTTAAATTCCCCCTCTTCAATTCCATTGCCTTTTTCCCTCAGAGACATCTATGAAAAATTTAGTTTATATCTTTTCAGCTCATGGTTTTCCTACATGTATATATAACCTAAAACCTTAGATTCCTTGTTTTTTAATAATGCATGTAAATGTCATACTACACATATCTTTTTGCAGCCATTTATTTCACTTAAATCTGTCACCATTCTGGTACATATAGATTGATTTCATTCAGATAAATACATTGAATAAATGTACATTTTATTTGCCTACTGATGAAAAATAATCCTCATTAAATCAGTATTACCTAATAGTAGTTAGAGAAGTTTTAAGAAAATAATGGATGCTTATGTTTTATTGGAAATAAACTCTAATCCCGTTTCAAACATATTTTGTAAGGATCTTTTTCATAACCTTTTAAAGATTGCTGATGTTTGATGTTGAGTTCTGCTCTTGGTCTGCTGCTACCATGAGGTCTACCTGAATGTCAGAAATCTCCTCCTCCCCTGAAAAGCCAAGAAAATTCTTTTGGAGGGTTTTTTTTAGTAAGTCCATATATGCTAAACAAAGCCTATGATTTTGATATTAATGAAGTATTAAGGTATGGTGCTTGCTGAATTTTGGTTGGTAAATATTTACCCTTTCCCTTCAGTGAAATTCTAAGTGAATCAGCAAGTTTTTTTGTTTTTTTGTTTTTTATTCTAAATCTGTAGTCCTTTTTGTCATAAAACTGTTACTGGTCAATTGCCATTACATTTTCAGTGTAAAACACCAAGATTTTACAAAGATGAGGCATCACTTATATGTGTTTCTTTGGGCAGAGTTTCTGTAAGAAAAATACTTAGACATCAACTTGTTGGGTCATGTAGGGTTTAAGTATTTTGGATTTTTCTGGATGCTGCCAAATCGCTGTCCTAGAGCTATTCTTTAAAAAAAAAATTTTTTTAATGTTTATTTATTTTTATTTTATTTTTGGGACAGAGAGAGACAGAGCATGAACGGGGGAGGGGCAGAGAGAGAGGGAGACACAGAATCGGAAACAGGCTCCAGGCTCCGAGCCATCAGCCCAGAGCCTGATGCGGGGCTCGAACTCCCGGACCGCGAGATCGTGACCTGGCTGAAGTCGGACGCTTAACCGACTGCGCCACCCAGGCGCCCCTAAAAAAATTTTTTTTAAATGTTTGTTTATTTTTGAGAGAGGGAGAGAGAGAGAGAGCATGAGCAGGGGAGGGGCAGAGGGTGAAGGAGACAGAATCCAAAGCAGGCCCAAGTTCTTAGCTGTCAGCACAAACCCGACGCAGGACTAAAACTCACAAACCTAATTGTGAGATCATGACCTGAGCCAAAGTCGGACACTCAACCGACTGAGCCACACAGGCACCCCATGTCTTAGAGCTATTCTGATGTCCTATTTAATGAATGAGTTCCCTTTACCTACCACTCTTGCCAGCAATTGGTAATGTCAGGTATTTAATCTGTTTGGTGAAAGTAGTATCTCCTTGTTGTTTTCATTTACATTTACATGATTATTTGTGACATTGTTCTCTGTTTTGTTTCATTGATCTGTCTATTCTTACACAACTAATACAACTTTAATTCCTATAACTTTATAATAAATTTTGATATTGGTAGAAGCTTACGTTCTATCATGTAATGCTGCCTCAATATCCTACTTTTTACTTTTACTTAGCTCTTTCCAGTATCTTATCTTTGTAAAATCTTATAAATTCTGGAGGTTAAGGAATGTTTATTAGGCACCATTTGCATCCTATATATGGGTTAATTTCTGTTTCATCTTTATTAGCACTTACTAAATGGTAATACATATAACAGGTAAATGAAATGAGTCAATCAGTGCGGTAGCAGATGTCTTCCTCAGTCAGTGGGTGAGTGAAAGGTTTCATTAGACAGTGGCCTTGCCCTATGCATTAGTTCACTCTTTCTTATTGCACCCGCACCTGGCACCTGCTTTATGGGCCCTCTCCTAGCTGTATCAACGTTCCTAGAAAGAGTGCTATGAAAGTTCTTCCCTGAGTTCTTCCTTTAGTTTCTGGAAGAACATTCCACTGGGTCTTCTTTGCCCCAGAGTTGAGATAGTATTATGGATGGATTAGGACAGGGAGGAATAATTTCTACGATGGTGCATAGCACTGGGTATGTGCTCCCTGCACATTAGACAAGGTGCAAGGAAAATGATGAATAATAATAGTAGTAATGGGAGCTAAGGGAAAGCTGGACACAAAAACAATAGCAATAAATGACAATAATTATAATAGCATTATCATTTTATATTTCCTTTAATTATTTTTTGCTAGTGGATTTAATCCTTTATTTTGTAATTTATTTTTAATTTAATTTATTTTTTTTAATTTACATCCAAATTAGTTAGCATATAGTGCAACAATGATTTCAGGAAGTAGATTCCTTAGTGCCCCTTACCCATTTGGCCCATTCCCCCTCCCACAACCCCTCCAGTAACCCTCAGTTTGTTCTCCATATTTATGAGTCTCTTCTGTTTTGTCCCCCTGCCTGTTTTTATATTATTTTTGTTTCTCTTCCCATATATTCATCTGTTTTGTCTCTTAAAGTCCTCATATGAGTGAAGTAATATGATTTTTGTCTTTTTCGACTAATTTCACTTAGCATAATACCCTCCAGTTCCATCTACATAGTTGCAAATGGCAAGATTTCATTCTTTTTGATTACTGAGTAATACTCCATTATATATATATATATATATATATATATATATATATATATATATATACACACCACATCTTTTTTCTTTTTACATTCATTAATTGAATTTATTATTTTGAAAAAAAATTACAAACCTACAGAAAAGCTTATATGACAATAAATCCCCCTATACTTACTTTCTTTCTTTCTTTTTTTTTTTTTTATTATGAAATTTATTGTCAGATTGGTTTCCATACAACGACCAGTGCTCATCCCAACAGGTGCCCTCCTCAATACCCATCACCCACCCACCCTTCCCGCCCACCCCCCATAAACCCTTAGTTTGTTCTCAGTTTTTGGGAGTCTCCTATGTTTTGGCTCCCTCCCTCTCTAACTTTTATTTTTTCCTTCCCCTCCCCCGTGGTCTTTGATAAGTTTCTCAGGATCCACATAGGAGTGAAAACATATGGAATCTGTCCTTCTCTGTATGACTTATTTTACTTAGCATAACACTCTCTAGTTCTATCCGTGTTGCTACAAAAGGCCATATTTCATTCTTTCTCATTGCCATGTAGTATTCCACTGTGTATATAAACCACAATTTCTTTATCCATTTGTCAGTTGATGGACATTTAAGCTCTTTCCATAGTTTGCCTATTGTTGAGAGTGCTGCTATAAACATTGGGGTACAAGTGCCCCTATGCATCAGTACTCCTGTAGCAATGCTACTGCTGGGTTATAGGGTAGGTCTATTTTTAATTTTTTGAGGAACCTCCACACTGTTCTCCAGAGTGGCTGTACCAGTTTGCATTCCCACCAACAGTGCAAGAGGGTTCCCATTTCTCCACATCCTCTCCAGCATCTGTAGTCTCCTGATTTGTTCATTATAGCCACTCTGACTGGCGTGAGGTGATATCTGAGTGTGGTTTTGATTTGTATTTCCCTGATGAGGAGTGATGTTGAGCATCTTTTCATGTGCCTGTTGGCCATCTGGATGTCTTCTTTAGAGAAGTGTCTGTTCATGTTTTCTGCCCATTTCTTTACTGGATTATTTGTTTTTCGGGTGTGGAGTTTGGTGAGCTCTTTATAGATTTTGGATACTAGCCCTTTGTCTGATATGTCATTTGCAAATATCTTTTCCCATTCCATTGGTTGCCTTTAGTTTTGTTGATTGTTTCCTTTGCAGTGCAGAAGCTTTTTATCTTCATGAGGTCCCAATAGTTCATTTTTGCTTTTAATTCCCTTGCCTTTGGGGATGTGTCAAGTAAGAAATTGCTGTGGCTGAGGTCAGAGAGGTTTTTCCCTGCTTTCTCCTCTAGGGTTTGATGGTTTCCTGTCTCACCTTCAGGTCCTTTATTCATTTTGAGTTTATTTTTGTGAATGATGTAAGAAAGTGGTCTAGTTTCATTCTTCTGCATGTTGCTGTCCAGTTCTCCCAGCACCATTTGTTAAAGAGACTGTATTTTTTCCATTGGATATTCTTTCCCGCTTTGTCAAAGATTAGTTGGCCATACTTTTGGGGGTCTAGTTCTGGGGTTTCTATGCTATTCCATTGGTCTATATGTCTGTTTTTGTGCCAATACTATGCTGTCTTGATGATTACAGCTTTGTAGTAGAGGCTAAAGTCTGGGATTGTGATGCCTCCTGCTTTGGTCTTCTTCAAAATTACTTTGGCTATTCGGGGCCTTTTGTGGTTCCATACAAATTTTAGGGTTGCTTGTTCTAGCTTTGAGAAGAATGCTGGTGCAATTTTGATTGGGATTGCATTGAATGTGTAGATAGCTTTGGGTGGTATTGACATTTTAACAATATTTATTCTTCCAATCCATGAGCACAGAATGTTTTTCTATTTCTTTATATCTTCTTCAATTTCCTTCATAAGCATTCTGTAGTTTTCAGCGTACAGATCTTTTACATCTTTGGTCAGGTTTATTCCTAGGTATTTTATGCTTCTTAGTGCAATTGTGAATGGGATCAGTTTCTTTGTCTTTCTGTTGCTTCATTATTAGTATATAAGAATGCAACTGATTTCTGTACATTGATTTTGTATCCTGCGACTTTGCTGAATTCATGTATCAGTTCTAGCAGACTTTTGGTGGAGTCTGTCGGGTTTTCCATCTACAGTATCATGTTATCTGCAAAAAGTGAAAGCTTAACTTCATCTTTGCCAATTTTGATGCCTTTGATTTCCTTTTGTTGTCTGATTGCTGATGCTAGAACTTCCAACACTATGTTAAACAACAGCGGTGAGAGTGGACATCCCTGTTGTGTTCCTGATCTCAGGGAAAAAGCTCTCAGTTTTTCCCCATTGAGGATGATGTTAGCTGTGGGCTTTTCATAAATGGCTTTTATGATGTTTAAGTATGTTCCTTCTATCCCGACTTTCTTGAGGGTTTTTATTAAGAAAGGATGCTGAATTTTGTCAAATGCCTTTTTCTGCATCGATTGACAGAATCATATGGTTCTTATCTTTTATTTTATTAATGTGATGTATCACATTGATTGATTTGTGAATGTTGAACCAGCCCTGCATCCCAGGAGTGAATCCCACTTGATCATGGTGAATAATTCTTTTTATATGCTGTTGAATTTGATTTGCTAGTGTCTTATTGAGAATTTTTGCATCCATATTCATCAGGGATATTGGCCTGTAGTTCTCTTTTTTTACTGGGTCTCTGTCTGGTTTAGGAATCAAAGTAATGCTGGCTTCATAGAATGAGTCTGGAAGTTTTCCTTCCCTTTCTATTTTTTGGAATAGCTTGAGAAGGATAGGTATTATCTCTGCTTTAAATGTCTGGTAGAATTCCCCTGGGAAGCCATCTGGTCCTGGACTCTTATTTGTTGGGAGATTTTTGATAACTGATTCAATTTCTTCGCTGGTTATGGGTCTGTTCAAGCTTTTTATTTCCTCCTGTTTGAGTTTTGGAAGTGTGTGGGTGTTTAGGAATTTGTCCATTTCTTCCAGGTTGTCCAGTTTGTTGGCATATAATTTTTCATAGTATTCCCTGATAATTGCTTGTATTTCTGAGGGATTGGTTGTAATAATTCTATTTTCATTCATGAGTTTATCCATTTGGGTCATCTCCCTTTTCTTTTTGAGAAGCCTGGCTAGAGGTTTATCAATTTTGTTTATTTTTTCAAAAAACCAACTCTTGGTTTCATTGATCTGCTATACAGTTTTTTTTTTTAGAATCTATATTGTTTATTTCTGCTCTGATCTTTATTATTTCTCCTGCTGGGTTTAGGGTGTCTTTGCTGTTCTGCTTCAATTTCCTTTAGGTGTGCTGTTAGATTTTGTATTTGGGATTTTTCTTGTTTCTTGAGATAGGCCTGGATTGCAATGTATTTTCCTTTCAGGACTGCCTTTGCTGCATCCCAAAGCATTTGGATTGTTCTATTTTCATTTTCATTTGTTTCCATATGTTTTTTAATTTCTTCTCTAATTGCCTGGTTGACCCATTCATTCTTTAGTAGGGTGGTCTTTAACCTCCATGCTTTTGGAGGTTTTCCAGACTTTTTCTTGTGGTTGATTTCAAGCTTCAGAGCATTATGGTCTGAAAGCATGCATGGTATGATTTCAATTCTTGTATACTTATGAAGGGCTTTTCTGTGACCCATTATGTGATCTATCTTGGAGTATGTTCCATGTGCACTTGAGAAGAAAGTATATTCTGTTGCTTTGGGATGCAGAGTTCTAAATATATCTGTCAAGTCCATCTGATCCAGTGTATCATTCAGGACCCTTGTTTATTTATTGATGTGTGTCTAGATGATCTATCCAATGTTGTAAGTGGAGTATTAAAGTCCCCTGAAATTACCACATTCGTATCAATAAGGTTGCTTATATTTGTGATTAATTGTTTTATATATTTGGGGGCTCCCGTATTTGGCGCATAGACATGTATAATTGTTAGCTCTTCCTGATGGGTAGACCCTGTAATTATTATATAATGCCCTTCTGCATCTCTTGTTACAGCCTTTAATTTAAAGTCTAGGTTGTCTGATATAAGTATGGCTACTCCAGCTCTCTTTTGACTTCCAGTAGCATGATAGATAGTTCTCCATCCCCTCACTCTGAATCTGAAGGTGTCCTCAGGTTTTTTTTTTTTTTTTTTTAAGGAGGCCGTCTGTCAGATTTATTTATTCCTACTCAACATAACCCCAGAACACAGGAGCAACTCTGTACATCTCTAGAAACTCACAGCTAGCTCCGAAACAATAGAAATTGTAAACTACAAAAGATGAGGTGTATTCAGCAAATATAAAGGGGTACTTTAGGCTGTGTCAAACGTTTAACAGACTATTTACAGGCCCAGATGTAGGCTCAGATCTCGCCAGCCTCCTTCTTCTCCGATCTCCGTGAAGCTGTCTTGCCGTTGGAGCTCTCCAGCCTCCAGTCAGCGGCCCCTCACTCACTGCGTCCATGCTCCCAAGACTCCTCCCTTGACGCCCGCTCTCTGGAGAACTTGTATTTCGCACTCCGGTCCCTGGAAGCCCGGCGGTGGCCCCGGCTGTGGCTCCGGGAACGGCTGCGGTGGCGCCGGTGTCTGTCTCGGGACCGGGACCGGGATGACTTCCGTCTCTCCCTGGAGGTAGATCTTGACCTCCTCCGACGCCGGTCCCGGGAGCGCGACCCCCTGCGATCTCTGGTTCTTGAACCAGACCTCCTGCTCAGCTGCTCCTCCCACTCCCTCTCCTCTCTCCTCCTCAGTCGATCCTGATTCCTCTTCTCCTGCTTTTCAGCCACAGTTTACCTCAATTGATCAAGCTTCTCTCGAATCTGAATGAACCCCAAGTGTAACTTGCCCCCGAAGTGGTCTGCAAGGCGACGGTCATTGTCGTGGAGACCAAGGTAGGCTGAACAGACCTCACAGACGCGCAGCTTCTGCTGTTGAAAACTGGAAGCGGGCATGGAATTTCTGTATTCTTCCTCAGCTTCTTTTTTCTTTGCACGGACTTTTTCCACTTCCATAAGAATTTTCTGGGATTCATCAACATTTCCTTCAGCTCCCAGCTGCTCAGCTTTAGCAAGAAGTTTTCCGATTTCTTCATTCAACTCATGTACTTTTTCTGCCTTCGCAGAAACTTCTGCACTGATCTCCTCCTGCATCTCTGCCAGTCGCTTCTTGGCAAGCTCAGTTCTCCGATCACACTCGGCAATAAAGGACTCCAAGTGATCCATTGCATCTAGTTCAAAAAACAGGTCCCTTTCTTTACTTGCAATCTCATAGTCTGCTCGGAGGGCCAAGTCGTGGATTTTGGTACATTCTCCTAAATCCATGCGCGTCCCAGCCAGGATATCATGGGGGCAGCAGTCCAGAAGGTGACTCTTGCAGACACGGTCATCTGTAAACTTGACCCTCTGTCTGGTTTCGTCTCCGTCCCGGGCCGTGCCCATAAGCTGGTCCAGCAGGGCCCGCATCTGCGCCTGGGCGGACATGATGGCCGGCGAGGGCGGTAGGGATGGCCGCGACGACTCCTCTCAGCGCACGGGCAACGGCGGCGGCAGCGGCGACGAACGCTGGTCGCGTCGGCCTCGAGCCCACTTAGCTCCTTCCCGCCGCGGGGGACGCCGGGAGGCTGTCCTCAGGTTTAAAATGAGTCTCTTGTAGACAGCAAATAGATGGGTCTTGTTTTATTCATTCTGATACCCTATGTCTTTTGGTTGGCACATTTAGTCCATTTACATTCAGTGTTATTATAGAAAGATATAAGTTTAGAGTCATTGAGATGTCTGTAAGTTTTATGCTTGCAGTGATGTCTCTGGTACTTTGTCTCACAGGATCTCCTTTAGGATCTCTTGTAGGGCTGGTTTAGTGGTGATGAATTCCTTCAGTTTTTGTTTGTTTGGGAAGACCTTTATCTCTCCTTCTATTCTAAATGACAGACTTGCTGGATAAAGGATTCTTGGCTGCATTTTTTTTCTGTTCATCATATTGAAGATGTCCTGCCATTCCTTTCTGGCCTGCCAAATTTCAGTAGACAGATCCATCATGAGTCTTATCGGTCTCCCTTTATATGTTAGAGCATGTTTATCCCTAGCTGCTTTAGAATTCTCTCTTTATCCTTGTATTTTGCCAGTTTCACTCTGATATGTCGTGCAGAAGATCAATTCAAGTTACGTCTGAAGGGAGTTCTCTGTGCCTCTTGGATTTCAGTGCCTTTTCCTTCCCCAGTTCAGGGAAGTTCTCAGCTATGATTTCTTCAAGTACACCTTCAGCACCTTTCCCTCTCTCTTCCTCCTCTGGAATACCAATTATGCCTATATTATTTCATGTAATTATGTCACTCAGTTCTCTAAGTCTCTCCTCATACTCCTGGATTTTTTTTTATCTCTTTCTCAGCTTTTTCTTTTTCTGTAATTGTATCTTCTAATTCACCTATTCTCTCCTCTGCCTCTTCAGTCCAAGCTGTGGTCATCTCCATTTTATTTTGCAGCTCATTTATAGGATTTTTTAGCTCCTCCTGGCTGTTCCTTAGTCCCTTGATCTCTGTAGTAATAGATTTTCTGCTGTCCTCTATACTTTTTTCAAGCCCAGTGTTTAATTTTATGACTATTATTTTAAATTCATTTTCTGCTATATTGGTTAAATCGTTTTTGATCAGTTCGTTAGCTGTCGCTACTTCCTGGAGTTTCTTTTGAGGAGAATTCTTCTGTTTCATCATTTTGGATAGTCCCTGGAGTGGCGGGGAACTGCAGGGGTCTTCGTCTGTGCTGTCTAGAATAACTTGAATTGGTGTGCGGGGCTGCAGTCAGACCTGATGTCTGCCCCAGCCCACCGCTGGGGCTACAGTCAGACTGGTGTGTACCTTATCTTCCCCTCTCCCAGGGGCAGGACTCACTGTGGAGTGGTGTGGCCTCTGTCTGGGCTGTTTGCACACTGCCAGTCTTGTGGTACTGCTTCAATGGGATCTGGCATCTTAGCCGGGGTGGATCCACAAGGTGCACAGGGGTGGGATGGGCAGGCTCTGCTTGCTTTGCCTCCATTGGTCTGCTTCGGGAGGGGCCCTGCGGCACCAGGAGGGAGGCAGACCCGTCGGAGGGATATATCTGCAGAAGCACAACTTTGGGTGTTTGCATGGTGGAAGCAAGTTCTGTTACAGGAACTGGTTCCCTTTGGGATTTTGGCTGGGGGATGGGTGAGGGAGATGGTGCTTCTCAGAGCCTTTGTTCCCCACCAAGCTGAGCTCTGTCTTACAGGGCTCAACAACTCTCCCTCCAGCTCTCCTAGCAGAGCTGTTGACTTACAACATTCCAGATGTTAATTCCTGCTGGCTGTCAGAATGGCCCCTCCACTTTTGCAAGCCAGACTGGGGGCTCTGCCTTGCGGGGTGGGCTGGCTGCCCCTCCACTGCCCTAGCTCCCTCCCGCCAGTCAATGTATGGCGCACCGTCTCTCTACCCTTCCCACCCTCTTCCTTTTCTGTGGGCCTCTCATCTATGCTTGGCTCCGGAGAGTCTGTTTTGTTAGTCTTCTGGTGGTTTTCTGGGTAAATTAGGCAGATGCGGGTGGAATCTAAGCGATCTGCAGGACGTGGTGAGCCCAGCGTCCTCCTACGCCGCCATCTTCTCCTGTAATCCCCCTATACCACATCTTCTTTATCCATTCATCCATTGATGGACTTTTGGGCTCTTTCCATACTTTGGCTCTTGTTGATAGTGCCGCTATAAACATTGGGGTGCATGTGTCCCTTTGAAACAGCACACCTGTATCCCATGGATAAATGCCTAGTAGTGCAATTGCTGGGTCATAGGGTAGTTCTATTTTTAGTTTTTTGAGGAACCTCCCTACTGTTTTCCAGAGTGGCTGCACCAGCTTGCATTCCCATGGGGATTTAATCTTTTGGTGTTAAGTATTACTTTCCTTGTTTTCTTTTAACTGCTACAATGATTTGCCCAAGAATGCACAAAGGAACCAGTAACTCAATTTTGATGAAATGCAGAAGATCTGCATTTGAGTCCTGACCCCCACAGTTTCTCCAGTGCAAATGCCCCTTGGAAAGGTGTAACATGCTTTAAATAGCTAATTTAAATAGTGTTAACCCTGAATTTGACACATTGATTCTGCATCATCTTATTAATCAGGACAGCCCATCAGGCATCATCACAACTTTCAAAATAGTACAGAGACTCGCTCAATAGATTAAACCTAGGCGTTTTTAGAAGTTTATAGTTCTTTGTTGTACATTTCCCTCTAGTTCCCAAGTCTGTTTTGTGGGAAAAGGCAAAACTGGCCAGATTTACTTCTTAATTTAGTATCTATGTTTGTTGAGCTGGAGGTGCTGATTTGTTCTGATCTAATCAAATACTTCTAGGTTAAAGGGTTTTCTAGCTGTAAGGACTTTTGTTAAAAACAGACCAAGGCAGATATTACAATAACATTTTTCTTTTTGCCCTAAGTAGTTATCTCTTGGAAATAGAGAATGCTGTATCATTGAGCAAGAGTCACAACTGTCCTAGGCTAAGTGAAGGGCTTGGTAGTGGAGGAATGACTTTCATCCAGAACAATGGGAAAACAAATGTAGGGTCCAGGGAGAGTCCAGGGGAAATCTGAATCTGGATTTCTGAACTGCAGCATGAAGTTGTCAGACAATGCAGTTTCCAGAGGTACCCCTGAAGTTTCTGTGTGAGATGTATTTATAGAGAAGCTTCCTTACTTTCTGTGAATAGCAGGATATTGTGTATGATGGGATAAGGGATCATTTTAAATAAATGTTACAAAAAAGACTTTCTAGAAAGAAGCAAAGATAATGAAGGGGTGTAGGATGAAATTCCCCAAAATGTGCCGCTTTGGCGTAAAGATTATTTCAAGTTAAAAGCAATTAAAACCTAGCAGATACAGGAAAAGCTTTGTTGCCTCCTCCATAAGTGCCTAAATTTACATTGGAAAGGAGAGCCTGCAAAAGGAAGAGAGTTACTCACAGACTCCCTTTACTGAAGGAACTTCTCTGCATAATAGAGCAACTCTGTTTTCCCCCCAATACTCCTTTTCACCTTCTTGGTGATGAGTTTTCTCCCCTTTGGGTCCCCAGATCCCTACCTCTCTCCTTAGCTTATATGAGCTTCCTGTTGCCTCATTGTCTTTGGAATTCATGTCTGTGTGGATTCCTCCTACATATACGTATTAAATTGGATTTTTCTCCTATCAAATCTGTCTCATGTCAATTTGATTCTAAGTCCGGCTAGAAGGACCATGGAACAGAAGAAGGTCTTCCTCCCTGATAATAGCAGTAAGTCACCCTCATGAATATTACCCAGAGAATGGAGAAACCTTCTCACTGCACTGTCATAACAACCAAAGAGCAGTGAGACGTTTGAGCCATCACTTTGCCTGACTGAAATCATCTCTAACTCACTGGCACCCTACCTGTTGGGATATAAATGATTTTGGATTCTTATTAAACTCTGGTTAAAGAAAGTCAAAAAATAAAAACGAAAAAAAAAGATACCATCCTGTATCCAGATTCATTCTTATACAAATAGCCTTAATTACACTAATAACTCAAGACTCTTAGGCCAGTAACAATTAATTAATAATTGCTTTAATTTACCATACATTTAAATGTGTCCCTATACATAAATTTTACAAAGTATACAAGTACTATAATTTATGAGGTTAAGTTTTATTTAACAGGCTGTTTAGTGTAATTGGTTTTCTAGTATCAACATTCCAATGGAATATATTCTACAATGCAGTCCAAGGATCATTTATGCCCTATGCTTCATCATTCCTAAAAGGTTTACATTCTAAATATGCTAGTGTCTAGAATATACTGTTTTGGGAAGGAAAAAAAAACCCTCAACTTAATTAATATGTTATCCTGTGTTTTAATTTTAGTTAGCACTTTGGAATTCATAAAGCACTACATTTTCATGGAATCCTTTCACTGATTCTTTTTGTTGGGGTTTATTCAATCTTTTATGCAGAAGAGCTTTTCCCAAGGTCACAGGCTTGGAAAAAAGATTTAGGGAGGACACAACACATTTTCTGGCTCCTGGTTCTTCCAAAATGTCTTATTTTTGGTAAAGATTCTACAATTCCCTTCCATTAGTTCAATAGGAAAGGACATCTTTTGGAAACATTTTCTGCATTTCCTCCATCTCTTTGGAATGTTAAAGCTTCAGGGTGCATCTACTGATTTAGAGATAAGAAGGCATAACTTTAAAAGAATTTAACAGATTTCAAGAAATGCACATTGCTCTTTGTGACAGAGAAGAGTATTAACCATGTAAACAATCAACATTTTTCTCTCTTTAGCTCAGCAAGTGAAATTAAGACTCAGATTATTTTGCCAAAAAATATGCCTGAAACTCAGCTGCAGGGCATATTGCAGGCAAGAGCACATTTCACATCTCAAAATTATCTTATTTGCCACTGTTGGGAACTAAAAATACTCAAAGAAAACTACCACTGCAATTGTCATTATTAACATACGTGGTGTGCACTTTTGTATATTGTGCTGTTTGTCATGGAAATGGAAACACAAAGGAATTTAAGCAGTGACCTTCTGTTCATTTCCTATTGCTATGTAACAAATTAGCATATTCTTAAAAACCACCAAGTTGCCTTACACTTCCTGTAGATTAGAATTCCCTACATGATATAACTGGTGTTGGCCAGTGCTGTGGTCTCTCATTTGTAGCTGGAGAGAGTTCTTCCCAGCTCATTTAGGCAATTGACAGGCAGGATTCAGTTCTTTGGGTTATAAAATGATCTAGACCTTAGTTTTCATATTAACAATTGGCTAGGGTTGCTCTCAGCCCCTAGAGGCCACCCTCAGGCCTTAGGCAAGACACAAGGCCCCATTGAAAAAACAATTCATGACTTGTCTATACAGCACCAGAGTTCTCTGATGCTTCCAGTCTCTTTTAAAGTCCTCATCTGATTATGTCAGCCCCACCAAGGATAAGCCCCTGTTGATTCACTTAAAGTCACTGATTAGGGACTTTTAATTATATCTGAAAAATCTTTTCTGCCCTATGATGTAACATAATCATGGGAGTCATATATTCTATCATATTCACAGGCTATGATGATGTTTTTTTCAAGAGGAGGGGTTTTACAAGGTGGCTATTCTGGGGAGCACCTCATGGGCCATTTTAGAAACCTATTTATTATAGACCTCTAGGTCAAGTATACCCACTAGAAAGATTATTATCCTCTATTTTTAATTTTTATTCTTGATAAATAGTGCTGTTCTCTGACAATAGCAGTTTTCTCTGGGAATTTTTTCTTTCCTACTTCTTGCCCCTACATCAACCCTGCAATGTTATTCCCTTCCTTTCTACATTCCAAGTTGTAAGAAGTGACGTATTGCTGACAAATCAGCATATTCTATCCTCTCAATAGTGATTTATTTAGATATAGTCACATTATAAGAGGAAATCATTAGAGTAGTGTGGAAATTTGTTGCAATTATTGAGAATTAGAGTCTGTCTATTTCCACTGGGAGTTGTTAGATGTAGGATGAGACAATGATTGAATTACCTAGGAGCTACCATATGGGAGAATGTCTAAGAGTAAGTTCTTCACTGAAAAAGTCGAAGTCGAGGACGGCTCAGGGGTCTTGATGACATTGATGGAAGATTTTTAGGTCTAAAGTCAGGTCTGCTTTGTATTTTTTAGTCATGTGAACCATTATTGTAATTACTACTGCTACTACCACTATCATTATTGTCACTGCTATTATCTGAATTAAGTCTGTTTCTTCGATTGCAACTCAAAGATTCTATGATTTCATATCCCTCAAATTTTCTTGGTAGCAGAAAGCAAGTCTAAGACTGCAATGTGTTTAGAGATCAAGAAACCGTATGCTTCAAGCAACATCATGAATTTCAATTGAGAATGACTGAGCAGAGAGTTTCTTTGATGCATCTTCTAGAACTTTCTCCCCAGCTATTCTAAATGAAAAATCATACTTTCTAAACAACAATAAATAACGCATTTATGATAGTGTTAAGATAATTGCATTAGTCAGGGTTCTTTAGAGAAGCAGAATTCATGTATATGTGAATGAGAGAGAAGGAGATTTATTTTAAGTTACTGGTTTAAGCTATTGAGGCTGGCAAGTCTGGAATTTGTATTGTAGGGCAGGCCAGCAAGGTGGAAATTCAGGCAGGGTTTCCATGTTGCAGTTGTGAAAATTGTTTCTACCTTGAGAATCTTTGCTCTTCAGACTGAGTGAGGCTTACCTGTATTGTGGAGAGTAATCTCTTTTACTTAAAGTCTATTGAATGAAATAATCACATCTAAAAAATACATTTACAGAAACATCTAGATAAGTGTTTGACCAAACAGTTATGCACTATAGCTTAATTGGCACATAAAATTAACCATCAAAAGAATAAGTGAGAGACTGATATGATTTTCTCTTTGCTCATCCATACTTTTTTTTTTTTTTTAAGTAAGCTCCACACCCAGTGTGGAGCCCATTACAGGATCTGAACTCATAACCCTGAGATCAAGACCTGAGTTGAGGTCAAGAGTCATACACTTAATCAGCTGAGCCACCCAGGTTCCCCCCATACTTTTTTAAAAATTTATTTATTTTTAAAATTTTATTTAAATCCAAGTTAGTTAACATGTAGTGTAATAATGGTTTCAGGAGTAGAACCCAGTGATTCATCACTTACATATAGTACCCAGTGCTCATCCCAATAAGTGCCCTCCTTAATTAAGCCCATAACCCATTTAGCCCACCCCCCCCATCCAACACCCCTCCAGCAACCTTCAGTTTGGTATCTGTATTTAATTAAGAGTCTCTTATGGTTTGCCTCCCTCTCTGTTTTTATCTTATTTTTCTTTCCCTTCTCCTATGTTTATCTATTTCTTTTTGTTCATTTATTTTGTTTCTTAAATTCCACATATGAGTGAAATCATATGATATTTATCTTTCTCTGACCGACTGACTTTGCTTAGCATAATATATTCTAGTTCCATCCACATTGTTGCAAATGGCAAAATTTCACTATTTTTGATTGCCAAGTAATATTCCATTATATGTATATATCTATTCATCAGTGATGGACATTTGCGTGCCCCTGTAGTTTAAACAAAAGAAAAATGGTTACATAACTGAAAGATTTTAATTTTCTCATTAATCTTAGATTGTCAATGTCATATTTGCTGAGGATATTTAGATTAGTAATCTTATTCCTACTGTTATTCATGGGAAACTTTTTTTTTTTGTCTTTTCTAAATACAATTTGGTCATGTTTCCCAAGCAAACCTGATAGCTACAGATGCAATGATAATCCTAGATGTTATAAACTCTGTGATACTTCACCTGATTCTATAGCACCATGAGCCATAGTGATGTATGTGGAATTCAGGAAAAATAGACCTGAAAGAACCTTGAGAGTTATCCCTTCAGTGTTTTCATTTTATAGACAAAGAAACTGGGGCCCAGAAAATTACATAATTGATCCCATGATTACTCAGTTTTAAGTGGTTGAATTGGGACTAGCATTCAGTGTATCTGATCTCAACTATATTTTTCTTAACACATTGCCTTTTAAACACTTTCCATTCTAATATACATTTTTTTCTCAATTTAATTTTTAAGTAGGTTTTATTTTTCCAGAGATGATAGAAATTTTATTTGTTTGCTTATTTATTTATTCATCCCTTCATTCTAGATCTTTTAGTTTTAAATAGAGATTTATCATAGTCTAATAAACATATAGTTTAAACACATAACAGTTCAAGAAACTGCTAGAGTTCCCACCAAGAAATTACGAACAACAGGGATCTCAACCCTCAGCTGTCATTCAGTTTACCAATCACTTTTGGGACAAAGAGGTATTCTGCTCTATTTTGGACCCTAAATAGGATACCATCTTTTGCGATGACATTAGTCCTCAGTCCCCGTATAGGCTCCAAGGACCCTCAGCCTCTTTCTTCCTTCTCCATCATGTTTATTCAGCCATCAGGTCTTGAACTTTTATTCAGTGCTGGACACCAGGATGGCCAATAGGGGTACAGTGGTGAACAAGATATAGCAATATGTTCAACTGGTAGTCTAATGTTGGAGAAAGATTGTAAACAGCTGTTATGCATAGTACAAATTTCCATAGGACGGTCGATGGGCATGATAGAAGTTTTTTAGAAGCAAGCCTTGAATTAGGTGTGATATATTTCCTATGAGGTAGGTGTTGAAAATATTTATTTTGTTGAAAAATATATTTTGATATAAATGCTCCATGCCAGCTCTACTGCTAATATCCCAGAACTTTATTAGGGGCAGAGGAAGAGCAGAGTTGACTGCTCTCCCAACATTCTGTCTTTATAATCATTAGAGTGTTTAATCAAATTGTGGTGACATTTTCTCTTCAGTATCTCTTTTCTCATTCTAAATTATGGCTCTGTGTGCCCTTTATAGGACACTTTTCTGCCTCAGAAATCTTTGTGTTCTAAATATTTAGGATGTGACTCAAAGTGTTCAATATATGGTTTTTGAAGGAAGGAAAGAAGGGGGGGAGGAGTGGATTCTTAGATGCTCATTATAGAGCCTAGCTATGTTTTCACAAAATTGTATGATAGTTCACCATATTTGGTTGTTTTCAAATGATTTTTTTTGTTGTGTATTATGCATAACATAAAATTGACTCAGTTAGCCATTTTTAAGTATACATTTCCGTGGTATTAAGTACATTCCCAGTGTTGCGTAACCACCACCACTAACCATCTCCAGAATTTCTTCATCATTCCACGATGAAATTTTGTACCCATTAAACAATAAATCCCCATTCCTCCCTCCCTGTAACTCCTTGTCACCATTGTTCTACTTTCTGTCTCTCCCAATTTGATTATCCTAGGTACCTCATATAAATACGAGAATCATGCAATATTTATCCTTTTGTGTATGGCTTACTTCACTTAACTGTAATGTCTTTAAGGTTTCTCTGTGTTGTACAGTATATCCAAATTTTAATCCTTTTTATGGCTGAGTAATATTCCAGTGTATGTACATATATACTACATTTTATTTAGTCACCTGTTGATGGACATTTGTGATGTTTCCACCTTTTGGCTATTGTGAATAATCCTGTTTTCAATTCCTTTTTTTTTTTTTTTAATTTTTAATGTTTATTTATTTTTGAGAGAGAGACAGAGAGACTGTGAGCAGGGGAGGGACAGAGAGAGAGGGAGACACAGAATCTGAAGCAGGCTCTAGGTTTGGAGCTGGCAGCACAGAGCCTGATGCTGGGCTTGAACCCACAAACAGTGAGATCATGACCTGAGCCAAGTTGTATGCTTAACCAACTGAGCCACCCAGGTGCCCCCTGTTTTCAATTCTTTTGTGTATGTATCCAGAAGTGGAATTGCTGGATCATATTGTAATTCCGTGTTTAGTTTTTTTTTTTTTTAAACATCATGCTGTTTTCTCTAGCAGCTGCACCATTTTACTTTCCCATCAACCATGCACAAGGGTTCCAGTTTTTCTACATCTGTGTAAACCTTTGTTGTTTTCTGTTTTATTTGTTTGTTTTTTGATAATAGCCATTCTAATGGGTGTGAAGTGGTATCATATTTATTTTATAATATATTTTATTCTCTTTGTAATATGTCAAACTTTGTAATAACATGTCATTAAATATCCTTAAATGAGACCATTTTCATTTTTGGTATAATATTCCATCATATAGTTAAACATCACATATTTAATCATTTATTGCCAGGTATGTATGTTGTACACATTCTAGATTGTATTCTGATTTTTCCCCAATCTGAAATCTGATTTTGTAAGAAAGCCCACTGTTCTGTTCGTTTTTGTTCCAAGGAATGGGTGGTATATGTGTGTGGGTATATCTGTGAGTTGTAAGTCTTTGTTTGTATGGTTGGCAGGTGTAGGGTGGGTGGTGGTGATAACAATTTTAGCCACTTGTTTGAGTCGTCTTTAAAATATTCAGGGATTTAAAATACACGTTTTATGATGAAAGTATTATCTTTCATACAAAATTTCCATTGTCTTTCCTTATTTTTTAAATTATTTTGTATTATTTTTTATTTTAGAGAGAGAGCAGGCAAGCACAAATGGGGGAGATGGGTGAGGGGGTGGGGGGGAGAGAGAGAGAGAGAGGGAGGGAAAGAAAGAAAGAAAGAAAGAAAGAAAGAAAGAAAGAAAGAAAGAAAGAAAGAAAGAAAGAAAAAGATTTTAAGCAAGCTGCACACTCAATGCAGAGCCTGACACAGGGCCTGATCCCACAACCCTGGTATCATGACCTGGCCCGAAATCAAGAATCAGACGTTTTACCGACTGAGTCACCTAGGTGCTCTGGTCTTTCCTTTTAAATTATGAATGTTTAATTTGGCCTTTTCTTGGATTGGGTTCCTTGGGAGACTCAGGGATATGTACACAAGGCAGAAGATTTCCAGGGAAGTGCTCTTCAACACTATCTGTGAATGAATGTGAGAGTGAGGCTCTCCTTCAGACTGGATAGGGCAGTGCCAATGGATGCTCCAGCGGATCTTCCGGGTGCCAGATGACACAGTGGTTCCCAAGTGCATAATATACAATATGCAGGTATCACACCCTGGGTCCGTTTCTCTATGTTTAGTTACATGCCTCTTTCTCAGACTTCTCTGTCCCAAGTCTCCTAGTCTTTATCCTCCTGGGCTTGGTCCAACCAGCCAAGCCCTTTGCTATTTCTCATGGCACCGTATATATCATCACCACTTTTCACGCAAAGCAGGTAGCTGGGTACACAACCAGCTGTCAGTTTTCAGCTTGCACCTCTACATCAAGCTAGTCTATCTAGGAGTGAAGAATTTCTGATATTTCTTGTCTTTTTTAAAAGTCTATCTATCTATCTATCTATCTATCTATCTATCTATCTATCTATCTAAGTAATCTCTACTACATCCAACGTGGGACTCAAACTCTGACCCTGAGATCAAGAGTTGTGTGCTCTTCCGATATTTATCATTCACCTAACACAGGCCATAACTTTCTTTGTGCTTCTAACATCACCTGAACATCCTGTTAGCACTTTCCTGAAGCCCTTGCAGAATGTTAAATCCTGTCTTGGGGCACCTGAGTGGCTCAGTTGGTTAAGTGTCTGACTTTGGCTCAGGTCATAATCTCACAGTTCGTGAGTTCGAGCCCCATGTCGGGCTCTGTGCTGACAGCTCAGAGCCTGGAGCCTGCTTCGGATTCTGCATCTCCCTTTCTCTCTTCCCCTCCCCTGCTCACACTCTGTCTCTCTTTCTCTCTCAAAAATAAATAAACATTAAAAAAACATTAAAAAAAGAAAAGAATGTTAAATCCTGTCTCACAGGAGAATGCTCCCATAGTGATAGATTCTTCCTCATCCAACTTAATGTTCCATGCCCCTTGTTTCAGAGCCCTTAGATCCAGTTCTACACGTGATCTCACAGCTTCTGCTAGTGCATGTGATATGTGATCCATACACCAGGTAGCCCAGTTCACGAATGCCTGGGTCCTGAAGATCTGAGTTGTATACCATAGCACCTTCTCCAGATACCTTTTTATGGAAAGGTCACCTTTTCTTTTCTGTATAGTGGAACACATTTATAAAATAATAATGATGATGATGATGGTAATAGCTGTCACTTATTGAACACATACTATATGTCACATAGATTTATGAATTATTAAGTTTTATACCTTTGCCTCAAGGTATGTTATGATTTTACAAATATGGCAACTAAAGCTTAGTGAATTTGTCATTTAATCATGGTCATATGTATAGCTAGTATACATGGTGCTTTTACACAGACTGGTCTTTTGTCATTATTCTTATAGAACTGTACTGGACCAGCTCAGAGCTCTCAGTTTGAGAGGTCCTCCCCAATGGCGCACAGAGGCCCTTAATAGTGCTTTCAAGGCCAAGGCCCTTAGAGAGCAACCTCAGATATCCCCCTCTGAATCCCATTTGGGACGCTATGTGTGGCTGGGACACAGGGCTCCTCCATTTGCCAAAAATTCAACCCCATCTAGCTCAAGGTCTATGGGATGCTTACCCTCTCATTTTTTCCAGCCTACATTCTCCTTTATCTCACTGAAGGACTGAAGTGGAGATTATGTATCTATATCTACCTGTATTTATATGTATCTATCCTGCTATCATTATGAATTATTTCAATGAAATTGTTTTAGCTATTGGCAACCTAGTTTTTTCTCTGTTACTAAAGTTACCATAAATGAAGTAAAAGTGCTTGATAAAAAAATCACAAACTCTTATTGTCAGAAGTTTTTTCAAAATCAATGAAAGCTACCACATTAAAAAGAAAAATGTCAAGAACAGGAGTAACATGTATTACCCTCTTATTCTGCTTGTTTTTTTTTCCCCCAATGGCTCTTTGGATAATTTCTGCTTCTAGGAGGAAAGGATGGGTTATGAAAAAGACAAGTACTAAAAAGTTTATTGAGAACACTTGTTCCTATATATATTGTGTATAAGTTGCCTGGTGTAGTGTAGGAACTCAATAAACATTAGTTTAACTTCTGTGCTTCCCAGAGAATGTGGAGGAGGAAACATGAATAGATGGTAAAAGCAAGACTCTAGTTCTATGATTTCAAACTTTTCCAGAAATGCCTTTTTAATGTTTTAAAAAAGAACTGTGAGAACCCCCACATGATAGAAACTTTGGAGGAGTAGCAATTATAAAAAAAAATTCTTGGGATTCAGAGGACTAAGATTTTGTCTTTTCATTGTGTCTTGTCATTTATATTCTTCCTTGCTTCTCTATTTCTTTGCCTGGCACATCACCTTCATAGGACTGTGTAAAGACAAGGTAATGTCTCTAAAGCAGTCTCTGGTGCCTATTGGGTTTTCTCTCATAATTTACTGCTTCCACAGGTGATTAAAGTCCATGGCTGGTCACAGGAATTCTTCAAGGTTACTGGGATGTCATTGACTCAGCTGGGGAGGTCTTTGTGTCCCTCTGACTTAGGCTGTTTATGTCACCCTATTGCTGGGAGCATGTCTTATTGTATCCATTAGCATAAAGGTGTTCAGAGTTAATGATGAGTAAACAATGTACATTTTATGTGTTTTACAGGTAATTACCTTTCTTTTGCATCTTGGGTGGAACAACCTGACGGTGCTCACAACTGTTATTTGAACACATTTTAAAAATTGCTTTGGTCATTATTTCAGGCACTTGTAAAGTTGCCCCCTAAGAATCCTGTTAAAAGGCCTATGCATTTAGATTCATGGCACTGCGTCTGGGCATTCTCCTGTTTGAAGAAAACATAAGTACCTGCCAAGGTGCAATGGGCAGTTTTGGAAAAGCAATGATCACTCTGTTCCTATCTTATATAAGTCCACTGTTTAATTCTCTGGTGCAAAGCAATCACATACAGAAGACGCAGATAGTCCCTTAGCATGAAAGGCTACTTCCTATCTAAGCTGCCCCATTCAGTAGATACCATTTGCATGAAAAGACTGAGGTCCCTGGCTTTCTCTGCATTGTTTGTACTCTTCTATTAGGAAGGTAGTACAGTAGTGTGGTTAACAGAGGTGATTTTGACCTTACATAAAACTGGGTCAGATCCTGACTTTGCTGTCTTTAAACTATGTGATATCTGTCCAACCCCCTAAGCTCTTCGAGCTTCAGCACCTTTTCTATGCAGTTCTTAACTTAGTGTCCTCTTGCAAGTTAAATGGCCAACAATTTGACACACATGGCTACACAGTAAACTCTTACATGGCCTGATTATTGAAACTAATTTTTAGTTTTCTTCTCCAAAATTGTTTTACTGTGGTTTCACAAGTGTTTTAATCACCATACTAGAATGCAAATCCCTGTAGGTTCGAGTAGATGTTCGATACGTCTCTGTCCCTCAGATGGGACAGTTTGTGCAAAGCATGCATGAGGTAAACTGGAGATCCTGTGTTATGATTGCTCCTTCTCTTAGTTGTGACAGGTTATGCTGAGACACCCATATTTCTCTTACTAGCTTGCTGCTGCAATTACGGGCATGTATTTGGAAGAGTGCTGGCTTGAGATAGGAGTGCTGATCATAGTTATAGAACTGGATTTTTCATTCCATGAAGCCAATTTGCCCATGAAACCAATTGGTTGAACCTAGGGTCCTGTTCGCATAAGCTCCACATTCTGGTTACTGATTGAAGCATTGCTTTCTGAAAGCTGTCGCTTTTGTTACAAGTTGAACTGCACAAAAAAGATCAGAGCCAGAAAAGTGTTTAGAGCTCATGAGGTCAGGGAGGCCACAAAGGGATTTTTACACAGCTCTCTTTATTATTTGTGATGAGCTGCTGAGTTCTGGAGGCTTGGAATATTATGTAGTTTCTCAGACTGGGTAAAATCGGATGAACTGTAACTTTAAATTAGCCAGATGGGAGGATTAGATATATTCTTTTTTGATATTTTATTGTCATTTCCAATTTTTCAATTTCTAGGTGAAATTCTTTAACCCTATTGGAAAAACGTGAAAATTTTTTAATGCAAGGAAAATAGAGGTATCCAAAATGAAAAGTCGTAAACAAAGATACTCTTATATCTTGTTCTGACCAAAAAGCTCCTCAAAATACCCCAAAACAAACAAACCCAAATAACCAATAAACACAAGTCGTTATTGAATTACGATTCTCCAACATTAAAAGGCAATGGGCTCTTTACAAGACAGGCTCCTTAGTGCATTGCCAAGATGTCTCAATTTCTCAAGCATAGTAGTAGGTCTCATCCATGAGCTCTTGCTTGTTCTACATATGACTTAAAGCAGCAGTTTGTACATAATGGGTGGTCAGTAACTGTTGCTGTTGCTCTTATTAAGTCCTTGCAGTATCAGGTATGTTACTATTAACTCCATTTAACACTTCTGAGTACTGAGACTTAGAGATATATTACATAACTTACCTCCCCAAGAACTGTTCTCTGGGTAGATGGGCCTCCTGAAATGTAATGCCAAGTCTTTATTCTGGCAAAGTGCATGCTCTTCTCTCTGACACTGTACGGATTCACAAACCTGCCTTTGGATTGGTGAATTTATCCTGCCCCAGGATCTGGTACTCATTTTAGTACACTCAAAAATACTGTCTGTCAGCACACTGAGAGTGGGCTTACTAACCGGGTTCACAGACCAATGCATAAGCCAGAGTAAGTAAGGTTTTATTTTTTTTAATTTTTTTAAATGTTTATTCATTTTTGAAAGACAGAGAGAGACAGAGCACAAGCAGGGGTGGGGCGGAGAGAGAAGGGGACACAGAATCTGAAGCAGGCTCCAGGCTCTGAACTGTCAGCACGGATCCCGACTTGGGGCTTGAACTCACGAACTGAGAGATCATGACCTGAGCCAAAGTCGGATGCTCCACCTACTGAGCCACCCAGGCACCCCCAGAGTAAGTAGGTTTTAATTTGATATTTGTATTAGATCTTTTTTCATGAAAAGTCCAATGCAAGCTAGCTTATACAAAATAAAATAAAGACAAAAATTGCTGGCTTCCGTAAGTGAAAATAACAGTGCTAACTTTTTTTTTTTAGAAATTTATTGTCAAATTGGTTTCCATACAACACCCAGTGCTCATCCCAACAGGTGCCCTCTTCAATGCCCATCACCCACTTTCCCCTCCCTCCCATCCCACATCGACCCTCAGTTTATTCTCAGCTTTTAAGTCTCTTATGGTTTGGCTCCTTCCCTCTCTAACTTTTTTTTTCCTTCCCCTGCCTCATGGTCTTCTGTTAAGTTTTTCAGGATGCACGTAAGAGTGAAAACATACGGTATCTGTCTTTCTCTGTATGACTTATTTCACTTAGCATAACACTCTCCAGTTCCATCCACATTGCTACAAAAGGCCATATTTCATTCTTTCTCATTGCCAAGTAGTAATTCATTGTGTATATAAACCATAGTTTCTTTATCCATTCGTCAGTTGATGGACATTTAGGCTCTTTCCATAGTTTGGCTATTGTTGAAAGTGCTGCTATAAACATTGGGGTACAAGTGGCCCTATGCATCAGCACTCCTGTATCCCTTGGGTAAATTCCTAGCAATGCTACTGCTAGGTCATAGGGTAGATCTGTTTTTAATTTTTTGAGGAACCTCCACACTGTTTTCCAGAGTGGATGCACCAGTTTGCATTCCCACCAACAGTGCAAGAGGGTTCCCGTTTCTCCACATCCTCTCCAGCATCTATAGTCTCCTGATTTGTTCATTTTAGCCACTCTGACTGGCGTGAGGTGATATCTGAGTGTGGTTTTAATTTGTATTTCTCTGATGAGGAGTGATGTTGAGCATCTTTTCATGTGCCTGTTGGCTATCTGGATGTCTTCTTTAGAGAAGTGTCTATTCATGTCTTCTGCCCATTTCTTCACTGGATTATTTGTTTTCCGGGTGTGGAGTTTGGTGAGTTCTTTATAGATTTTGGATACTAGCCCTTTGTCTGATATGCCATTTGCAAATATCTTTTCCCATTCCGTTGGTTGCCTTTTAGTTTTGTTGGTTGTTTCCTTTGCAGTGCAGAAGCTTTTTATCTTCATGAGATCCCAGTAGTTCATTTTTGCTTTTAATTCCCTTGCCTTTGGGGATGTGTCAAGTAAGAAATTGCTATGGCTGAGGTCAGAGAGGTTTTTTTCCTGCTTTCCTTTCTAGGGTTTTGATGGTTTCCTGTCTCACATTCAGGCCCTTCCTCCATTTTGAGTTCATTTTTGTGAATGGTGTAAGAAAGTGGTCTAGTTTCATTCTTCTACATGTTGCTGTCCAGTTCTCCCAGCACCATTTGAATGTGGTAATTGCAGGGGACTTTAATACCCCACTAACAGCAATGGATAGATCATCTAGACACACAATCAATAAAGAAACAAGGGCCCTGAATGATAACATTGGATCAGATGGACTTGAAAGATATATTTAGAACTTTGCATCCCAAAGCAATAGAATATACTTTCTTCTCGAGTGCACATGGAACATTCTCCAAGATAGATCACATACTGGGCCACAAAACAGCCCTTCATAAGTGTAAAAGAATTGAGGTCATACCATGCATGCTTTCAGACCACAATGCTTTGAAACTTGAAATCAACCACAGGAAAAAGTCTGGAAAACCTCCAAAAGCATGGAGGTTAAAGACCACCCTATGAAAGAATGAATGGCTCAACCAGGCAATTAGAGAAGAAATTAAAAAATATATGGAAACAAATGAAAATGAAAATGCAACAATCCAAACGTTTTGGGATGCAGCAAAGGCAGTCCTGAGAGGAAAATACATGTAAACCAGGCCTATCAAGAAATAAGAAAAATCCCAAATACAAAATCTAACAGCACAGCTAAAGGAACTAGAAACAGAACAGCAAAGACACCCCAAACCCAGTAGAAGAAGAGAGATAATAAATATCAGAGCAGAAATAAACAATATAGAATCTAAAAAAAAACAAAAAACAAAACTAGAGCAGATCAATGAAACCAAGAGTTGGTTTTTTGAAAAAATAAACAAAATTGATAAACCTTTAGCCAGGCTTCTCAAAAAGAAAAGGGAGATGGCCCAAATAGATAAAATCATGAATGAAAATGGAATTATTACAACCAATTCCTCAGAAATATAAGCAATTATCAGAGAATACTATGAAAAATTATATGTCAACAAACTGGACATCCTGGAAGAAATGAACAAATTCCTAAATACCCACATACTTCTAAAACTCAAACAGGAAGAAATAGAAAATTTGAACAGACCCGTAACCAGTGAAGAAATTGAACAGTGCTAACTACTGAGACAGCTGGATTCAGATATTTAGATTAAGTAGCATAGATAGTAACCTGTCTCTTGGCATTGTCTTCGTCTGAATTGGGTTTACTGTTAGGCAGGTATATATAGCAAAGTTGACTATTGAACTCCAGGCTTATATTCTTAACAGTTTAGCAACTCTAGCAGACAGAGCACGTCTAATTCCAAATATTTGCAAATGGTTCTAGCAGAAGTCCTGGGGCTGATTCTCATTGATCTAGATTTGTTCACCTACCATTACTAAACCAGTCACAGTAACTTTGATTTATCTAAGCCTCAGTCATGTTCCTAGGTCCTATACCGGGAAGGCTGAATCCTTCCACAAACATGGATTGAAGGAAATAAAAATGTTTTCATTAAAAGAAGGCTGAATGAATGCCAATTAGACAAAAAGAACAGGTGCCCATACAGTCTTTCACACAGTCTCAAGGACTTAGGATTGGGAGGGGATATTTCCCCAGGGGAGAAGTTGTACATGAAAAGCTAAATCAAAACCAGAAGTTGTGTATTGAGTATATAATCAGAACACAGATCCATAGATGGTTTGAAGTTAAATTGTGCTGAACTGTGTTAGCTGAAGAATCTCTATAATGAAGTCATTCCTAGGAGAGATTTTAGGAATATGGTGTCTGCAAGTTGGGGAAGAACTATCCCCTCACTCCCATTAGTGTTGGACTACTTGCCAACCTATGCTGCTTTGTTCTACTAATTTCTATGCTCGATGCTAACTGTATTAGTCAGGGTTCTCCAGTGAAACAAAACCAATAGGAAATGCATAAATATAAATATAAGGATGTTTATACATAAAGAGATTTATTTTAGGGAATTGGCTCATGAAATTATGGAGGTTGACAAGTCCCAAGATCTGCAGGGTGAGATGGCAAGCTTGGGACCCAGGAGAGCCTGAGTCCATTCTGAGTCTGAAGGCCTGGGAACCAGAGAACCTATGGTATAGTTCTGGTATGAAGGTTGGCAGACTCAGGACCCAAGGTTCAAGTCCACAGGCAGGAAAAAGCTGAAGTCTCAGTTTGAAAGCAGTTAGGTGGGAGGATGTCACCCTTACTTGGGGAAGGGTCAACCGTTTTCTTCTATGCAAGCCCTCAGCTGAATGGATGAAGCTCACTCACGTTAGTTAGGGAGGACAATCTGCTCTACTCATTCTACCAATTTCAGTGTTAATCTCATCTAAAAACCTCCTCAGAGAAACACCAAGAATTATGTTTGAGCAAATGTCTAGGGATCTCATGGCTCAATCAAGGTGACACATGAAATTAACCATCACAAGAATCATTCCCTTTTTCTGCATAGATACAGTAAAATTGAGCAGGCTTTCACTTACTTAAATGATAATAGCATCCAACGTCCTACTTTCTAAGATTAAAAACAAGGCAGCTTGTTTGAAATTTTGAACCTGTCTGCTCTGTAATAAAAATTTTACAAATAAGCTTTTGGTTTACTTCCACATAAGCTGTCTGCAGTTTCTAAGACTTAATTCATAGGGTGCATTGCTTATTTCCAAGATTTGGGGAGCTTTCATAGTAAAACCCATAATTTGTGCAAAATTGGATGATAAGTGCTTGGTGGTGAGGCAGGGAAAATGGACACTGAAGAATTCTGAGAAGGACTTCAAATCCAGTTAGTAGATAAGATGACTCCGAATGAAATTATTGGTAAATATGATAAAATAGTATCTAATAATATAGTTAAAATTCTCATAAAAATACTAAGTAACTTAATGATGTTAACATCTAAGTTCTTTTAAATACCATTTGTGAAAAGTATTACATTGAAAAAAAATTTTTTAAGTGTGTGTGTGTGTGTGTGTGTGTGTGTGTGTGTGTGTGTGTTTTAAGTTTATTTATTTATTCTGAGAGAGAGAGTACAAGCAAGGGAGGGGCAGACAGAGAGGGAGAGAGAGAATCCCAGTCACTGACAGTGCAGAGCCCAGTGTAGGGCTTAACCTCACAAACTGTGAGATCATGACCTTAGCCAAAATCAAGAGTCCATGGTTTAACCAATTGAGCCACCCAGGTGCCCTTGAAAAAAAATTTTTTAAATGTTTATTTTTGCAAGAGAGAGTGAACGGGGGAGGGGCATTGAGAGAGAGGGAGACAGAGGATCTGTAGTAGTTTCTGTGCTGCCAGTGCAGAGCCCGATGTGGGGCTTGAACCCATGAACCATGAGATCATTACCTGGGCTGAAATCAAGAGTTGGATGCTTAATCGACTGAGCCATCCAGGCGCCCCTGAAAAATGTGTTTTAAGATGTAACTATTTTTCGTTAATTTAGACCTGAAGTGTTCCCATATTGTTTCCTAAGGCATACAGTACTGTTTTTATTTGTTTATTTTATGCAGAAAAATAATAGTGGTTACCTCTTGGGGGAGGGAGGGGTTATGGGTTTGAGGAGGGGAACTTGGATCGGGCTCGGAGATATTGTCTTATTATTATACTTCACAGTTTTTATGCCATACATATTTTTATACTAAATTTAGAGACTTTAAAACAGCTTTGTTGAGTTATAGTTGAGTTATAATATACTGCATACATTTAGCATTTTGATACATTTAGCACACACACACACACCCAGTCTAGGAAAACCACAGTCACAATAAAAGTAATGAACATATCATACCCCAGTAGTTTCCATCTGCCCCTTTTTAGTCTCTACCTTTTGATTCTCTGTCCCCATATCCTCAGGCAGCCACTGACTTGCTGTCACTATAGACAGATTGCATTTTCTAGAATTCTCCATAGATGGAATCATACATACATAGTATCATTCCTCTCTATTGTTGAGCAGTATTCCATCGTATGGATATAGAACAACTGGTTTACCCATTTACCTGTTAATGGGTATTTGGGTTTTTTCTAGTTTTGGCTATTACAAATATAGCTGATATGAACATTTGTGTACAACTATTTACATGGAAATATTCTATTTCTCTTGAATAAATACCATGGAATGGAATGGCTGACTCCTATGAAGGAATATGTTTCACTTTAAAAAAAAACTCCCATGCTGTTTCCATAGTGGCTGTATCATTTTACATTCCCACCAGCAGTGTATGAGACTTTCAGTTGCCCTACACATTCAGAAAAACTTGGTAATATGTGTCTTCTTTTTGATTTTAATTTTCTAAGTTTTATTTATTCTGAGAGAGAGAGAGAGCATGTGTGTGAGCATGGGGGAGGGGCAGACAGAGAGGGTGACAGAAGATCTGAAGCCGGCTACACGCTGACAGCAGAGAGCCCAATGCTGGACTTGAACTCACAGTGAGATCGTGACCTGAGCCAAAGTTGGACGCTTAACCAACTAGCCACCCAGGTTCCCTGGTAATATGTGTCTTTTTAATTTTAGACATTCTAATAAGAACATAGTGGAATTTCATTGTGATTTAAAGTACTTTTCTCTAGTTGTTGAACATTTTTTCATATGCTTATATGACATCCATATAAACATTTCTTTGTTCTATTAGAATCTTTTGTACATTTTAAACATTGATTTTTTTTTTTTGAGAGTTCTTTACATATTCTCAGATACAAGTCTAAGGCTAGCCTTTTTATTAACAGTGTTAAGGTAGCAGTAATTCTTAATTTTTATGAAGTCCACTTTATCAAATTTTATGGATCATAGTGCTGCTGTGTACCTAACAGATTTTTTGCCTAATCCAAGGCTACAAAGATTTTCTTTTATGTTTTCTTTTTTTTTAAGGATTTTGTTTATTTATTTATTTAATTGAAAGTGAGCTCCATGCTCAATCTGAGGCTTGAACTCACAACCCCAAGATCCAAAGTCACACGCTTTACTAACTGAGCCAAGCCAGGCACCCTTCTTTTATGTTTTCTTTTTTTTTTTTCTTTGTATTTTCTTTTTTTCCTTTTCCTCCTTAAATTTTTATTTAAATTCTATTTAGTTAACATATACTGTAATATTGTTTTTAGGAATAGAATTTAGTGATTTATCATTTACATATAACACTCAGTTCTCAGCATGACAAGTGTTCTCCTTAATACCCATCACCCATTTAGCCCACCCCCACTTACCTCCTCCATCACCCCTCATTTTGTTCTCTGTCATTAAGCCTCTCTTATGGTTTATTTCCCTCACTCTCTCTTTTTTCCCCTTCCCATATGTTCATCTGTTCTGTTTCTTAAATTCCACATACGAGTGAAATCATGTTTTTTTTTTTTCTCTGACTGATTTATTTTGCTTAGCATAATACACTCTAGCTCACATTATTGCAGATGGTAAGATTTCTTTCCTTTTGATGGCTGAGTAATAATGTTAATAATGAGTAATATTCCATTGTATCTATATGCTACATCTTCTTTATCCATTCATCAGCCAATGGACATTTGGGCTCTTTCCATAGTTTGGCTATTGTTGACAATGCTGCATAAACATCAGGATGCATGTATCCCTTCCAATCTGTATTTTGTATCTTTTGTGTAAATACCTAATAGTGCAGTTGCAGGATCGTAGGGTGGTTCTATTTTTAACATTTTGAGGAACCTACATACTGTTCTCCAGAGTGGCTGCGCCAGTTTGCATTCCCACCAGCAGTGCAAGAGGGTTCCCCTTTCCTGCATCCTTGCCAGCACCTGTTGTTTCTTGTGATGTTAAGTTTAGCCATTCTGACAGGTGTGAGGTGGTATCTCATCATGGTTTTGATTTGAATTTCCCTGATGATGAGTGGTGTTGAGCATTTTTTCATGTGTCTGTTAGCCATCTGGATGTTTTCTTTGGAAAAATGTCTATTCATGTTTTCTGCTCATTTCTTCACTGGATTATTTGGTTTTTGGGTGTTGAATTTGATAAGTTCTTTATAGATTTTGGATACTAACCCTTTATCATATATGTCATTTGCAAATATCTTCTCCCATTCCATAGGCTGCCTTTTAGTTTTGTTGATTGATTGTTTCCTTTACTGTGCAGAAGTTTCGTATCTTGATGAGGTCCCAATAGTTCATTTTTGCTTTTAATTCCCTTGCCTCTGGTGATGTGTCTTGTAAGAAGTTGCTCTGGCTGAGGCCAAAGGGTTGCTGCCTGTGTTCTTCTCTAGGATTTTGATGGTATTCTGTCTCACATTTAAGTCTTTTATCCATTTTGAATTCATTTTTTTATATGGTGTAAGAAAGTGATCCAGTTACATTCTTTTGCATGTTGCTCTCCAGGTTTCCCAAAACCATTTGTTGAAGAGACTGTCTTTATTCCTTTGTATATTCTTTCCTGCTTTGTCAAAGATTAGTTGACCATATAGTTATGGGTCTATTTCTGGGTTTTCTGTTCTGTTCCATTGATCTATGTGTCCGTTTTTGCTCCAGTCTCATACTGTCTTGATGACTACAGCCCTGTAATGTAGCTTCAAGTCTGGAATTGTGATGCCTCCAGTTTTGCTTTTCTCTTTCAGGATTGCTTTGGCTATTCAGGGTCTTTTGTGGTTCCATACAGATTTGAGGATTGTTTGTTCTAACTGTGAAAAATGCTGCTGGTATTTTGATAGGGATTGCATTAGATGTGTAGATTGCTTTGGGTAGTATAGACATTTTAACCATGTTTGTTCTTTCAATCCACAAGGATGGAATGTGTTTCCACTTCTTTGTATCCTCTTCAGTTTCTTTCATAGGTGTTCTGTAGTTTTCAGAGTACAGGTATTTCTCCTCTTTGGTTAGGTTTACTCCTAGGTACCTTATTGTTTTTGGTGCAATTGTAAATAGGATAGATTCCTTGATTTCTTTTTCTGCTGCTTCATTATTGGTGTATAGAAATGTAACAGATTTCGGGATGTTGATTTTATATCCTGTGACTTTGCTGAATTCATGTATCAGTTCTAGCAATTTTTTGGTGGAGTTTTTTGGGTTCTCTACATAGAGTATCATGTCATCTGCAAATAGTGAAAGTTTGATTTCTTCCCTGCTGATTTGGATGCCTTTAATTTATTTTTGTTGTCTGATTGCTGAGGCTATTCTCAAGTTTTCTTTTTTCTTTTATTTTTTTTTCTTTTCTTCTGTGGTGGGCTTCTTTTTTATTAAATTTTATTTATGATTTAAAAAAAAATACATCCAAATTAGTTAGCAGATAGTGAAACAATGATTTCAGGAGTAGATTCCTTAATGCCCCTTACCCATTTAGCCCATTGCCCCTCCCACAACCCCTACAGTAACCCTCAGTTTGTTTTCCATATTTATGAGTCTCTTCTGTTTTGTACCCCTCCCTGTTTTTATATTATTTTTGTTTCCCTTCCCTTATGTTCATCTGTTTTGTCTCTTAAAGTCCTCATATGAGTGAAGTCATATGATTTTTGTTTTTCTCTGACTAATTTCACTTAGCATAATACCCTCCAGTGCCATCCACGTAGTTGCAAATGGCAAGATTTCAGTCTTTTTCATTGCCAAGTAATACTCCATTGTGTGTGTGTGTGTGTGTGTGTGTGTGTGTGTGTGTGTGTGTGTATACCCCATCTTCTTTATCCATTCATCCATCGATGGACATTTGGGCTCTTTCCACACTTTGGCTATTGCTGATAGTGCTGCTATAAACATGGGGGTGCATGTGTCCCTTTGAAACAGCACACCTGTATCCCTTGGATAAATGCCTAGTAGTGCAATTGCTGGGTCATAGGGTAGTTCTATTTTTAGTTTTTTGAGGAACCTCCATACTGTTTTCCAGAGTGGCTGCACCAGCTTGCATTCCCAAATTCTCATGTTTTCTAATGCAAGTTTTATAATTTCATTTTTCAATGTTTATTTATTCTTGAGAGAGAAACAGAGTGCAAGAGGTGGAGGGGCAGAGAGAGGGAGACACAGAATCCGAAGCAGGCTTCAGGCTTTGAGCTGTCAGCACAGAGCCTGTCGTGGGGCTCAAATTCATGAACCGTGAGATCATGACCTGAGCCAAAGTCGGATGCTCAACTGACTGAGCCACCCAGTCGCCCCAGTATAATTCCTTTTTTTAATTTTTATTTATTCATTTTTTTAAAGTAGGCCCCATGCCCAGAATGGGGCTTGAATTCATGAACCTGAGATCAGGAGTTGCATGCTGTACCAACTGAGCCAGTGAGGTGCCACTGAATTTTTATAATTCTAGTTTTTACATTAATTTTGAGTTAACTGTTGCATATGGTATAATTTTTGCATATATTATGTACATACACACATACATATGTATACATGTAATTGGTCAAGTATTGGTTTTTGTAAAGACTCCTTTTTTTATTCCATTTAGTGTAGTGTCTCCGGGCCCATATATGTTGTCACAAATAGCAAGATTTCCTTCTTTGTAAAGGCAGAATATTCCATTGTGTGTATGTATGTATGTATGTATATATATATATATATATATATATATATATATATATATATATAAAACAAATTTTCTTTATTTATCCATCAATGGATATTTAGGTTGTTTTCTTATCTTAGCTATTGTGAATAATGCTGCAATAAACATGGGAAGGAGATATCTCTTTGAGATCCAATTTCCTTTGGATAAATACCCCGAAGTGGGATTACTGGATCATATGGAAGTTCTATTTTTAATTTTTTGAAGAAACTACATACTGTTTTCTTTTAAAACCAGTTTTGTTTTTTTGTTTTTGATTTATTTTGAGAGAGATACAGAGAGCTTGCAGGCATGCACAGGCATGCATGAGTGGGGGAGGGGCAGAGGGAGAAGGAGAGAAAATCTTAAGCAGGTTCCATGCCCAGTGTGAAGTCTGACGTAGGCCTCTATCTAACCACTGAGAGATCGTGATCTGAGCTGAAATCAAGATGTGGGCACTTAACTGAGTGAGCCACCCAAGTGCCCCCATACTGTGTTCTATAGTGGTTATACAAATTTACATTGTCTCCAATACAAGTGTTCTCTTCTTTTTTTTTTTTTTTTTTTCTGATAATAGCCATCATAACAGGTGTAAGGTGATATCTCATTGTGGTTTTGATTTGCATCACCCTGATAATTAGTGATGTTGAGCATCATATACCTATTGGGTATTGTATATATTCTTTGAAGAAATATATATTCAAGTCCTTTGCCATTTTTTAATTGGGTTATTATTTTTTTCCCCTGTGGAGTTATATGAGATCATTATGTATTGGGTTATTAACTCCTTATCACATATATGATTCACAAACATTTTCTCCCATCCTGTAGGTTACCTTTTCATTTTGTCTATTCTGTTTTTTTTTTCTTGTTTTTTGTTTTTGTTTGTGTTTTTGCTGTGCAGAAGCTTTTTAGTTTGATGTAGTCCCTTTTGTCTATTTATGCTATTGTTGCCTGTGCTTTTGGTGTCATATCCAACAAATCATTGCCCAGTCCAATGTCTTTTATTTATCTATCTATTTATTTCCTTCCTTCCTTCCTTCCTTCCTTCCTTCCTTCCTTCCTTCCTTCCTTATTATTGTTTTTAAATTTACATCCAGGTTAGTTAGCATATAGTGCAATAATGATTTCAGGAGTAGAATCCAGTGATTCATCCCCTACATATAACACCCACTGCTCATGCCAACAAGTGTCCTTCTTAATGTCCCTTGCCCATTTAGCCCATCTCCCATTCAAACCCCTCCAGCAATCCTTAATTGGTTCTCTGTATTTAAGAGTCTCTAATGTTTGGTCCCCCTCACTGTTTTTGTATTATTTTGCTTCCCTTCTCTTATGTTCATCTGTTTTGTGTCTTAAATTCCACATATGAGTGGAGTCATATATGATACTTGTCTTTCTCTGACTGGCTAATTTCGCTTTGCATAATACCCTCTAGTTCTATCCACATTGTTGCAAATGGCAAGATTTCATTCTTTTTGATTGCCAAGTAATACTCCATGGTATATATATACCACATCTTCTTTATCCATTCATCCATCGATGGACATTTGGGCTCTTTCCACACTTTGGCTATTGTTGATAGTGCTGCTATAAACATGGGGGTGCATGTGCCCTTTGAAGCAGCACTTCTGTATCCTTTGGATAAATACCTAGTGGTGCAATTGCTGGGTCATAGGGTAGTTCTATTTTTAATTATTTGAGGAACCTCCATACTGTTTTCCAGAGTGGCTGTACCAGTTTGCATTCCCACCAGCAGTGCAAAAGAGATCCTCTCTCTCCGCATCCTGGCCAACATCTGTTGTTGCCTGAGTTGTTAATGTTAGCCATTCTGACAGGTGTGAGATGGTATCTCATTGTGGTTTTGATTTGTATTTCCCTGATGATGAGTGATGTTGAGCATTTTTTCATGGGTCGGTTGGCCATCTGGATGTGTTCTTTGGAAAAATGTTTATTCATGTCTTTTGCCCATTTCTTCACTGGATTATTTGGTTTTGGGGTGTGGAGTTTGATAAGTTCTTTTTAGATTTTCGATACTAACCCTTTATCTGATATGTCATTTGCAAATATCTTCTTCCATTCCATTGATTGCCTTTCAGTTTTGCTGATTGTTTCCTTTGCCATGCAGAAGCTATTTATCTTGATGATGTCCCAATGGTTCATTGTTGTTTTTGCTTTCCTTGCCTCTGGAGATGTGTTGAGTAAGAAGTTGCTGTGGCCAAGGTCAAAGAAGTTTTTGGCTGCTTTCTCCTCTAGGATTTTGAAGGCTTCCTGTCTTACATTTAGGTCTTTCAACCGTTTTGAGTTTATTTTTGTGTATGGTGTAAGAAAGTGATGTATGCTCTTTCTTCTGCATATTGCTGTCCAGTTTTCCTAACATCATTTGCTGAAGAGACTGTCTTTATTCCATTGGATATTCTTTCCTGCTTTGTCAAAGATTAGTTGGCCATATGTTTGTGGGTCCATTTCTGGGTTCTCTGTTGTGTTCCATTGATCTGTGTGTTGTTTTTGTTCCAGTACCATACTGTCTTGAGGATTACAGCTTTGTAATACAGCTTGAAGTCTGGAATTATGATGCCTCCAGCTATGGTTTTCTTTTTCAAGGTTGCTTTGGCTATTTGGGGTCTTTTCTGGTTCCATGCAAATTTTAGGATTGTTTGTTCTAGCTCTGTGAAGAATCGTGGTGTTATTTTGATAGGGATGCATTGAATATGTAGATTGCTTTGGGTAGCATTGATAGTTAACAATATTTGTTCTTCCTATTGAGGAGCAAGGAATATTTTCCATTTTTTTGTGTCTTCTTCAATTTCTTTCATAAGCTTTCTCTAGTTTTCAGTGTATGCATTTTAACCTCTGTGGTTAGGTTATACCTTATTGTTTGTGGTGCAATTGTAAATGGGATAGATTTTTTTGATTTCTCTTTCTGCTGCTTCATTATTGGTGTATAGAAATGAACCAATTTCTGTGCATTGATTTCATATCCTGCGATTTTGCTGAATTCATGGATCAGTTCTAGCAGTTTTTGGTGGAATCTTTTGGGTTTTTCACATAAAGTATAATGTCATCTGTGAAGAGTGAAAGTTTTACTTCCTCCTTGCAGATTTGGATGCCTTTTATTTCTTTGTGTTGTCTGATTGCTAAGGCTATGACTTCCAACAATATATTTAGTAACAGTGGTGAGAGTGGACATCCTTGTTGTGTTCCTGACCTTTACGGGAAAGCTCTCAGTTTTTCCCCATTGAGGATGATATTAGCAATGGGTCTTTTGTATATGGCTTTTATGATCTTGAGGTATGATCCTTCTATACCTACTTTCTGGAGGGTTTTTATCAAGAAGGATGCTGTATTTTGTCAAAGCGTTCTGTGCATCTATTGAGAGGATCATGTGGTTCTTATTCTTTCTTTTATTAACATGATGTATCACATTGATATGTGGATATTGGACCAGCCCTGTATCCCAGGTATAAATCCCACTTGGTCATGGTGAATTATTGTTTTTTTTTTTATTTTTTCAAAAAATTTATTTATTTATTTATTTATTTATTTATTTATTTATTTATTTATTTTTGAGACAGAGACAGAGCATGAACGGGGGGAGGGGCAGAGAGAGAGGGAGACACAGAATCCGAAGCAGGCTCCAGGCTCTGAGCCATCAGCCCAGAGCCCGACGCGGGGCTCGAACTCACAGACCACGAGATTGTGACCTGACCTGAAGTCGGACGCTTAACCGACTGAGCCACCCAGGCACCCAGGTGAATAATTGTTTTAATGTATCATTGGATCCGGTTGGCTAGTATCTTGTTGAGAATTTTTGCATCCATATTCATCAGGGAAATTGGTCTGTAGTTATCCTTTTTAGTGGGGTCTTTGCCTGGTTTTGGAACCAAGGTAATGCTGGCTTCATAGAATGAGTTTTGGAAATTTTCCTTCCGTTTCTATCTTTTGAAACAGTTTCAAAAGAATAGGTATTAATTCTTCTTTAAATGTTTGGTAGAATTCCCCTGGAAAGCCATCTGGCCCTGGACTGTTTTTTTGGGGGGGGAAATTTTTTACTACTAATTCAATTTCTTTACTGGTTATGGGTCTTTTCACATTTTCTGTTTCTTCCTCTTTCAGTTTCTGTGTTTCTAGGAATTTATCCGTTTCTTCCAGATTGCCAAATTTATTGACATATCATTGCTCATAATATTCTCTTATTATTGGTTCTATTTCTGCATTGTTGGTTGTGATCTCTCCTCTTTCGTTCATTTTAAAAAAAAATATGTATTGGGGCGCCTGGGTGGCGCAGTCGGTTAAGCATCCGACTTCAGCCAGGTCACGATCTTGCGGTCCGTGAGTTTGAGCCCCGCGTCGGGCTCTGGGCTGATGGCTCGGAGCCTGGAGCCTGTCTCCCTCTCTCTCTGCCCCTCGCCCGTTCATGCTCTGTCTCTCTCTGTCCCAAAAATAAATAATTAAAAAAAAATGTATTTATTTTTGAGGGAGGGAGAGCGAAAGCGAGAGAGATAGAGAGAGACCGAGTGTGAGTGGGGGAGGGGGAGGAGACACAGAATTCGAAGGAGGCTCCAGGCTCTGAGCTGTCAGCACAGAGCCCAACATGGGGCTTGAACCCATGGCAGATTGCCAGATTATGACCTGGGGCCAAGTCAGAGGCTTAACTAACTAAGCCACCCACGTGCCCCTCTCTGGTTTCAGTCTTGATTTTATTTATTTGGGTGCTTTGCTTTTTCTTTCTAATCAATCTGGCTAGGGATTTATCAACTTTGTTAATTCTTTCAAAGATCCAGCTCCTAGTTTCATTGATCTATTCCACTGTTTTTTGTGTTTTTTTAAAATTTCAATATCATTGATTTCTGCTTTAATCTTTATTATTTTTCCCATCTTCTGCTAGTGTTGAGCTTTATTTGCTGTTCTTTTTTCAACTCTTTCAGGTGTAAGGTTAGTTTGTATATCTGAGACTGTTCTTCCTTCTTTAGGAAGGCCTGGATTGCTATATACTTCCCTCTTTTGACTGCCTTTGCTGCATCCCAGAGATTTTGGGCAGTTGTGTTATCATTTTTATTGGCTTCCATGTACTTTTTAATTTCCTTTTTAATTTCTTGTTTAATGCATACATTATTTGGTAGGATGTTCTATAATCTCCAAGTATCTTTCCAAAGACCAAGTGGTCTTTCCAAATTTTTTCTTGTGGTTGATTTTGAGTTTCATAGTGTGTGGTCTGAAAATATACACAGTATGATCTCGACTTTTTTGTACTTGTTGAGGGCTGATTTGTGTCCCTATATGTGATCTATTCTGGAGAATGTTCCATGTGCACTCGAGAAGAATGTGTATTCTGCTGCTTTAGGGTGAAATGTTCTAAATATATCAGGTAAGTCTATCCAGTTCAGTGTATCATTCAAAGCCATTTTTTCCTTATTGATTTTCTGCTTAGATGATCTGTCCATTGTTGTAAGTGGGGTGTTGACGTCCCCTACTATTATGGTATTATTATCAATGCGTTTCTTTATGTTTTTGATTAATTGATTTATATATTCATCTATTCCACGTTGGGGGCATAAATATCTACAGTTGTTAGATATTCTTGGTGGAAAGAGCCCTTAATTATGCTATAATGCCCTTCTTCAACTCTTGTTATGGTCTTTATTGTAAAATCTAATTTGTCTGATACAAGTATTGCTACTCCAGCTTTCTTTTGGTGACCATTAGCATGTTAGAATGTTCTCCACCTCCTTATGGTCAATCTGAAGGTGTCTTTAGGTCTAAAATGGGTCTCTTGTTAACAGCATACAGATGGATCTTGTTTTCTTATCCATTCTGATACCCTATGTCTTTTGATTGAGCATTTAGTCTATTTACATTTACAGTGAGTAGTGAAAATATGAATTTATTGCCATTGTGTTCCCTGTAGAGTTACAATTTCTGGTGGTGTTCTGTGGTCCTTACTAGTCTATGCTGCTTTTGGTCTTTTTTGTTTTGTTTCATCTTTTCTCCCCCCAGAGAGTCCCCCTTAAAATTTCTTGCAGGGCTGGTTTAGTGGTCATGAACTCCGATAGTTTTTGTTTGTCTGGGAAACTCTTTATCTCTCCTTCTATTTTGAATGATAGCCTTGCTGGATATGGAATTCCTGGCTGCATATTATTTCCAATACAGCACACTGAAAAATCCTGGCACTGCTTTCTGGCCTGCCAGTTTTCTATGGAAAGGTCTGCTGCGAACCTGATCTGTCTTCCCTTATAGTTTAAGGACTTTTTTCCGCTTGCTGCTTTCATAATTCTTTTCTTGTTTGTGTATTTTGTGAATTGGTCTATGATATGCTTTGTTGATGGTCGGTTGTTGTATCTAATGGGAGTTCTCAGTGCTTCTTGGAATTTGATGTCTGTGTGTTTCCCTAGATTAGGAACATTTTCTGGTATAATTTGCTTACATAACCCTTCTACCCCTTTTTCTCTCTCTTCATCTTTTGGGACTCCTATGATTCAGATGTTATTCCTTTTTAATAAGTCGCTGAGTTTTCTAATTCTTGTATCATCCTCTTTTGCCTTAGTTTCCCTCCTTTTTTCTGCTTCATTATTCTCCATAATTTCATCTTCTATGTCACTTATTTTCTGCTCTGCTTTGTCCATCTTTGCTGCCAAGGCATCCATTTGATTGCATCTTAGTTACTGCATTTTTAATTCATCCTGACTAGATGTTCCTTCTTTTATCTTTGCAGAAAGGGAGTCTATGCTTTTTTCAACCCCAGGTAGTATTCTAATTATTGTGACTCTAAATTCTTGCTGACATCTTGCTTATATCTGTGTTGATTAAGCCCCTGGCTGTTATTTCTTCCTGTTCTTTCTTTTGGGGTGAATTCCTTTGTTTTGTCATTTGGAGGAAGAAAAAGAATTAATGAAATTAAATTAAAAATTAAAATTAAAAACAACACAAAAATCAAATAAAGGAAGCTAGATCCTAGGTGTGTTTTGGTCTGGTTATTGAAAGAAGCCTGGTGGAATAGAGAAAAAAGGGAAAGAAAAGAAAAAAAGAAAAAAAAGTAAGATAAAAATTTAACTTGAAAATACATATACAATAAAATAGAATAAAATGAAATGAAGAACGTGAAATAGAATTTAAAAAATTACAGAAAAGTAAAAATAAGTAACAAGAATAAATTTTATTTTTTAATTTTTTTTACTTTTTATTTATTTTATTTATTTTTTTTAATATGAAATTTATTGTCAAATTGGTTTCCATACAACACCCAGTGCTCATCCCAACAGGTGCCCTCTTCAATGCCCATCACTCACTTTCCCCTCCCTCTCACCCCCCATCAACCCTCAGTTTATTCTGAGTTTTTAAGAGTCTCTTATGGTTTGGCTCCCTCCCTCTCTAACTTTTTTTTCACCCTTCCCCTCCTCCACGGTCTTCTGTTAAGTTTCTCAGGATCCACATAAGAGTGAAAACATATGGAATCTGTCTTTCTCTGTATGACTTATTTCACTTAGCATAACACTCTCCAGTTCCATCCACGTTGCTACAAAAGGCCATATTTCATTCTTTCTCACTGCCACGTAGTATTCCATTGTGTATATAAACCACAATTTCTTTATCCGTTCATCAGTTGATGGATATTTAGGCTCTTTCCATAGTTTGGCTATTGTTGAAAGTGCTGCTATAAACATTGGGGTACAAGTGGCCCTATGCATCAGCACTCCTGTGTCCCTTGGGTAAATTCCTAGCAATGCTACTGCTAGGTCATAGGGTAGATCTGTTTTTTAATTTTTTGAGGAACCTCCACACTGTTTTCCAGAGTGGCTGCACCAGTTTGCATTCCCACCAACAGTGCAAGAGGGTTGCCATTTCTCCACATCCTCTCCAGCATCTATAGTCTCCTGATTTGTTCATTTTAGCCACTCTGACTGGCGTGAGGTGATATCTGAGTGTGTATTTCCCTGACGAGGAGTGATGTTGAGCATCTTTTCATGTGCCTGTTGGCTATCTGGATGTCTTCTTTAGAGAAGTGTCTATTCACGTCTTCTGCCCATTTCTTCACTGGATTATTTGTTTTCCGGGTGTGGAGTTTGGTGAGTTCTTTATAGATTTTGGATACTAGCCCTTTGTCTGATATGCCATTTGCAAATATCTTTTCCCACTCCGTTGGTTGCCTTTTAGTTTTGTTGGTTGTTTCCTTTGCAGTGCAGAAGCTTTTTATCTTCATGAGATCCCAGTAGTTCATTTTTGCTTTTAATTCCCTTGCCTTTGGGGATGTGTCAAGTAAGAAATCGCTGCGGCTGATGTCAGAGAGGTTTTTTCCTGCTTTCCCTTCTAGGGTTTTGATGGTTTCCTGTCTCACATTCAGGTCCTTCCTCCATTTTGAGTTTATTTTTGTGAATGGTTTATTTTCTAGTTTCATTCTTCTGCATGTTGCTGTCCAGGTCTCCCAGCACCATTTGTTATAGAGACTGTCTTTTCCATTGGATATTCTTTGCTGCTCTGTCAAAGATTAGTTGACCATACTTTTGTGGGTCCAATTATGGATTCTCTATCCTATTGCAATGGTCTATGTGTCTGTTTTTGTGCCAGTACCATGCTGTCTTGATGATTCCTCCTGCTTTGGTCTTCTTCTTCAATATTACTTTGGCTTTTCGGGGTCTTTTGTGGTTCCATACAGATTTTAGGATTGCTTGTTCTAGCTTTGAGAAGAATGCTGGTGCAATTTTGATTGGGATTGCATTGAATGTGTAGAGTGCTTTGGGTAGTAATAAAATTTTGTCTTTTGTATCCAAGAAAAAGAAGAGAAAGGAGAAGAAAAGCAATGAATAGAGGAACCAGCAAGCAGAATGAAACCCGAATGTAGTTACATCCAGTTTCCCTGGAACTCAAAATATGAAGTACTCTATAGTCCATATACTAAACAGGCAGAGAGACTTGTGGTCCTCTAGGGCATGTGTTTGGAGGATGCAGTTGGGAGGCACTTGGTGTAATGGTTCCATTCTCCACTATGTGGTGCAACTTAGCTTACTGGGGTAGATTGGTATGGTGCAAGAGCATGTGCACGTGTATGTGCTGAGAGGTGAAAATGGCGTCGTCCAGCTCCCTATTTCTGGCACAGGAACTTTGCACCCTCACTGACCCACAGTCATGCACCCCTCCATTGTCTCAGGCTTCCATCCACTCCCCCATCTATACTTTCCATGTCCAAGCCATCAGCCTGCCAGATGACACCTCCCTCACGAATTTTATATCAGATGGGTCTGTTTTTCCAATCCCCTCACTTTTAAGAACCCTGTGGCTTGGACCCGCTCTGACCCTCTTGGGGAGGGTCTTCCTGAGCAATGGTGGGTGCTGGCTTGCTCCAGAGAACATTCATGGGTTCACAGTGCTGCAGAGAGGTTCAGAGATTATGGCAAATCACAACACACAGCTGGTGCCAGGTTTCATCGCACTCTGGTATCTTTGTTCCAATACCAGCAAACATGGCTGTTCTCTGGCGTCTGCTGGGACCTTTCTTTCTGGAGAGGCTGTATGGCCTCTACCAAATGCCCTCCAAGGAAGGGAACCACTTCTCCCTGTGTGGCCCACAGACCACTTGGACCTCACTGCCTACTCCTGGGGATTCACCCTTTTTCCTCACCAGAGCAGTGCAAGGTATTGAGCTACATAATTTCCAACTCTGCGCTCCCCTGTTTATAGTCCATTATAGTCCTAATGGTATTGAATCCTTTCCTTTCTTCCTATCAGTGATGTTGGGAACAGATTTCTTGTCCAGTTCCTTGCAAGTGTTTCCACTCTTTCTCTTTCTGTCTAGCTACTTTTGGGAGGAGTGCTTTTCCTGTGCTTTACCAAAATACTGCACTCTACCCGCTTTCTATGTCCTCTCTCTGCAAAAACAGCTCCCTACTCTCTACAGCTTGTCTCTCCCCCAATTCACCTCTCCACACCTCATATCTGCTGAGTTCACCTCAAGTCATGCAGATTTCTGTGCTAATCCTCAGATCAGTTTCCTAGGTGTGCAAAATGGTTTGGTGCTGATCTAACTGCATTCTAGGGATGAGAGAAGCTGAAAACTTCCATGTTGCCCTGTCATTTTGGCCCCTTCCTAGTCCAATGCCTTGAAGCTTTTTCTCTATGTTTTATTCTAAGAGTTTTATTATTTCAGAATTTATGTTCTTTAATCCATTTTTAGTTGATTGTGGCAAGTGGTGTGAAATAACCATCCCATTTCATTCTTCTGAGTATAGGTATCCATTTTTCCATATAACATGTATTGAGGAGACTATCATTATATATCCTTGGCATTATTTTGAAAGATCAGTTGACACTATCTGTGTGTGTTTATTTCTGGGATCTCTAGTCTATTGCATTGGTCTTTATGTTTGTTTTTATGCCAGTACCATACCACTTTTATTACTGTGGCTTTGTAATATATTTTGAAATCAGAGTGTGATACCTCCAACTTTGTTTATCTTTTCAGAAACGTTTCAGCTATTTGGGGTCTTTTGTGATTCTTAATAAATTTTAATATATATTTGTTTCTATTTCTGTAAAAAATGACTTTGGGATGAGTCCGGGTAGACCTGAGTCTATAAGGGTAGAAGCTTTTGTTTCTGTACCCAGGTTTGTGGTTGATGGGCCTATTATTGGGGTATGGGCCCATTTCTCAAAGCGATTTTTCTTGGTCTTGAGCTCCACAAAGGTGTTTCAATCTCATGTATGGATCCCAAGCCCCTGTTGAAGGCACTTTTTGCCATGAATGGTTGCCAAAGTTAGTGTTTCTGTGGGAGGAGTGAGGTCTGGGGGCCTTCTGTTCTGCCACTTTGCTTACATCACTCTCCATTACAGTGTTGAGTAGAAGTGGTGACAACAGGTATCGTTATATTTTTCTTGAACTTATAAGAATAGTATTAACTCTTCCACTTATCAGTAGGCTTTTGGTAGATTCCCTTTGTCAGGTTGACAGTGCTCTTTTATATTTCTAATTTGTTGAAAATTTTCATGAGGCATGGATGTTAGATTTCATCAGGGGTTTCTGTTTTGAGATGACCATATGGTTTTTTGTTTGTTTTAGTCTGTTAAATATGTTAAGTTACACTAATTGATTTTTGAATTTTAAAAGAATTTTGCATCCCTAAATAAACTCTTATTTGTCATGATATATTATCTTTTTTATATTGTTGGAATCAATTTGCTAATTCTTAATTTTTAAGTATAATTTAAATACAGTATTTTATCAATTTCAGATATACAGTATAGTGATACATCAATTCTGTACATTACCAGTGCTCATCACGATATGTGTACTCTTAATCCCCTTTGTCTTTCACCTAATACCCCACTGACTTCCCCTCTGGCAACCACCAGTTTGTTCTCTGTACTTAAGAAACTATTTTTTTGTCTCTTTTTTTTCTGTTTATCTGTTTTGTTTCTTAAATTCCATATATAAGTGAAATCATATGATATTTGTCTTTGACTTATTTTAGTCTGTAAGTCAATCATGTTTTTGCATATGGCAAGGTCTCATTATATTTTTATGGCTGAGTAATATTCCATTGTGTATATCTATTACACCTTTATCCATTTATCTATGAATGGACACGAGTTGCTTCCATATCTTGATTATTGTAAATAATGTTGCAGTAAACATAGGGCTGCATATGTGTTTTCTAATTAATGTCTTCACTTTCTTTTTTTCTCAGTAGTGAAATTACTGGGTCATGTAGTAATTCTGTTTTAAAATTTTTGAGGAACCTCCATACTGTTCTCCACAATTGCACACCAACTTGCATTCCCACCAACAGTGCTCCATATCTTCCAAACACTTGTTTCTTGTGTTTTTGATAAGCTGTTCTGACAGGTGTGAGGTGATCTCTCATTGTGGTTTTGACTTGCATTTTCTTGATGATTAATGATGTTGAGCATCTTTTCGTGTGTGTTGTTCATTTGTATGTCAATGGAAAAAGTCTTTGGAAAACTGTCTATTCATGTCTGCTACCTATTTTTATTTATTTATTTATTTATTTATTTATTTATTTATTTATTCCATTTAAAAAATTTACATCCAAGTTAATGAGCATGTAGTGCAACAATGATTTCAGGAGTAGATTCCATAATGCCCCTTACCCATTTAACCCATCCCCCCTCCCCTTCCACAACCCCTCCAGTGACCCTCTGTTTGTTCTCCATATTTAAGAGTCTCTTCTGTTTTGTCCCCCTCCCTGTTTTTATATTACTTGCTTCCCTTCCCTATGTTCATCTCTTTTGTATCTTAAAGTCCTTGTATGAGTGAAGTCCTATGATGTTTGTCTTTCTCTGACTGACTTTTTGCGCTTAGCATAATACCCTCTAGTTCCATCCATGTAGTTGCAAATGACAAGATTTCGTTCTTTTTGATTGCTGAGTAATACTCCATTGTATATGTATACCACATCTTCTTTATCCATTCATCCATCGATGGACATTTGGGCTGTTTCCACACCTTGGCTATTATTATTTTTTTTTAATTTTTTTTTTAATATATGAAATTTATTGTCAAATTGGTTTCCATACAACACCCAGTGCTCATCCCAAAAGGTGCCCTCCTCAATACCCATCACCCACCCTCCCCTCCCTCCTACCCCCCATCAACCCTCAGTTTGTTCTCAGTTTTTAAGAGTCTCTTATGCTTTGGCTCTCTCCCACTCTAACCTCTTTTTTTTTTTTTCTTCCCCTCCCCCATGGGTTTCTGTTAAGTTACTCAGGATCCACATAAGAGTGAAACCATATGGTATCTGTCTTTCTCTGTATGGCTTATTTCACTTAGCATCACACTCTCCAGTTCCATCCACGTTGCTACAAAAGGCCATATTTCATTTTTTTCATTGCCACACAGTATTCCATTGTGTATATAAACCACAATTTCTTTATCCATTCATCAGTTGATGGACATTTAGGCTCTTTCCATAATTTGGCTATTGTTGAGAATGCTGCTATAAACATTGGGGTACAAGTGCCCCTATGCATCAGCACTCCTGTATCCCTTGGATAAATTCCCAGCAGTGCTATTGCTGGGTCATAGGGTAGGTCTATTTTTAATTTTCTGAGGAACCTCCACACTGCTTTCCAGAGCGGCTGCACCAATTTGCATTCCCACCAACAGTGCAAGAGGGTTCCCGTTTCTCCACATCCTCTCCAGCATCTATAGTCTCCTGATTTGTTCATTTTGGCCACTCTGACTGGCGTGAGGTGATACCTGAGTGTGGTTTTGATTTGTATTTCCCTGATAAGGAGCGACGTTGAGCATCTTTTCATGTGCCTGTTGGCCATCCAGATGTCTTCTTTAGAGAAGTGTCTATTCATGTTTTCTGCCCATTTCTTCACTGGGTTATTTGTTTTTCGGGTGTGGAGTTTGGTGAGCTCTTTATAGATTTTGGATACTAGCCCTTTGTCCGATATGTCATTTGCAAATATCTTTTCCCATTCCGTTGGTTGCCTTTTAGTTTTGTTGGTTGTTTCCTTTGCTGTGCAGAAGCTTTTTATCTTCATAAGGTCCCAGTAATTCACTTTTGCTTTTAATTCCCTTGCCTTTGGGGATGTGTCGAGTAAGAGATTGCTACGGCTGAGGTCAGAGAGGTCTTTTCCTGCTTTCTCCTCTAAGGTTTTGATGGTTTCCTGTCTCACATTCAGGTCCTTTATCCATTTTGAGTTTATTTTTGTGAATGGTGTGAGAAAGTGGTCTAGTTTCATTCTTCTGCATGTTGCTGTCCAGTTCTCCCAGCACCATTTGTTAAAGAGACTGTCTTTTTTCCATTGGATGTTCTTTCCTGCTTTGTCAAAGATGAGTTGGCCATACTTTTGTGGGTCTAGTTCTGGGGTTTCTATTCTATTCCATTGGTCTGTGTGTCTGTTTTTGTGCCAATACCATGCTGTCTTGATGATGACAGCTTTGTAGTAGAGGCTAAAGTCTGGGATTGTGATGCCTCCTGCTTTGGTCTTCTTCTTCAAAATTACTTTGGCTATTCGGGGCCTTTTGTGGTTCCATATGAATTTTAGGATTGCTTGTTCTAGTTTCGAGAAGAATGCTGGTGCAATTTTGATTGGGATTGCATTGACTGTGTAGATAGCTTTGGGTAGTATTGACATTTTGACAATATTTATTCTTCCAATCCATGAGCAGGGAATGTCTTTCCATTTCTTTAAATCTTCTTCAATTACCTTCATAAACTTTCTATAGTTTTCAGCATACAGATCTTTTACATCTTTGGTTAGATTTATTCCTAGGTATTTTATGCTTCTTGGTGCAATTGTGAATGGGATCAGTTTCTTTATTTGTCTTTCTGTTGCTTCATTGTTAGTGTATAAGAATGCAACTGATTTCTGTACATTGATTTTGTATCCTGCGACTTTGCTGAATTCATGTATCAGTTCTAGCAGACTTTTGGTGGAGTCTATCGGATTTTCCATGTATAATATCATGTCATCTGCAAAGAGCGAAAGCTTGACTTCATCTTTGCCAATTTTGATGCCTTTGATTTCCTTTTGTTGTCTGATTGCTGATGCTAGAACTTCCAACACTGTGTTAAACAACAGCGGTGAGGGTGGACATCCCTGTCGTGTTCCTGATCTCAGGGAAAAAGCTCTCAGTTTTTCCCCATTGAGGATGATGTTAGCTGTGGGCTTTTCATAAATGGCTTTTATGATCTTTAAGTATGTTCCTTCTATCCCGACTTTCTCAAGGGTTTTTATTAAGAAAGGGTGCTGGATTTTGTCAAAGGCCTTTTCTGCGTCGATTGACAGGATCATATGGTTCTTCTCTTTTTTTTTGTTAATGTGATGTATCACGTTGATTGATTTGCGAATTTTGAACCAGCCCTGCATCCCAGGAATGAATCCCACTTGATCATGGTGAATAATTCTTTTTATGTGCCGTTGAATTCGATTTGCTAGTATCTTATTGAGAATTTTTGCATCCATATTCATCAGGGATATTGGCCTGTAGTTCTCTTTTTTTACTGGGTCTCTGTCTGGTTTAGGAATCAAAGTAATACTGGCTTCATAGAATGAGTCTGGAAGTTTTCCTTCCCTTTCTATTTCTTGGAATAGCTTGAGAAGGATAGGTATTATCTCTGCTTTAAACGTCTGGTAGAACTCCCCTGGGAAGCCATCTGGTCCTGGACTCTTATTTGTTGGGAGATTTTTGATAACCGGTTCAATTTCTTTGCTGGTGTTGGGTCTATTCAAGCTTTCTATTTCCTCCTGATTGAGTTTTGGAAGAGTGTGGGTGTTCAGGAATTTGTCCATTTCTTCCAGGTTGTCCAATTTGTTGGCATATAATTTTTCATAGTATTCCCTGATAATTGTTTGTATCTCTGAGGGATTGGTTGTAACAATTCCATTTTCATTCATGATTTTATCTATTTGGGTCATCTCCCTTTTCTTTTTGAGAAGACACTTTGGCTGTTATTGATAGAGCTGCTATAAACATTGGGGTGCATGTGCCCTTTCGAAACAGCATACCTTTATCCCATGGGTAAATACCTAGTAGTGCAATTGCTGGGTTGTAGGGTAGTTCTATTTTTATGTTTTTGAGGAACCGCCATACTGTTTTCCAGAGTGGCTGTACCAGGCTTCCCACCAGCAGTGCAAAAAGATCCTCTTTCTCTGCTTCCTCACCAACATCTGTTGTTGCCTGAGTTGTTAATGTTAGCCATTCTGACAGGTGTGAGGTGGTTATCTCATTGTGGTTTTGATTTGTATTTCCCTGATGATGAGTGATGTTGAGCATTTTTTCATGGGTCTGTTGGCCTCTGGATTTTTTTTTGGAGAATTGTCTATTCATGTCTTTTGCCCATTTCTTGTTTTTTTTTTTTTTTTAACATTTATTTTTGAGAGACAGAGAGAGATAGAGCATGAGTGGGGGAGGGGCAGAGGGAGTGGGGTACACAGAATCCAAAGCAAGCTCCAGGCTCTGAGCTGTCAGCACAGAGCCCAACGCAGGGCTTGAACTCATGGACTGTGAGATCATGACCTGAGCCAAGTTTGGCCACTTAACTGACTGAGCTTTCCAGGTGCCCCTGGCCTATTTCTTCACTGGATTATTTGCTCTTTGGGTGTTGAGTTTGGTAAGTTCTTTTTAGATTTTGGATACTAACCCTTTATCTAATATGTCATTTGCAGATATCTTCTCCGATTCCATTGGTTGCCTTTTAGTTTTGCTGATTGTTTCCTTTGCCATGCAGAAGCTTTTTATTTTGACGAGATCCCAATAGTTCATTTTTGCTTTTGTTTCCCTTGCCTCTGGAGACATGTTGAGTAATAAGTTGCTGTGGCCAAGGTCAAAGAGGTTTTTGCCTGCTTTCTTCTCAAGGATTTTGATGGCTTTCTGTCTTACATTTAGGTCTTTTATGCATTTCGAGTTTATTTTTGTGTATGGTGTAGGAAAGTGGTCCAGGGTCATTTTTCTGCATGTCGCTGTCCAGTTTTCCCAGCACCATTTGCTGAAGAGACTGTCTTCATTCCATCGGATATTCTTTCCTGCTTTGTCAAAGATTAGTTGGCCATATGTTTGTGTGGGTGCATTTCTGGGTTCTCGGTTGTGTTCCATTGATCTGAGTGTCTGTTTTTTGTGCCAGTACCATACTGTCTTGATGATTATAGCTTTGTAATACAGCTTGAAGTCCGGTGCTACCCATTTTTAAGTTGAATTATTTGGGTTTTTGGTGTTGAGTTGTATAACTTATCTATTTGGATATTAGCCCCTTATCAGATCTGTCATTTGCAAATATCTTCTCCCATTGATTGGGTTGCCTCGTCAGTTTGTTGATGGTTTCTTTTGCTGTGTGAAAGCGTATTATTTTGGTGTAGTCCCATAAATTCTTAAGTTTTCAATATTTACCTCCATGTTCACAAGGAATATACATCTATAGGTCTACAATTTATTTTTTGTTTTGTTTTGTTTTTGAAATGTCTCTGGTCTTGGTATCAGGGTAATGCTGACCTTGGTGAGTAAAGTTAAAAGTATTCGTTGCTTAAATATTTGGTAGAATTCTCTAATAAAACTATCTGGGAGTGGAGGTTTTTTTGCAGGGAGATTTTTAACTACAAATTCAATATTTAAAATGATAGATGATATGAAAACTGTCATTCTGCTTGAGTGTTAATTATTGTATTTTATAAATAATTTGACCATTTCATCTATGTTGTCAATTTATTAGCATACACTTTGCATAATATTTCTTTGTTATTATTTTAATATCTGTAGAATCTGCAATGATGTCACCTTGTTTCTTGCAGATATTGTTAATTTGTGTTTACTTTTTTTCCCCCCAGATCATTCTGGTTAGAACTTTATCAGTGTTATTCATCTCATTAAAAAAACAGTGTTTGGTTTCATTGATTTACTACATAGTTTTTATGATTTATATTTTACTGATATTTGCTTGTACTTTCTCCTGCCTATTTGTATTTCATTTGCTCTTCTCTTTCTAGTTTTCTAAGGTGGGATTTGTGGTTGTTGATTTGAGACATTTCTTTTCTGTTGATGTAAGTAGTGCTATTTGCTTTCTTGAGAGTACTAATTCAACTGTATTCCCCAAACTTTGATATGTTGTGTTTTACTTTTTATTCAGTTCAAAATGCTTCTCGTTTTCCCTTTTGATTTCTTTTTGATTCATGCATTATTTATAAATTTGCTACTTAGTTTCTATATATTTGGGGATTTTTTGGATACCTTAATGTAGTTGGCTTCAAAGTTAATTCCATTGTGGTATTAATGTTTGCTTTTACATGGATTGAGAGTTATTTCATGGCCCAGAATATGGTCTCTGTTGTTTACTATTCTGAGTAAACATGAAAAGAATGTGTATTCTGCAATTGTTAAGTCAAATATTCTATATATGTCAATTTAGTCTAGTAGATTGATAATGTTGTTGGAGTCTTCTCTATTTTTATGTCTTTCTTTATAGAGTGAAGGATTTTGAAATTACTAGTTACAATCCTGGATTTGTCTTTTTTACTCTTTGCTTACCTGTCATGTTTATTTTGTATATTTTGAAGCTCTCTTATTAGCTATATAAAGGTTTACTATTTTTATGTCTGCTTGATGAATAGTCCCCAATATCACTATGAAATACCCCTTTTTTGTCCCTATTAATTTTTTTTCTGAAGTTGAGTTTTATAAAAATATAGCTATTTCAGCTTTCTTTTTATCAATGTTCGCATAGTATATTCTTTCCTATCCTTTTACTTTTAACTTACTTAGTCTTTTTATTTCAACTTGGTTTCTTGGTTTTTACTTTGTCTTACACTTAATTCCAATAATATAATCTCTTTCAAGGTTTTTAGGCAGTTTGCATTCAGTGAGAATATTGAAATAATTGGGTTTAGATAATCCACCTTTCTATTTTTCTATTTGTCCCATCTGTTCTTTGTTTTCATTTTTTCTTTTTTTCTTCTTTCATTTGTATTAGATTTTTTTTTAAAAAAATGTTTATTTATTTATTTTGAGAGAGAGAGAGATAGAGAGAGAGAGGGAGGGAGGGAGGGAGGGAGGAAGCAACAGAGAGGGGGAGAGAGAATCCCAAGCAAGCTCTGCATTGTTACCATAGGCTCCATCCCATAAATCCTGAGATCATGACCTGAGCTGAAATCAAGTCAGATGCTTAACTGACTGAGCCACCCAGGCACCCTGGATTAAATTCTTTTGTGATACCATTTTGTCTCCTTTTATGGCTTATTAGCTATAAGACTTAACTGTTTTACTTTAAAGATTGACTTTGGGTTTACTGTGTTATTTGCAACTTTTCACAGTTATACCATTTCACATATAATATAAGGAACTTAAAACAGTCTATTTCCATATCTCCTTTTTTGACTTTTGAGATATTGTCATACATTATACTTTTTTTTTTTATTTTTTTTTAACGTTTTATTTATTTTTGAGACAGGGAGAGACAGAGCATGAACAGGGGAGGGTCAGAGAGAGGGAGCCACAGAATCTGAAACAGGCTCCAGGCTCTGAGCTGTCAGCACAGAGCCCGACGCGGGGCTCGAACTCCCGGACTGTGAGATCATGACCTGAGCCGAAGTCGGCCGCTTAACCGACTGAGCCACCCAGGCGCCCCTCATACATTGTACTTTTAATAGGTTATAAGCCTTATAATATATTGCTATTGTTTTGCTTGAGATAGTTAATTATCTGTTAAAGAGATTTGAATAATAAAAGAACCTTATGTTTACCCATGTAGTTCTCATTTCCTGTGTGCTTTATTCATTTGTGTAGATACAGATTTCTATCAGATATCTTTCTTGTTCTTTCTGCTTAAACAACTTTCTTTAACATTTCTTGTAATGTATGTCTGAATTCTTTTTGGTTTTATGTGTCTGCTTAAAGAACTTCTTTTAATGTTTCTGGTAACGCATATCTGAATTTTTTTGGTTTTGTGAATGATTTTATTTCGTTTTTGTTTTCTAAAAATATTTTCACTGGATAAAGAATCATAGATTGCCAGGTTTTGTTTTTTCTTTTAGTGCTGTTAAGATGTTGATCCACCCTCTTTAATACTGTTCCCATTGTGGTAGATCTGTCACTTATAAATGTTGTCAACAGAGGTTATGTGCTCATGTACATAACATGTCTTTTTGCTCTGGCGGTTCTAAATACTTTTATCTGTATTTTGGAAAAAACTGATTATGATGCATTTTCATTTTTCTTGTGTTTTGGGTTGGTTGAGTTGTTTGGATCTGTGGGTCTATAGTTTCTCCTCTCCTTTCTCCATCCTCCTCTTCTTTTGAGACTCTAATTACATATATTTTAGGTTGCTTGAAAATGTCCCACAGGTCATCAGTTCCACTTTATTATTTTCTTCAGTAAGTTTTGTCTTACAGTTTTATGAGATATTTTTATTTACCATGTATTTTAGTTCACTAATCATTTTCTTCTGCAATGTTTCATATGCCATAATCACATCCAGTGCAGTTTTCCTCTTTGACATTGTTTTTTTCATCTCTAGAAGTTTGAGTTTTGTCTTTTTTTTTTTTTTTGTCTTTGTATTCATCTACTTAGCATATTCAGTCTTTCCTTTAGGTGCTTGAATATATGAAGTACAACTAAAATAACTAAATTCTTTGTGCACTCATTCTCTCATCTGTGTCATTTCTGGGGCATTTTCAATTGATTGATTCTTGTCTTCACCATGGCTCTTGTTTTACTTCTTTATTTGCCTGGCAATTTTTTTATTGGAATTCTGGACATTCATATATTTACCTTGCTGTGTGCTTGATAGGTTTATATTCTTTTGAATACTCTTGAGCTTTTTTTTTTTTTTTTTTTTTTAGCAATGTTAATTTATTTTTGAGAGACGGAGAGAGACAGAGTGTGAGTGGGGGAGGGACAGAGAAAGAGGGAGACACAGAATCTGAAGCAGGTTCCAAGCTGTCAGCACAGAGCCCGATGCAGGGCTAAAACTCACGAACTGAGAGATCATGACCTGAGCTGAAGTCAGAAGCTTAACCAACTGAGCCACCCAGTGACCCTCTTGAACTTTATTTTGAAATTTGGTTAAGTCACTTAGAAATAATTTGATCTATTTGGGTCTTGCCATTAAGTTCTGTTAGGTGGAACCAGAGAAGTTTTCAAGTGTATGACTAATGGGACTAAGGCCAAATTGCTCTGAACACTTTAGCCAGTGCTCTGTGGAATTGTGAGCTTTTGCCCTGTAGCTGGTGTGAACTAGCTATTTCTTTCTTTCTTTCTTTTCTTTCTTTCTTTCTTTCTTTCTTTCTTTCTTTCTTTCTTTCTTTCTTTCTTTTCTTTCTTTCTTTCAAATTTTCTTTAATGTTTATTTATTTGAGAGAGAGAGAGAGAGAGAGCGAGCACAAGCAGGGGAGAAGCAGAGAGAGAGGGAGACACAGAATCTGAAGCAGGCTCCATGCTCTGAGCTGTCAGCAAAGAGCCCGACGTGGGGCTCAAACTTAAGAGCCGTGAGATCATGACCTGAGCCAAAGTTGGATGCCTAACCGACTGAGCCACCCAGGGCCCCCAGCTATTCCTGTTTCTATACCAGCTCCCAGCAGTGCTGGAGCTCCAGGGTGTGGTGAGCAAGATGTCAAGGGTGCAAAATTTAATGTGTTACTCAGGTTCATGCAAGCTCAGGGTCTGCATCTGAGAATGCATCACTCCTAATATTTTGTGTCTTAGGCATCATGCTTGCATTATAATAGTCCTAGTCCTGGTTTGTAGGATTGGTGATTTCTAATTCAGGGGTTAGGAAACTTTTACTTTACGGGCTAGATAGTAAAAATTTTAAGCTGGTGAGACACAAAGTTCCCATTAAATTTAATCAGTGCTGCTATTATAGCATGAACATAGTCATAAATAACATGTGAATGATGTCTGAGTGTGTTCCAATACAATTTTATTTTCTAAAACAGCCCACTGGCTATGGTTTGTGGATTCCTTCTCTAATCCTTGGGTGTTGCTTTCCCTAGCCTTGGGTAGTTTCTTCACATCCATAAGCTGTTCAGTACTTAACTGAGACTGTGCAGATTTGTAGAGTTTTTTGTAATTCTCTTTTCTCCAGGACCCTCTTGTAAGCTCTAGTTACATGGTTCTCCTTTATGTCAGCCTCATCTCTTCAACTCAGAGAGACTACTCAGCTCTGGATTTGCTTTCCTTGTGTCATGGCTCCTTTGTTGACTGACATTCAGTGTCTAAGATGCTTTTTGGGTCCTATTTTGTATACAATTAGTGAAGTTATTTCAGGTGAGAGGATAAATCCAGTTTTGTTATTTCATGTTGTCATAAAATGGAAATCTCTAATATTATGTTTTCAAGTTAAGTTGTACCATAAATAGAAATGAAATAAAATATTTGTACAGAACCAGTGTTCAGAATTCATACTTTAACTTTATGGAATTATCAAGTTATTATAGATTTCCAGAGTCTCAATTTCTTCATTTGTAGAAAGAGGATAATAAAATATCTTTCTCATAGGCTTGTTGGGAAGTTTAAATGAATAATAAGTGAGATAGCACCTAGCATTGTGTATTTCTTATAGTATGCATAAAGATGTTTAATTCACTTTCCCAGGTTTGATATATTGATGAATTAAAAACTGATTGCAATTTTTTAGGCAAGGTGTTGGGGTTGGATGGTACTGAGGGATATAGGTAAACATAAATTATATTGCTTCTATTTTAATTGTATTGCCATTGTTTTTGAGTTGGATAGTGGTGGTAAGCAACCTGTATTTCACTTTTCTCCTTATGTCCCATTAAGAGGAGTTTAATTAAAGTGTTATTATATTTTCCATTTATAGAATCTCTTTGGTGTAATGTCTCTTTGTGTCTTTTGCCCATTTTTTAATTGGATTTTTTTAACTGATTAATTTTCAGAGTTCTTTATATTCTAGATTTAAATCCATTGTCAGATATATGGTTTGCAAATATCTTCTCCTATTCTGTAGCTTGTCTTTTCATCTTCTTATCAGGGACTTACAGAGAGAAAAAGTTTTGTTTTTTTTTTTAAACTTTGATGAAATCCAGTTCATCAAAGTTTACCTTTTGTGGGTCATATTTTTTGTGTCCTGAGGACTCTTTACCAAGCCTTACATCCTGAAATTTTTCTCCTATGTTACCTTCTACATTTTTATAGCTTTATACTTTATACTGTAATTTCTGACCGTTTAGGTTTTTGTATAAGGTATGAGGTTGAGATCAAGGTTCATTCTTTTGCCGATGGATCTCCGATTGATCCAGCACCATTTATTAACAATACTGTACAGTCTGCATTGAATTGCTTTTGTAGCAAACCAGTTGGCTGTACTTTTGGGGTCTATTTCTGGGTTCTCTATGGTGTTACATTAATCTATGTGTCTATTCGTCTGTCATTACTACATAGTCTTGCTTACTCTTGTGATACAATCAGCTTTGAGAACAGAATAATTCTTCCCATTTTATTTTTTTTAGAATCAGACATCCAGGTTCCATTGTCATTCCACATATTTTAGAATAGGCTTATCTATATATTAAAAAAATCTTCCCGGGATTTTGATAGTAATTCTGGTAAACTTTATCAGTTTGTGCATCTTCAGTATGTTGTCTTCCATCCATGACATAGTAGGTCATTTATTTTGATCTTTTATCAGCATTATATGATTTGCAGCATACTGATTATGCGTGTGTTTTGTTAAATGCACATCTAAGCATTTCTTTTATTTTTAAAAAATATTGTATAAGTGTTATATTTTTAGTCTTGGTGCCCATGTGTTGTCCATTGCTAGTACGTAAAAATACAACTGATTTTGGTATGTTGACCTTATAGCCTGTGACCGTATTGAACTTACTTAGTAGTTTAATAAATTTCTTTGATTTTTTTCTGAATAGATGATCGTTCCAAATATAGGGCCAATTTTACTTCTTTATTTCTGATTTGTGTGCCTTTTATTCCCTTTACTTGCCTTAATGTACTAGCTAAAACTTCAGAACTATACTGAATAGAAGGGATGGGAACAGATATCCTTGCCTTTTGTGATCTTAGGGGAAAGCTTTGAGTCTTTCACCATCAAGTAATGATATTGGTAGGAGGCCTTTTGTAGATGTTCTGTATCAAATGGGTAAAGTTCTCTCTACCTAGATTTCTGAGTTTTTAGTTCGATGACTAAGAAATATTGTCAACTGTTTTTTCTGTATCAATTAATGTGATCATGAAATTTTCCTTTTTAGCCTGTTAATATGGTAGATTACACTGATTGATTTTCTAATATTAAACCAGCCTTTTAGAATAAACATATTGTCATGGTATGTTTCTTTTTATGTATTACTGAAAGTTTATTTGCCAATATTTTGTTAAAGTGTTTTTGCAGTGATACTATATAATGAATACTGGTTTGTAGTTTTCACTTTCTGTACTGTCTTTGCAATCAGGATAATACTGGTTTCCTAAATGATTGCAGCCACTTATTTTCTAGAAGAAATTGTATACAGTTGGTGTTAACTCTTCCTTCAGCATTTAGTAGAGTTCTCCAATGAAACTATGAGGGCCTGGATGTATTTTTTTTGGAGTTTTAAAGTTAGTAATTCAGTTTCTTTTTGTTTGTTTTTAATTTTTACATAAACTCTTTATTTTGTAAGTTTTAGATGTATAATAAAATTGATAAGACAATACAGAGTTCCATATTCCCCACACCCAACATCCCTGTAAGTAATAATATTACATCAGTTTATAATGTTTGTTAAAAGTAGCAAACTGACTTGATACATTATTATTAAAGGGCATATTTTTTTTTCTCATTTCTTTTGTTTTTACCTAATGTCATTTTTCTTTTCCAAGATACCACATTATATTTTGTCGTATCATCCTAGGTTCCTCTTGACTGACAGTTTCTCAGACTGGCCTTGTTTTTATTTTTTAATTAATTAATTAATTAATTTAAAAAATTTTATTTTAAAAAACTTACATCCAAATTAGTTACCATATAGTGCAACAATGATTTCAGGAGTAGATTCCTTAGTGCCCCTTACCCATTTAGCCTGTCCCCCCTCCCACAACCCCTACAGTAACCCTCAGTTTGTTCTCCATATTTATGAGTCTCTTCTGTTTTGTCCCCCTCCCTGTTTTTATATTATTTTTGTTTCCCTTCCCTTATGTTCATCTGTTTTGTCTCTTAAAGTCCTCATATGAGTGAAGTCATATGATTTTTGTCTTTCTCTGACTAATTTCACTTAGCATAATACCCTCCAGTTCTATCCATGTAGTTGCAAATTGCAAGATTTCATTCTTTTTTTTGATTGCTGAGTAATACTCCATTGTATATATATACCACATCTTCTTTACCCATTCATCCATCGATGGACATGTGGGCTCTTTCCATCCTTTGGCTATTGTTGATAGTGCTGCTATAAACATTGGGGTGCATGTGTCCCTTTGAAACAGCACACCTGTATCCCATGGATAAACGCCTAGTAGTGCAATTGCTGGGTCATAGGACAGTTCTATTTTTAGTTTTTGAGGAACCTTCATACTGTTTTCCAGAATGGCTGCACCAGCTTGCATTCCCATAAAATTACCAAATCAGTTTCTTTAACACTTAGGGGGTTATTCAAATTATTGATTTAACTTTCTTTAAATTTTGTTAGGTTGTGTTTTTCAAGGATTTGGTCCATTTCATCTAAATTGTCCAATTTACATTGGATAGTTGTTCATAGTATTTCCAATTATTCTTTTGATCTCTGCCTTGTCTGTAGTAGTATCTTTTGGTTCCTTCCTGTTATTACTAATTTGTCTTCTTTAATTTTTTTGGATATTCTTACTGGTTATTATCATTTAAAAATTTTTTCAAGAACCAGCTTTTAGTTTTACTGATTTTCTCATTTTTCTGTTTCATTTATTTCTGTTGTTATTTTTATTATTTCCTTCCTTCTGCTTCCTTTGAGTTTTTTTGCTCTTCTTTTTTAGTTTCTTGAGGTAGCAAGTTATATTATTGGCTTGGGAACTCTCTTTCCTTTCTTTTTAAATATTATTTTAGAGAGACAGAGAACGCACAAGTACGGGAGAGGGGCAGAGGGAGAGAGAGAATCCTAAGCAGGCTCCATATTCAGCATGTAGCCTGACGTGGGGCTCAATCCCATGACCCTGGGATCATGACCTGAGCCAAAATCAAGTCAGATACTCACCTGACTGAGCCAGTCAGGCATCCCTGAGAACTTTCCTCTTTTCTAATGTAAACATTTAGTGTGACAAATTTCTCTCTCAGCATTACTTTAGTTGTGTCCTACAAATTTTAATATGTTGTATTTTCATTTTCATTTAATTCAATGTATTTTTAAATTTTCGTTTGAGATTTCCTCACTGTGTTACTTAAAAGCATGCTTTTTTTTCTGTTTTCTGTCAGTTTCTATTTTTATTCCACTGTTGTAAGTGAACACATCCTGAATGATTTTAATTCTTTAAAACTTGTTGAGATCTGTTTGTGACCCTACATATGGTTTATTTTTGTATATGTTCTGTAGACAGTTGAAACAAATATGCATTCTGCTGTTTTGGGTGGACTGTTCTATTCATGTTGATGAGATCCTGTTTGTTGATGTTCTTCTACATCCTTTGCCAAGTTTCTGTCTAGTAATTCTATCATTTGCTGAGACGTGAGTGTTGACAATCCCCAAGTGTAAGTGTCGATTTGTCTATTTCTCCTCTCATATCCATCAGTTTGTACTTCATGTATTTTGAGCTTTGTTGTCTGATGCATACACAATTAGAATTGAGTCTTCTTGATGGATTTTCTCTTTTATGATTATGTAATATTTTTCTCTATCCTTGGTAATTTTCTTTTTTCTGAAGTCCAGTTTATCTGATGTTTATATAGCCATTCCTGATTTCTTTTAATTCATCTTTGCATGCCATATCTTTGTATTGTTTTAATTTCCACCTACTTACATTGTTATGCTTGAAGTGTTTTTGTTGTCAGTGTATAGTTGGGTCTGCCAATCCCTATTTTTTGATTTGTGGATTTAGACCATTTATATAATGTAATTATTTTTAAGTTAAGGCTTATGTCTGCCATCTTGTTTTTGTTTTATGTTTGTTCTCTGTTTCTCCTTTCTCCATTTTTCCCCTTTCCTTTAAATTACTTGGACATATTTTAAAAATCCATTTTGGTGTATCTATAGTATTTTTCACTAATGTAGCTTTTTGTATAGCTTTTTCAGTGGTTGCTCTAGATACTGCACTGTATATACGTAACTTCCTATGATCTGCTGGTGTCTATTGGTGTTAAGTGAACTATATAGAAATCTTACCTCTCTTTTTGTCCCTTTTTTTTTTTTTTAATTTTTTTTTCAACGTTTTTATTTATTTTTGGGACAGAGAGAGACAGAGCATGAACGGGGAGGGGCAGAGAGAGAGGGAGACACAGAATCGGAAACAGGCTCCAGGCTCTGAGCCATCAGCCCAGAGCCTGACGCGGGGCTCGAACTCACGGACCGCGAGATTGTGACCTGGCTGAAGTCGGACGCTTAACCGACTGCGCCACCCAGGCGCCCCTCTTTTTGTCCCTTTACCCTCATCCTTGAATGGTATAATTGCCTTACATATTTCCTAAAACAATTAGGCAACTTTGTAATACATTAGACAGTGTCATAATTTTTCTTTCAACTTCAAACATAATTTAGAAAATTCAAGAGGAATGTAAAAGTCTATCATATTTACCCAGAATCTTTCTTTTTTTACTGTTCATTTGTTTGTTCTTTCTGTTTTTCTTTCTAAATTTCCAGATTTCTTATTTATCGATTCCTTTCTGTTCAGAGAACTTTATTTAGCCAGTCTTTTAGGGTAGTTCTGCTGGTGGCAAATTCTCTCAGTTTTTCTTTATCTGAGAATGTTTTCCCTGTTCATTTCTGAAGGATATTTTTGCTGGATGAAGAACTCTGATTTGAAGTCCTTGAATTTCAGCACTTGATAAATGTTGTACCACTTCCTTCTGGCCTTCATAGCTTCTGATGAGCTATCTGGTGTTATGTGAATTATTTTTCCCCTAGAGTTAAGGTGTCATTTCTTTTCCTTTGCTTCTAAGATTACTTCTTTGTCTTCAGTTTTCAGAGTTTGAGTATAATATGCTTAGGTATGGATATATTTGAGTTTAAGTTGAGTACCTGCTCAACTTCTTGAATTTGTAATTTATTTTCTTGACAAATTTGAGAATTTTTCAGATGTTATATCTTTGAATATTTTTTTAGGCATACCATCTTTCTCTTTTCCTTCGAAGATTACTATGACAAGAGTGTTAGATCTTCTGCTAAAATTCAAGTCCTTAATTTCTTCTGGTCTGTTTTCTCTCTGTTGTTCAGATTGGTAATTTCTGCTATGCTGTCTTCTTTACTTTGTCCTCTCCATTTTGCTGTTAAGCCTATTCATTGAGTTTTAGAATTTTATTTTGTTTTATTTTATTTTATTTTATTTTATTTTATTTTATTTATTTTATTTATTTTATTTATTTATTTATTTCATTTCATTTCATTTCATTTCATTTTATATTTTATTTTATTTTATATATAGAGAGAGTGTGTGTCCAAGCAGTAGAAGGAGAGAGAGAGTATCCCAAGCAGAATCCCAAGAGAGAATCTCATGCTTAGCCTGGAGCCCAGCGTGGGACTCAATCCCATGACTGTGAGATCATAACGTGAGCTGAAATTAAGAGTTGGTTGCTCAGCTGACTAAGCCACCCGGGTGCCCCAAGGTTTAGAATTTTAATTATTTTTTAAAAATGCATTTGAACCTTCTTTATATCTCCTTTTTCTTAACTGAGAATTTGTAGTTTTTTATTTGTTTCAAGCATGTTCATAATTGTCGAGGTATTTTTGTTATTGATCCTTAAAAATTCTTACCAGATAATTCTAACATCTATGTCTCATTGTCAGCCTTTGTGCATTGTTTTATCTCATTTTAGGTAAGAATTTCATAGCATTGTACAGTGAATGATTTTTTTATTGAATTCTGAACATTTTGTTTATTATGTCATCAGCCTTCTGTTCGTATGTAAATTTGTGGCATAGCAGGCACACTCTGATACCATTCCAGTGGGGAAAGAGGGGTGTCATGTCTTTACTCATGGAAGTAAAAGTCCAGGTTACCTACTTGATGTCCATTGACAATGGAGGGAGGAAATGTGGTCTTTGTTACTGACAGGTGAGGATGGGAGAGCAGGCTCTTTTTTTTTTCTTTCTTCCTTCCTTCCTTCCTTCCTTCCTTCCTTCCTTCCTTCCTTCCTTCCTTCCTTCCTTCCTTCTTTCTTTCTTTCTTTCTTTCTTTCTTTCTTTCTTTCTTTCTTTCTTTCTTTTCTCTTTCTTTCATAGGTTCACACTCAGCATGGGGCCCAACATGGGGCTTGAACTCACTACCGTGAGATCAAGATCTGAGCTGAGATCAAGAGTCAGATGATTTACTGAGTGAGCCACCAAGGTGCCTTGGGAGACCTGGTTCTTTAGTGTGTATCCACTAATACCACTCTGGTTGAAAGTGGGAGAGGTGCCTTATTATGACTCCCCATATACTGTCAGGGGATTGGTACCTTGTTACTACTAAGTGTTGGCAAAAGACTTGACTCTTCACTAGGCCTTATCTGATACAACTCAGCAGGAAAGGTTAGGGGCATCTCAGTACATTTGGGTCTCAGTAGAAGTCCAGGGTTCCCATGTGGTCTCCACCGATCCCACAGGAGGAAATCTTGTTATCATTCAGTAGGGATAAAAGTCTCATCTTCTTTCTTAGTCTTCACTGACCCCTCCCTGGCAAGGAAATTGGGGTGACTTATTACAGCAAGGTGAGAGTAAAATTCTAGTTTTCTCATTTTACTTTTGATGGCAGAGGTGTGGATGGGGTCACAGTTTTTCTGTAGTGTTTGGGTGGAGTAGAATTGTTACTGTCTGATTTAGAAAAAAGAATTTTTTAGTAGGTTGCTCCTTTTCTGCATCTTTGGCTGGATTGGGAAAGCTTTTCTTGGGAACATATTTGTCTGTGCCTTTTGGTGTTTCCGGGTTGCTGCTGCTTCAGCACTCAATTTAGAATATATCAGGCAAAAAAGAAAAACCAGAGAGGGGTGCCTGGGTGGCTCGGTCAGTTAAATGTCCAACTCTTGGTTTCGGTTTAGGTCATGATCTCATAGTTTGTGAGTTCGAGCCCCACATTGGGCTCTGTGCTGATAGCATGAAGCCTTCTTGGGATTCGCTCTCTCTCCTTCTCTCCCTGCCCTTCCCCACTCATGTTCTCCCTGTTTCTCTCTTTCTCAAAATAAATAAACCAATTAAAAAATGTATCTATATATAAAGAAAACCCAGGGAAATCATTGCTCAAAAGTACCCTGCTTTCCGTTGCTGAAATGTTTCTTTGGTTCTAATGTGCAGATTGGCTTGCTTTTGTGCTTTTCCTTCCCTAGGGGCTTAGGTTTTAGCATTCTCAGGTTTTCTAGGTCACTTGCCATTTTTCCATTTGCTTTTCAATTTTTTAGGATTTTCTGGTTACCATCTCTTCTCCTAATTCCTTCATTCTTATAGATTTATTTCTAGAAATTATTTTATTTTATCAGTTTTTTGAAGGATATGCATTTTAGTTTTAAGGATCTGTTTTAAAGTGTAATTCTTCAAAAGTATTTCCTTTGTTTGAGGTTTTTATTTAAAATATTTTAGATCCTCTCTCTATGCCAGTGGCTCCATGACATTGTATCAGTCAAGGATCATTAGGAAGTTACTTTAATGGAGGGAATTCATTATAAAGAATTCTTGACTAGATGTTTAGAACTTCAAAAAAGGATATTTTCAGCATGGTATCATGGAAATAGCAATTGCAACTATATCATTTCTAGGTTTAGGAGAAGAAAGAAGATGGAATTAGAACTTAAATGAATTCAGAAAGAACTCTATAAAGCTGAAATCCTGGCCTTAGAATTGGAGGTGCTTGTCAAATGGTACTGATGTCTCTAACCTCAGAGGAGAGGTCTGTGAGGTTGGTACTTAGCCCACTGAGGAGGGAAGTGATAGCTGGCTCTTCTTGGCATCTCTGAGGGCACATAATAAGGTACATTCTGCAAGTGTTGGAAACCCTGCAAAATGGATTCAGTTAAGGTTAGAAGAATGAACCACTATTGCTTGGCTGAATAAGCAAGGCTGGGGTGATGCCGACAGAAACAAGATGCACACAGGAAGCCAAAAATTAGTAAATGGGAAAGGGGAGGGCCCTTCTTTCACCGTCGTCATTGGGGTCCTCCTCTAACATCACTTACTTGTAGAACTCACTAGAAGTGTGATTTGCAAAGATCTGACCCCACATTAAGGAAGCAGATATAGAAGTTGGATTTGAACCCAAGAGACAATAACTTAAAAGTGATATAATTGTTTTTAGTTTGATCTTAAAATATTTGCATTCCTCAATTATTAAGATATTTACTTGTATTTTCAAGTTTGCTTTACCATATGATGCTATCTAATTTGCTTTTCACAATTCATTTATGATACAGAAGACGCAGTATTCTTCTTATTTTGCCAATGTGAAACTGGAGCCTATTGAAATTAAATGACTTATTCAATCCCACATAGCTGAGGCAAAAATCTTGTCCTCTGGATCCTACCCCAGTACATTCAGTATTTTTTTGGATGAATTTATCTAATCTTATGGCCTAAATAGTGGTGTTAGCAGGTTGGGTCTGAGGACCCAGAGGGGTCCCACAGGACCAGTCAAATAGGATGGAAATAAAACGTGACTAGAAGTAAGTAAGAGCAGAGTTATTTGAAGATACATGGAGAGTAGATATAATTTTTTTTTTTTTCAACGTTTATTTATTTTTGGGACAGAGAGAGACAGAGCATGAACGGGGGAGGGGCAGAGAGAGAGGGAGACACAGAATCGGAAACAGGCTCCAGGCTCTGAGCCATCAGCCCAGAGCCTGACGCGGGGCTCGAACCCACGGACCGCGAGATCGTGACCTGGCTGAAGTCGGACGCTTAACCGACTGCGCCACCCAGGCGCCCCGGAGAGTAGATATAGAATGGAGGTTTGGGAGATTCATAAAGGAAAGGAGAAAGTCTCATCTTTGTTCAGGGTCTGGGGTTTTTACTGAGGATTGTGGTCTGGTATATGTGTCCTCTCAGGAATCCAGGAACAAGTTAGAACAAAGACAAGGGCCCAGGTATTATTCCTTGGAGCCAGGGGGTCTTGGTGTCGAGATGTCTAGTGCTGGCCGTCTGGAATATGCATATGATAGCTTCATCTGGTCATTCTCACCTGGTCCTTCCCTAGATGTTATCTATACTAGAGAAATCATTAACTCCTTGTCCCTTATAAGGAGGACATACACTATTTGTATTCTCAGTCATGTGTAAGGTGGGGGTGCAGCTCCTAGCAAGAGTAGAAGCAGGAAAAGGAGCAAAAGGCAGGTTTTTATGGACTCCTTCAGTTTTCTTATTTCTTTCTTTCTAAGATTTTATTATTAAATAGTCTCTATACCTGATGTGGGACCTGAGCCCACAACCTTGAGATCAAATAGTCATGTACTCCACCAACTGAGCCAGTCCAGTGTCCTCAGTTTCCCTATTTCAATACTTTCATAAATCTTTCCCTAATTCCAGACCATTATACCTTTGTCTATGTCACATCTTCATTTAGATGCTAATAGGCATCTCATCTTAACATATCCAAAAAGAACTCAGAAGTTTCCCCCTTGAAACTCATTCTTCTTACAATCTTTCCCACTTTAGTTAATGGCAACCTTATTCTTATTCTAAGGCAAAGACCTTGGAGCAGTTCTTGACTCTTGTATTTCTCTCTCATCTTCAAGTTAATTAACAAATCTTGAAAAGTATAATTAGGTTCCAATGTCTTCTCACTACCTCTACTTATATTTCTCTCATCTAGGTCATCACCTCTTCTTGGATGGATTATTTCAATTACTTATTATTAGGATCCCTAGTTTCCTCTCTAGTCCCTCTTCTGTCTGTTCCTAAGGAAATAAAACATTAGGCAGCCAGTATAATCCCACTGCATTTTAAGTCAGAAAATTTTACTGTACTGCTCAAAATATTCCAGTGTTTTTACATTTTACTCAGAGTAAAAGCCAAAGTCAGTAAGGAACCCCACCAAGCCCTATCTCATGAAGCCCATTTGGAGGTGTCCTGAACAACTCCAGAGGGTGTCACCCATATAGAATACAAGGTGTCACATCATAAGCTCACCACCTCCTACTTTTATCTCTTTGACTTTTTTTCCTACTATTTTTCTTTTCATTTATCCTATTCTAACCCCCTTGGCCTATTTGCTATTATTCAAACATGCCAAATATATCTCAGGGCCATTGTTCTCTGTGTTCCCCCCTCAGAGACAGGCTTCCCCCATGTATTCGACAGGTTTTTACTTAAAAGTATCACCTCAGTAATTCTTACTCTGGCCTATTTAAAAGTGCAGCTTATTCTTGTAGGCCCTATCTCTTTTACCTGCTTTATTTTTCTTATAGCACTTAACCCTATAGAATATACTATATATTAGATGTTACTTACTTTATTTATTCTCTGATCCCCTCACCAACTGTAATGTTTCAAAGTATTTTTGATTAGTTTCTAATTGGTATGCTCCAGGACCTATGGCTGAGCATTACACATAGTAGATACTTGATACATATTTGAATATTTGACATATGATATAGTAATCTCATATGACCACCATAATCTGTGAAGATTTGACCTCCTTCATATCAATGAAAAAGAATTTATCACTTTAAATTTTGAAAAAAGAATGAGAATCTGTACTAAGTTGATTCAGTGTGGTGGGGCACAGAATTTACAAGATGGGGGTTAAATTGAATTGAATATGATATATGTGTGTGATAGTAAATCTGTATCATAATGCCAAATTTGAATAGTATTTGAAACTTATGGAAGATTGCTCTATCTACTATCCATCACAACTTAGAGCTATCATGGTTATTTAGTCAGTGTGAATCTATTAAAACTATTTCAGTAAGGAAGCTAAAGCACATTGAACTATTGGAACCTCATCAAAATAAAAGGCTTCTGCACAGTGAAGGAAACAATCAGCAAAACTAAAAGGCATCCGACACAATGGGAGAAGATATTTGCAAATGACATATCAGATAAAGGTTTAGTATCCAAAATCTATAAAGAACTTATCAAAATCAACACCCAAAAAACAAATAATCCATTGAAGAAATGGTCAAAAGACATGAATGGACACTTTTCCAAAGAACACATCCAAATGGCTAACACACACATGAAAAAATGCTCAACATCACTCATCATCAGGGAAATACAAATGAAAACCACAATGAGATACCACCTCACACCTGTCAGAATGCCTAACATTGACAACTCAGGCAAAAAACAGATGTTGGTGAGACTGAGGAGAAAGAGGATCTCTTTTGCAATGCTGGTGGGAATGCAAACTGGGGGTGCAGCCACTCTGGAAAACAGTATGGAGGTTCCTCAAAAAATTAAAAATGGAACTACCCTATAACCCAGCAATTGCACTACTACCTAGGTATCTATGCAAGGGTACAGTTGTGCTGTTTCAAAGGGGCACATTCAAATGCACCTCATTGTTTGTAGCAGCACTATTGACAATAGCCAAAATATGGAAAGAGTCCAAATGTCCATCGATGGATGAATGGATAAAGACGATATAGTATGTGTGTGTGTGTGTGTGTGTGTGTGTGTGTGTGTGTGTGAGTGAGTGTGTGTATACACACACTCACACACACACACACACACACACACACACACACACACACACACACACTGGAGTATTACTCAGCAACCAAAAAGAATGAAGTCTTGCCTTTACAGGTACATGTATGGAACTAGAGAGTATTATGCTAAGTGAAATTAGAGAAAGACAAATACCATAGGACTTCACTCATATGAGGAATTTAAGATATAAAATAGATGGACATAAGGAAAGGGAAACAAAAATAATATAAAAACAAGGAGGGGGACAACTGTAAGAGACTCTTAAATACAGAGAACAAACAGAGGGTTACTGGAGGGGTTGTGGGTGGGGAGATGAGCTAAATGGGTAATGGGCATTAAGGAAGACACATGTGGAGATGAGCACTGGATGTTATACATAGAGGATGAATACTGAAATCTACTCTTGCAATCATTATTGCACTATATGCCACTAACTTGGATATAAATTAAAAAAAAATAAAAAAAATAAAAATAAAGAATGCTAAAGTATTGCCCTATTGAAATGCTTTCTACGAGACTAGTTTTTGTATCTTAAAAAAAGTGTAACTACACGCAACTTTGTAATGCATTAGTAAAGAAAAGAAATTAAGAAAGAAAAATATTTGGGGCCAAAAATATATATACCGCTAGGAAATTGAACATATTGACAAAGCTGTGGTTTGGCATTGACTTTAATTTTTGGTCTTTAAGGATTACTAACAGAATGAAGTAAAAAGTTTCATTGCTCTTCTTTTACAAAGACACATTTAAATAGAATGACAAAATGCAATGCAAACTTCAAGGTGAACTTTAGAATTACAGGATGTTACCATGAATTGATGTACCAAGCTTGTTAGCATTCCCAGCCCCGTCTCTACATAAACAATATTACTTCTTGTCTTGTGATTCTGGAATTATTTAATTGAAAATGTGTGGGCCCTCTGTCTTGAATGGGTTACAAAAAATAAAGGAAACAATGAACTATAGAATGCATTATCATTTTCCTGTTGATAGAATCAAGCATATAAAACAGCCCCAAGTAGAAAATATATAAAAACCCATATTTTGGGTTCAGAAATAGGGAAAATAGATAGAATAAGCTGGACAAATGTGTTCAGGATATCACAAATAAGACATCATGAAGCATCCAGCATGCTTAGGTGTGGCACTATTACAGGACTTAAGGCTAGCAATTCGTATCAAGCAAAAAGTTAACACTGGAAAATAAATTCCTCTGACACTATCTTTGTAACTACACTCATGGTGTAACTTGTATTTCTTAAACTGTTACTCGTTTGATAAGGCTAATTTAATAAGAGAGAAATCCACCAGAAAGAAATGCATAGTAACTGAAAAATGAGATTATTCATGTTTGGGGGAAGGTAGGAAATGAGTAAAATTGCTGCTGAGAGGGTTCACCGGCCTCAGGGAATGTTCTTTTTTACAGTGTTGTTGGCAGATGTGCGTTGTAATGAGTGTGCTAACCATGTCAGTTTTCACTGACCTGGCTTAAATATCATAATGTGAGAGCTTTACCTCGCTAAGAGAGAGATGCTGCAGCGCCTAGGAAAAGCAGGGGTTTTATCTGCTAGTAGAAAAGGCACAGTCTTGCTTGTCTTTCTCATGTTTGTAAGAGGCTTTAGAAAAGGGTTTGGCAGGGCCAAATGAGAGGGAAAAAAATCCTTTGACTGCAGACACCTTTTCTTTGTTCAGTTTGTGATGAAAGGTACACCTGTTACACATGGTTGCTTCTCAGAAACGTGTTAGCATTAGGTGCTGATAATCAGTAGAAGTTCTGTATCCTAGCATCTTTTAAAACTTCATATTCGAGGGGCGCCTAGGTGGCGCAGTCGGTTAAGCGTCCGACTTCAGCCAGGTCACGATCTCGCGGTCTGTGAGTTCGAGCCCCGCGTCAGGCTCTGGGCTGATGGCTCGGAGCCTGGAGCCTGTTTCCGATTCTGTGTCTCCCTCTCTCTCTGCCCCTCCCCCGTTCATGCTCTGTCTCTCTCTGTCCCAAAAATAAATAAAAACGTTGAAAAGAAAATTTTAAAACTTCATATTCGATTTAATAGCAGATACAGTTGGTCTATCCTTTTCTTCAAATTTTTAGTTCAGCTTAATTTAATTTTTCTAAGTAGTAGTAGCATAAGTCCCATAATATAAAACAAAAGTGAGAGTCTCTATTTTTCTAATTGATTTTTATATTTTACTTTCTGCATATGGCAATACAAAGGGTTCTTCCTCTCTAGGTCACAGTCCTGCTTATAACTATTCATGAGGAACTAGAAACAGGAGTAGATGAAGATTACAACTGGACAGAGAAACCAGCTGGGAGATGGTGTTGGAGGTTAAGGGTGGGGGGGTGTAGTTAATTACCCAGGTAAGGTGGGGAGGGGCAGAGAGAATCTGAAAAGGGATAAACCCATGATTCAGGCTATCATGGAAATAGGGGTGAATCCAGAATAGGAGTCAAGAAATCAAAGTATCAAATCCAGGGGCCCATCCAGAGCCACCACATAGCAAGGATATGTACAAGGAGATTGAGGAGTGATGTGTACTATAAATGTACTTGGTAGTTCTTAGCTTCTCCATGGATAGATCTGGAGATCCTTAAAGATATCCCATATCTTCTTGACATCAGCTAGCTAAGTAACTGGGACTCTAGCCCCACCCTGTAAGTCCTCCATCCACTCTGTTCCTTGTTGGGGGGATGGGGGGGTGGTCAGGTACCTTTTGTGTTTTTCTACATCGCAGATGTGATCCGAATGGCCACTTGGTGGTTTCTTTTAGCAAAAGCTGCTTCGTATTCATTCTCTCAATACCTGCTGCTTCTGTCCAGTTCCCTTAACTACAGTCTGCAGCTACTGAGCTCGTCTCTGTCCTTGCTGTGGTTGAGGAGACATATACCTTGATCTGTGAAGATGACTAATTAGTAGGTTTTTCAAGGATTGTTTGGCTCTTACATTTCAGTACCTTTTAACTACTCTTAGACCTACCTTCTAAAGTTCACATGTAAGTATCAGTTTGGGGTGCCTGGGTGGCTTAGTTGGTTGAGTGTCCGACTTGTGTTCTCGTTCAGGTCATGATCCCAGGGTGGTGGAATCAAGCCCTGTGTCAGATCCATGCTGAGCATGGAGATTCTTTTTCCCCCTCTGTCCCTTTCCCACTCATGCTCTCCCTCTCTTTCTAAAATAAAATTTTAAAAAAGAATCAGTTTGATAAATGACTTAAAAATCTTATGTAGTTTCTGTAGAAATTGCTTGGCTAAAACTAGGAGGAGTCAAATGATGAAAATGAAACATTTATCTCAAGAGCAAAGTATAAGGGGGTGTCCCCCCAAACTCAGTAATCAAGATGAATAATATTTCAGAAATAAAAAGTTAATACAAAAAGTACCTGAATAACAAAATATCAACGTTTTTAATGAACATCAGATCAGTAATAGTGCCCATGTCAAGTCATATTGGAAGTGGAGGTGAAATGGAAAATCAGGACTGATCTTATCTTTTATTCTTTATTGAAAATTTGTATACTTTGTTATAATGATCATTGACTTTTTGCATTAATTTTTATTTTAAAATATTGCATTAAGATATTATTTATCTTGATTACTGATTTTTTTTTTTAATCCTTTTAAAGTTTGTACCCTCATCAGGGTTCTCTCTAGTCCCACTGCCCTCACTGTAGTTCTGTCCCTGGGAGGTACAATGCATTTATATTTTTTTTTAAGGAAAATTAATAACTTCTGTAGTTTTGAGTTTCTCAGTCATGAATATGGTGTTTATTCAGGGCTTCTTGTATGTCCCACAAGAAGTATTTTGTAGTTCTTCCATGAAGGTCTTGCATAATTTAAAAAATTATTCCTAGTACTTTATGATATTACTTACTCTTTCAAGTGGTTTTACTTTTTTGTTATATTTATTTTATTATTCTTATTTAAATATTTATTTTGAGAGAAAGAGAGATAGCAAGTGGAGGAGGAGCAAATAGAGAGGGAGAGAGAGAATCTCAAGCAGGCTCTGTGCTGTCAGTATAGAGCCCTACCTGGAGCTTGATCTCACAAACCATGAGATCATGACCTAAGCCAAAATCTAGAGTTGAACACTTAATCAAATGAGCCACCCAGGCGCCCCTATTTTTTTTATTATTTAAAAATGGTTATTTTTACAGCTCATTCCTGTATCTACACGTTTTTTCCGTCTTTTTTCCAATAAATGCATACTGATGACTTCTGTGTGTCAGACTTTGTTCGAAGTTCTTTATATAGCAGTAAATAAAACTAGTGAGGGAAGACCAAAAATAATCAAATAAGTCAATTAAAAGGAAAGGTCAAGCAGTATAGAAGGTTATGAAAAAATTATAGTAGGGTGGATAGAAAGTCATTGATATAAAATGACTCTGGGTGGGGCTAAGAATGGGCTGTTGCAGTAAGTTATGTATACTTTGAGACTGAATGTCAAGGAGACACATACCTGAATATCTAAGAAACATGAGTTAAACCCCAAAGGACAACTGAGTAACATCAGGATGGAAATTAGACATCCTGGCCCTCAACAGCCTTAGGTTTATCACCTTCTCTGTAAGTTGAAGCTGCTTTTGTATTCTGTATTTTCCTCATTTTACTTATTCATTAATTTATTCACTAAACCAAAAATATTTATTGAAATTTCACTGTGCACCCTTCTCATTTTTAGCGGTAAAGCATCTTTGAAAACTAAAGTGATATATTAGTAATAAAGACTTGAACATTAAAATTTAAAAAGTATCCTTATTATAGCACCTTGAAATGAGATATTTAGGTATAAGTCTTACAACATATGTTTAAGATCTGCATTTTGAGAACAAGAAAATACTGATGTAAGAAATCAAAGAGACATATGCCATATTCATGAACTGGAAGACCCAATTTGGTTCAGATCTTTTTTAAAAAATTTTTTTTTTCAACGTTTATTTATTTTTGGGACAGAGAGAGACAGAGCATGAACGGGGGAGGGGCAGAGAGAGAGGGAGACACAGAATCGGAAACAGGCTCTAGGCTCTGAGCCATCAGCCCAGAGCCCGATGCGGGGCTCGAACCCACGGACCGCGAGATCGTGACCTGGCTGAAGTCGGACGCTCAACCGACTGCGCCACCCAGGCGCCCCAATTGGTTCAGATCTTAATTCTTCCTAATTTGATGTACAGAGTCAATACAATGATATTCAAAATCTCTGCAGTACGTTTTATATAAAATTAACAAGCTGATTCTAGAATTTATATGGAAAGACAGAGCCACTAGCATAGACAAAAATTTTGAGAAAGAAGAGCAAAGTTTGAAGACACAAAATTCTCAGCATCGTTATTAATTAGGGAAATACAAATTATAGCTACAACGAGATCTCACTATACATTTGTTAGAATAGCGAAGATTAAAAACAAAACAACTGACAATAGTGAGTCTTGGTGAAGATTGGAAACAACTCTCAAACATTGCTGGTAAAAATATAAAATGATACAGCTAAATTTGAAAAACCAGTTGGGGAGTATCTTATATAGTTTAAGCTACTCTTACTATATGATTCAGTAATCCCATTCCTGAGCACACATACAAATCATATTTGTGAATGTTTATAACTGTTATTTTCATAATTGCTCTAAACTGGAAACAATCCAAATGCTCTTTAACAGTATATATTTGTCAAACTTGCAGGATCGATTTTCCCATATGTAAATCATGCCTTAATTTAAAAAAAAGAAAGAAAACAAAAATTATAGAAATACTAACACAGGTTTTGTGTGTGTGTGTGTGTGTGTGTGTGTGTGTAATTTTTGTACCAACTTAGCATAGTAAGATTTGATGATCTGTCAAACTTCATTAAAGTTTTAATTGTTATTTATTTATTTATTTATTTATTTATTTATTTATTTATTTATTTATTTATTTATTTATTTCTGAAACCTAAGTCTGGAAGCCAGTGGTTTAGCACGGTGCATCTGAAAATGTAGTTTCTTTCTTTTTTTTGTGTTTATTTATTTTGAGAGAGAACATGAGCATGAGTGTGCCCATGAGCAGGGGAGAAGCAGAGAAAGAGAGGGAGGGAGGGAGGGAGGCAGGGAGAGAGAGAGAGAGAGAGAGAGAGAATATCCCAAGCAGTCTCCATGCTCAGCACAGAGCCCAGCGGGGCTCAGTTTCACGACTGTGAGATCATGACCTGAGCCAGAATGGAGAGTTGGATGCTTAACCGACTGAGCCACCCAGGTGCCCCTCAAAATGTAGTTTCTAGACGAGCATCAGCATCCCCTGGGAATTAGATAGAAATGCAAATTCTCCAGCTGCACCTGTGAATCACAAACTTTGGGGGTGGTGGTTAGCAATCTGAGCGTCTGCCAGGTGATTCTGACACACTAATGTTTGAGAACCAGTATCACTAGGTCTTTGCTTTATTTGGAATCGCTCTAGTGTGGCTCTAGTAAAACAAAGGTATTTTTGAACTCTAGATCTTTCAATGTGTGAGGCATTTAATCTTTTAAGTTCTGATTTTTCTCACCTCTAAAATGGGGATTTTAATATCTACTTCCTAACACTCTTGTAACGTTTAAATAGAAAATGTCAGTAAAGTGGTTAGCATAGAGTCTGATACATAGCAAAAGCTTGATGATGGTTAATTAGATTTAATTATTACCTGATTCATATTCTTGAATTTTTCCTTTGTTTTTTGATGTATGCACAATAAAATTCATCTTAAGCAAGCTTTTCAAACTGCTGTGTAGCTACTGCCATTGCATTTATTTAGGCAAGGGACTCCAAATTCCTATTTGGGCATTTTCATTTTCCTTGGTGTTTTTCCATGTACTTTATACATTTTTTTCTTGCTGTTTCTTTAAATTTTTTTTTTTTTTTTAACGTTTATTATTTTTGGGACAGAGAGAGACAGAGCATTAACGGGGGAGGGGCAGAGAGAGAGGGAGACACAGAATCGGAAACAGGCTCCAGGCTCCGAGCCATCAGCCCAGAGCCTGACGCGGGGCTCGAACTCACGGACCGCGAGATCGTGACCTGGCTGAAGTCGGACGCTCAACCGACTGCGCCACCCAGGCGCCCCTCTTGCTGTTTCTTAAACAAAACATTACTTGAAGAGAGAGACTGTATCTGGTACTTTGGAGGCAGAATATGTTTCCATTTTGCAGAAAGAGTGTCTTTGTATATTCATATTTTAACAGTCATTTCTTGGACATGTGCAAAAATGGAATTAAAAATTAATTTAAATGAAAAATTAACATTAACCTAAGGCAGAATATCCAGTAGCAGGTATGAATATCAAGCCTTGGTCTCCTAATTCACAATCTATTTCCATATTCATGTTATAAGCTTAACATGTAGTGTGTATATGTGAACATGTGTAACGTGTGTGTGCGCGCGCACATGCACGTTGATTGAAAAAGAAAAATGAGAACACAGGGAAGAATGTATAACCATCAAAGATGAACAGGTAATCTTTTAAAAGTGCTATGTCTCAATTTGTAAACTATAGGAAATTAATAATTTTGTGCCAGTTTATCAAGTTGGAACCACTGATTCCCAGGAAAAATCATTTTCTTTTTTCAGAGTTAGAGCTGAGAGGTACTTGATGTTATCCTTCATTTTCTGTTTCCTGCAGGTGGCAAGTGCTTGCTTAATTATTCAGGTGGTTCAGTAATGCAACCACTGTTTCAAATAGGAGGGATATTTCACCATGTCCCTTTCACTCCGTATTCTGGAAATGTAATCTCTTTCCCTTCATTGGGAAAGTATTGAGAATAGCAAATTTATTTCCTTTTTGAGCATGTTTACTTATGCATCTGATTCACTTGAATTTGAAAATAAAAGTGGAATCTTTTGCATTGACGACTTTTGATTCCATTTGGGCTTGTCCCACTTTGCATGGGAACTGCTATTATTCTGTAGTAGTAGTAGTAATATTGGGGTCTTATCTGACATAGTATTATCAAACAGAGTGTAAGGTCTTCTTGAGAAGAGAATTTATTTAGGGAGTGGTTGGATTTTCCTCCACACTGGACAGATATAAAGAAGCAATTTCTTTTGCAGAAGGCTTAATACCACTTGGGCATTTGCTTTTGTTTTTTCTTCTCCACTGTGGAGAAGGAACATACTAAAAAAGGATGTTTCTCCGAACCTCCTGATCAATAATAGTTAGGCTAATTTGTCTGACAGATAAGTTTCTCGTTTCTAACTCACTAAGATTTGCAATGCTTTACCATCATTGAGGATCTTCCAGCTGTCTAGGACCAGTTTTGGAAAACTTACTGTACACTCTAGAGTTTTTAAGAAAATGTATTTTTTCCTTTGGTGGTGTGGCAGCCAAGGAGGAGAGCTGGTCAGGTTGCTTAGAGGGAAGTTGTTTGGTACAGAGTGCTGGGAAATGACGGCTTTCCTCTTCAGTGCCTTTGGGATCGTCCTGGGCTTCTGTTCTCAGGGAGGGCATCCCCTTTCCAAGAGGTCCAAGCCACTGACTGAGCATGGCAGGACTACCACAGTCTGGCCATTTCTACACAGTAGGAGATGAGACTCTTCTAACGAACAGGTTTTGCTCAGAGCTCTCCACTGGGTTGGCTAAGTCAGAGGCCCATCTGTTAGCTAGTCTGAGGCTCTCCATGCCCAGCCTTGCTTTGTTTAATCTTTCCAAGGTTTCCTCATGCCCCTTGGTAATCCTTTGCTCCCACTCTTCCCCATCCCCCCCTTCCAGGCAATGACTGATCTGCTTTCAGTCATTATAGTTTATTTGCATTTCCTAGATTTTATACAAATTGAATCATAAAGTATGTACTCTATTTTGCCTATGTATGATACAGTGTATGGACCAAAGTTCTTATTTTTGCCTATGGATATCTATTAGTCCACCACTACTTGTTGAATAGATGCTTTTTCTCTACTAAGTTACCTTTGTCCTTGTGTTTATCTTTACGCCAGTATTACCTCTTGATTACTGTTGCTTGTACTCAGTCTTGAAATCAGAATGTGTTCACTTTCTAATTTTGTTTTTTCCTTTACAAAGTTGTCTTGCCTGAGATGACTTTTTTTTATTTTTAATATTTATGTTTGTTTATTTTTGAGAGAGAGAGAGAGAGAGGGAGAGAGAATGAGCAGGGGAGGGACAGAGAGAGAGGGAGATACAGAATCAGAAGCAGACTCCAGGCTCTGAGCTGTGGGCATAGAGTGTGATGTGGCGCTTGAACACACAAGCTGTGAGATCATGACCTGAGCTGAAGTTGAAAGCTTAACTGAGCCACCCATTGCCTGAGGTGACTGTAAGGATAGGTGCAAGGGAAGAATTTTTCTTCTTCATTGTTTCTTGAAGAGAATTATTTTAATTAAAATGTCACTTTTATAACAGACACCTAACCAGAAAATGTATATGGATGGCAGATAAGCATACTAAAAGATGCTCTATATCAAATGTCATCAGGGAAATGCAAATGAAAATGAGATACTACTACATAGCAGTTAGAATGGCCCAAAGCCAGAACACTGCGATGTGGAGCAACAGAGGTGCATATTTGTTGCTGTCAGGAGTGAACAATAGTACAGCCACTTTGGAAGGCAGTTTGGTGGTTTTTGTTTTTATAAAACTAAACATTCTTTTTTTACATTTATAAATATATATGCTTAGCGACTGAGCCACCCAGGCGCCCCTATAAATATATATGATAAATATATCTATATTTATGATTAACTTGGTATGGCTTAGCATATATAACATCAGCTCTAATAAAATATTATGCAACCTAAATATAATCTTGTCACAAGATGCAGCAATTGTGTTCCTTGGTTATTTATACAAAGAAGTTATAAACTTACATTCACACAAAAACTTGCACATGGATGTTAATAGTGGCTTTATTCATGATTGTCCAAACTTGCAATCAACCAGGTTGTCTTTTAGTAGGTGAATGGATAAATAAACTGTGGTACATCCAAACAGTGGAATATTATTCAGTGCTAAAAGAAAAACAGCTATCAAGCCATGGAAAGATATGAAAGCACCTTAAGTGTATATTACTAAATGAAAGAAGCCAATCTGAAAAGGCTACATACTGTATGACTCCCAACTATATAACATTCTGGAAAAGGCAAAAAGTATGGAGACAGTAAAAACACTAGTGGTTGGCAGAGGTTAGGGAATGGGGAAGAAGGGTGAATAGGCAGAGCACAGAGGGTTTTTTTTAGGGTAGTAAAAATACTCCGTATGATACTATAATAATAGATATATGCCATTATACATTTGTCCAAAACCATAGAATGTGCAACACATGGAGTGAATTGTGAGGTCAACTATGGACTTTGGGTAATTGTGATATGTCAATGTAGATTTGTCATTTAAAACAAATGTTACATTCTGGTGGGGTATGTTGTTAATGGGAGAGGCTATGCATGTGTGGGAACACAGGGTATATGGGAAATCTCTGTACCTTCCCCTCACTTCCGCTGTGAACCTAAAACTTCCCCCAAAAATAAAGTAAAAAAAAAATCACTTTTGCAGGGGAGCTTTATTTGAATCTTGGCCATGGCATCCTTGAGCAGAATTGCTTCATTACAGTGGCATTTGCAATGGTAGCAGGTGCCTCTCTGGCCACCAGCCTACAGAAGGCTTGTTGAGAGAATTTGTTGCCACATACAGTGTATTCGGTAGTCATTGACTCAGATCCTCCTCGCATAATGTCTGAAACCTCAGGCTTCTGAAACACGTCCTGTCTCGTGGAAGAGTAGTGGGGGGTTCCCAGGCGCTGATTGCTGCCATCTTCAGCACTTATAACAAAGAATATTCCACCAGTCTTCAACAGCTGGACTTGCAGTGCTGCTGCTCAGACCGTCCCCTGTTGGGACCGTTTTCCCTTAATTACCACTGCCACTGTCCCAAAGCCAGCTGCTTCAAATACAGAAACTAAACCCCAAGTGGATTCCCAGGCAGAGTGTGGAGGACACAAAGTTTTTCCAGAGCTTTGGTAACGGATGTGTGGAAGTCCAGCAGGTAAGTCTGAAAGAAAGCTGCTGGCAAGAATGTTAGAGTTCCTACTGGTGGCTCAGTCCTTTAAAAAGCCAGCTGGAGGTGGCAGGGGCTAGCAAGAGGGAGCAGACTCAGCCTTCAACTGGCAGAATATTCTTAGAGTCATTTTCCCATACCATTTAGGAAGAGGAGATCAAGGATATCCTTAAAACTGGCTGCTGGAATGTTTTATTTTTTAAAGTTTGTTTATTTATTTTGAGAGAGAGAGAGGGAGGGAGGGAGGGAGGGAGAGAGAGACAGAGAGAGAGAGCGAGCACACCAGCAGGGGAGGGGCAGAGAGAGAGGGAGACAGAATACCAAGCAAGCTCTGCACTGTCAGTGTGGGCCTCGAACTCATGAAACCATGAGACCGTGACCTGAGCTGAAACCAAGAGTTGAGCACTGAACCACCTGAGCCACCCAGGCATCCCTGGAATGTTTTAGAATAAAGTTAGAAAGTAGTCAGAGCATCTGAATCAGCAAGGAAATCTGAGAGTGGATGATCAGTTACTTACATATGGGGATAAGGAGGTGAGAAACAAGAATAGATTACAGCAAATGCATATGTATCTGGTGAAGGAGATACATGGATCAGCATGGATTAACACAGTCACTGGAACTGATATAGTTTGGTCAGGGAAAAATACGTTTTCTGAATAAGGCATTTAAAGGATCTTTTTATTTAACACCCTCAGAAACACATAATCATATTCAAATTGATTCTGCAAACACCTAATCCCAGCTGGGCGCTGGGGATACAGCGATGAATAATATGTCTTGGACCTTGCCTTTAAGGAGCCGTGTAAAAGCTGGGGTGCCTCCTCGTCTCTCTGTACCTTATGCAGCTGTGTGGATCAACACATGTGGGTTAGGAATGTTGAGTTCACCGGGGGCCCATTACTGGAGCTGGCCTTTATTGGAGACTTAGACAGGAAGCTCATTATGGAAAACCGCCAAGTGCTTTGAGGCCTCTTTTGCCTTCTTTCTCCTCCTTCTTCCTTTAATGGCTTGCCTGGAAGTTGACAGAGCATAAAAGCTATCAAAAATATGCTGCTTCATGTAGCTCTCAGAGAAAACTCTTTTTTGTTTACTGTGGGTAATTGTTCCTTTTTTGTTTTTATATAATTTAGTGCCTCTGATTTCCCAGCTTCTAGGAGCTGCCAGTTTTCACTCTTAGGGAAGAAGAAAAGAATGCCATAAATATGTAAACGAAGAGATAAATAGTAAACAGAAGTAAAACAGTAAAATGCTGCACACTTCAATTAGAGATGCTAGTTGATCGATGTGTTTGTGGATCAGAATTAGACATGCTTATGCTTCTCAAATTTTGGAATAAAATTTGTTTTATTTACCACAGGGAATTAAACCTTTCAAGGGACTGTTTTATAAGTGTTGGGTAACATTGGCAGATGGCTGCCACATCCTACTGGCAGTCGGGGCTTATATAGCTGTGGGTATGTGCTGAAAGTGACTTCACAGGGACAGTTCCTCCTACCTGTCCCCCAGTTTCACTTCAAAACTGCAAATCCCGTGGAACTCTAACCAGACTCCTCAGGAACAAACTGTAATTCTCTTTGAAAAGTATAAATAATAATAAAGGTAAATATCATGCTGTGCAGTAGAAATCTCCTCCTATCAATCAATTATCTCAAAAAGGTTCTCCCCTCAGATTTACAGAGGTGACGTGTCAGATGGAGAAACCGAGCAATGACTTGACAAAGGACCTACATTAAGCCTGTGTCATGTGAAGAATTGAGCCGCACTGTACAGATTCCCATCCCGAAGGCTTAGCTGTGCAGTGAATGCGATCAGCCGGTGTGTTAAGGTGACTTTTTCCCATCATAATTCTTCAAGTTTGGTGGTGTTAGTCTCATTTTGCCAATAAGGAAATCAAGGTGTAGGTCAGTGAAATAGCCTGCCTGTTCACTAAGGTGTGGAGAGAACTTCAGACCCCTGATTGACATCCCTGAACACCCTGTCTTGCTCCCTTTATACCTGGCTGTCTGCTAAATTTCAGAAACTCTGCACAGGGCAGATGCTATGTAAAGCCATTGTTGCTTTCCATGAAGAACTCAGCTGTGTGTTCCCTGGAACGTTTTAAAATATCCATCATTCAGATAAACGTGGCCATGACAGTTACTGAATCTTGCAAGCAAGTAAGGTCATAGATTTCTAAGAGAATGTCTATATCTTCTTCATTCTCATTTCTGAGGGCTAATGTATTCATAATATTTAATTTATTAAGGTCAATCCAAACCCCACAAATAATGTAGAGATAATATAAATAGATTCCATTGACACGTATTCTTTCTACCTCAATTATTAGTAAATAAAATTCAAATACAGATATTCTAATGTGATATTATGATTTGTGATTTGATTTGTTTCTGTTTAGATTTAATATGGATATTGAAAAATAAAACTCCTATAGAAATAAAATGTACATGATTTGCTTTATATTTGAACTATCTATTCTTACGTATCATTATATGTAATTGTTCACAGTTATGATAGTGCATTAAAAATAAAAAAAAATTAGTAACATTTCTTTTTTTCGTTTTTAGAATTACACCCTGGGTATTAAAGCAAGTTTTTTTTTTTTTATTTAATGTTTATTTATTTGTTTTGAGAGAGAGAGAGTGCACGCACGCATCTGCGAGCAGGGGGGTGGGGCAGAGAGAGAGAGAGAGAGAGAGAGAGGGAGAGAATCCAAAGCAGGCTCCACAATGTCAGTGCAGAGCCCAACTTGGGGCTCGATCCCACAAACCATGAGAATCTGACATAAGCCGAAATCAAGAGCTGGACATCTAATTGACTGAGTCACCCAAGGCACCCCTGTTTCTGTTTTCTTATGTTTAGGTTTTCCTCATTTGATTTAGGAGCTTGGTCAATCACAGATTTTCCTTATTGTAATTTCTCTGTCTTCAATATGAAAATAGTGATAATAATTTTCTACCTATTAGAATGATTCTTAGAATTGATGAAGATTTGATTTTTTTGTATTATATATATAACAGCAGCAGCAAAAAGAAAGGAGAAAGTATGTCAAGTTTGTTTAAAACACTGAGTGTAATTGTTTTATTGGCAATTTATATTATAAAATATTAGAGATAGAAAAGACTACAGAGGCCCTCTCAAAAATAAATAAACATTAAAAAAAGGGGGGGGCGCCTGGGTAGCTTAGTCAGTTAAGTTTCCAACTTTGGCTCAGGTCATGATCTCGTGGTCCGTGGTTTTGAGCCCCACATCGGGCTCTGGGCTGACAGCTCAGAGCCTGGAGCCTGCTTCAGATTCTGTGTCTCCCTCTCTCTCTCTGCCCTTCCCCTGCTCATGCTCTGTCTCTCTCTGTCAAAAATAAATAAACATTAAAAAAAATTTTTTTTTTTAAAGAAAAGACTACAGAGGTCAAATGCCAAGTGTTCAAATCCACTTTTTCCCTTTCTCTTAGAGTCTCCTTTTAGCAAGTGTTTCTTCTTTCTCTTTCTCTGTATCTCTATGTATGTATCTTCTGTAGTTAAAGAATAATTCAAATAGAAGTCCAAGGATACATTATTTACTGTTGCGTTTGCTATGATATTAATTATCAACTTGAAATAATATTTTTGATGTCTTTCTCTGTCTCATTCAAAGGACCTCAAAATTGTGTGTATGCAAATCCACAACAATGGAAGGTCAAGTAGTTGCATTTTTAACCGCTCGGTTATGCATGCAGAATGATGTATTTGTATTTTCTATATGCTTGCAATTTAGAAGAGTCGATGCTCAGTTTAAGGACATTCAAATTGCAAAATACAAAGTCAATGTTTTATAAATTATATTCAATGCAGAATCATCAGATTCCTTTTACCAGGTGAGGGGCAGTTCAGTGTAGAGAAAAGTGCTTAGACACCATTTATTAGCTATTTGACCTGATTTTCTCACATGGAGAATGGATCTAATAAAATCTACATTAAGCTTTTTTGTGAAGATTAAAAATAAGATGTTAAATTAACCAATACTTATTAAGAGCTTGTAATAATGCTAAACACAGTGCAAGGCAATGAACACAGTGTCTGGCATAGAATAGCCACATACTGAATGGGAACCTTTATCAATAACTTAATAAATGTTTCCCTTATGATTAAATTGTTTATGACTTTTGGTTTGTTTGTTTTCAGCAGTGCATTGGGGGTCCTATAAAGGCCTGGTAATCTTGTTTCTTTAGGGGTTTGACCTTGTAGTCTTGTGAATATTCACATGGTAGTTTCAGTTCTTGGCTAACTCTACTATATTCTAGAGGGAGTCATGAAATCATATCCTCATTCAAATAAATACCCATAAGCCTAAGATAAATCACAGTGGCCCTAATGAAAGCTGAACAGCCAAAACTAGCTCTTGCCCTTCAGGGTATCTTAAATTTTGGTATTTCCTATTTTTGTTTATAAGAGAGGCTGTAGGAGTGTTTCCAGTGTATGAATATCCTTTTTAAAAAAATGTTTACTTATTTAGTTTTGAGAGTGAGTGAACAGGGGAGGGGCACACACACACACACACACACACACACACACACACACACACACACAGAATCCAAAGCAGGTTCGGAGCTGTCCACTCAGAGCCCAACACAGAACTCGAACTCACGAACCATGAGATTGTGACCTGAGCCGAAGCCGGCCGCTTAACCGACTGAGCCATCCAAATGTCCCGGGATATCCTTTTTTTAAATCAAACGTTGCATTTATAATTTAAAGAGTAGAAAAAGGAAGTGAGCTGTCACAGAAATTGTAAAGTATGGAGCTGATAAAGATGAATTAAGAGGGTACATTAGTGCAAATTGAAATGAAAAGAGCAGCGTCTGTCATATAGATTTGTTTTAAATGAAATAATGATTTTAAAGGCACTTTAAAGAAAACAATGAAAGGAAGGAAAATTATACCCTAGGTTCTGGTACCACAGTTGTTTATTCCTGGGAAGCAAAGTTGCCTTCTCAGCTCACTGTGTGCAACAAACATGACTAAATGAGGCGAGGCAGGCGGCGGGGTGTATGCGCTGACGGTGGTATTAGGCACTAGGGAATCAAATGGGTCAGATGCATTCATGAAACTTGCTGCATTGTACTGCGCAGTTTGGTACCTTGTATCAAATTACGTGTCTCTAGCTATAATCTCTTTGAGGACAGTGTATTTATTATATTGTTTCATTCTTCACAGCTTTCAGAGATCCTCACCAAGAACCAACTCTCCATAAATACTTGCTAACCAACCGTCTTCCCGCCTGACTGAAGACGTTAAACAAAACGTAATTTTCAGGCGTCTTATGGCTTTTATTTTTTGTTTTCTAGCTTTCCTTATACATGCCTCAGGAAGGAAGCATCTTGATTTAAAAGCTGCTTGTGATGCTGCATTGGTAAGAATCCTGGGAGCATCTTAGCTCTGTCCTCTCCACACAGCCTGTCTTAGCCCATCCTCACAGCAGGGTGTTCTGTGACTTGCAGCAGTTGAATCTGGTATCTTTCCAATACCCTAACTGTCCTGTCTTGCGTGCCTGCTCCTAATTAACCAATGGGGAAGGACTGTGGCAACACTGCCTCTCGTGTCAAATCCATTTATCTATTCTTACCCACACAACTTGCAAACTAGAGGATCCTGGGCAACTCCCAGCGGGTGCCTGGAGCATAAGGGAAAAATGTGTCTGGGAGGTTGTAGTAACCGCGTGGGCCCATGACATTAGCATGTGTTTGTGTATTGTTGGAAGCATGTGTGCTGGGGTCGGAAGAGCTGGGTTCGAATTCTCCTCTGCCATTTGCTATTTGTGCTAAATTATTTTCTGCCCATCCTCCCTCTAATCTTTTTTCTTGATTAAAAATCTTACACAAAATGCTGAAGCTCTTAGTCTAGCTGTGTTCTTATAACAACAAATTGAAAAGAGCAGCGTCTGTCATATAGATTTGTTTTAAATGAAATAATCCGTGTAAAGTGTTTATACCCTGTTTGGTGCACAAAGTGCTCTCATTGAATAGGTGTTTCCTATTATTGCTGTTCCTCTTCTTTCTGTATCAACTTTGCATTATAATCCATTGTACAGTCTTTATATGACATCAGTATATAGACCATTTTATAGCTCAATATCAGCTTTGCTGCCTCATTCACTGCCATAGGATCTGAAATAAATCTCCTTCCCTTTCTGTTTCTCCCTCTCCCTCCCTCTCTTTCTCTCTGCACCCCCCCCCCCACCTTATTTCTTGTTACTCTAGCTTTTGTAGGTTCTACAAATTTTAGGTTTAAGGTAACCCGGGTCACCATTTCCTTATTGCTTTGCTTTGCTTTGTGTTCACTACTCATAGCGTACTTTCCTTGTGACTTTCTGTATTAGAGACTGTACCCTTGAACTTGGTGAAAAGTAAATCTGCTATAATCTAGAAGCTGCCATTTGTGTGAAGCTCTAGCAGTAAATGCAGAAACTATACAACTTTATAAATCGATAGAATTCACTTTTCTTTTCTAATTTAAATTTATTTTAGATAGTTCTTGGATGGGGATGGGACAGTTTCTGAGGTCTTCAACTATTAGCCATCTGATGTTCTGAATTGTTGAAAGAGACCAGGCCCATTTCTCCATTAAAAAAAATCTTCTGATGCTAACACTGTCCTGTTCACACAGCATCTTGCTCAGAGTCAAGTTGAGTCAGAGACATCTGTATCCATCAAGACTGTTCTTTTTTTTTTTTTTTAATTTTTTTTAATGTTTATTTTTGAGAGAGAGAGAGACAGAGTGCAAGCAGGGGAGGGGCAGAGAGAGAGAGAGGGAGACACAGAATCTGAAGCAGGCTCCAGGCTCCAAGTTGTCAGCACAGAGCCCAGCAGAGAGCCCGGGGCGGGTCTTGACCTCACGAATTGCAAGATCATGGCCTGAGCCAAAGTCAGACACTTAACTAACTGAGCCACCCAGGTACCCCAAGACTGCTCTCTTTTTTTAGGGCCATTGTGAGAATATCCTGCAAGGAGACCAGTCTGAGTTTGGGTGCCACATCATCTGAGCTTGAGAAAGATTTATTTGAGAGATCCTGGGAATGTCTGCTGCTCAACTCCTGGAAACCTTGGGGGAGGTAGAGATTATGAGCACCTCCTTCACGGTTGGGGCTGGGGGGCAGGCAGGAGCCGTGGGTCCCTGCTTGCTCATCGCCAGGTAACTCAGACAGAATCACCCACAGCCATTCACTGGACAATCCTGTGTGCCACCCACAAGTACTTAATTATGATATGTAAAATGAATTATTAGACCTAATCATTAGTAGGTCATTAATTATCAGATCTAACAATGACTAATAGATCTAATGACAATTTATGAGATCTTAATAAATCAATTAAGTTGAATAGGAGATAGAGAGCATGTGAATAATGTGGGGAAACAATGCAAGATACACTGAAAGCCAGGTACAAAGGCTTAGCATCTTGTGACAGGATATCACGATCCATGGAAGGTTTTTAAGTCATAAAATTGCACCGTGAAGGTAGCATTTGGGATTATTGATCCAACATCAATAATTGGTTAGCATGAGATGGTAAGAGTGATGGGAGCCTGTTGTTCTAGAGTCTGGACTGAAAGTAGCAATGGCAGAAATAGAATAAATATGAAAAGGAAATGGCATTATGGTCGACTGGAATCCCCAGTCGATTCCATGGAGGTCCATGGAGGGACCACAACATGGTTCCTTTCTAGGCTGTAACAGGTTGGATTTAGCCAGCCTGTGAGAGTCTGACAAAAGAGGAGTCAAATGAGCTTCTTTGGGAGGAGAGGATACTGAGTTTCAGACATAGGGTGGTCACTGCATGGGAGGGAAATCACTAAGGGAATATTTAGAAAAGAGATAAGGAAACCCAAAGATAAACTTCAACAATTTCTAAAAGGTTGTGTTGTTTTGTTTTTAGGTTTCTGGAGTTGGGCAGAACTGGGCTTTACATTCCTGTTAAATTTTATACTAGTTCCTATATTTCCTTGAGCTTTATTTTTCTTATCCATAAACTGAGGAGGGGATAGTAGTCACAATCTAGGAGACAGTTTGTAAGTAAATGTGTTACAGTATATAAAGGTATGTGGTACAGGGATTAGGCATGGTAAGCCACTAAATAGAACCTGATAAAAATGTTACATGTTCAGTCCCTTGAAGTTGGAAGTGAGTACTGGGAGGTGCCAGGGTGGCTCATTTGGTTGAGCGTCCAACTCTTGATTTCAGGATCAAGCCCCACATTGGGCTCTGCACTGAGCGAGGAGCCTGCTTGAGATTCTTTCTCCCTGCCCCCTCCCCTGCTCACAGTCTCTCTCTAAAAAAACAACACAACACAAAACAAAACAAAACAAAACAAAACAAAACAAAACAAAAAAAGAAGTGAGTATTGGGGAATGTTGAAATTGGGAGTCTAGAGCCAGGAACATTTCCTGTCCTCCTCTATAAGGTCTGGAACTTCAAAAATAATATTATCTACTTTTTGAGTATAACATTTGAATTATTGTTTAGCTGAAAAGGTTCTAATGTTTCACCCTGGACATTGAGATTTTTAAAATCCCTTGGAGATTGCCAGTGGACCCTGCAAGGGAAAGTATTAGACCATAATGATGTGCTAGTCGTAAAATGCATCATTAATTTGTCCACTTTGATAGAGGTTATTTATTGAGATCAGTGTGAGTTTCACTGTCTCTGAGTCACCACAGCCCTGATATTTCTCTCTTCTTTAAGGGGGAAGCCGCAAGCTTAATCATGTAACAAAGGATTTAAAAATTACAACTCCTAAGACTTGACAAAATACTTTTCTGCCCCACTGACTGACATAAAATGCAAATAATAATTCTGTATTACTTCTCTGGGACATTGTATGGAATAAGTAATTAATGAATGTCAAGAATGTCAAGAGTATAAAAATAATGATTAAACATAAAATAAATACTAAAAATTATTGTTATTTATTTTTTGCTATTATGGCTTTATCTCATTTCAGTAGCCTGGACCTTCTTTTTCTACAGCTGCAAAAATGCATTTGGTAATTATAAGAATTAATCAAGCCCCAAACTGGATGATGGTGGTGGCAGACATCCTTAATTACAGGCAATGGAAAGCGAAGGTCATTGCTGGTTTAAATCCAGCGTAGGTCAGTGCAGAGAAAAAGCCATTAACAGCTGAATGTGATTTTATGCACTGAACAGAATGAATTGCTGCCTCAGCCCAATGTCTGAGTAAACAGGTGTCCCACATCTGAGCTAACAATCACAAAAAGGACCAACTGGCCCCTTTGATGGCTGGCAATCTCGATAAACAGAGGTTCTCAGTGCCGGCTTCACATTAAGCTCACCTGAAAAGCTCTGGAAATGCAGATGCCCAGGAGGCACCTGGGCCAATTAAATCAGCATCTCTAGGAATAGAACCCAGGCACTAGGGTTTTTTTTGTTGTTGTTGTTGTTTTGTTTTTTTGTTTTTTAATCGTTCTCCAAGCGATTCCATTGTGCAGCTACATTTAAACAGCATTGCTCCATAGGAAGGAAAAGACAAAAAGCAATGTTCATGTCTCCCCACCCATGTTTCTTTACATAGCTTTGTAATGAACCACCACCTATGGTGAAGTGTTTGTTTCAATAATGCCCATATAATGTAAGACCTGTAGGTTAAAAGAAAAAAATAGGCTAATAGGCTTTAGTTTATTTGGTTACCTAGTTGATAGCTCTGGGGACTATTTTGTTGCTTTAAAAAATGATTTGTAATCCCAGCCTCAGCCACCACTTGGATATTTGATGGCATAACCTGCCTGAAGACATGGACATTTGAGGCTTATAAGAGGTTTCTGAGGTTCTGTGCTCATATCTATTTATCACCCTGTTGATGCACAATTTAAATCTTTGCCTGGGGACAGGCAAGCTGCTGTGCTTATTAACCTTATATAAGAAATACAAATGCTTGATTTTTCACCTGCCATCTTAAATTCAGGTCACTGGGCAAGATAAGTCTTAGTCCCCTCCCCCTTCTGATTGGTGGGTGACAAAGAAGTGCGAAGCTACAAGCAATCATAGATATGGGGGTGCTTCAAAAGGAAGCTAGCTAAACCCATGGAGATTGTTTAGTATCACATGTGCTCTAGAGCGCCCAGAAAGTTTCATCAGGTCAACGGTGTCTTCTCTCTCCATTTTTTTCCACAATGCTGTTATCTTTTATTCAGGAGACAGTCAGACAGGCCATTGGCAAGGATCAGCCAGACATAATAGCACTCTTTTAAGAGTGCCTACCTCCTAGAGGAGCTGTGTTTGATCACCATGACTACACCCAATGACGGAAGTGCAAGGGCCACTGAATTGCCACACCTAGTGAGGGATATTCTGTACAACTAACTTTAATTCACTGGCCAGGAATCAGTTTTGGTATTATTACTCTTTTTTTTTTAAGTTTATTTATTTTTGAGAGAGAGAAAAAGAGCAAGCAGGGGAGGAGTAGAGAGAGAGGGAGAGCGAATCCCAAGCAGGCTCTGTTCTGACAGTGGGGCTTGAACTGACGAATTGTGAGATCATGACCTGAGCCCAAATCAAGAGTCATATGCTCAACCGACTGAGCCACCCAGGTGCCCTGGTATTATTATTCTTAAGCAGTATCTTCTCTTTAGACTGAAAAACTCATAAACTTTCAAAATAAGAAGGAATTTAACTTCCCTACTATTGGGATGAGAAAACTGAAGCCCATAATCATTCAGATAGTTGGTCAAAGAGCCAGAATTCAAACAGATCTCCCTACCCCTACCAAGTGCTCTTTCTACTACTTAACTAACGGTGGCTTAGGTATGATGACCCATGAGGAGCCTTGCTTAGGGTTTGGGATGAGGCCATATCACTGTTCCTGTGCTTTTTGGGGTTTCCCTTGTTTACGTTAAAGTTTTACAGTGAAAAGATTCTCTGTAAAATATCTGCTCTCTTCAGAAAAATATGGGGGATGGTACAGTTATGCAAGAAGTGAATCTAATGACCAACGTGTGGAAGCTATCCTTGCTCAGGAGATACATTGGACAGAAACTTCTTTTCACTACAGTTATTGGGCCACTACTAATATCCTTTAATATGTAAAATAACCTAAAAAACCTTAAACACAAGATGCCAGCGGTGGTGTTTTTGCTTTAGTAATTCAACCTAATGGTTCTTTGAATTATGTACATATATTAAAAATGACACCAGAATAATTGAGGGGAAAGGCAAGCATTTATGTTGTCCTGTTTTAAAAACACGAATCAAGTCTATATACATTCAGTATTTCAGCAGCGCATCATCGTTACATTTTCTGATTTTATGCTTATGTCAAATTGCTTCCATAATGCTTAATTTCCCATATTACATCTGATGTTGGTTTTTAAAGAAATTACAAATGACCACAGCTACTTCAGTGGCTGATACAAGTAGATGGTCATACAGGACATTAGAATGTAATTGCCTTTCCTACAAGCCCTAATTTTCAAGTATTTAAAAAAAAAAAAGGCTTCAAGGAAGGGACTGATAGAAAACTGTATCTATTATCAACACCATGCCCTTTTGGATCTTATGTACCAGTGAGGGAATATGAAAATAAAGAAAATCATTTAAGGTCAGAGATAAATGATAACAAACAAAATCCATCAGGGCTTAAAGGAGTGGAATGGATAGGTGGATAGGGGTTGCTTTTCAGATAGGTTGTTCAGAAAAGAACTCTCTGATAAGGTAACATTTGGCAGAGATATTAATAAAGGGACCAAGACAGCTATGGTGCTGTCTGGTCCAAGACTATGTCCAGTTTAATAGATAATAAATACTATTTCACATTTTTAAACTATTAAGAAGAAGCTTCCAGACTCCTACGTTTATAGAGTTCTTTATTGCAAGCGACAGAAAAGGGAGTTAGTAAAAGTATATTGGATAGTTCAAAGAGGGTTGGAACACTTGGTGCAGACTTACACAGCTAAGAAAAAGCAGTCAGATGAAAAACACACAGCCGCTGTCACCAAGAATGAGAACCCCAGCAGCTGGCCCCCTGTTGGTGTTGAGCAGTGGACTTCAGCTTTGCAGCAACTCTTTTAGCCACCAGAGAACATTCTCTGGTTTCCACTTGTACCATTTTCTCGCTAGTGGAAATCCAGTACCACTGAGTCTAATCAGTGAAGCCTAGGTCGTATCCTCAGGACCTCATTGCAATAACGCAGGATGGTGAATGGTTGGCATTTTCACCTTCTGTGCCAGGAGGAGCTTTATTGCTGGGTGGTCTTAAGGAATTACAAATTCTACTATAGCAGGCGTCTCATACAATTCAAACATTCTTTAACAGTAATCATGTTTTCTCATATTGTCCCTTGTTTAGGATATTAAGCATTCACAGCAGCCATTATATTTGCATAAATTTTGCTACTTGTGTGATCTAAGCAGAGTCTTTTTTTTTTTTTAATTTTTTTTTAACATTTCATTTATTTTTGAGACAGGGAGAGACAGAGCATGAACAGGGGAGGGTCAGAGAGAGGGAGACACAGAATCTGAAACAGGCTCCAGACTCTGAGCTGTCAGCACAGAGCCTGACGCAGGGCTCGAACTCACGAACCGCGAGATCATGACCTGAGCCGAAGTTGGTCGCTTAACCGACTGAGCCACCCAGGCGCCCCAATCTAAGCAGAGTCTTAATGAGACAGAAACAGGATTTCACTTCAGCTGAAATCCTAGATTATATATAACCATGGATATGTATAATTTACCCTGGAAATGGATTATTGCATTGTTGCTGGACAAGTCTGAGAAGGTACATTGGAAGAGATGCAGTTTGCATATGTAAATAGGTTGGGTACACACAACTGGTCTCACTACCCTGTGGGAACATAAACAATACCATTAACATTAACATCTAAACCTCAATTGCTCCAGTGCCCAAACTATTGTGTAGGGCCTCAGTCTGCTCCCAAATATGAAGTCAGCCTCAGTAATGCCAGATGTCTCCAGCATGGTGGCATCACATGTGCTCTTGCCCACTGCTGACATGTCCGGTTGTCCCACCACTGTCTCTGATATTGGAGTCTTGTAGGTACAAATACTTTCTTCTGTTTCCCTCCTTTGATTCTTAACTGGACCTCAAAGCAGCACTGAATAAACTCATAATCTCATAATATCTTTTTTTTTTTTTTTTTTCGTTTATTTATTTTTGGGACAGAGAGAGACAGAGCATGAACGGGGGAGGGGCAGAGAGAGAGGGAGACACAGAATTGGAAACAGGCTCCAGGCTCTGAGCCATCAGCCCAGAGCCCGACGCGGGGCTCGAACTCACGGACCGCGAGATCGTGACCTGGCTGAAGTCGGACGCTTAACCGACTGCGCCACCCAGGCGCCCCTCATAATATCTTTTATAAACGTAACTATAAGCTTCTACCCCTGACCTTTCTTTTACAGAAGTATAAAGCTAGTTAATCAGTTCAAGTAAGAGAAGAATACGTGTCTATAACTTTCATGGTTTAAAAAAAAAATTTAGTGTTTATTTTTTATTTTAAGAGAGAGAGAGAGAAAGAGCGAGAGCCAGGGAAGAGCAGAGAGAGAGGGAGGTAGAATCCCAAGCAGGCTCTGCATGTAGGGCCTGATGCAGGGCTGGAACCCATGAACTGTGAGATTATGACCTGAGCTGAAAACAAGAGTCAGCTGCTTAACCAACTGAGCCACCCAGGCATCCCTAACTTTCATGGTTTTTACCAACACTCTTCCACCACAGGTCTTTGTCTTACTAGTGCTATCACCATAAACAACAATAAAATGTCCCCTTTCTCCTTCAGTAAAACAAAAACAAAACAAAAACAAAAAACAAAAAAACCCTTCCTCACATCCACAGACACATAAATTCATCTACAGGTGACGCTGTACAAAAAGCAATCCAATTTAGGTTCAGTTTAGACACTCTGATACTCCCACACTGATAAATAATGGAAAATAAAATTTACAGTGATTAGCTGTGCAAATTGGGTGTGTTTGATTCATATAATTACTTAGTTGTCTTTTATTTCTAGGTAATGTGGAAGCTCAGGTGTCCAAATTACCTAAGATCCCTGTTCCGGCAATTATTTTCAAATCCAAATTGGGAAGTAATGGGCTCTTGATTTAGTTAGTTATATAAAATCTATTAAAATGTGCCATTAACAACAGGAATGTAACAGCCTGGCTCAGTTCAGATCAGAAACAGATCAATAAAGCAGAAAAGTCTGCTGTGAGTAGCTTTGCTTAGCTATTTTTGAGCAATTATGGCAGGTTGGGAGGAAATGGAGTAGCATTTTCACAACCATGTATTTGAACACCCTGTATTTGTATTACACTTAAAACACTTCTTAATTTTTCTTCATAACAATGTATTATGGGAAAGAAACACACCAGCATTTCATAGTAGAGGAAATGCTGAATTGCTGAGAGAGGGTGACAAAGTAAAAGGTGACTAGGGTACTTCTAGACTGTCAGTCTCTGGTCTAGAACTCTGCGTAGTCTCTATGATAATGATTTAAAATGGGGATCTCTGGTTCTATACATTCCTATCCTTTATAGGTTTGCACCTTTTTTTTTTTTAAAAAGTAGGCTTCACACTCAGTGCAAAGCCCAACATGGGGCTTGAACCCACGACCCTGAGATACAGACCTCAACTGAAATCGAGTCAGACTGAGCCACCCAGATGCACCTGTACATTTCCATTTTGATGGCACTTTATATATGCACTTTCCATCTTGTGTTTCTCATTATTTAATCCTTTGAAAACTGCTTTTCCTTGTCTAAACTTCTTATTCATATGAATCTGGAACTTAGTATTTTTTCAGCATGAAGGCATTTTGGGCTTTATAAGAATGTGGATTCATATACTATGGAATTTAGTGTAACAGCTCATCTTAGAGTTTGAGTATCTCATTTTCAGCATATCTGTAAAAATATTGTAAATCTATCCCCTAATATTGTGCCTAGAGTGTCCCATGCCAGCTTACTTGACAATTTACTATTTTATTTAAATGAGAAGCACATACTATGCTTTTTGCCCAATGGAGGGTCATTAGTGTATATTTCAATCTCCATTTGTAAAACTGACCTGGTCTTGGTATCTCTCAGTTTTTTCTGCTAATGAATATGATTTTGTCTTTCCCAAATAATTATGTAAATGATACAGATTTAACAGGTTGTAGAGACACAAAAAATTTGCCTCTGAGACAGGCAGGTTTGTATCCTTTTCCCAGAAATGAATACTGCTAAAAGAGTGAAAATCACAAAACCAGAACTTTTTTTCCCCCTAGTATAAACTGCATGCTTCAGAGGAGCTTATGGTGCTTCAAAGATCTTGTATTTTCACAATATTCCTGTGATACAAGTGGGGAAAATAATTTAATATCTTTTTATTATCATCAACAAATATTGGCTTTGATTTTATTATGCTGGGGAAGTAGGAAACAGAGATGTCTAAGATTGTATAAGCTTTGGGGTGCCTGGGTCGCTCAGCCATTAGCCATCAGACTTCAACTCAGGCCATGATCTCCTGGTTCATGAGTTTGAGCCCTACATCGGGCTGTCTGCTGTCAGAGTTGAGCTCGCTTGGGATCCTCTGTTTCCCCCCCCCACACACACACTTCCTGCCCCTCCCCTGCTTGCTATCTCTGTCTCTCTGTCTCTCTCTCTCTGTCTCTCTCTCTCTCTCTGTCTCTTTCTCTCCCTCTCTCAAAATAAACATTAAAAGAAAGAGAGTGTATAAGCCTCAAAGCCACTTGTATGCTAGATGGCGAAGACTTATTCACTAAAAGATAAAGAACAATGTAAAACAGATGCTAAGTATATTGAATGGAGCACACATTGCAGAAGCACCTTCACTTACAAACATTCAAAGTCAGTAAATCATTGATATGAACTAAGCTATTGACCGGAGCAAACCATGGCAACCCAGCATGCCAACAACTAATGGTGCTGATTGCCTCTTACACAAGTAGGTTTGGCCTCACAAATAGATGGGGTTTCAAACATCCTTTTAAATCCTAATATTGTAAGTATCTGTAAATGCCAAAATAATTCAGCAAAGAACACTAATGACTGAAGTAGTTGGAAAATACGGGATTCAAGATACACTTTAATGGAAGAGGTAGACATTTCAGTAGACAGAAGGAAAAGGAAATTAAGCAAGAAAGGAAACAGAAAGAAATGTGAATGACCATTTCAGGAATATTAAGTAGACTTGGTAGGATTAAGGGTAATGTTTCTTTTTTTTTAAAGTTTATTTATTTTGAGAGAGAGAGAGAGAGAGAGAGCGCTGGGGGGGTGGTGGTGGGGGAGAGGGAGGGAGGGAGGGAGAGAGAGAGAGAGAGAGGGAGAGAGAGGGAGAGAGGGAGAATCCTAAGCAGGCTCCACACCCTTGGTGCAAAGCCCAAATCAGGGCTCCAAGTCATGAACTGTGAGATCATGACCTGAGCTGAAATCAAGAGTTGGATGCTTAACAGACTGAGCCACCCAGGTGCCCCAAGTATAGTGTTTCTTTAGATGTTTAATGTTAAATTGGGAAACATAGAGCGCAGACTGAGGGTTTGAAAGTAGAGCAATGCATGTATAAAAAATGTTACATGTATGAGATTTGTTACTGACGGGAGATTGATATCAAGGAAACCAATTGCAGTGAGACAGGAAGACAACTACAGTTATTAAGCATCGATGTTGTGGCTATTGTGGTATGTGCTTAGCATTTGGTTCTTCATTTGACTTCAGAAACTACTGTCAGAGTACAAGGAGGTTGTAAACTCATGGAAAAGGGTAGCCCTAATGAGAATAGAAAGAAAGGAACAATTTAAAAAAAAATTTAATGTTTATTTTTGAGAGACAGAGACACAACATGAACAGGGGAGGGGCAGAGAGAGAGAGAGAGAGAGAGACAGAATCCAAGTAGACTCTAGGCTCTGAGCTATCAGCACAGAGCCCCATGCAGGGCTCAAACTCACAGACCATGAGATCATGACCTGAGCTGAAGTTGGACACTTAACTGGCTGAGGCACCCAGGCGCACCAAGAAGGGAACAGTTTTAAATTCAAAGACTTGAAGCCTGATTCTAAGGGGCAAAAAGGGAGGGGCCAAGAATCTATCAGACTTTGAACTGAGTTTTGAGGTGCAAATATTTAAGGGTTGGGGGAAGGAAGGAAAGTAGCAGAGATGACAGAGACGGAGAGCTTAAACTGAAGAAGGAGAATCGGTATATTTAGAGTTATAGAAACTTAGAGATAATAGAGCTTGAATATTAAAGAGGATACTTTCAGCAAAGAACCTTGTGTATAATTCAGGTGCCCCGGCATCCAGCACTGTCATTTATATAGGTTACTAATCTGGCTGCTGAGTTTTGAAATAAAGCTATGTTTCTTTTACCTACAAACTTAACTCCTAGATCATGACTATTCTGTTTCTGACAGATTCTGATTTTCCTTTTTAACAGGGAAAAATTATTTAAATCATTGCTATATAACAACAAAACAGGAATACTCTCATCAAAGTCTTCATTAACATCACCTGTTGACTCTTCTTGCCAAGAACCTTTTCATAATTCTTTTTTTCCATGCGCCTTATCTCTTACATCCTGGGAACCAGAGCCAATGAAAAACCAAACAGGCAGACTTGGGGAAAACAAAAAACAAAAAACAAAACTAACTACCTTGTTATTTGTATAACGTTGAGATGATGGTATCTTGGTTACTGCCTGTTAACATCTCCAACTCTGTCATTTAGTACTCTAAAATCGCAAACGCCAATTAAGGCACACAGATGAGAGAGTAAAGAGAAAAATTAATCAACAAAATTTGGGAAACCTGAGGGTAATCTCACCAGGGAGTCTTTGCTGAAAACTTCACTGTTCTAATGAAAATAGTTTCTTGTTTCAGTAGTAAGGAAGGTGCTTTTCATGCTGAGGCCTCACTTAAAGATGGAAGATGATTGGCTAATTGCTTATATAATCTTATTACTTAAATTGATGGAAAAGCCATCTTTATTTTTGTTTTTAGATCCAATATAAATCAAAGTGGATGTAGTTGTCATTAATCAAATAGGTGTGAGCTGAAAATTGTGCAAAATTTAATTAAAAGATGAGACAAGTGCATTCCTAGGTGGTTTTTTGCATCAGACTTATTGTCTTATGGTAGGAAATTAATTAAATGGCTCCTTCTAAACATACATGATATGATTTATTATAGAAAGGAGACCCTTCAAAAAGTGAGACAATGGGGAAATTAAAGCGAAATTTATATCATTACTAGAGCACTACATAACATACTGACAAATACCTACTTTATTTATTAGTCATTGTCTTTAATTGTGCACATAGCAGGTAGATGCCCAGATTCAGGATGTGAAGTTTGAAAATGCATATTTACTCTTGCAATTGTGTGCATATTTGAAGTGGGTTTTTCTGCACTATGGTCTGTGATAGCAAAGCAAAGCAACAGACTTGGTATAAACACTGACCTGCAGTCTAACTTCCACAAGAGCTAGAAGAGAATTTGTGGTTAGATAAACCAACTGTATAGATTGATAATATGTGGTAATACATGTTAAAATTACCATTTTGTGATTTTTTTCTAAATCAAAGTACTTTTAATTTCCAGATAATAGTAAAAAGATATATTTTCATATTTGTCCAAAGAACATATGGGATACATAGGATGAGAGACATTTCTGGAATATTATCTTTTCTGGTATTTATGTATCAAACTGGTTTTGAAAACAATACCTGGCATATAAAGAGCAATCAATCAATATTTTTTCAATAATTGGCTGTGAAATGACTTAATCTTGCTGAATCCTGCTTTCCAGTGATTAGCTTTAGTGTTCTACTACCGTATTTATTTTACTTATGGCAGAGCAGACTATGAAACCTGGAAAAAGGAGATATGGGAAAAGTAATGGGACTCTTGGGGAAGCAAAGCTGTACTACATAATCCTATTTAAGACTATGCATGGAAGTTTGGGTAAGACCATTTATAAAAGAGTGGGCAACAGAAAAACTATAAGCTTGGGAGCTACAGAGCTCATGAAAGCAATAACATTTGTGGCTGAATTTATGCATCAGGTTTCTGGGCTTGTTTAGCCATTGTTCATCTGTAATACAGATGAAAGCTTTGCTGTTCTGGTTGACTTAGGTCTAAGGTGGCTTGGAGATAGGCTTTCTTAGCCCCCTAGCTTCCTCTATGACAGGCATGGAGGACTCTGAAAGGCAATGTTTGAAAAGGACTGCATTAACAATAAGTGGGCTACAAGGAACACAAATATTTGCTGACTGACAGATTGAAGTTATAAGTCCATGAGTAGACTCATCTATCTGATGAGATGTTGAAGAAGAAGAAGAAGAAGAAGAAGAAGAAGAAGCAGCAGCAGCAGCAAAGATGATGATGATGATGATGATTGTGATAAAACACTTCTTGAATGCTCTCTATGTGCGAGGTATTTTTCCACGTGCTATTATTTATTTAATCCTCCCATTGAACCAATAAATGAGATACTATTATCATTTCCATTTTACAAATGAAGACACTGAATCACAGAGTGGTTAAGCAACTTGCCCAAGATCACAGAACTAATAAGTGATTATAATCGTGAGTAAATCTTATTGATTACTGTTAATATAATGAATAGATAATTGATTAATGTGATGAATTAATTACTTATCTTTATATCTAGATATCTATATCTACATCTGTATCTCTACCATGTGCCTCATAATGTGAAACATATAGTATAAATCCAAGAAAAATAAAACATAGTTCGCCCTTTGAAACACATACAGTTTTATTTGAAAGATGCACTTGCACATAATACTACTTGATTCTACATTTGTTTAAGTGCTTTGTTTAATAGAGCAATTAAGGGCAGTAAGAGATCAGAGATTACTTGTTGAGATCACTGTATCCTGGAATGATTATTAAAGTCTTTGTTTAGAATATGGACTAAAATCAAAAGGTGTAGGATGGGTAATAAGGATAAGATAATTTTCTAGGTTGATAAAAAAAATGAGGAAAGACATGGATACTGTATATGCAAGTACCCGTATAGAGATAGATGTGAAATTAGGATTTGGGTTGGACAATTGAAAAGTTGGATTGGAATGATGATACAGGTTTTGGAGGGTATCTTAGCTCAGGCTGCTGTTAACCAAATATCAAAGACTGGGTGGCTTAAACGACAAACATTTATTTCTCATAGTTGTGGAAGATGGAAAGTCCAATAATGTGCTGGTGTATATGGTATCTGGAGAGAGCCTGCTTCCTGGCTTACAGATGGCCATCTTCTCACATCCTTGTATGGCAGGCAGCAGAGAGAGAAGCAAGGCCTCTTGTATCTTTTCTTATAAGGGCACTAGTCCCATTAGAGCTCTACCCTTGCGACCCATTACTTCCCCAAAGGTCCCATCTTCAAATACTGTTACACTGGAGACTTAGATTTCAACATAAATTTTGGGGGGACACAAACATAAGTCCATAACGGAGAGCCTTGAATACAGGGAACAGAGTGTATGTTGTACTTTGAAACTCATTGTGCATGTTGTTGAGAAAACAAAGTAGGAGATGGAAGCGGTCTAATGGCAGCAGTGCTATAGCAGGATTAATATGCTGTTGGATACAAGACAAATTAGTACAGGGACTGAGTAGGCCTTGAACTAAGAAAATCTGTTTCCTCAGGAGGTATTGCAATAATTCAGGAATGGGTTAATGAGCATCCAAATTAGAGTCATGACAATGGGAATAAAAATGAGGGGGGAGAGAGGATCAGGAGAACATTTTGTGGCTGAATTCAGTCACTTACATTTGGCTGCAGGTTAGAATGCTCATGGTGAATGTTTGGTGAATATTTTCTGAAGCGCAAAAACAACTTTGTGATATGGGAGTAGAATACAGTGGCTGCTGGCCGCAGATTGTTCAGCTTGTTGCAGCTCTAAATTACTGAACAAATACCTTACAACAGGAAACTTGGGTGTTCGACATAAAATATGTAAAAGTGAGACAGAGGAGACTTGGTACTCTCAAAAAATAAATATGAGCAATTTAATAGTAAGAGAATTTGGCACAAAGAACTTAATTGGAAGTCAGACAATTCACCTGCATGGATCATCTACGATATGCATGTCTAATTATGCTGCTAGAGATGAACTCACTTTGAAAAACCGACCAAAGCATTTTTCATGTGTCAGAGATATATTTATCTTCAACTTTATGGATTTTATACATGAAATCGTTTTAACGATTAGTGGCAAATTACTGTAATTAGAATACTATACTTCCATAAATTTCACTGGAAAAAATTTTGGGGGTGTTAGTAACCATTCCATTTTATCTGATACGAATATCATAGGATAGCAGAAGGTGGCAAACTTTTCCAAGGGAAATATCTTGCTAGCCTGAAATTCAGCAAATGCTATAAATGCATAGGTGTCAAAGTGTGTGCTACATGTTTTCTACTATAATATTTAATTAATGCCTTAACTGCTGTCAGAAGCAGCACATATTTCATCTCTTTGACTACATTAGAACCCAAAGCAATTTAATTTCTGGGTAGTTTATGCTGAAAATTAAGGGATGACATTTGTCCTATGGGATAAACTAATAGGAAAGAGGGTAGTGATGTGCACTATGGACCTGTGAATGTGCTTGGCATTATATAATTGCCATGCACGGTTTCCCTTCATAGCTCTGGAGGGTCATCATAGCTGACTCAGGGGGCTGGTGAGGAATAAAAAGAGAAAGGAGAACCTTCCCCATGTATCCTACAGAAGAGCTGAAAGGTGAAGAGATTAACGGCTAGTGTTTGTGTCTCAACATGAACTTCCCTCTCTGTTCCAACACTGTTGAGAGTTATAATATAGCTGGCTCACACCCTCTTCTCCATTTACCTCCTTGTTTCATCATCCCCACACTCTTCAAGGTTGGAGGATGAGGCCAAGGATTTTTTTTTTTTTTTTTTTTTTAACTTTCAGGCACTCTCTCAGCTCTGTGGTCAGAGAGTGGAGAGGAGGGAATCAAGCCAACTTAAATCTGGGTTGGGAAGGACACCTAACCTAGCTTTGGGGTCTTCTCACCTCTTCATTGCCTCTCCTTTTCTTTTCTTCTGTTTTCTTTCTCTTTTCTCTTTTCTTTTCTTTTCTTTTCTTTTCTTTTCCTTTTCTTCTGTTTTCTTTCTCTTTTCTCTTTTCTTTTCTTTTCTTTTCTTTTCTTCTGTTTTCTTTTCTTTCTCTTCTTTTCTTTTCTTTTCTTTTCTTTTCTTTTCTCTTCTCTTCTCTTCTCTTCTCTTCTCTTCTCTTCTCTTCTTTTCTTTTCTTTTCTTTTCTTTTCTTTTTGGTTAATGTTTATTATTGAGAGTGAGACAGACAGACTGTGAGCAGGGGAGGGGCAGAGAGAGAGGGAGACACAGAACCCGAAGCAGGCCCCAGGCTCTGAGCTGTCAGCACAGAGCCTGACATGGGGTTGGAACTCACAAACCACGAGATCATGACCTGAGCCAAAGTCAGACACTTAACCAACTGAGCCACCCAGGCACCCCATTCATTGCCTTTCTGTCATCCCCTGGTTTGTCTTCTTTCCAAATTTTACAGATTTAATTGTGAACCCCCCAGATTCATATGTTGAAGTCCTAAAATGTGACTGTATTTAGAGATAGGACCGTTTAAGATGTGATTAAGTTAAAATGAGGCCATTAAAGGGGGGCTTAATAGAATTTGACTGGTGTCCATATATAAGAAGAGAAAATTTGGACACATGAAAAGAAACACCAGGGACTTATGTACACAGGAGGACAGTTGTGAAGAGGCAGAAACAGGTGACCATCTGCAAGCCGAGAAGAGAGGCCTCTAAGGAAACCAGTCTGGTTGACACCTTGATTTCATACTTCCAGACTCCCAAACTGTGAGAAAATAAATTTCTCTTGTTTAAGCAACCCAGTGTGTACTATTTTGTTATGGCAGCCCAACCAAAGTAATATACCAATGTTCTTGTAAATCTCAAGGTCCCCTTCTGACTGCCTCATGTCAGCCACCATGATTCTCCCACCTAGTCACCAGACTTATTTCTGCTGTATATAAAGAGTTATCTCTTTATGTTAATTCATAGTAAGATAATTAGATCATGGTTTTATCATGGCCACATTGTCCATTAATATTGGGAAGGGCAGAGAGAGAGGGAGACACAGAATCCGAAACAGGCTCTAGGCTCTGAGCTGTCCGCACAGAGCCCGATGTAGGGCTCGAACTCACAAACCGCGAGATCATGACCTGAGCTAAAGTTGGATGCTTCACCAACTGAGCCACCCAGGTGCCCCTGAATTTTTTGAATCTTAGTACTTAGCAGTTTTTACCCCACACTCTTCCTTTTATGACAAATCATCAGAGAACTATGACTATAAACTAGATTGTTTGGGTTTTCATGATAGTACTTTTACTAACCTGTTCTTTGATATTTGCCATTGGACTACATCAAACAATTCATTGAAACTCACTGTTGTATTTGTTGTAAGATAGTCATTCTCAGTGTCCCATAATGTCTCCTTGAGTAGGACCATCAAGTGATCTTGAACAATCTCATGGATTGCACTTTGGGGTCCCTAGTCTTTACTCTGGCTTCCCTTCTTTACCCTCTTAAACTTACATGTCATTTATTTGTCTATACATATTTAAAATAACATATAGTTTATTAATTTAGAAGTATGTATTTGACTCATGTTTTAAGAAGATTAGTTGAAATTATTCACATGCATCTTTGCCATCGGTATCTATATGATCAACAGGCAGTGTTCCAAAGAACATTCAGAGTGTGAGTATGAATTATGACTCTAAATCCAGTTCTTACCGTAGCACCCAATCTTTCTCAACCCATAGATCTGTCAACATTCAGTGAAGGATGCCACATATTCTCAGGATCAACAAAACATGAATTTTTATCCACATGAAACATATGGACCAATTGGTGGGGGTAGCAGAGATGAATTATGCAGCAATTATATGTAAGATGAGCATATGAATGTTAGCTAAGTATAACACCCTGAACTTATATAGCTCATTAGTTGCTCTCACGGCAGGTGTATATGCTGTCCCTCCACTTTCCTAATGCTTGAAGGTTACACAGACTAAGATATACTCTTTGGAAAACACTTGTACCAGATTCAATCCACAGTCAAGGTCTAGCAACCACTTGGAAAAACAAAATCACCTATTCCCACAATTGAATGGATCATTGCAGACACTCTACTATATGTCCTTTTACCACACATGTGGGTGTGGTGAGTATATTATTAGGAAAGTTTAAATGGATTGGGTAATTTTAATTGAATCTTTTTTGTTTTCTTTTTTTTTTTTTTTTCCAACGTTTATTTATTTTTGGGACAGAGAGAGACAGAGCATGAACGGGGGAGGGGCAGAGAGAGAGGGAGACACAGAATTGGAAACAGGCTCCAGGCTCTGAGCCATCCGCCCAGAGCCCGACGCGGGGCTCGAACTCACGGACCGCGAGATCGTGACCTGGCTGAAGTCGGACGCTTAACCGACTGCGCCACCCAGGCGCCCCTCTTTTTTGTTTTCTTAGATAATTCTATAATAAATATAAGTGATTTGAAGAAAGCTACCTCTCATCAGTTTCCACACTATTATGTCAACCGTGGAGTGTAATGGTGTTTACTTTAGGTCTTAGGCTGCTGGAGATTTCACAATGTCATCTTCACTTCTATCTACATTTTTTGAAATATGGATTCACTAATTCCATGTATGATGTCTTTGAAAAATTTGTCCTGTGCTATCAATATTCACATCACATTAGGAAGTCGGTGCTCTTATATGTTCTACTATATATTTGTAATCTCCATAAGTAACCAATTGTTCTTTTAAAATACTTTTAACAAAGTTAAACATATACTGATTTCAAAGAGAAGATAGTTCTTATAAAATTTGTTGTAAAAACCATCAGTCTGCTTTCCTTTACTCTCACTTTTAGTGGATTATTTTGGGATGTGTCTCTGTGTTTCTAAATAACATGCTTTCCTGCTACTTCTTGGTTTGTTGATTTTAGGCATGACCTATTGATTTTCAACTACAGAATTTTTATTTTTTTTTTGAGTTTATTTATTTATTTTGAAAGAGAAAGAGAGAGAAAGTGTGTGCACATGAACGGGATGTGGCAGAGAGAGAGAGGGAGGAAGAGAATCCCAAACAGACTCTGCACTGCTAGCACAGAGCCTGATGCGGGGCTCAATGTCATGAACCATGAGATCATGACCTGAGCTGAAATCAGGAGTCTAATGCTTAACCGACTGAGCTACCAGGTGCCCCCAGAACTTTTAGATTTAGCCGAATTTTACCATTCCCGCTGTCTACAGCATGAGTGCCACTTCCCAGACCACATCCTCTTGATAGAACTCAAAACACCTGACAGTGAGTCATGTAGTGAATCTTGACAATTTTGCTTTCCTTGTACAGTTTTCTATTTTCCCTAAAGGTCATACAATTATCCTTTCAATATGTTGAAATACATTAGGTGTTCTATCAGTTTTATCTTGTGAAGAAGAGTTGTTCTTCCTGAACAACTTTCTGCCCTACTGCAATCTGGATTGTTTTTTTTCTTTGCTGAGGCATAACTGTTATAGAAACTTCCTTCACCATCACCTGGGAATTCTTTTGGTCTCTCTAGTGAGTGTGCATTTTTCCCTGAATTTATCTTCCTCTTTCTTGGTTTACATCTTCATTTTAGTGAAGGTCATCGTCTTACAGATTCCTGAGAAAGAGGAGGAGGGGAAGGTAAACTTTAAACATCCTGGATGTCCAAAACGGTCTTTACCTTCACACTTAATTTATGTCTGGCTGGATATACTGTACAGATCATCCTCAATTTAATGATGATGATGATTTGATAAGTCCATTGGAAGTTGGAAATATTGTAAGTTGAAAAAGCAGTTAATACATCTAACCTATTGAACATCATAGCGTAGCGTAGCCTACCTTAAACATGCTCATAGCATATTAATCCCCGGTTGTACAAAATCACCTAACACAGTGCCTATTTTACAATAAAATGTTGAATGTCTCATGTAATTTATTGAATACTGAACTGGAAGTGAAAAGCAGAATGGTTGCATGGGTGCAGAATGCTTGTAAGCATATGATTGTTTAGCTTCCTGATGGCGTGGCTGACTCTGAGCTTTGGCTCACTGCTGCTGCTCAACATCATGAGAGAGTATTGTACCACTTCTTGCTAGCCTAGGAGAAGATAAAAGTTCAAACTTTGAAGTACAGTTTCTACTTAATGTGTATTGCTTTCATAGTACCTTGTAGTTGAAGAATCATTAAGTCAAACCACCATAAATCAGGGACCATATATATATATACTTCCTTCCTTTGGTATTTTAAGGTTCCTTATGATAATATTTTTTGAATATGACCTACTTTTTACTATTAATCGCCAAGTTCCTGAAGTTTCATAATACGACTTAGTGCAATATAGTTTAATCCATTGTTCTGAGATTTTCAACCTGAAAAAGCATGTCCTTCAATTCTGGGTACATTTTCTGGAAAAATCTCTTAATGATTTTCTGTGTTCATTTTCTATGTCATTTTCTCTGTAATTTCTATTATTCAAATTTTAAACCTCCTGAACTAGTGACTCTTATCACTTTTTTCCCAAACTTTTCTTCTCTTCATCTGTGTGTTCTTTTTTTATTTTTATTTTTTGAGAGATTTACTCAATTTTATCTTTCAACACTTCTACAGAGTCTACACTCTGCTAATCCTGTGTTTATAATCCTGTGTTTAGTTTCAAAGAGCTCTTTTTTTCTTTTCTTTTCCTTACTTCATGTCTTCTGTCTTCTCCCTCCCTTCCTTCCTTCTTCCCTCCCTCCTAATTCTTTCTTCCTTCCTTCCTTCCTTCCTTCCTTCCTTCCTTCCTTCCTTCCTTCCTTCCCTCCCTCCCCTCCCCTCCCCTCTCCTCCTCTCCCCTTCCTTCTCCTCTCCTCTCCTCTCCTCTCCTCTCCTCTCCTCTCCTTTCCTTTCCTTTCCTTTTTTTTTTCTTTCTCGTTTTTTGGAATGCTCCTGATAGCACTGTTTCTGTCTTTATGGATGCAACAGATTATTTATATCTCTGAGTATGTTAATGATTTTTACATTTTCTTCTCTTTGCGTAGTCCTTGTTTCCCCCAAGTTATATTTTGCATTAGAGGGTTTACTCAGATATTGTTTTATTTTTTAATTGAAGTTAATTAACATACAGTGTAATATTAGTTTCAAGTGTGCAATATAATGATTCAACATTTTTATACATTACTCAGTACTCATCCTGGTAAGTGTACTCCTAATCCTCTTTTATCTATTTCACCCCTCCTCCCCACCCACCTCTGTCAACCAGTAGTTTATTCTTCATACATAAATGTCCGTTTTTTTTTGTCTTTTTTTTTCTCCATTTGTTCATTTGTTTTGTTTCTTAAATTCCACATATAAGTGAAATTGTATAGTATTTGTCTTTCTCTGACTTATTTTACTTAGCATTATACCCTCTAGGTCCATCCATGTTGTTGCAGCTGGCAATGTCTCATTCTTTTTATGACTGAGTGATATTCTGTCGTATATGAATACTAAATCTTCTTTATTCACCCATTTATGGATGAATACTTGGTTTGTTTCCATATCTTGCCTATTGTAAATAATGCCACAATAAATATAGCAGTATATATATCTTTTCAAATTAGTGCTTTCATGTTTTGGTGGATAGGTAAATAGCCAGTAGCAGAATTACTAGATCATATGGTAATTCTATTATTAATTTTTAGAGGAACCTCCATACAGTTTTCAAGTGACTGCTCCAATTTGCATTCCTACCAGCAGTGTGCGAGGATTTTTTCTTCTTCACATCCTTACCAACACTTGTTATTTGTCTTTTTTTTTAATTAAAAAAATATTTATTTTTGGGAGCAAGCAAGTGGGGAAGGGGCAGAGAAGGGGGACAGAGAATCTGCAGTAGGCTCTGCACTGACAGGCTGACAGCAGTGAGCTCGATGTGCAGTTTGAACTCATGAACCGCAAGATCATGACCTGAGCTGAAATCAGACACTCAACCAACTGAGCCACCCAGGTGCCCTTTGTCTTTTGATTCTAGCCATTCTGACAGGTATAAAGTGATATCTCATTGTGGTTTTGATTTGCATTTCCCTGGTGATTAGTGATGTTGAACATCTTCCTATGTGTCTGTTGGCTGTCTGTATGTCTTCTTTGGAAAAATGTCTGTTTAGGTCCTCTGCCCATTTTTAATCCAATTATTTGTGGGGTTTTGTTTTCTTTTGTTTTGTTTTATTGTTGTTGTTGTTGTTGGCATTCTCTCCTACTGCTTTAGGATTCTGTTTCTTAGGTAGTTTGTGTCATTATCACTAGCCCATTTCTTCCAAAATTTTGCTGCTATTACTTCCATCTTCTGTTCTTATGCCTTAAAGTCTCTATTCTATTATTTAAGTGGAGTGTCGGGAGAAAGCAAAGGTAGATTTGTGTGCTAGTTCTCCATCCTAATACCTAGGAGTATCAGTATTTATTTATCTGTTGTTTTCTTGTTGTGCATATTTCTGTATGATTCCTGAATTTTTTAAAAGTAGGAAAAAAGAATAAAACAGTTGACTACCTTGATTAAAGTTCTTCATGCATCTAAACTCTTCATTATATAACAAACAATCTTTGGTTTACTGCTATGTTATGAAAATGTGAAGTGTTACTAATTTAATTCTTTGAAACTCATCTTACTTCCAAGTTCTTGAAGTGCACCCCAATATCTCTTTTTATGCATCTTCAGTGGCAACTTTTCCTACTTCATTATTCATTCTAGAGCTGACTTTCTTAAAGCATGTGTCTATGTGCTAGTGGGTTCTCATCATTTTTAGTCAGACAAATTGACTTTCCTCCTGGAAGAAATCCAGGGAGTAGAGCCTCAAAATGTACTTTAGATTTGGCTGTGCCAAAAATGTTTCACTTTGAGATATTAGCTGCTCTGAAACAGTAGGACCTTGGTTAGATTAGAAAATGACAAGAGTCTAATTGATTTTTAAAAAGCCCCTTTAAAGTGTGTTTTCTTTCACTAACAACCAGAGAGGTCTGGTCATTCTCTTTGCATTCCGTGTATGGAAGTGATACGTGAAGGTTTTGAATGCATGACACATATCATCTATGCCGTGAGGTGTATATTGTGCTGAACCATCTCAGAGTTGATCAGGTATTAGAAAACTTAGAAGTGTTCTATATTCAAGGGAAAAATACTTCTGGGGAGTTAATCTTAAGTCATGCTGATCCTCTGGTAGTTTGGTTTGATCTGAGATAATGTATAAAAAAGACATTTTAAAGCAGAAAGCACCACATAATCCTTATTATTTTCTTACATTTGTTATTTTCTGTGCTAAAGTTTGAAACATGTTCTCTCTTATCCACATCACTTCAAAAAGCTTTATTTGAAAAGGGAATGAGAAACTATGTTATTTAGTTTTAAAGTTCAATCAGTTATCTAATAGTCCATTTTCAAGATACTGTGGTGGCCCAGACTCCTGTTGGCATCTACATAAATGTGGACATGGATAAGTTAGAAACAGCAGGAAACAAGCATCTGGGCTTTCAGACCTCCCCCTCATCTGAAATGTGAATTTTTGGATGAAATAAGTTTAGCAGGCAAATTTTTATACACAAGCATAAAACAATGAATCAAGATGAATTGTAAGCATTTAAGATTTTGTGAAATTCATCTGGGCAGCAACCACTTGGATAAACAATCGCTACCAGTGGTGTCCTGAAGGGATGAAATGATTTCAACATCCTATAAATCAAAAAAGCACCCCCAGCCCATATGCTGATTAAATGTTGGCAGTGCACAAACAATATTTCACCTTCATGGAATCTAGTATCTGTGATTCCATGAAACGTGTTTCAAAGCACAAGTGCTTCATCAAAAAATACTTGTTTATAATTCATGTGATGATAAAAGGGTACTGGAAACAATAAATGGACAAGCAAATACCCTGGCAAAAGTTACAGATGAATGAAGAAGATGTAAAAATAATTTTGTGTAAACTCACAACTCCGTATGATAGAACTTTTCAACAAATTTGCTGTGTCGTGATTGACTAAAGAGGTTTTTTTGGGGGGGTTAGTTTATTGAGGTATAATTTGCATAAATTATATTTCATTGAAGTGTATAGTTCAGTGATTTTTAACATATGTCTACAGTTGTGTAGCCACCACAATCATTATGTAGAATATTTCCATGTCCCAAGGAGTTCCTTCACGACTCTTTTCAATCTTCTCCTTTAACCTCTGACCGTCACCTGGCTGCTTTGTATATCTACAGTCTGCCTTTTTAAGAATTTCATAAGAATGGGACTACAGGGGCACCTGGGTGGCTCAGTCAGTTGAGCGTCAGACTTCGGCTCAGGTCATGATCTCGTGGTTCGTGAGTTCAAGCCCCGCGTCGGGCTCTGTGCTGACAGCTCAGAGCCTGGACCCTGCTTCGGATTCTGTGTCTCCCTCTCTCTCTGCCCCTCCCCCTCTCACGCTCTGTCTCTCTCTCTCTCTCTCTCTCAAAAATAAACATTAAAAAAATTGTTAAAAAAAAAATAGGACTACATAGTATGAAGTCTTTTGTTTCTGGCTTCTTTCATGTAGCATATTGCTTTCAAGATTCATTTATGCTCTTGCATGTTATCAGGAGTTTCTTTTTATTGCTGAGTAATACTCCTTTGTATGGATATACCACTATTCATTTATCCATTCCCAAGTTGATAGACAGTTGAGTTCTTGCCAGTTTTTGGTGCTTATGAATCAACCTGTTATTAAGTAGTCTTTGTGTGAACGTATGTTTTCATTTCTCTTGAGTAAATTTCTAGAAGCGGAATTGCTGGGTCATATAGTAAGTGAATATTTGATATAACAAAAAAACCCTAAAACAAACTATTTTCCAAAATGGCTAAAAGCGATAGTGTCTATTTTGCTTTCCCACTGGCACTATAGAATAATTGCAGTTGCTTCTCATCCTCACCAAAACTTGAGATTTGTTAGTTTTTTAATGTAACTATTCCAGTGAAGGTCTGGTGGTATTTCATTTCAGTTTTAATGTTAATCTTCCAGTTATTAGTAATGTGGGGGCTTCCTTCTTCCTACTAGCCATCTAAATCTTTTCTTTTTTTTTTTTTTTAATTTTTTTTTTCAACGTTTTTATTTATTTTTGGGACAGAGAGAGACAGAGCATGAACGGGGGAGGGGCAGAGAGAGAGGGAGACACAGAATCGGAAACAGGCTCCAGGCTCCGAGCCATCAGCCCAGAGCCTGACGCGGGGCTCGAACTCATGGACCGTGAGATCGTGACCTGGCTGAAGTCGGACGCTTAACCGACTGCGCCACCCAGGCGCCCCTAAATCTTTTCTTTAGTGTAGTGTCGGTTCAAATATCTTGCCTATTATTTTTGACAATTTTTAAATCTTATTGTTGGGTCTCGGAACTCTTTATATGTTCTAGATACAAGTATTTTATAAGATACATGTTTATGTTATCTCCTGGTTTGTGGCTTGTCTTTTCATTTTCTTATCAGTATTTTCTGAATAATAAAATATTTAAATCTTGATAAAGCTTAATTTGTCAAGTGTTTTCTTATAGAGTTTGTGCTATTTGTGTCCTATTTAAGAAAGCTTTGTCTAACCCAAGATCACTACTATGTTTTTTGCCTACAATTTTTTACAGTTATTTAAGTCATCTCTGTACCCAATGTGGGGCTTAAACTCATGACCCCAAGATCAGGAGTCACATGCTCTTTCAACTGAGCCAGCCAGGCACCCCTTTCCTAGAATTTTTATTTTCTTAGATTTTACATTTAGGTCGTGATTCATTTTGAGATAATTTTTGCATATAGTATGAGGTCCACATTTTATTTTTGGCATCCGAATATCCCAATTTAGTGGGGGGAAAGGATAATGTTTTAAGTGAATAAATAGTTCATAGGTGTTCGAGAGGATCAGAATGGTGAATTCTAGTAGCAAGGCACATCCACCCATGAAAGAACAAATGAAGCATGAAGCAATGTATCAGAGCACTGAGCTGGAGTCATACTCATGGATGTAAGTCTGGACGTATATCTCTGATGATATGTTATATTTTCTTTAATGTGTCCATCTGTTTGCTCCTTGATTAGAATATGATTTGAGGATATAACTTAACTGCGTATACATTAATTTCCCCATCAGTAATGGGGATCAAAATAATATCTGCCTCATAGAGTTCTTTTTTTTTTAAGTTTATTTATTTTGACACAGAACAAGAGCATGCAGGGGAGAGGGGAAGATGGAGAGAGTCTTAAGCAGGCTCCGTGCTCAGCCTGACGTGGAGCTTGATCTCATGAACTACAAGATTATGATCTGAGTCAAAATCAAGTGTCAGACACTTAACCAACTGAGCCACCCGGGTGCCCTATGCCTGGTAGAGTTACTAAACATGTAGTGCACAAAAAGCACTCAAATATTAGATGTTATTATGAGCACCTTTTCCTTCCCAGTGACCATCCTAAGCAGCTAACTCACTTAAACAGGAATGAGTCTTCATGGAATCATTCACTGTTGTGTTCTTGCCTCATCTGTTCTACCTGAGCAAAAAGAATGATAGTACAAATATCTAGTTACTTTCCTATGATTAACAGTTCTGGAAAAGGTTCTTTTAACTCAACAGTTTGCAAAGACATCAGAAATGATTAATTGAGAATGACTGAACTCACATCCAAAAGTTAATTATATACAGATTACTAAGCAGTTCACTTAAACATAAACACAATTAAAAATAATAACCAGAAGAACTTATGTACCCCCTCCCCAACATTGATTACTGATTTATTTTTTCAGAGGTTTTGAAAAAATGTTCTGCCACCACTGCTAAAGATATTGTGGTTCTAATTTTCATCCATCTTTGTTCTATCACTGTCCTTGTTCGCTGTTGTCCATTGATCCACTTCTGTAGTCCATGCTGAGCCAATACCTGCTGATCTAATCTGCTTCACATCAGTCTTGTCACTCCCTTGATTTAAGACTGATATACTGATTACAAGGACTTCTAAGACCCTGTCTGTATGTCTAGGAGTCTAACAATTCTCTTTCACTCGTTATTACATATAGTTAGGCAATTTCCCCCCATTTTTGCAAACATATTGCTTGTAGCCACCTACTATGAAATGTCTCCTTTCATATTGCTGTGCTGTGAGGGGCTTTGCAGAACCTCCTAGGCAGAACCAGCTATGTAATTTGAGGGGCTAAATACAAAGTGAATAAAAGTTCTTTGTTTGAAAGTTATTAAAACATGGCCCTGTGCAGCTGCACTAGTTATATACCATGAAGTCAAACCTGCTGATGGGTTTTGGTGGGAAGGAAAGAATACCCACACGAGAGACTTGGAAGTCTCTCACCTGTTGCTTAGAAAACACTTTACTCAACTCAATCATTACTTTTTCTGCTGTATTATTTTGTGTCAATCTTCTGTCACCTTCCCAACTTCAGTGGTAGTTAAGATACCCATGAGCCATAATGATTTCTGTAGTGTAACCATTTTATACATACTTATGTTTGCTGATTACAGAAGGAGACAAGGTAAACCTTGACCTGATGCTGATAAATATTTATTGAACATCAGCTTGTGCATAGTTTTGTGCTTAGCAGTATACAAAGAAAGCTATAGAGGCAACACTCCCCTATGGGGCTATGGTTACTTGTATGTGCCAGGCTCTATCTGCTGCCTGACCTGAATTACTTATTCTCTCTGTACCATTCCTCAATTTCCTTGTCAGTAAAATTGACAAGAGATAGTAAGATAGGGTTTTTATTGTTACAGTGAGAATAAAATATATTTAGGACATTTGGAATAGTGCTTGATACATAATAAATGCTCAAAAAATATCATTCTTTCCCTTGGTTCTATATCTAGATCAGGAGAAAGAGTATTCTTACTCTTCGATTTCATGCCCAGCAATTTGGATCAGCACAACATTGTTGTACTAGTACAAGCTAAATTTTTGCTTATCAAACATAAAGCAATAAATACCAACCCTGACTGTATTTCAGGATAGTAATCTATAAAATTATACATCTACCGACTTAGAATCTCTTGCTAGGGGGCCAGGGTGTAAATGTGTGTGCATGTGTGTATTGGAGATGCTAGAAAGAAATTAAGCAAATGATCGTCCTTCCTTCCTCTTTCCTTCCTGCTTTCCATTATGTATGTATGTATGTATGTATGTATGTATGTATGTATGTATGTATCTTGGTGGCATGGTGGTAGGCCTTAAGAATTAATTAGGTTCACAGTATACGGAAGGAGAGAAATAAGAAAATAGAAAATATTAAAAGTGATAATCTATGGTAACTCAGAGGAGATATGGAATCTAACCTGGGCTGGAGGAGTCTAAGACTTAAAGGATGAACAGAAATTAATCAGGAGAAAGGGTGTTCCAGATAGGAGGAATAGCATGCCCAATGTGCATTTATTGTTTTTTAAACATTCCATAGGCAGTTCTAGTGTAGAGCTACAGTTGAAAAATTCTGATTAGAATTGCTTGTTAATTCAGAAGATCTGAATAAGGAAGCAGAGAGACCAGAGGAAGTATGCGTATCTCTTTAGCTCTCCTGTTGTCTGACCCTTGCCTGCATCCCAGTTTCTCAGTCCATCCTGGTAAGTTTGCCTTTTGTCTTTGGCCTTACATGGGGAATGACCCAACCATGTGGCTTTTATGTTTTGTATTTATGTCAGCTATCAGATGAGCCCACTGGTATTCTGGGACTACATTGAGATAAACTCCGTGTCTCATGAGTTTAAGTCTGATTATTGATTTTCTCTTTGAAAGTTACATGCTGGCATCTATAAGTTATTTTACTTCCTTCTCAAGGTTGGTTCCTTGCCTGATTTTTCTCATTCTGATCTTGTAAGAGACTAATCTGAGAATTGTTCTAGGTCACATTAGATTATAAATTATAGAGCCTGGATTAGAATCCTAGTGTTCTGATTCCAAGATCATATTTCTTTCTACTGTTTCAATAAAATTTAGACATTAATTCATAACTCGTTTTGTCTTTTTAACTACTCTCTTACTTCTTATGACATTTATTGTCCATTAACAAGAAATCTGTGAAGAAGAAGAGGGTTTTGGTTACTGTGGTAGCCAGTCTCCAAAGATAGCCCTTGAAATTTCTCCATTTCCTGCACTATGTCCCACTCTTACACAGCAATGGATAGCTGAAAATGTTACCTCTATGGTAAGGCTTATATCTTCTTTCAGTATTTTGAACAAAGAAAGCAACATGTGAAAAGTAATGAATCCCATGTGACTTATTGGAAAGACTAGCTTATTATATTAAAGTAACAATGATCTCTGCTACAATAGAGTATTTCTGAAAATTACTTTTAATGACCAGAAGTCTAGTTATCCTGAGCAGAGCCAAAATGAAAATGACAGTGGAGTTTAAAAAGCCTCATTAATTTGAGACACATGCATGAACTAGAAGCGAAGGAATTTGGATTAGTTTGCTGAATATCCTTTTGTGACTTTTTAGAAAACATACTCACTGTTTGACATTTGAGACTTGATTTTGAGCTAAATTGTGTAAAGAAATTAGCTCTTTATGGGCCAGGACACAAAAGAGGAGCAGAGTACTAGGGACGAAGAGAGGTCAGGCGATTTTCTCTGGGAGTCTCTGCAGATAGCATTTAAGGTTAGGGAATTTGAACAACAGTACTATTTCAGAAATAATGTTTTAATTAAAATTATGAATATATTTTCCAAACCAGAAATTAGCACATTGGGTTGACAAACATGAAACTATGGAGACAGGACAGAATCAACAGGGCACAAAATCATAAGGCACAGCCAACGAAATGATAGTATAAGTGATAATAAAAAATAATTAGGGCGCCTGGGTGGCTCAGTTAAGTGGCTGACTCTTGGTTTTCGCTCAGGTCATGATCTCATAGTTCATGGGTTCAAGCCCTGCATTGGGCTCTGAGCTGACATGATGCCATGTTAACCCTATTTTTACAAATAAGGAAACTGAGGCACCAACCTTCTAGATGGCAGAGCCTGCTATAAAGTCCGTCTTATTCTAGAATCCATACTCTACCATGGTTTTATACTGCCTTTAAGTATAGTGTATGAGGGGAGGTACAAAATGGGGAAGACTATAGTTTTTAATGGGAAGGAGTGATTACTGCTGGTACAAGCCAAACATATATAAAATATTTTTGGAGCTTTATTAAAGAGCCATGAAGATACCGACTACCTGACTACTGTCTCCTCTGGAGGCACCTATGGCAAACTTAGAGCTGCTGTTCAGCAGGCAGCCCCAATAATAGTCTCCCTGGTTACGTAGGGATTCTAAACAAGGAGAATGTTGAGTTAGCATTGCCACTGCTCCTCAAGAATTGGCTAATAGTAAGGCCACACTCGTGACTCCTCCATTGGCTCAAGATCCCATGGGGAACATGATTTGTTCTTTGTGAAAATCCAATGCTTGGTTTCCTGTGTTGTATGCACTTCATGTGTCAAAGATGAGGAAAAAGTGAGGCAGTAATTTAAGTGCTTGGTAACAAGTCTCAGTGTACCTTGATTGTGAAGAACGGTACAAAGATCTTCTTCACTACTTGCACTACTGTGCAAACAACAGTGGTTTGTTAGTTTGCATCAGGACCTAGAAGGGAGGACACAGGATACAGTGAATGCCACCTAGGTCAGCAAATGCTTTGATATTTTAGGCAGAAATTAACTTTTAACCTATTAACTTTTTTGAGTATTTGGAAATGCACATCCCTCCATGACCTTGAGGACACTATGCCATTAGCCAGTCTTAATATAGGCAGATTAGAGGTTGAATTGAGGTAGTCTTCCAAGAATTTGGACACAAGGAAGATAACATTACACATTCAAAGTGAAAGAACAAGATCAGCACAGGAAGGATCTGAATACGCAAACCCAAATTCACCCGGAGGAAACAGGACTGTTTATACATCAACCAACCATGAATTAACAAGGAAAAATGTATTTAAATGTCTATGGAAGAGGTTCTTCTTCTTCTTTTTTTTTTAATCAAAAGGGAATTAGTCATTTTGGAAGCACAGAAAAAAAATGGAGAGTTGTTGAGGTAAAGTCAGACATAGTCATAAGGACAATTCAAGAGAAAAGGATTTTCAACTATTGGAACAGAAATTTCCAACATGGGCCGATGACAGGCCCATCCTCGGTTTTGACATAGATGCAAGGAAGGGAATGAGTAAATTCACAGTGTTTCTGATCTTCATTGGCAACATTATCCTTAATGGAAGGTCTACATGGGACTTTATTAGGATGGAAACATTAAGTAATCATAACTTCCCTTGTTCTGACTCTAGGTAAATGGGCATCTGGTTATGATTTGATTTTTGATGTAAGTCTGCATAAGAAAGGTTATAGAGGACCCACGGGCCAAATTCAGACTAACAAATCATTTTCTTATGTAATTTAAATAAATAACCTTTAAAAAATATTTTTAAAAATCTTTATATTTGAGAGAGAGAGACAGAGTGCAAGTGGGGGAGGAACAGATAGAGAATGAGACACAGGATCCAAAGCAGGCTCCAGGCTCTGAGCTGTCAGCACAGAGCCCAACGCAGAGCTCGAACCACAAGCTATGAGATCATGACCTGAGCCGAAGTCAGACGCTCAACCAACTGAGCCACCCAGGTGCCCCAAAATAAATATTCTTAAATAGTTGCAAACATATAACAATTAGAAAGTAGTTTGTAATTGATCCTGCTTAGTCTCCAAAAATAGAAAGTTTTTGTAAGATTATATTTCAAATTTCTAGACGGTAGTAACTAGAGATGAATAGCAGCTGCTCCCTTTAAAGAAGGCATTTATATTCTATTTTGCCAGAATTTTCACCATTCCTTGTGTTACTATACCCTGCTGTTTCACCAACTTAACTGCCATCCCCTCTAGCTTTTGAGTTTTTATCTTCTGAGCCTAGAGGGCAATTCTCTGATTATATAAGAATAAATTCTTGATATCTGTGATAATGCCTCATGGCTAATGAATAAAGTGATGTATATCTAGCTTTCTATGTAGCTTGGCTGTGATAATAATGCTAACCCGAATTTTTATGGTCCACAGTATTTTTTGTCATTGTTAACTTATGTTAATTATCATCCTCGTGGCTGCTTCAATGTTAGATACCTTTGATTTAGTGAGACTCTGCCTCTAAGGACTTACTTATCCCTCTGGGCATACAAAGAGCAAGGTGGACCTGTCTAGGTAGAACATGAAATCCCAGAACATAGAAAATAAGGCACTCTTGGGTGAAGACCACCCTGACTTCTTATAGATGACACAACTACCACTGTTTCTGATTTTTGTACAGAAAAAGAACACTGAACCAAGAATCAATAGAAATCTGGTTACATGTAGTTCCCTTATTAAATTAGCTGTGTGGCTATGAATAAATACTCTAATATAACTTGGCTTCAACCTCTTCATAAGTGAAGCAGAAGAGTTGAACTGAAGTGTCTCTGAATTTCCATATAATGCTGTGGCATTATATAACTCAATCCTACATACTCTAATGTTGAGTTCATCTGCACATTGTCTCTATGATTTAGGTGTGGTTGAAGTCCTGCATGTGAAGGATTTCATGAAGCACAAATTTCTATGTTGCTGCCATATTAACATCTATATTTATATCCAAACACAGAAGGTTAGATTTTGGATGTATTTCAGCAACATTTGGATATCTGATGATTTTTATAAACTGTTTTTAATCATTCAGTATCACAGAATTCAAACAAAAACAACAAAATAAGCACATCAAAACATGTTTGACTTGAACAAAAATAGCAGGCAGCTGGGAACACAGGCACACTATGCAAAGTAGGCCTGCATATATCACGCTTTACATATTTATAACTGTGTAGCTCCAGCAATATTGGCAGTTAATGGAGTGTCGATGGGAGAAAAGCTGTCTCAAAGGCTTGTTTTTATTGGACAAAAGGAAAAAGAGCCAGGAAACCTCGTTTTCTTTTTGCCAAATCAAGTTATCTGGGAGAGTAAGTCATCCATTTACTTTGGACATGCCACATATGTTCCTATTTATCTAAGAGCCAACCCAGTAACACTCGGATAGAGTCATCTTCATTTATGTCCAAGCTGAAACTAGCAAACAGCAGCAATGTTTTCTATATAATTACTTTAGGGCTTATGGATGAAGGTGATGCATTTGATCAGCAAATTGCTGTAAACTGAAACAAACAAGTGAAAAAAAACACAAAGTTTTAACATCTCTACAGAATATATAATAATTTGCATGATGTGGATGGCAGAGAAGCCCAGGGAAAAATAAAAGTCTCAATGAGATATATGGGGATTCTGGGTGGTAGCAGCAGAAGGAAGAATGAAGCAAGGACAAAAGAAGAGTATTTATTAAACACAAATAAATGGCATGAAGTATTCACACTTACAGTGTGAATTATTGAATTATATATTCAACAGAATATATTGAATTATATATTCAACAGAATTGAAAAGAACAGAATACAGACTATAGAAGAATGAGATCATGGTTTCTCCCTTTGCAATAACACTTGAAGAAAACAAAACACATACTGTGTTTTAGGTCTTGCATAATGTAATACTGTAAATGTCATAGGAAAATGAAGAGAATATTGGGAAAGTGCTATCTGTATGTGACACAAGATTGATGGTAAAAATCTGTCACGATCAGGGCTGCAGAAGTAGTAAGTGGGGCTTAAATTAAGTTCATGGCCAGAGAGGCAAATGGTGGGGCTCAGCCTGTGTCACAAGCAGGAAATTCATGAAGGTATGCCAAGACAGAGTTGTGGAAGAATTCGGAGGCATTGTTGTTGAGATGATCCTCAGATTAATCACTAAAGAAAAAAAAAATGAGGTAACTGAAGATAAAGAGTTCCAGGGTGATCTGATACTATATTTGCATTACACCGCTGTGTCCTAAAACTCTTTAAATAGGGTATGTTTCTGTCTGTGTGTGTCTTGCTATAATAGTTATCTGTTCGTATTTGTTATCTGTTGCTGCATGACAAATCACCTCTCAAAACTTAGCAGCTTAAAAGAACAAATATTTATCACCTCATAGTTTCTATGGATCAGAAATTGGAAAGCAGCTTAGACAGGTAGTTCTGGTAAAGGGGCCTCTCATCAGACTGAGTCAAGATGCCCACCGTAGCTGCAGTCTTCTGGAGGCTTGACTATGGCTGGAAGATCTGCTTCGGTTGGGCTGTTGGCAGGATATCTCTGTTCCTTTTCACATGGGCCTCTACTAAGGGCTGCTTGAGTGGCAACTGGCAACTGGCTTCCTTAGAGAAAGTGACCCAATTGAGAGGGCAAGAAGAAGTCACATGCCTTTTGTGGCATGTATGGAGAGAAGTTACTTGACAACACTTCTGGCACTTTCTACAGCCCACAGGAAATGGGAATTAGGTTCCCTCTGAAGAGAAGAGTATCAAAGAATTTGTGGACATTTTTTAAAGTCACCACAAAGTAGTAAAGATATATTCTATGCTCTGAAAGTGAATGGGAATTATTGACTAAAGCTTCTAGGAAGATATGTGTATCAATTACGATCCTCGCAGGAAGTAGATAATTTCAGAATTAAATTTCAGGTTTAATAAAGGGACCACGTACAAAATTCATTCAGGGTATGTGGAAGCCACAAGGGATAGTACATTCCCATGGGGCTAATAACCAGGCCATCAACATCTGAAGGGGCTCAGGAATGGAGTTAATTCCTAGAACCTGGAAAGAGGGAGTTCTGGGGAGAGGGCTGCCTGTGGTTGAGGAATGCAGCCAGATTGAGATTACCTTGTACATCGGTGGAATAAATACCACAGCCTCACTTTCCTCTTTCTTCCCCTCCCATCTCTGCCTGTGCTCCTCTTGTGCCAAACTTAACTAACAGCTATCTAACTAACAGCGGTCTAGGGAGCCTATTAATGTAGCCCATCAGCCATCTGGGCAGAGGTCAAGGTGGAGAGCGGGTCTGGAAGGGCACAGGATGTCTTCAGTAGATGAGAATTTAACTTGAAGGATGAGTAATAAGCAGAGCTATTGAGATCTGGATGGTATGTTAAAAGCAAAAGATAAGAATAGGCAAATGTATGTGGGAGTAGAAAAATGACTAAAAATCTGCCCAAACAGAAGTTATGTAATGTGGAGAGGCTGAACTAGGGTGGGTAAGAGCATGGAGAGACCGTGTTATAGAGGGTCCTGAGGGAGGCAGAGGTGGTGTAGTCTTCCTCTGAGAGGCAGTGCTTGGCAGTTCTTGAACAGAGGTGTGACCAGAGAATAGGAGTGAGAGAGGAGGGGACAATTTATGGCTGTTTAGATATCAGAAATAAATTCAATAATGCCAATAAAAATTTAATTTCGAATAACCTTTCAGGTAAAATAAATAGTATCCTCTGGTCAGATGAGTAAAATTTGAATTTATTGGAATGAGGTATCCATGTTTACAGACTCATACTTTCTACAGTTTCCCAAAACTGCTAACAAGCAAGCCTACAGTGAGAAGCATTTTTTATCTAGAGCAATTATAGTGACATATGGGCCTAGGAATGAAAACAATGTTATCACAGAAACAATCATGCCAAGAGAGTCCTCCACCTTCTTCTGGAGATCTGTTCTTTGAATGATGTCAGCTAGAGGGTCAGCGTGGGTACACTGTTCAAACATCCATTGATGGTTTAAATACTTAGCAGGAAAGTCCTATGAGACTGATGCACTACTTCATCCTGATATGATTTGCAACACACAGAGATTGTGGTCTTTAGTGTCTACATGGGAGATTTCAAAGAAGATAAACATATGTAATAAGAAACATTGGCACTTATGCCATAGTATAGAAAAAAATACGATAGAGCTTAAAATGAATCCTGCTTTAATCAAACCCGTTCATTTAGCATGTCTGACCTGCTATCGATACAGTATTTCATAGGGGTAAAAGTAGCCATAAATACATAGTGATTGCTAACACAGAGTGGGACATGGGAGATATATGACTGATTATGCTCACTGACAGTTTAATATTACATTTATAGTAAAGCCTGGTTTACATGGCAAGATGTTAAGCATAAATTTCCTAACTGCACTTCCACACATTTAGAAGGTAGAGATAATTGATGTTAACAGAGATGACCCTGGAGGGTCTGCTGAGCTTAAAAAAGTAAATAAATAAATAAACAGGATGTTGCATTCTGAATGTGCGTATTCTGTGTTCTGGGTTCTTTTCTGGTACTCTGAAAATTACCATGGCAGTTGAGAGTACTATAACAGAGTAAGGAGTAAAGTGCCATTCTTGTTCAAATCTTACCTAGTAAACACGATTGGCTATTATTATTTTCAGGGCCGTAAGAACTGAACACTTCAGTAGAGCCTTTCAGAAACCAAGTGCCTCAGAGGCATGAACACTTAAAAAAAAAAAACAACACAAAACAACTCTGAAAAATATTACTCAATATAATGGTGCTACTATTCATGCATTCAAATTTTGAGTACATGGAAACTGCAAGTCATGGTAAAGTGTTGAAAAATACAAATGTGTTCTCAGCACTGATGGAGATTGCAAGCTAACAGTTCTCACTTTTAAAGAGTAAGCATAGGGGCGCCTGGGTGGCGCAGTCGGTTAAGCGTCCGATTTCAGCCAGGTCACGATCTCGCGGTCCGTGAGTTCGAGCCCTGCGTCAGGCTCTGGGCTGATGGCTCAGAGCCTGGAGCGTGTTTCCGATTCTGTGTCTCCCTCTCTCTCTGCCCCTCCCCCGTTCATGCTCTGTCTCTCTCTGTCCCCAAAATAAATAAACGTTGAAAAAAAAAAATTTTAAAGAGTAAGCATAAATGATTATCATTGTAACAAGTTCTATAATGATCTGTACAGATGTCAAGAAAACACAGCCATGACACATGTGGCCTAATCTGGTGGATTAAAGAATGTTAAGCTCTGTCAGCATTAGGTTCACAACTAACATCTCTCAGTTTAATAGAAAATCAACACTTAAAACAAGGAAGATAGCACTACCTATAGAACATGTTAACAGCCACTAATCAACATTTCTTTCCCCATTAACCTTCTTTTTTTTTTTTTCAAATTAAAGAATTAAAGTTTGCCTCAAAAGACCTTTGTGTGGTGACAGGAACCAAGGAAAAATTGGGAAAGTTTCTGGTGTGAGGGGAACCCCTGAGAAATAGTGACCCCTTCACCCCCCACATAGTCTCTTTCTCAAGAGTCAAAGGTGGAAAGGAAAATGGGTCTGAAGTGGTCCTATTAAAGACAAACTCAATTGAATAGAATCTATGTCTTTGCCTTAATGATTGATTCCATCTCTGTCCTGTGCTGCTGTTTTCTTGTTGGAAAAGGAAGAAAAATAGACAGATGGTGGGCTGGGTGTGTGAAAAGAACCCTACATTGAAGTCAGCTGGGTCAAGCCCAAGAAGGGAAGTGTAAGAGACTCTGGGGGTTAGAAAGATGCATAGTATCATTGCCAAAGGTAAAAGAGGCCAAAATAAAAAGCTTGGGACTCATTAGCAGAGTACTAGAACATCATCTTGCTCATAGCACTCAATTATCAATATTGTGATTAGATTAGTTGAAAGCCTGGAAAATCAGGATGCTATGTGGCAGATATGTGCATGTATGTGCATGTGTAACACGCACACATATATGATTTGGAATAATCTATTCAAAAGTGGAAATTCTGGAAATTGGAAGAAAAAACAAATCCGAGGAAACATCCAAATAGCTGTCGGAAAGGGAAATGGTATTGTACAAGCAGCACTCCAACAGCAGCTGGGTAATAAAACTACACAGGTCAGGAGGAGGTCACCCAAGACACTGCCTGACAGGCCTGAGCCTTGATCCTCCCATAGGTCTCATCTCATTCTGGACTTAGATTTTCCTGCAAATCATGGTAATTGGGAATCAGCTCACACAGCTGTGAACCACAGCTCACAGATACAGAGGGAACAAATTTGAAGTTGACCATCTCTGCTGGAGAGGGAAGGGAAGTGACTTGTTTATGTACCATTTCATCACTCTCCCCAAGAGGCACTAGCCCTGGGTTTATGTTCCATTAAAGCTGTAGTGACATGGTTTTAAAGCAAGTAGAAGATTGGCCTTTTATTAGAATTAGGGAATTTGGATTCAATTCTAAGTTAAAATCATGAAATGTTAGTGCTATGAGGAAATTAGATATAATCTAATCCAATTTTCTCCTTTATAGGTGAGAGTCCTTTGACCTAGAGATGCTACACAATTTGCCAAGTTAGTTGATGCTAGCATCTGGACTAGAATCACCAGTAAGTATCCTGTTTTACTACCTCTATAATGTTATTTCTCTGCTCTTGGGAAAAATATCCCTGGGGCATGGAGGCTCATGCCAATCAATTGTGGTAATCTCCTTCCCTCCAAGCCCCCATTATTTATTACGTTTAAAGTGTTCCTATATCCACTGAGACCCCTGTCCTATGGCTTGTCATTTTGTTTTGCCATCCTCATCCCTTCTCATCCAGGTGATTTCAATAACCATATAGCTGGTTAATCCAATTTGCTAAATTCAGATTTTCTTTCCATTTTTTATTCTACTTATATTCACTTTCCTTCAACAACCAACTCTCCTATCCTATCCTGAACCATTTGTTTCCCAGAACTACATCATATTTGAAGCCACAAAATCTAATATCCTAATCTCTGGTTATAATTCCTATTCACCCAGATTACACATGATTAATCCATCCATGTTAGTTACAAGATAAGCTGTTGAAATAGACCCTAAATCCAAGGGTCTTCTTCATGCAACAGTTCAGAAGTGGGTGGTCCAGGGTGGCAGATGGCTGTATTCTATAGGTCATCAAGGGACCCAAGTCCTTCCAGCTTGTAGTTCTTCCATCCTTCAGGGGGGCTGTCTTTGTTCACATATTTGAAGCTGATTTACTTATATATGCTTTCCAGCACTCAGAAAGAAGGGAGAAAATGAAGGACTAACAGCTATCTTATTAAAGCACGTGACCCAAAAGTTGCACACATTCCTTCTGCCCATATTCCATTGGCCTACAGCTTGGTCACACAGTCATACCTCATGTCTTAGCCCATTTTGGCTGCTTTAACAAAATACCATTGATTGAGGGACTTATAAACAGTAGAAATTTATTTCTTAAAGTTATGGAGACTTGAAGTTTCAAAATCAAGTTGCTGGTAGATTTGGTGTTTGGTGAGAGCGCACTTCCTGCTTCACAGACAACTGTTTTCTTGCTGTGTTCTCAGATGGTGGAAGGGGCCAGGGAGCTCTCTGGAATCTCTTTTATAAGGGCAATAACACCATTGACAAAGGCTCCACTCTCCCACTCTCCTAAGCACATTCCAAAGGCTCTAACTCTAAATCCCATCACATTAGGATGAGGTTTCAACATACAATTTTTGAGGGGACATAATCATAGTCTACAGCACTTAGCTAAAAGGGAAATGTAGTCCCTAGCTGAGCAATCTTGTATGCAGCCAAAAATTGGGATATTCTATTTCTGAAGGGAAGAAAGATGGAATGGTTTTGGGGGGTACCATTAGCTGTTTCTGCTGCAACTCTCACTGCATTTCTATTCATTGACTTCATTGGAATCTCTAGTTACTGATTAGCTTGGATATAAATATTCCTTTATTCCCAAATAAGGATCTCATGGTATACAAGCTTAAGATATAGTGAGATATCTTGTGAGATACAGGTCTCATCAGTTCTTTCAAAACTTGTCTCAGTTACCTCTGCATCATCTCCCTTAATTTATCATTGTTTGCTCTTACTTTATTTTTTTTATTTTTATTTTTTTAATTAAAAAAAATTTTAATGTTTATTCATCTTTGAGAGAGGCAGAGAATGAACAAGGGGGTGGGTCAGAGAGTGCAGGCGGCACAGAATCTGAAGCAGGCTCCAGACTCTGAGCTGTCAGCACAGAGCCCGATGCAGGGTTTGAACCCACAAACTGTGAGCTCATGACCTGAACTGAAATTGGACGCTCAACCAACTGAGCCATCCAGGCGCCCCTGTTTGTTTCTACTTTAGAGTAAACTAGTGAGGCTCTTCAGGAGAAAGGAATTAAACTTAATAAATGGTAATGATTGAGCCTTTAGAAAGAATCAAGGATATTAGAAAAATTAAGCAGATTAAAAGAGGCACAATTGTTAATTCGAAGAACATAAGTAAAAAAAAAAAAAAAAAATCCAAGAAGACCCTTGGATTTAGGGTCTGTTTCAACAGCTTACCTTGATTCTGCGTTGGACAATATTTATGTGATGATGATGACTACTTTGCAGTGATAGCGATAATGGACTCTAGCCAGATTACTGGGACAGACAGTGGTCTCCAACTCCTGCTTCTGATACAGCCTTAAGCAAGCTACTTAACTTCCCTGTGTCTCAGTTGCTACAGCTTTATAAAATTTTATCTTATTTTAATTTTTAAATACATAAGATAACAAATTATTTTAACCTCTTTCTTTTTTTTTTTTATTTAAAAAAATTTTTTTTAACGTTTATTTATTTTTGAGACAGAGAGAGACAGAGCATGAATAGGGGAGGGGCAGAGAGAGAGGGAGACACAGAATCGGAAGCAGGCTCCAGGCTCTGAGCCATCAGCCCAGAGCCCGATGCGGGGCTCGAACTCACGGACCGCGAGATCGTGACCTGAGTTGAAGTCGGACGCTTAACCGACTGAGCCACCCAGGCGCCCCGTTAACCTCTTTCAAAAGATGAGCTCAAGGGGGCGCCTGGGTGGCTCAGTCAGTTAAGCGTCTTACTTCAGCTCAGGTCACGATCTCACGTTCCGTAAATTCGAACCCGGCGTCAGGGCTCTGGGCTGATGGCTCAGAGCCTGGAGCCTGCTTCCGATTCTGTGTCTCCCTCTCTCTCTGCCCCTCCCCCGTTCATGCTCTGTCTCTCTCTGTCTCAAAAATAAATAAACGTTAAAAAAAAATTTTTTTTTTAAAAAACAAAAGATGAGCTCAAGAAGGTATTTTCAACATACTTCTTTTACTTTTGTTTTCTAAAGCTCCTTAGAAATCTAAAGCTCACCTTCAGTGAGGTGTTGGTGAGTTATCAACTGAAGGTCCTTTTAATGTGGGTTAGATACAGTCAAGGGATTAGGAATATTTAAAAGAAAACCTGATTAACTAAAATATGGAGAGTCTCAAGTAAGAAAAAATGTGAAGTCAATTTGTGAAGTCACAGGTTTTCACATGGCCTATGTGTGTGTTTTATATAAACAATATTATGAATAATGGAGATTCAAAACATGTAGAGTGGAATTACTTAGAATTAAATAATCTTTTAATCTTTTATTTTTTCCACATTCTCTTCATTTTTGTTCACATATCTATAAAATTTATATATAAGTAATTGTAGCATAGGTGTGATTTCCTTATTTTTAAAAATTTAAGATTTTATCAAGAACATTTTTCTGTGGTTGCATGAAGGAAGAGGGCTTGAAAAAGCACAGCCTTGCTATTACTAAAAAGCAAAGACATTTCTAGTTCTCAGTTATGTTTAACCAGGCCTAGCTTAGTGGTATCTGTTGCCTGAGGCCATCCAGGCCAATTGGTTACAGAGTCATGTTCCTGGGTGCATGCAGGCTGAATGGGAGTTCTAGCTGTGTCAGGGCCTGGTAGCCTCACAGTGATCCACAGCTGCTTTCCTCTCTGGCCATCCAGCAGACGGAAGTTCCTGCTGTGTCATGGGACATGCTGTGCTAGGGTTCCCAAGGGACTGATTCACAGAGGGTATGGGTGTTTCCAGTGTGGCAACAGCATACTGTGAACTCCCTCTTCGAGAATTGAATATGAAATCACAACTCTGAATCTACCTTTAAGAACAGATATAGCATTAATTATGGGAAAATTATGGAGTAATCACTTAGACTTACTGTTTATCCAGGTCAGTGCAGGGAATTGCTTTTGAATGTTTACCGTAGCCTAAATAGGATTAATTGAGTTAACAGCAAAAGTCCTAAGCCAAAGTGCAGATGCTATTCTCTGTCTTTCTCATGAAGCTTCACACTCTGCCCTTTTGTTTTCACACCAAAGGTCTAAGGAGAGAGGAGCTTTCTCAAATGTATTTCTAGTCTGTCTTTTTCTTTTTATAAAAGTATAAAGTCCAACCTTTATGTTTCTGTGGAGGTTACATTTCATGAAATAGTTTTAGAAAATTACACCAAGTTACAAACCAGGAAAAATTGGGAAGATGGCTATCAGTTGATAAGTTTTATCTGTTAAACTTTGTTGTAAATGACAATGTATTAAACTCAGTGATGCCTTTTCTTTCTTTTTATGTCTCCCACTCTATCTGGTGAGTCGTTTGTATCAAAGTCTAGGAAAAGTCGGTATAAATTCTGATATTTGAAACAACATGCTCTTTTTGTCTCTCTTAAGCAGTGTCTTTAAAAATGCTTCTGATAGTTTGTAAACCCAAACCCTAACTGGAGCTTGGTTTATCCTTGACATTGTCTGTAGGAAAACAAACAAACAAACAAAACAAAACAAAACACCACAATCTGTCCTTCAAGGGACAGAATACATAATCTAATAGAGAATCAAAATGGAGGACCATTGCAGTCTCAAGGTGCTGGGTATTGATGGCTTGAGGAAATATATTTGTGTCTTGTTTGTTATATTTTTTTTTTCAACATTTATTTATTTTTGGGACAGAGAGAGACAGAGCATGAACGGGGGAGGGGCAGAGAGAGAGGGAGACACAGAATCCGAAACAGGCTCCAGGCTCTGAGCTGTCAGCCCAGAGCCCGACGCGGGGCTCGAACTCATGGACCGCGAGATCGTGACCTGGCTGAAGTCGGACGCTTAACCGACTGCGCCACCCAGGCGCCCCTCTTGTTTGTTATAAATAATCTCGGTCAGAGCCTTTAAAAACAATTGGGACTTATTTCTTTCAGGCCCTGTCCTAGGAACGTATTATAGCTTGCATAGTTGCTTTAAAATAAAAACAAAACAAAACAAAACAAAAATAAAATAAAAGAAAATAAAAACAAAACACAAGCGCTAAGTTCTGCATCTCTATAAATATACAAATAGCAGTATACAATTTTTTTTATTTTTTTTTTTTTAAGTAGGCTTTATGTTCAGAGTGGAGCCCAATGTGGGGCTTAAACTCATGACCCTGAGATCAAGACCTGAGCTGAGGTAAGAGTAGGAAGCTTAACCAACTGAGCCACTTAGGCGCCCCTGGTATATTATTGAAATAAGCGAAAATACTGTCATTTCGTTAGAAATGGAAATAGCTCTGTTATTTAGAATTTGGAGCTTTACTTTCTAAAATGTCTCCTGTGGCTAGACAACTGAATGTCTGTATTTCCAAAGAGTTTCAAAAGATGAGGCTCCAAGCATTTACATTGAAATTCAGTAGTGCACAGTATAACACTGCCTCAGAAAAAGAATGCAAAAATTGAGAAATATCTTCAAGTTGTCCTTGGTCTTTTAGGGGAAATGCAATGAGATTCCTCTGAATGACAAAATGGGAGAAAGCATTTGATACAGTTTCTCACAATGTTGTAAATATAAATCAAATTGACCTGGAAAATAACAGAGCTGCATGAACTAAAAACTAGCTTTAAAATGCCAGTAAAAATAGAGGCATAATATAAATGGATTTGAGAGGATCCTAATCAGGGAAGATAAGAGAAAATAAAGGGAAAAAGCACCTAGGATGATTAAGAGGAAGACGACAGAGATTGATGAGGTTATAAGGGGTGTTAGTATGAGTAGTCTCACAAAGAAAGCTCTGGAACAAGGACAGATATACATAAATAAAATCTCAGCCAAGCAGGCTCAGAAAGGCCTCCAAATGATGCTAACAAAAAATTATTTAGCACAACACTAAATGAAAAATAGAATTAGGAAAGGGAAAAGGAAGAGATGGAATAAAAAAGATAGGAAAAGCAGCTTATTTTGGGACACAGCTTATAAATGACCTGAACATGTAAAGGTCTGCTGCCTTTCTCTACCGCTGTCTTTCCTACCCCTCACCGCACACTACATACAGGCACCCTCCTTTCTTCCTAACGGAAATAAACCCATTGTCCTCGCTCTCGAGAGGCCTTAGGGATTTTTCATACTTTTTTGTTAGCATCTTTGGAGGCCTTTCTGAGCCTGCCTGGCTTCAGTTTTATTTACTTACATATCAATTTATTCCAGAGCTTTCTTAGTGAGACTATTCATACCGACACTATTTATAACATCAGAGGAGGGCAGATAGGGGAGAGAAGTGAACTTACTATAGATAATAGTAGGTCCCTGAGATAAACTGTGCTTTCTGCTCACTGGCCGGACTCTCAGGAACTCTGAAAGAGAGGCTGCATGGTTTCTAAGAGAGCCCCACCCCAGCATAGTAGGAGCAGAGATTCAGGTGAGGCATAGAAATGGCAAAGCCTCCTGTTGAAAGAGGCCAGCCAGCAGAGGTAAAGAATCTCACGGGCAACTCCTGTGAGGTGATGCAGAGAACCTGGTAGGATACTTCAGCGGACATTTATGTAAACAGATGGCATCAAGCCCTGGAAGACTCAGCCTGGTATCTTAGGAATGTGGGAAGCCTACACAATTTGGGTGCTATTCCTAGGAAACTCAAAATACAAAGATCAAGTTGCATCATCCTGGCTGAAGGGAATTATACAAAAACTTAAATCATAGAAAACTCAATACAATTACAATTTTCATTCCTGATTTGCGAGCCAAGATTCATCCTTTTACACAATTTATCAGTGCACACTAAGAACACATAAAGCTTCAAATCTTGAACTCATAAATAAGAAAAGTGTCTTAAAAAAAAAAAAACCCGAAGGGTGCCTGGGTGGCTCAGTTGGTTGGGCGTCTAACTTCTGCTAGGGTCGTGGTTTGTGGGTTCGAGCCCCAGTTCGGCTCTGTGTTGACAGCTCAGAGCCTGGAGCCTGCTTCGGATTCTGTGTCTCCTTACCGCTCATGTTCTGTCTCTCTCTCTCAAAAATAAGTAAACATTAAAAAAAAAAAAAAAGGAAAATGTGCTTTTTGAAATTCACTTGCAATATTTTCCCCAACTGAATTTAGCAGTACATACATGTTTTCTTTTTTGTTTAAACTTCTTTAGTTAGAAAGCATCAAAACCATAATTAGTAAGTTCAAACTATAAAAAAAATATTGTCAGAAAGTTACTCTTGTAAGGATTTTACCTACATCGCTTCACTTAATCTTCAAACAAACTTTAGGTGAGAGGTGCCATTATTATTCTCACTTTAAAGATGAGGAAATTGAGGCACAGAGAGGTTAAACACATTGCTTCGGTTTGCATATCTGGTAAATGGTAGATCTAAGATTTTGAACTTGATCCCTCTGCGAGCAGGACCTGTGGTCTTAATCAAAAATGAATATGGATGCCACTGTGATAGGAGCTATAATCCCCCAAGAGCATGGCAAGAGCTCTGAGGCTTTGTTTCCCTGCCTCTCAGAGTTGAAGCAGTACCCATCCTTCAAATGCTGCTTGGGGCTATGATTAAAATTAGGGAAAACCATTTTCACAGCTTAGTTAATACTGTGACTATGATGTGGAACAAACAAACACACAAAAAACCCCTGTGGTTTCAAAGGAGTAGCAAAACCTAGCATAAAGGGTAGGCTGGAAGGGGAGGTAGGAAGAAAGGACCACCTACATAACCTCAGATAATCCTTGAGACAGCTCTGGGAAGTAAATATTATGACCTATTTTACAGAGGAGGAAACAGAAACTCATTCATTGACTAAATGACCTGCTCAGTTGGGAAGTGATGGAGCCAGGATTCTAATCTGTTTGTTGCTGGCTCTAAAGAGATCATTTTCTTGTTATGTTACACCATCCCTCAAAATACTCTGATTTGGGTAACTATGGATTGAGTAGGTTATTGTGGTATAGGCTGAGAATACATGAAGCATTTATAATCCTGTTTCTGTGGGGAGAGAAGTATATTCCTACTTCTAAATAGCTGATTTAAAAACTAAATTCTGGGACACAGACCATTTGAAACTTGAAAACTGCCTACTGTGACATAAGAGAAAAAAAAATTGCTTGAACTGTGATAATAGTCTTGCCTCTAAATTTTTAAGGCTGTGACATATATTCTATACCACATGCAAAATGTTTATTTATCGAGTCAACAATATTAGCAGCATCAGCAGGTTGGGGAAAGCTGAAATATGAGGTGAATATGCATTCTTGTGATTTGCTTTTTTGGACTATTTTATGCTGATGAATTCAAATTTAAAAAAATGGGTTGTGTTTCAAAGAGTGGGGAATGAGAAAAGATGTTTGAAATGGGAAAATGGTAAGGACATTTATTTGAAGAACTTGAGAATTAAAGAAATTCAAATTCTTTACATATTGCATTGAAGCAAAGAAAATCATTACTTGCTATTAAGTGGAATCGAGGGCAGCTGTCTTGAGAGGTATGCTTTTCATATTATTGCTACAGTGTCCAAGGCCTGGTTACAAACCCTAGGGGCTGACATTTCGCTGACAAACACATCATGCTGATTTAAGATATATCTCCAGTATAGCTTCTTTATTCTTTGTCATGCATTTTGATCTTTCTAGTTGCTCTAACTCATGATTTAAAGGGATCTTAAGTCACCCTGTAAGGGACATTAGCCCAACTGCCCATTTTGATTCATAAGGAGGATTAATTGAAGAAAAGTGATTTGCCCAAATATACACCATGTAAAATTTTTTGTACTTTCAAACCTAGAGCTGACCATGTACCTGAAAATTATTTTTTTTTTTCCATTCGTCACTGTTCAGTAATAATCTCATTTACTGAGATCTAGTTCAAGGATGGAAACTCTATTATATCTAGCATAGTTTATATTTTGAATTTAAAAATAATATATTCTTATGGTAAATAATTAATTCCATTCAGAAGAGTGTAAAGTAAAAATAAAAGTCCTTCCTGCAGTTTGCCTTCCAGATTTTATATGTATGTACAAATATATATGGATACAGGAGTGCTTGGGTGGCTCAGTTGATTAAGTGTCTGACTCTTGACTGCGGCTCAGGCCATGATCTCACAGTCTTGAGATGGAGCCCTGCATCGGGCTCAGGGCTGGACATGGAGACTGCTTACAATTCTCTCTCCCTATCTTGGGGTGCCTCAGTGGCTCAGTTGGTTAGGCATCTAACTCTTGATTTCAGCTCAGGTCTTGATCTCATGATTGGTGGGACTGAGCCCCACATAAGGCTCTGCACTCTGTGGTGGGATTCTCTCTCTTTCTGCCCATATGTGGCTCCCATGTGTTCTCTCTCTCTCTCTCAAAATAAATAAATAAACATTTGGAAAAAAAAAAAAAGATTCCGTCTCCCTCTGCCCCTGCCCTACTAGTGTACACTCTCTTTCTCAAAAAAAAAAAAAAATGTCAATATAGATATGTATATATGTGTATATATACACGGACATATCTGCATTTTTTCCACAAATGGAATCCTATTATAATATAACTTAACAACTTGCTTTTTAAACTTTTAAAACTTGGACATCATGCCTTTATTTATTTATTTATTTATTTATTTATTTATTTATTTAGAGAATGAGAGCGAGTAGGGGAAGGGTAGAGAGAGAGGGAGAGAACATCCCAAGCAGGCTCCACACTGTCAGCACAGAGCCCTACGTGGGGCCTGGTCCCATGAACTGTGAGATCATGACCTGAGCTGAGATCAAGAGTCAGATGCTTAACTGACAGAGCCACCCAAGTGTCCCAAAACTTGGACATCACTCCTTACCAGTACATACAAGATCTAGTGCATTATTTTCCTTTATACAGTGGTCACATCACATTCCATTCTATGGTGGTTTTAGACATGTCTACAAAGTCTTGGACATTACTCGCATCAAAAGGTGAAATCTCATTCCCCTCATCTTGAATATGAGCAGGATTTAGTGACTTGTTTCTAAGTATATAGTATTGGAGAAGTTTAAATCGTTTGTTTTCCTCTTAACAAACATCCTTGTATATAGCTTTTCATAATTGTGCATATATTATGATATCTTAAGATTTGTGCATTTTTTCCCTAGAAGTAGAGTGTTGGTCAAAAAATATCCATATTTAAAATTTTGAAAAATATTGCCATGATGTCCATCCAAAACGGTTATAGTAGCTTAATCTTTATATTCACAGAATATGAGAGATTTAGTTTTCCTATATACTTATCTCCAGTGCTCACCAAATCTTTAATGAGTATTTACTGACAAGTGAAACTTACTTGTATTTTTGTTTTAATCTGTATGTCTTTCTCTCCATCTTTATTGAGATATAACTGACAAATAAAAGTTGTAATATTAAAAAAAAATAAATGTATATTCATTGTGAGAGAGAGTGAGAGGGGAAGAGGCAGAGAAAGAGGGGGACAGAGGATCTGAAATGGGCTCTTACTGACAGCAGTGAGTCTGATGTGGGGCTTGAACTCCCAAACCGCGAGATCATGACCTGAGCCGAAATCAGACATTCAACCGAATGAACCACCCAGGAGCCCTGAAAGTTGCATTTATTTAAGGTGTACAACTTGATGTTTTGATATACACAAATCTTGTGAAATAAGTGCCACAATTAAGCTAATTAACATATCCATTACCTCACATAATTACCCTTTTCTTTTTTCTTTTCATGGTAAGAATGCTTGTGATCTACCTTGTTAGAAAATTGCAAATGTATCAAACAATATTGTTGACTATATTCACATTACTGTACATTTGATCTCCAGAAGGTATTCATCTTGCATAACTGAAACTTCATACCCCTTGACCAACATTTCTCCATTTTTCCTTCCCTCTAGCCTCTGTAAATCACCATTTCACTCTCTGCTTCTATGAGCTTGATGATTTTAGATTTCATATATAATATGATCATTCAGTATTTGTCCCTCTATGTCTGGTTTATTTCACTTAGCATAATGTCACTTAGTATAAGGTTCATTCATGTTATTGCATATGGAAGGATTTCCTTCTTTTTTAAGGTTGGATAACATTTGACTGTATATATTGATGCCCATTTTATATATCCATTCATCTGTTGATGGACCTTTAGGGTTGTTTCCATATCTTGTCTAATGTGAATAATACTGCAATGAACATGAGAATGCAGATAGATATTTCTTTGAGATAATGATTTCATTTCCTTTGGAAACATACTCAGATATGGGATTGCTGGATCATAATGTAGTCCTATTTTTAATTTTTTGAGGAGTCTCTATAATGTTTTTTATAATGGGTGCCGCCAACATTATTCAGGGTGACTTTCTTTCCCTTTTCTCTACTGTCCAATACTTGTTATCTTTTGCCTTTTTGATAATAACCATTAAAAACAGGTGTGAAATTGATACCACTTTGTGGTTTTAATTGCATTTCCCTGATGATCAGTAATGTTGTGTACCTTTTGTATGTCTTTGGAGAAATGTCTATTCAGGTCCTTTACCCAGTTTTTAGTTGGGTTGTGTTTTTGCTCTTGAGTTGTCTGAGTTTCTTACACATTTTAGATATTAACCCCTTATCAGATAGATGATTTGCAATTATTTTCGCCTACTCTGCAGGTTATTTCTCACTCTGTTGACTATTTCCTTTGTTGTGTAGAATATTTTTAGTTTAATGAACCCTCACTTATCTTTTTTTTTTGCTTTTGTTGTCTGTGCTTTGGTGTCATATCCAAGAAATCGTTTCTCAGACCTTTGTAAAGAGGTTTTCTCTTGTTTTCTTCTAGGAGTTTTACTTTTTTTTGGATATTTTTAAGTCTTAATCCATTTTGGGTTGGGATTTGTGTATGGAGCAAGATAAAGGTCCAATGTCATGTGGATACCCAGCTTTCCAAGACCATTTATTGAGGAGACTATCATTTCCCCATTGTGTGTTCTACTGTCAAAGATCGGTAGACTGCAAGTATATGAATTTATTTTTGGAATCTCTATTCTGTTCCATTAGTCTGTATATTTGTGTTTATGACAGTACTATGCTCTTTTGATTACTTCAGTTTTGTAATATATTTTGAAATTAGGAAGTATGGTGCCTCCTCTTTGAGTAATGGGGATTTGCAAATTTGCTGCTTAACTTCCAAACATTGGTGGTCTTCCTTTAAAGTCAGCCTTTCTGTAAATTTGTACTTAATATGTGTCTTTTATAGTATTGTTTTAAAATTCAGTTTGACAGTCTTTTTCTTTACATTGAATTTATTCCACTGACATTTAATGTAATTATAAGGCATACTTGGTTTTAAAATCTGTCATTTTATTTGATTATTTGTCTTATGTACTTTTCTTACTTTCTTTGTCTTTTCTTGACTTTATGTTTTTATTACCAGCATATTTTTTATTTTTCCAGCTTTCTCCTGTATTTGTCATTTAATTATGCATTCTTCTATTATTCTTTTAGTTGTTACCCTAGAAATTAAAGTTTGTATCTTTGATTTACTGTAGTCTGCCTTAGGTTATGTTTTTAATATTTTCTGAAGAAAGCAAAAATCTTAACAATAGTTTAAACCTGTTTCTTACCTCCTTTGTCCTTTGTGCTAAGGTTTTCGTATAATATATTCCACTTTGATTTATACAAGATATAATCATTAGTACTATTTTAAAGCATCAAAATTCTATATCACTTCACATATTTACACTTTCCTATGGTTTTCATTCTTTCTTGCTATTTTGTATTTCCATCTGAGATCATGATCTTTCTGCCTGAAGAACTTCTTTTAATATTTCTTTTACAGCCAGTCTTTTCTTTAAAAAATTTTTTTATTAGTGTGTATTTATTTTTGAGAGAGAGAGAGACAGAGCAGGACTTGGAGAGGGGCAGAGAGAGACAGAGATACAGAATCCAAAGCAGGTCCAGGGCTGGACAGGACCTGGACTGTCCTCATGAACTACAAGATCATGAACTACAAGATCATGACCTGAGCCAAAGTTGGATGCTTAACCAATGTAGCCACCCAGGTGCCCCAGTGCCAGTCTTTTTCTAATGAGTTTTCTTAGATTTTGTCTGGAAAACGTCTTTGTTTTGTCTTAATTCTTGAAGGATATATAGCTGGGTATAAAATTCTTAGATGGTGTATCCTTTCAGCACTTTAAAGATGTCACTCAGTTTTTATTGAAAATTCATCAGTCATCTTATTTTTCTCCTTTGAAAGCAGAGTGTTTTCTTTCACTGAAGCTTTTCCCTTTCCATTAGGTTTTCAGCAGGCTGACTGTAATGTATTTGGGGTTTGTAGAGATGCTTGAAAAATGTAGTTAGATTCCTTTGTCACTGGTAAAGAATTCTTTTTAATATTTCTTCTTTCTCATTATTTCTCTCCTTTACTGCTGGGGCTACAAATTATGTATAATTAGAGGTTTCACCATGCCTCTTTTGCTCTTTTCTGTGTTTTATTTTTTTAACTTTTTCCCCTTTTGTACATTTTCACTAATTATGCTTTTTAGTTTGTACTCCTCTCTTCTATGTCTGTTCTGCTGCTATTAATCCTATATTTTCAGTTCTCAATTTTAGTTGCAGTGCTTTTGAGTTCTAGGATTTTCATTTGATTTTTTTATCTTTTAGAATCCGTATCAGTGTTAAAATTCTTTATTCTTTATCTTCGCTTCTATTTTCTTAACTCTATTAGTCATAGTTTTTTATAAAGTTGTCTAATAACTCCAATATTTATTATTATTTAAAAATTTTTTCTTAATTTTTTTTTTTATTTTTGCGAGAGAGAGAGACAGAGAGAGAGGGCAGGCAAGCATGAGTGAGGGAGGGTCAAGGAGAGAGAGACACACACACAGAATCCAAAGCAGGCTCCAGGTTCTGAGCTGTCAGCACAGAGCCCGATGTGGGACTTGAAACCATGAACTGTGAGATCATGACCTGAGCTGGAGTCAGATACTTAACTGACTGAGCCACCCAGGTGTTCCTAATTTCAATATTTAAATGACCTCATGTATTTGTGCTTTTATTTATTTTTCTTGGCTTTTGGCCATTTCTCATATATATATATGAGAAATATATATTTATATATATGAGAAATATATACGTATATGAGAAATATATATGTATATGAGAAATATATATGTATATGAGAAATATATCTATATCTATATCTATATCTATATCTATATCTATATCTATATATATCTTTATAGAGGTTCTGGATAATGTTATCTCCTTTCAATGAGGGTTACATTGTATTTTGGAAGATCACATTGGTCCTGGTAAAGGTTGATCTCAAGCTTATTCTGATTTCGCTCTTACTTCTAGTACAAGGATCAACAGAGTCCTGTAAAGGACAAGATAGTAAATATTTTAGAGTTTGTGGATCATACTATATATATATATATATATATATATATATATATATATATATGTATAAATTTATGATAAAACTCATTATCCTTCTAAATTTTTAGGTATTACATAAAAACCATAATATGTTACAAAGTAAATGTGTTTTTAGTTCTTTTTTTAAATTTATTTTTTTAAATTTACATTCAAGTTAGTTATCATATAGTGCAACAAAGATTTCAGGAGTAGATTCCTTAATGTCTCTTACCCATTTAGCCCATCCCCTCTTGCACAACCCCTCCAGTAACCCTCTGTTTGTTCTCCATGACTCTCTTCTGTTTTGTCCCTTCCCTGTTTTTCTGTTCTTTTTGCTTCCCTTCCCTTAAGTTCATCTGTTTTGTATCTTAAAGTCCTCATATGAGTGATGTCATATGATATTTGTCTTTCTCTGACTAATTTTGCTTAGCATAATACCCTCTAGTTCCATCCAAATGGCAAGATTTCATTCTTGTTGATTGCTGAGTAGTACTCCATTGTATGTATATACCACATCGTCTTTATCTGTTCATCCATTGATGGACATTTGAGTTCTTTCCATACTTTGGTTATTGTTGACAGTACTGCTATAAACATTGGTGTGTATGTGTCCCTTTGAAACAGCATACCTGTAGCCCTTGGATAAATACCTAGTAGTGCAATTGCTGGGTTGTAGGGTAGTTCTATTTTCAATTTTTTAAGGAACCTCCATACTGTTTCCCAGAGTGGCTGCAGATCATACAATATTTGCTACAACTATTCCACATTACTATTGTAGCAGAAAAATAATCGTAGATAATATGTAGGTGATTGAACCTGGCTATGTTTCAATAAAATTCATTGACATTAAAAAGTGAATTTCATATAACTTTTGATGTTATGTAATAGTACTTTTTCTTTGCTTATTTTCAATCATGTAAAAATATGAAAAACCATTCTTAGGTCTAAGAACATACAAAAATAGGTGGCAGGTCATGTTGACCTGCAGGTTGTAGTTTGCTGTTCCCCTGTAGTAGCAAATGCCCTTTACTCCTAAGTGTGACCCTTTTTGGTTCATAACTGGAAACCTGGAGGTTCATTAAGGTCTCCATCTCCAGGAGGAGATGGACATCCTCCAAGAGGATGGACTTGAATTCCATCCTCTGTCTCCATGGCTCCAGTAATCTTTGCTCAGTTTTCAGCTTCCTATCTGCTGTTTCCTGATGGATTTCTTGGGATTTTATCTTGCACATATGGCACTTAATATTCAGCCAGTGTTTGGAGGGATATGTGTAGTCAGATTTTGGGCTCATTTCTCTGAGATTCTCTCTTCTTTTGGATTTTATTTTTCAGGTCTTATATGTTTAAGCTCCATGCTCGAACATGACCTCTTTAGCTCAGATTGACTGCTTCTTTCTGATTAGGTACTATTCCCCACTCTCTCATACACAGAAAATTAGAAAATATCCTCTAGAGAAAATGCCAGTTTGAATATGAAGTTTATCAAGTAAGTTCAAATATGAACATTATTTTGTTCCTTATTCAAAGATTGTAATTCCTCAAATACTGCCTGCAATTTAATAATCCCCATTGCCTTTAAAAAGTTGCTGTATATAATGTGGTGAGCTTTTTTATTCTTGTTTTCAACAAGAGGGATCATCTTGTTGAGCAGAAGTCTGTATAGGCTTTTTAAATTGCTATGTACCAAAAATTTTCAATATAGCTTTTAGGTTTCATGATAAGCCTGGGAAGATCATTCTCATTATTATATTTTAAATATATCCTCCCATGCTTTTTTGATTAATATTTGATTTCAAGTTTTACATTTAAATCAATTTTTACATTTAAGTCATTGATTAATCTAAAATTCATTTTGAAATTCATTTTTACAAAAGATATGAAATAGGATTTCAGTCTTTTCTCAAATGACTAGCCAGTTTTCTCAACACTGATTATTGATTTGAAATGCTATACTTGTAATATATTAAATTCCTAATTGTACAGGGATATATTTTGAGATTCTCTACTATGTGTCACTGATGTGCTTGTCTATTTAAGGACCAAAATAATCGTATTTTAGAATATATTTTATTATGAGGGAAGACCATTCTCCTATTAACCTTCTTTTTCAGAAATGTCCTAGGTTTTCTTTCATGTTTACTTTTCCAGATGAACTTTAGAATTGGTTGGTCAATTAGGACCAAAAAAAGGTAGGATATCAAAAGCACAGGCAATGAAAGAAAAAAATAGGGAAGTTGGACTTTCACAAAATTAAAACTTTTGTATGTCAAAGGACATTATCAATAGAGTGAAAATGTTGGGGCGCCTGGGTGGCGCAGTCGGTTAAGCGTCCGACTTCAGCCAGGTCACGATCTCGCGGTCCGTGAGTTCGAGCCCTGCGTCGGGCGCTGGGCTGATGGCTCAGAGCCTGGAGCCTGTTTCTGATTCTGTGTCTCCCTCTCTCTCTGCCCCTCCCCCGTTCATGCTCTGTCTCTCTCTGTCCCAAAAAAATAAATAAATGTTAAAAAAAAAAAAAAGAGTGAAAATGCAACCCGTGAAATAGGAGAAAATATTTGCAAATAATATATTTGATAATATTTGTATCTAGAATATAAAGAAACCCTACAACCCAATAATAACAATAAAAACAAATAATTTGATTTAAAAATGGGCAAAAGACTTGAACAGACTTTTCTCTAAAGAAAATATACAAACAGTCAATATGCACATGAAAAGATGCTCAACATCACTAATTGAAGGGAAAGGCAAATGAAAATCACAGTAGGATATCACTTCATATCCATTAGGATGGCTATTATTAAAAATGAGAAAATGGCAAGTGTTGGCAAGGTTGTGGAGAAATTGGAAGCCTTGTGCACTTCTTTTGGGAATATAAAGTGGTGCAGCTATTGGGAAATGGTCTGATGATTCCTCAGAAAATTAAACTGAGTAATTTGAAATTAATGGAAATAGCATATGATCTAGCAATTTCATTTTTGGGAATATACCCAAAAGAATTGAAAGCAGAAACTCGAATATATTTGTACACCGTTGTTTATTAGCAACATTATTCATAATAGCCATGAGGTGGATACAGCTCAAATGTCCCCTGACAGATGGATAAACAAAATTTTGTATTTACATACAATGGAATATTACTCAGCCTTAAGAAGGAAGGATATTCTGACATATGCTACAAGATAGATGAACGTTGAGGATATCACACAATGTGAAATACACCAGTAACAAATAGACAAATACTGAATGATTCTACTTAAATGAGGTACCTAGAATAGTCAAATTCGTACAGAAAGTAGAATGATGGTTGTCAGGGTTGGAGGGTAGAAAGAATGGAGAATTAGTATTTAATCGGTACTGAGTTTCAGTTTGAGAAAATTAAAAGTTCTGGAGATGGATGGGGGTGATGGTTGCACAGGAATGCTAATGTACTTAATGCTGTTGAACTGTACATATAAAAATGCTTAATATAGTGAATTTTATGTTCTAGATACTTGATCACAATAAAAACATTTCTTAGAAAGATAATAAAGAAGGGGGAACCTATTTGTACTTTTTATTGTATTAAAAATGTACAACTTTTTAATACTACGTCTTGCTAAGAATAAGATGTATCTTTCTATTATTTATTTTTTTATGCTTCTCAGTAACATGTTGAATTTTTCTTCATATAGTTTCTGAACACTTCTTGTCATAGTTTTCTGTTTGTTTGCTTGCTTTTCTTGTTGTACTTTTTTCTTCAACCTGTAGTGAGATCAAGACTCGGATGCTTAACTGACTGAGCCACCCAGGTGCCCCAGCTTGTTGTGTTATGCTTTTGGTTTGTTTCTTTGTTTGTTTGTTTATTTATTTATTTAGACAGAGCACATTTATGCACATGTGAGTGAGGGGGAGAGGGGCAGAGAGAGAGGGAGAGAGAGACTCCCAAGCAGGCTCCTTGGTGTTAGTGCAGAGTCCATAACAGGACTCCAACTCAGAAACCATGAGATCATGATCTGAGCGGAAATTAAGAGCTGGAGGCTTAGCTTACTGAGTCACCCAGGCACCCCTTCTTGTTATACTTTTGAACTGGAACTCTTTTCCAGTGTTTAACTGGTTCTTGTTTGAATATAATGTGCAGGTGGGTGGGGGGTTACAAATAAGTGTCACAAAGATGAAAGGTACAGTACAGGGAATATAGTCAATAATATTGTAATAATATTGTATAGTGACAGATGGTGATTATACTTCTGTGGTGAACAGTGAGGGATGTAGAGAATTGTTGAATCATTATGTTGTACAACTGAAATTAATATAACACTATATGTTAATTATATTTCAATAAAAAAAGGTAATCACATAAAAAAAGTCTTCAATTATATTATTTTTCACCAGGTATCTTCTTTTTCTCCCATTGTTTTCTCTAATACTGTGTTAATTCTTTCAAATAAGTTTTTAGTGAGCACTTTACTTGAGTATAGAGAAACATTAGTATATTCTTGATCTCAAGAAACTTATAGTCTATCTGGGAAATGAAAAAAACATAGATTTTTATTTTTTTAAACCTAGACAATAGCCTGTATTCCAGCCTTTTATTTAGTGAGGAAAATAAACCTTATGAAATCAAGTCATGTTCTTATCTCACTAAATTAATACAGCCTTTAAAATGGTGTACTAATTTTTATGTGGTAGTTTCTATTTTACATTACATTTTACTGTAATGGTAACAGAAAAAAAAATAAATGCAGGAAATCATTTGTTTAATGTATGGTCCCACAAGACTCCTGGGAGGATCTTGGTGGTAACAATCAGTGCTCTGGGTAGTGCCCTGTAGATAGAGGCTACAGATCCCTTTCCAGCTCTGTCCTTGACCAGCTTGAGTGTAGGGCTACGATGCATAGACAGTCTTACAGTCTTCTTCATCTCAGGTCCAGTGTATCTTCTTGGGTGTGCACCTCAATCACATCAGAAACTTGTAAAAACCTTTTCCTGTACATGGCAAGGAGTTTCTGACTGAGATCTGTTGTGGATCTTATATATCTGTATTTCAAATTCTTCTGATGCAGGTGATCCATGAACCATATTGCTCTTCTATAGTAACAAATTCAGTTACCAGCCCTAAACTACTTTTTACTGAGACTTGTAGACATTATAAGATTTTTCCTTTTCCTTTTCTTTTCTTTTTCTTTTCTCTTTTCTTTTCTTTTTGAGAGAGTGTGAGTGAGGGTGAGAGGCAGAGGGAGAGAGAATCTTAAGCAGGCTCCACAATCAGCACAGAGCCCTTCACGGGGCTCTATCCCACCACCCTGGGATTGTGACCTGAGCTGAAATCAAGAGTTGGATGCTCTACCAGTTGAGCTATCCAGGTGCCCCAAGAGTTTTCCTTTTATTTTTATTTTTTTAATGTTCATTTATTTTTGAGAGAGAGAGAGAGAGAGAGAGAGGGCGCTCATGCAAGCATGAGTAGAGGAGGGGCAGAGAGAAGGAGACAGGATCGAAAGATGGATCTGTTCTGACAGCAGAGAGCCCCATGCGGGACTCAAACTCATGAACCGTGAGGTAATGACTGAGCCACCCAGAAGCCCCAAGATTTTTCCTTTTAAATGTCCAATTTCATGTTCCAATCCCTGGTATAATCACGACTCCCACTGTACTGGACCCTATCTGATGGCAGTGCACATACCAACTTCTACCCTTTTTCAGTAGGCCTCGTTTTTCTGCCTCCATTCTTTCTTGGAATTTCTTCAGTTCCTCTCTATTGTGCCCATTGCACCTGCTTTTCCCTGATTTTAGCAGCCTCTCCAGCAATTCCCAGCTGCCCCCGGCACATAGCATTACCACCTTTGCTATTTCAGCTGGGTTAAAGCTTCAGAAACCCCATTAACCTTCTGAGTCCTGTCATTTAGCCCTCCAGGTACCAGTGTATTCAATTGCTCTTCACTTCATACCTGTATATTCTAAATCTTAAGGAATCTACTGGGATAGTACTGCAGATGCTACCATGTCTAATTATTCTTCACTTTCAGATCTATTTAATCTACATTTCAGACAACCCATTGTTACAATACTTTTTCCTAGTTTATTTTTAGAAATCCACGAATTAAAAAAAATATTTTTCAAAATAACATGCCTCCTCTTGTCACTCTAGTGGTTGTATGTTGATAAAATTGAGATACCACATTGTAATTTTGGTTGCTCAGTGTATTTATAAAAATTACATGCCATCTGTACATTCTCCAATTACATATTACTAACCCTTAGTTTCTGAAAACATAGTAATGAAAAGTTCATATGGAATTGCCTGATCCTTGTAACATTCCACGTGGCTATCAACTGTACTCATGGTGAAATCTGCATAAGCTATTCTCAGTTCCCCTGGGCCTTGCCTAGTGGTGCCCAATCTGTGCCAGCCTGGAGCTTTCTCTGACCACTCTTCCTCTTTCCATGTATTCTTAACTCCCCCAACCCATCTCCCTTTCTCACTCTCTTTACAATGAGTGGATAGCTGACATTCTTAAAGCAGTCTTAATGTTGGGGCTGGAGACTTGAAAGTGGTGGACATTAGCATGTTGAATAACAAGGATATTTGGGAAGAAAGCAATTCATTGTCGCCACCATGTATTATCTCACTTTTTAAGCTTCAAATCAATTCTTTATGAATAAGGAGGTTAAGGATCCCACTGTCACAGAACTTCAAACTGTGAGGGCTGCCACTTTTCACAACCAAGTATGTATCACTCAGAAACTGTGGTTTTTCTAAAGGAGCCCTGGGAAATCTTAGCCTCTTCAGTGGTTTGTAACAAACATGTACACAGGAAAAGTGGTACACTGACCAATTATAACCAGAGAATGGCCCATTAGTGCTCCAACTCCATCCCTATGACTGATTGGAGTTTTCAGTAGTCAGCTTAAATGCCTTCATCTTCTCCAGAGAGCTGGCAACCTGTATAGTTTTCCTCTTCACTAATATTTGCAAATCAGTATTACATATGCCATAGGTAAAAAATGGGCTAGGACTTGTCATACTCTCTTTAGTTTTCCAATCTGTGTCCTGCATCATCAAACCAAAGGCAATATTAAGAAATAGCATAGGTTCTTAGAACAGGGTATCTCAATATCAATAATAATTGATATTATTGCTTTCTTGTGATGGACTGTGTTGTGCATTGTAGGATGTTTTTAGCAGCACCCCTGACCTCTATCCACTAGATTCCAGTAGCACCCTCCTCGCTAGTGTGATAACCAAAAATGGCACCGGACATTGCCAGGTGTCTCCTGGGTTATAAAATTGCCCCTGGTTGAGACCATCGCTTTAGAGAAAGTGAAATTTAAATGATGTAATTCCCGTTATTACTTCTTTTAAAAAATGATTTATGTGTTTTAATCTTTGATATTTTTAAAAGATAATTTACATGACTAGGGAATTAGCAAGAGTTCAATCTTGGTCTAAAAGTTAACCTAGCTAGGCAGTAATTCCTTCTCAAAGGAAGAGAAATGCTAATACTAAAGAAGGTGCTCCATGCAAATGAGCTTCCATTTAAATTTAGTCCTGCTGAAGACCTAGCCTAGGTTACCAGCAGTGTTAATCTGCCATTCAGTAACAAAGTAAACTGGGATGTTCAGATTATATATTAGCCCACATAGAAAGACAACATAAGGCATTTTTCTGAAACAAAGCTGTTATCTTTTCGGAGATCTAATTTTTGAAGCTTATGTTTGGTACTCATCTGATAAACATGTTTCACATAGTGTCTGATAAAAGAATGCTAGTTCATAGAAAAACATGGGTGTATGTGGGTAAGTGGGTGTAAGGTACATTTCAGGCTTTTTTTTTTTTTTTTTTTTCTGTTCCTAAAGTCTGTTCTTTGTAGTGTTAGGACTCAAAGTGTATGATGTGCAAGAAATGCAAGAAATGCAGATTGTAAGAAATACAGAATCTTAGGCCTCACCCTTGACCTACTAGATCAGATTATGAATTTTAACACCATCCCCAGGTAATTCTTTTACAAATTAAAGCTTAACCTCCAAACACTAGTTCCTCAGATTACTGAAAGATAAATTCTGGGAAAGGATTTTATAAAACATAAGTTTTGGGAAGAGTGGGTTTGGTCTCGATACACAGGTTCTTCTACAACAGCACCTCTCAACAAATATCCATGTTTAAATTCTGATTTTCCAATTGGGAAGTGGTGGAGATTAAGCAATGTTTTCTAAACTTGTTTGATAATGGGACTTTTGTTTTCATAGACATCACTTTGGAAAATGTTCCTGTAGTTATGTAGTACAGGCATTTACCACATAATTAAATGACAACTGTATCTTAAGTAAATAAATTAATCAGTAGCTAATCATGGTTAATGATAACTGATAATATGCCGAGCAGCAGGAAAAGACAAACTTTGTAGAGAAGAAAAAAGCAATCATCACCATCATCAGAAAACAGAAAACAGTAAACCATAATCCTTTTTTTTTAAAAAAAATTTTTTTTAACATTTATTTATTTTTGAGACAGAGAGAGAGCATGAACAGGGGAGGGTCAGAGAAAGAGGGAGACACAGAATCTGAAACAGGCTCCAGGCTCTGAGCTGTCAGCACAGAGCCCGACGCGGGGCTCGAACCCTCGGACCACGAGATCATGACCTGAGCCGAAGTCGGATGCTCAACTGACTGAGTCACCCAGGCGCCCCTATAATCCTTTAGATTACTACTTAAATTTAAAAGCTGTTAACAAAATAAAACAACAATTATAAGAAATAATAGTTGGTTCATAGCATTTAGCATGTAAGTTTTTTAGAAAGAAATTTTCTGAAATCAGTTTCAAGATATTTTTTCACATAGTTCTTACTGTTCATGAAATTTTGGGTATTAGAAATATTTAGACAAAATTAACAATTGAAAAATATATATTTTAAAATAAAAATCACTATAGCAAGGTATGAGTGACATGCAAAAACTGTACATATTTGATCTATATCGATGAGGGAGCGTGGCGCAAGCTGTGGGCAAAATACAGGCTGCCCGCTCTACCTCCCTCAGGTGGAATATGCATGATATTCCTCAGACGTTCCTGCCCACTCAAGAACAAAAAGGAAAGAGGTTTAAGTGCTTGCTACGGTAATGTGGGAAACTAAGGCAAATGGAAAATTAAATTCCCTTACTGCTTACAGCCCACTGACAAGTCCTTGAAACCCCAGTGAACTCCCTCTAGACGCTGAGCTGCCTCAAGGATGACACTTTGCTGGGGGCAAAAAAGAACCTTAGCTTAACATTATCCCAACCTTGAGGATCCTGTAAGTTTACTTCCTTTATCTCAACTGCCTCAAGATACATGCTGGCAACGATACTCCAAGCTTATGCCCCCCCCCCACCCCCATATACATCTGTAGGGTTTCATGACTGAGGTTTTATTAAACAGTAATAAATGGCCCTTCCCTACCAATAGCTAGCCCCTCAAGGTTCTGGAAACCTAGCTTCCAAATTACCTTAGAGTACTCTATCCCTGACCCCCTCCCAACCTGAGAGTATATAATGAGTTACCTGTCAAGACTCCAGTGCAGCTTTCTGACCACAGGCCCTGTCCCCATGGTTTAATAAAATCACCTTTTGCACCAAAGACGTCTTCAAAATTCTTTCTTGGCTCTTGGCTCTGGACCCCTTCACTGTCACCCCCAAATTTCATCATATATTACTCGATGCGTTTGGAGATATGTACCCCCTTGAAGCCATCACCATAATCTATGTTATAAACATATTAATCACCTCCAAAAGTTTCCTCCTGCCTACTCTCTTGAAAAATACATATCTTTATTTTGAATAAAACTATTGCAGGATTTTTTACCTCAGTATCCGGGGTTCATTGTCTCCTTGCTTCGGAGAATGAAGAGGTGGACACAAAATGAGCGGCAGGCAAAAGTTTATTAGAGCAAAAGATCAGAAAGTAAGAATAGTAGGAAACCTCTCTTTACAGAGAGGGGACATTCGAAAGTGAATGCCTGCCGACAGTAGGAAAGGGTTGTTGTTTTATAAGGTCACACTCTTCCTCCTTCCCCCACATCCCCAGCTTCTCAGGTTTTACCTTTATTGGCTGGATAACTTTAGTTGCTGGGTTGTCCATTCCTGATTGGCTCATTTCCATTGTATGAGGGATGGTCAATTGGTCATACTATTCCTTGTGGGTCATAATTTTATGGTCTACTTATTTTTAGTTAGGTTTTTTGTCAAATTCCTGAAGTTTCGAAACCTGAGGGGGAGTAGGTGGGGTCTGTTACATTCTTTTTTTTTTTTTTTTTTTTATTTATTTTTAAATTTACATCCAAGTTAGTTAGCATATAGTGCAACAATGATTTCAGGAGTAGATTCCTTAATGCCCCTTACCCATTTAGCCCATCCCCCCTCCCCTTCCACAACCCCTCCAGCAACCCTCTGTTTGTTCTCTATATTTAAGAGTCTTTTATGTTTTGTCCCCTTCTCTGTTTTTTATATTTTTGTTTCCCTTCCCTTGTGTTCATCTGTTTTGTCTCTTAAAGTCCTCATATGAGTGAAGTCCTATGATACTTGTCTTTGACTAATTTCGCTTAGCATAATACCCTCTAGTTCCATCTAAGTAGTTGCAAATGGCAAGATTTCATTCTTTTTGGTTACCAGGTAATACTCCATTGTGTGTGTGTGTGTGTGTGTGTGTACCACATCTTCTTTATCCATTCATCTGTCGATGGACATTTGGACTCGTTCCATACTTTGGCTATAGTCAATAGCACTGCTATAAACATTGGCGTGCACGTGCCCCTTTGAAACGGCACTCCGTATCCTTTGGATAAATACCTAGTATTGCAATTTTTGGGTCGTAGGGTAGTTCTATTTTTTAATTATTTGAGGAACCTCCATACTGTTTTCCAGAGTGGCTGCACCCCCAGTTTGCATTCCCACCAGCAGTGCAAAAGAGATCCTCTTTCTCCTCAGCCTCACCAACATCTGTTGTTGCCTGAGTTGTTAATGTTAGCCATTCTGACAGGTGTGAGGGGATATCTCATTGTGGTTCTGATTTGTATTTCCCTGATGATGAGTGATGTTGAGCATTTTTTCATGGGTCGATTGGCCATCTGGATGTCTTCTTTGGAGAAGTGTCTATTCATGTCTTTTACCCATTTCTTCACTGGATTATTTGTTTTTTGGGTGTTGAAATTGATCAGTTCTTTATAGATTTTAGATACTAACGCTTTAGCTGATATGTCCTTTGCAATATCTTCTCCCTTGCTATTGGTTGTCTTTTAGTTTTGCTGATTGTTTCCTTTGCTGTGCAGAAGCTTTTTATTTTGATGAGGTTCCAGTAGTTCATTTTTGCTTTTGTTTCCCTTGCCTCTGGAGGGATTGCAGGGTCTGTTACATTCTTAAGAGGAACCTTATGCCTGAGGGTGTTTACTGTGGTCAGACACTCCCAGCATTGTTCCAAAATATGTGTTTTTCTCCACCCAGGGCCTAAGGTCCTAATCTTTCCCTCTTCGCCTATTTTACCCTATCTTTTCCCTATCATAAAAGTATTACATGTTTATCACAAGAAATGGGTAAAGTACACAATGGCATAAAAAGGAAACTATATAATCTTGCTATTCATAGACAAGCATGGATACCATTTTAATTTATTCCTTTCTAGTCCTCTTTTCTATACATTTATGCATATGAAATGTTGAAAAGTGGTACATACTATCTTGTATGTTACTTTTTTATTTAACATTATACCATGAACACTTTTCTGAGATGTTAAAAGTTATTTGAATATATGACATTTAAAAAATAAATAATATCCCATTGGGTGCATTTGCCTTAATTTACAAATCATCTTTTGTGAGAGATATTTAGGGCTACTGATACAATTTAATTCTTTTTTTTTTTTTTTTAATTTTTTTTTCAACGTTTTTATTTATTTTTGGGACAGAGAAAGTCAGAGCATGAACGGGGGAGGGGCAGAGAGAGAGGGAAACACAGAATCAGAAACAGGTTCCAGGCTCTGAGCCATCAGCCCAGAGCCTGACGCGGGGCTCGAACTCACGGACCGCGAGATCGTGACCTGGCTGAAGTCGGACGCTTAACCAACTGTGCCACCCAGGCGCCCCACAATTTAATTCTTATAAATAATGCTCAGAAAAAGTCCTAATTTAAATAGAATTTTCATTATCTTGTTGGAATAAATTCCTAGAAATGTAATTATTGTTTCAAAGAGAATAAATGTTTTAAAGGACAGTTTTAAAAAATGAGAGATAGTAAAGATTTACTAGTCTTCACTTTTATTTATACTTTCTCAGAAATATATCTTCAATTTTATTATTTAAGGCAAAAATAATATTGACTTAAGTATTTAGTTTATGTGCATGAGAAGTATACTTTTATAATGCAAAAATTTTTGTGTTAAATTTTTTTCAATTTTTAAATGTTTCATTTATTTTTGAGAAAGAGAGAGAGAGAGAGAATGAGTGGGGAGGAGCAGAGAGAGAGACACACACACACAGAATCTGAAGCTGGCTCCAGGTTCTGAGCTGTCAGTACAGAGCTTGACGTGGGACTCAAACTCATGAACCGTGAGATCATGACCTGAGCTGAAGTTAGATGCTTAACTGACTGAGCCACCCAGGCACCCCTAAATTCTTCTTACTGTTTTCAAAGAATCCTATTGGTTTTGTAGCAGGCTCACCTGGCTTAGTGGTTGACTCCATCACAATGATTGACAGATCAAAGGACATTCTGTAACTCACTTTCAATTGATACATCCGTAATTACGCAAAAAGAAGAGAAAATTAATGGTTCAGAATCTACCAAAAGCTGTTCTTGGAAAGTTCCCCAGGAATCTCCTGATTTGATATTATGCATATGGACCATCTCACAATGTGACTGACACAGGTTTTCTTACCATTGCTCAATCACATCAGTCATTTTTGCTTAACAAGAGGTTCAAATGGAGAAACATTTTATAATTTAATGTTCTGAATGAATAATGTAAATAGTGCAAGCATATGTGTATACATGAGAGTACATGCGTTTATAAACATGAATATCAGATATAGTGAGATCTTTCATAATTGTTAATATTTTGTGAACTTGATTCTCTATATAAATGTGTCTAAGGAAGTTACATGCTTGGCTATAGGGCTTTTGACTTCAAGGAAGAAATTGAATTTACCCCTAACAGGCTATTTACTTGCAATTGCAAGATATGAGAGTAGATGATTAGGGTCATGGTGTTTCTGGTTTATTCTCTTTCCTTGGATATTATTTCTGAGTGCAGCTCAAGCTAGAACAGCAGGTGAACAAGTTTGTCAAAAATAATCTTTTCAGGCTTTTGTTACAAGCCTTTAAGATGTAAAAAGTCCATGAAGTATCTCACATAGGATTTGGTACATAGTAGGTACCTGAACATTTGATTTTGGTTTATCCTGCTATGGCTTAAGTATATAAGTAAAGGCCTAGGGAGTGACTGGATTTCTCATGATTGGAACAGTAAACTAGTATTAATTTAAACAGATAGCTAGATGTAAATCTGAATTTTAGAAGGTGTGGATTTGCAATTCTTGCTTTGTCATAGCTTACTTAAATTCTTAACCTACCTACCAGGGGTTTTTCCTTCTCTTTCTTTCTTCCTTTTCTTTTTTGTAGCTACAATTCTTTTTTTTTTTTTTTTTTAATGTTTATTTATTTTTGAGACAGAGAGAGACAGAGCACAAGTGGGGGAGGGACAGAGAGAGAGGGAGACACAGAATCTGAAACAGGCTCCAGGCTCTGAGCTGTCAGCACAGAACCTGATGTGGGGCTTGAACCCACAAACTGCGGGATCATGACCTGAGCTGAAGTTGGGACACTCAACTGACCGAGCCACCCAGGCACCCCTGTAACTACAATTCTTAAAGAGTATTGACTGTTCTTCAGAAATGACTTTTTCAGAATATAGTAGCTTTTAATCACAATAAATCTCAGACATACTGAACTTGAATCTGACCAAATCAACAAAGAAAAAATATCTAAGGATATTATAAATTATCTACAGCTTAATTTTTAAAACTGATGAAGTAATTTTCACAGGAAATTTGGAATCAATTTTTCCATTGTCCTCATTTTTACCACCCCTGCACAAAATCTTGCCTGAGTTATTTGCAAAATAAAAGAGATAGCTAACCTCAGTGTGGTCAGCCCCCATGGATATCACACCTTTTGACATGTCTGAACCTATGTTTGTACATGCATGTGGTAAAGATATTCTCTTTGATAAGGTAATAGATTACTTATGGCAACTTTCAAAAACCTTCCATTTTCTTAGAAGGTGATAGATTACTTAGTTATCCCAGGAATAGAAGAATTTCTTATAAAATTATTTAGAATGCCCAGAATGGTGTATTTTTAGCATAAATCTGTATGATTTGGGTTGTTAAAAACAAAACTTGGCAATAGATTATTTTAAGTGTTCTTATTTGCTTTAACAGTTCTACTAACTGCACATTGAAGACATTAGTCATTGATATATATATATATATATAAACATGTAAACACTTGGTGTGATTTTTAGTCAATGGAGCACTGTGTTTATATGTCACCATTTTACCCAACTTTGCCTTTATTAATTAATGAAGCAATGAATTAATTTCTAATTGAAGGTAATAGTACTTTTTTCCTCATATCTTTTCTAAAAATGTCTATGTTCTCTTCCTCCTATACCCATATCCCTTCTCCACTCCTCTCACTGATTAATGAGGTTTCTGGGGTGACAGTGGGGTGTGTGGGGTATGAAGCCGATGGCCAAGAAAGAATTTTTGAAGACATCTTTGGTGCAAAACAGTGATTTTATTAAAGCACAGGGACAGGACCCGTGACCATGAGGACTGGTTATATACTATGGAATTGGGGGGAGGTAAAGTCCAGGGGAAGTTTGCAGTGAGATTTTCATATGCTAAAGACACACAGGATACTGGAGGCCTAGCTATTGTCAAGCTAAGGTTGTTTTCCCTTTAGCAAAGCATTAGCATTAAGACACTAAGGAGTTCCTGGAGAAATGTTTTACTCTGCCAGCTTCAATTATTTGTCAATGGGCTGCGGGTTATAAGGAAACTTAGTTCTTTCTGCCATTTCCTTCTGCCTTTGTTTCCCACATTACTATGGAGGGGTGATGGAGACTTTTAAGTCCTGCTGGACTATGCTATCAGTTAACCATTTGTTTTTCCCCTTGCCTTTGTTTTTGGGCAGCCAGGAGTGCCAGAGGAATATCACACATATACCACCTGGTGGTGGTTTGTGTGTGTGTGGAGGGGGGGGGTGGTATTTGTGGCCTGTCAGCTTGCCTTATGCTCCCTCATCGCTGATGACATTTATATCTGGGAATACTTTGCCTCTAATGGTCATGACATTCCCTAAGTACTGGCTTAAATTGTGCCAATTACAATTTCTTGTGCTTCTTAATGATATTCATTTCATACTTTATCAGAGATTTTCTGAAACAATTATCAAAACTACCTGGAGTTGATTAGGGTGGGTGTTTGTATCTGTTTCTATTTTAATGCTTGAGGGATGATATTTCCCTTTGAGGGCTAGGACTTGATTTTGTTTTTATTATGTCTTTGGTTCTTTATCATTTATGATATTCCTTAAACATGCAAGTACATTTCCAACTCAGGGCGTTTGCTCTTGAAAATTCTGACTAAAATGTTTCTTCCTTATGTATTTTCATGACTCATTTCCTCATTTCATTCAGACTTCTGCTGAAATATCACTACCATACAGAAGCCTGTCCTAAACCACCAAATCTTGAAATCCTAAATAGCATGCATTTACACATGAACTCAAAAATACTATCATCATTCCTTTGCTTTTTGTTTTTCTCATTGGATTTGCCATTACCTTAAATATTATTTATTTATTGTTTCTCTCATTAGAATGTGAGCCATCTCAAAGTAAAATGTGTTCATTGCCAGATGTGGAACAGATTTGGCATATAGTAGTCATTTGATAGATATTAGTTCAGTGAATGAGTAAATTATTTGATTAATCCCCATCTCTGTCCCCAAACACAGACACACATACTGCATTATAGATTTCATGAAAATTAGAGTGCAGTATCTTTCTTGTTTATCATGGTATCCAGGCAGTCAGTGTTAAAAATATTTGTTGAATGACTAAATGAAAGACGGTTATATTGACTGGTCAGTTGCTTTTTAGACATTTTTTTTTTGTGACCTATTTGGGATTGCAGTCTGTCAGGTAGATTCTTTTAATCATTACTATGCTAAAAGGAAATAGGTATCCTGCTTTGCATCCATTCTTGTTTTTATATGTTGACATGAAATTTTTGACAGTGGAAGCTTCACAGAATATTCACATGACCCCCTGGGGGGATTTAGTGATTTAGTTCACATTTTCTTCCTGTCCTTTGTTAGACTCAGAAAATGATAATGGACTTAACTTTGCAATTACAGCTTGTGTAGGAGCTGTAACCCTCAACCCTCAATCCCCAACTCCCAACTTCTACCCCACCTTTACTCCTTCTCTCAGTCTTGATTCAAATTTGGATTATTACAAAACCTATTTGCTAGGGGCAAATGGCCCAGTTCTCTGCTCCTCAGATCCTTCCCCAGTGCATCTATTTCCAGGGTCAGCTCCTGAAGGTGAACATTTCTCTGTCATAATTCAAAGAACAGGAAGCCCTGAGGCACTCCAGGCGGCTATAGAGGCACATGAAAAGAGACAATATAGCAGAATAAAGAAGAGAAAGGCCCATGCAATTTTTACTGAGTGAGCTCCCTTTCCAACTCCCAATTCTCATTTTAGAACCGCATTTTGAAATCATTTTAGGGTTTTGGGTGACTACAAACTGCATTTTGAAATCATTTTAGGGTTTTGGGTGACTACAAACTGAAATTGGGAACGATCCAAACTGGATTTTTAAAAAAAACTGTATTTATGAATATTGTTGCTCGAATTGAACACTTTCAGTTGGAAATACCATGTACATTGACATCTTAGGAACTGATGTTTTTTAATCATGGATAAAGCAGAAATTTGATATTGGGACTATTTAGAATAAAACTGTGTGTGTGTGTGTGTGTGTGTGTGTGTGTGTGTGTGTGTGTGTTTTAATGGTAATTACTGTTATTTTTAATTATAATTCTGCTAGATCCCATTTGGAAGGAGGGTGGGACTGAAGAGAAGGAGGCCTTCTGGCTGTTAAATCTTGGTTGCAGAGGGCTGTCTGGAGCCCGCGCCTGTTACTTGAAGGAGCTAGACTGGATGAGCGGGGATTGGAGGTTGGGGTGGACGCAGGTCCTTCATTGACCAGGCACAGCGCAGGCGCAGAGCGCACGTGCAGGTATCGCCGCCGGCACAGGCTGGCGCAGGCGCAGCACGTTGTAGTTCACAGCACGCCTGGTCTTGTAATGGAGGCTCAACGAGAGTTTCTGAGTTTTTGGCGTGTGTCAGCAGCTCCTTGAGGTTCTTTCCATGTACAAGATGTGGTGCTGAGGCTTGTCGCTGTTCTGGGCGAGTGCGTGGCCCTGGCACACACGAACCAGGGGTCTGTGCAGCAACTTTTGACACTTAAGGTGACTTTTGACAGAGAACCCTCTATGAGGCCAAGGCCCCGGGTGTTACACATCTCTTGGTTGAATGTATACATCTATAAATTTCCCCTCAGCAGTCTCTGGTAAATGAGACCCTGTGGAAACCATTTACTAGAGGGGAGTTGTTGTTTAATGGGCACATCCAACTGACTTGAAATTGTAATTTCAGCGAATTGAATATAATTCTAAATTGGTTTTTAAATGTTTGTTTATTTTTGAGAGAGAGAGAGAGAGATCACGAGAGAGAGAGAGAGGGAGACACAGAATCTGAAGCAGCTCCGGGCTCTGAGCTGTCACCGCAGAGTCCCACTCGGGGCTCGAATTCAGGAACCGTGAAATCATGACCTGAGCCCAAGTGGGACGCTTAACCGACTGAGCCACCCAGGCACTCGGGGAATTGAATATAATTCTGAAAAAATGCCTATATATTTATATATATATGCCTGTAATTATCTATCAAATTAGACACATTCAGTTAGCGACCTAACTGCATTTGCCAATTTAAAATTGATGTTCTAATCTATGAAATTTATGCAAATTTAAGGACTAAGAATAATATGAGCATCATAAAAAGTAATGTTTAACCCAGCATAGAGCTAATTTATTTAAAATTAATGTGAAGATTCTTACTATGTTTGTAATGAAAAAACTAGGGGGGTCCAGTTGGCCCAGTCAGTTAAGCGTCAGACTCTCTCAGGGTCTTGAGTTCAAGTCCCACCTTGGGCTCTTTGCTAGGTATGGACCCTACTTGAAAACAAAACAAAACTAACTAATTTGCTAATGACAATATTCAGTCTAGGTATTTGTAATGAAGATGTAGCTTTTATAGTAATAGATTAATATTTAAATGTATCTTTTCCCACTTAGAGTACGACATATAAATACCATCAGACTTGGACCCAGAATGTATTCATATTGATATCTTTACCTGTGACAAAACTTATCTATGAGGCACTGAAAGCTATATTAAATTCCCTTGAGAGTTTATAGATTATATTTATTAACATATATACATATGTATATATGTCAATAAGTTCTTTGATTTTTCTTAGGGAAGGCCATTTTTTGAATGCCTAGAATAGAATGGCTTGGTCTCTGAAAACCAGGTGTGAGAGATATGCTCCTCAGGACACAATTCAGGTATGTAAGATGTGTGTGTGTGTGTGTGTGTGTGTGTGTGTGTGTGTGTGTGTGTGTATGCACATTTATAATTCTTTTTTTTCTTATTTTAATTATTAATTCTATCTATAATTTTTATAGATAGAACAGGAATCTGTTCTATAATCTGCCAGGGTAGAAGAAACGTAATCCCAGTCAGTTAAAGAACCCCCTCCACTCCTTTCAGCAGGATGGACTGTTTGTGTCATCGGTTCTCACAAAGATGTACCTGGATATCCATCTTTCTGTCTAATCCTTAATCTTCACAGGTCATCTCTTAACACTTCTGTCTTACCTATCTCGGCGACTCCTTCAGTAGTCTGTCTGGTACTATGGAATCTCATGCTTTGTTGGGGCACTGAAGTCACCGGGGTGCTGAGACTCATCTGACTGGATTCTTTGTACATCCTTTTCTCTCTGGAATGTTGGGATTTAGAGATTTGTCTAGAAACAGGACATGTCCCAGAAATCCAGGCTCTATGCCACTGTTCTCACCCCATCAGTCTTCCTCTCTGATCCTTATACCTTCATCTCCTCATACCTTCATGTCTCCTTAAACTCTTTTTTCTTTCTTTTTTTTTTCTTAACATTTTTGAGAGACAGATAGAGACAAAGTTCAAGCCGGGGAGGGGCAGAGAGAGAAGGAGACACAGAATCTGAAGCAGGCTCCAGGCTCTGAACTGTCAGCACAGAGCCCGACTCAGGACTCAAACCCACAAACTGAGATCAAGACCTGAGCCGAAGTCAGATCCTTAACTGACTGAGCCACCTAGGCCCCCCTCTTTTTTCTTTCTTTAATGGAGGAAGCTTTTCTTTTTAACAGCTAGAAACAGCATTCTCCATCTGTTATTGTTTCTCTGATTTTTGAGGTTAGGAGTGGTCCTCTCATTTCACCAGTTCCCTGAGGACCTCAGGCTTTTGGAAAGCAAAGCTGGGGAGACACTTTAAAATTTTGGTTGGCCCTGCTGTATCCTCACACAATGAAGTAGTTCTGCTTAGTCATTGTGGAGGAGGATGGGACCAGGGCTGGGTGTGGGGTGAAAGCAAAACAGAAGAAAAACATGATTACTATTTCAAATACATTACTCTTTTCAAAGGTACTAATGAAATAAAGATCCTGGATTTGAGACTGACTAGATTTAGTTAGTGTCCCACAGTGTATAAAATGTGTAGCCTTGGGGCGCCTGGGTGGCGCAGTCGGTTAAGCGTCCGACTTCAGCCAGGTCACGATCTCGCGGTCCGTGGGTTCGAGCCCCGCGTCGGGCTCTGGGCTGATGGCTCAGAGCCTGGAGCCTGTTTCCGATTCTGTGTCTCCCTCTCTCTCTGCCCCTCCCCCGTTCATGCTCTGTCTCTCTCTGTCCCAAAAATAAATAAAAAACGTTGAAAAAAAAATTTTAAATGTGTAGCCTTACAAGAGTCAACTGCACCATTCGTGAGTATTTCACAGACGTAGATCAATAAGATTAGCAGCAGGGAAGACACTGGGGATATGACAATATAAATCAACAAAAATTTCAGAGAAATACTGAGTAAGTTCCCTGCCAAACTGCCCTACTAACCTTGGCCTTCATTATTTTGGGCCTCTCACTTGACCCTATATTTTTGTAAAAATTATAAAAGTAAGTTTTTGTTAGCCACAGCCATGTATGACATTTTCCTCTATGACAGGTGGCATTAGAGTGGCATCTAGGAGAGATGGCATTAGAGTGGTAGTAGGCATTATTGGGGTCCAGCTAAGGGGAAGTTGAGTTGGGGATCCAGATGACATTTGTGGAATAGAGGAGCAGGGCCAGATGTCATATAACAATTTGAGTGTGTCCCACAGTGCCTGGTGCAGGAATTATGAGAGTAGTGGGGAAGTAGTATACTTCAACAATGGTGGAAGTATAGAGTACCAGAAGCTGATCTGTGGAGTACTATTCTAATCATCATATGTATAAAACTATAATTGGACGATTTAATTCCCACTGATTTCTAAATGAAACAGAAATGCTGCTTATCTGGAACATACCTGATAATATATCATATAACAATTATATGATGAATATTTTGTCTTTTTTGATGAGAGTTACGTCAAATGGAATTATATTTCCTGTGTTGCAACACAACTACAAAAATTTATATGGCCTTATCAATAATGAAATTGTTGTGAAATTTTGCATCTGAAGGAAACGTTTCTAAATCACCAGTAATAATGAACATCCCTGCCCCTACAAATTTTGATCAACTATTCCAGAGGAATACCTGAATTAGCACATTTTTATATAGAAAATATTACCAAATAATACAAAATAGTTTTGATAGTCCTTAGGATTGCAGTCAAAAAATGTAGTAAAAAATGAGTTATAGAATGTGTCAGGAAGGTAATTAAAAAAAGATTATGACATTTTCCTGAATTTTGTGATTTTTTCATTGTCAGTTTTCTGACAAGAATTATAATTTTCCCATTCTAAGTCAGTATTAGTATGTATATCTAATTTTGTTTTCATTGTTTTTATGTGTTTTACTTTTCTCTTTTAATGAAGGGCATGAAAGATTTCCGGCTCAAAGTTATTGGATCTGTCCAGATTTATATTTTTCTGTGTTAAACTGTTCACATGTTTATTTTCTGTCACCTCCTACATAACACATGCTGTATGTGTGCATAAATTTTGTTTTGTCCTTGACTGCATCTCCAGCCCAATGGAACCATGATAGCACGCAGAAGGTACTTGATACATATTTATTGAATGATTTGATGAATTATACTGTTAACCTCAAAGGATGGGTTATTGCTGTGTCTTCAGTTATTTTGATAATTCTTATTGATGGCTTATACTGTGAATTTGAAATAGCCTGCTTTCATTAAACATAATAAATTAAACATAATAAGAGAACTTTTGGGCTGTTTTCAGAACTAACCATTTAGCATGTTTTTCTTAACAGAAAAAAAGGGAGAAGAAAACAGTGCTGCCATTAACTCTGCTCTTGCTTTCCATCACATCATTTATTCAGATAAAACACTGTCCTTATCAAACCAGTTTAGTGTTCAAATCAGTCATAATCAAATTGGGTAGAAACTAACCAAGGTCACCAATTATGTCAAGTATTTATTGTGTGCCTGTTTTGTATCTACCACAGAGCTGTGTATTTGGGGATATAGGAAATTGTTTTGTTTATATAAGGCTTTGTCTCTTCTTTTAAGAGTAGCAGTAGTATGGGGGCGCCTGAGTGGCTCAGTCCTTTGAGCATCCAGCTCTTGGTTTTGGCTCAGGTCATGATCCCATGGTTGTGAGATGGAGGCCCGCGTTGGGCTCTGCACTGACAGCGCAGAGCCCGCTTGGAATTCTCTCTTCCCTTCTCTGTCTCTGCCCTTCCCCTGCTGACTTTCTCTCTCAAAATACATAAACTTAAAAAAAGAAAAAAAGAGTAGCAGTAGTGTCATTTATGTCCTACACACCACATGCTCTGTGTGGTGGCTTTTTGATGTAAACTTGGCTTGATATCTGTAGTCCCCAGAATTCTCTGTGGCATATGTGTCTGGTTATGGCAGGTTATAAAGAATATTCTCTCATAAGAGTAGGAAGGCAGTAGTCATTTTTTAGCACACACGTAACTTATTCCAGTCAATAAAACACTGATCTAGGGTGCCTGAGTGACTTAGTCAGTTGAGTAACCGACTCTCAATTTCTGCTCGGATCCTCATCTCTCAGTTCGTGAGATCAAGCCCCACATAGGACTCTGTGCTGATAATGCAGAGCCTGCTTGGGATTCTCTCTCTGCTCTTCCCTTGCTTTCTCTCTCTCTCTCTCTCTCAATAAATAAATAAATAAATAAATAAATAAATAAATAAATAAACTTGCAAAAAAAACACGGATATAGGTGCTGCTGTGAAGGCATTTTGCAGATGTGATTAAGGTCTCTAATTGGTAGACTTTTATTTTTTTTTTAATTTTTAATGCTTTTGTTTATTTTTGAGAGAGAGAGAGAACAAGTGGGGAAGGGGCAGAGAGAGAGGGAGACATAGAATCTGAAGCAGGCTCCAGGCTCTGAACTGTCAGCACAGAGCCCCACGCAGGGCTTGAACCCAAGAACCTGAGTTCATGACCTGACCCAAAGATGGATGCTTAACTGACTGAGCCACCCAGGTGCCCCTCTAATTGGTAGACTTTAATAAAAAGGAAGAATACCCTGAGTGAACCTAATGTAATCAGTGGCAAGCCTTTAAGAGAGGACCTAAGATTTCCATGGAGTCAGGACTCCATACAGCTTCTGGCTCTGTAATTGCTCTCCTTTCTTTCTGGGTTTTCCTTCCTGGCCACCACTGGTGAATAGAAAGCTTCAGTTTGTGCCTGGGAGTTCCAGCCTTCTTGTCATCTTCCCTTTCTGACTGCCTTTCCTATGGACTTTGGACTTGCTTAGCCAGCCCCCACAATTGTACTAGCCAATCCCTTGTAATAAATATATGTAGTACTGGTTCTTGTTCTCTGATTGAACCTGACAAATACACTCAGTAAGTATTGACAAAACACAGTCTCTTTCTCAAAGGGCTCACAATTTTGTGAGGAGAACTGGTCTGTGAAGATGAAAGTATAGACATTAGGTCAGGATCACCTTTAGTTGTAAGATAAAATGTGTGATACAGAAAATAAACACTATAAGATGGCAAGATAATGAGAGGTCAGTGTGGCCACAAATTAGAAAACTTTCACCAATAAAATGGAATTTGAACGTGTTCATGAAGGATAGATAAAATTTAAAAGGTCAGAAAAAAGAGGAAGCCATTCTGTTTAGTGAAAAGCACTAGCAGAATTATTGAAATTAAATCAATATGTTGAGTCCAGATTTCACTTTGGATCAACAATCCACTTAAACTTTCATGTTAGTTGTCCTTTTACAAGCAGCTAGAAAGTCTAATAATGCCGTTAAATGACTGTAAACTATTACCAAGAAAATGTCAAGTATTCAAACTTAACAGACTTTAGTTAAATAGCAATGTTAATTTTTATCATATTTTTTCACAGTAAGGTCAAGAATCCTGGGTAAAGTAGCATCTTTTGTAAAAGAAAAAAAAGGCTCTGGAGGAAAGCATCAAAAACAAAGATTTCCCTCCTGCTTTTGCAAAATAGTCTTTAGCTTCTGAGCAGCCCTTAAAAGCTCACTGGGGTATGAATTTGTTGCAGAATGAGCCAGCACACATTTATTGCAAGGGTCAGGAGAGTCAAAGATGACAGGTGTGTGTGTATGTGGGAAGGGTGGTGGCAGTGAAAGAGCAGCTAATAATATTTGGGGAAAGCTAATTGCAGAGGACAGAAGTCTTCTGGAAGAGACTGGAGGTTTTGGGGTTGCTGTTCTATATCAAAAAAGATTAGCTTTGTTTACTGAGAATACATTTGGGGAATCACTTAGGGCATATATTCTTGTTATAAATATATTTTTTCATTCTTGTTTGTGAGCAGTAAACAATTCTGATATATGTATTCTTTAGGGGGAAATGGAAAAAAAAAGGCCACAATTTCCAATAATTTCATAATTTTAGATGCACCATGCTGGCAGTTATAGGAGAAATATAACATTTTTTAGCTTACAAAGTACTGGCGTATGTGCCAAAGAATTTTCTTCTAGGGTTAGTAGAACCTCTTGGGAGGTCACAGTACCTCTGTGATACCAGAATTAGACTGTATTTTACACATACAGAGTTTAAGGCTTTTATCATCTCTCCCTAATTGGAACGCCTTCTTCCCGGAATGGTTTACCAGCTGTTAAACTCATAAAATACTTCTATGTCAATTCATAAATAGCTTCATCCTCTAACCTACTAAATATACCCAACCTCCCATAGCCCCAAATTATCTACCTGGGGCCATTGACTCTATACCATCCATCAATGAAACTGTTAATATCGAGCCTAGCCGGGAGTTTCCAGAATCCAGCTCTAAACTCTTCTGATTTCTCCTCTGATTGGCTCGTACCTAGGTCAGGCTGATTGTTAAATATCTTAAATCACATTTCCTAGTTACTAATTTTACATCTATTATTGATCTTTCAAAACTGTTGAAATCTGTCATCTCTTATGTCTTTCTAGTTCTTTTTGTTTTGGGGGTTTATGCCTTAAAAATCCTAATACTGTGATTTCAGTAGCATGTCAGGAAGGAGAAAAAATAAATGCATTAGTCAGTATGCTTTTTTAAACCATAGTTTGATTAGTAATATTAAAGGATGCTACGAATATCTGCTGGAATAGGGTTTATATGAAAGCACACTGTGGAACTGGGTTAATAAGTGCTACACTTTGATCCAATAAGTGTAGAAATGTTGGATTAAAAAAAGTCAAACATTCTCCCTCCAAACTTTTTAATACTTTTTCTGTGCTATTGTTCATTGTTAATTCCCAAGTTAAGTTTAAAATATGCTGTGTTTCTCATATTTTTTCCCCCTCAGAATCCTCCACTCTTTTAAATGCAACACAAATGTCCTTTTAAGGTAATAACATCTTATCATGAGCATTGTTTTAGAAAGTGATGCATAATTTGAGGGAACTCGTGCTGTATCATCTGTAGCTCATTGGACACTTCTGTCTAAAGTCTCATCTGACTTTCAGGAAAGAGGTCGGGAATTATATTTCTCAGAACCCTTGAGGTTGGTCATGAAAGGAACCTGGAAGAGGAGAGGAAATCACTATTTTCTGGGCATAGTGCGACCAGATGTGCAGTCAGAGGTGAGCTCTTGAGAACCACCAACTAAGTGAATTCAATCTGGGTCAGTTAATAGAACCTTCTCAGAGATACTGAGGAATTGCAGCACCTTCCAGGCAAGATCTTTAATCAGCAACTTTAGCACTTTAAGCTGAGGTGACTTCTCTAACCTTCAGAGGCAGTTCCCTTAACCTGTGGTAAAAGCTTCTATGATCTCTTCTAAGAAAAGTATAAGCTCCTAATTCTTTTTTTTAAATTGTTGTGTAGTTGATACACAACATTACATTAATTCAGGTGTTCAGCATAGTGGTTTGACAACTCTATTATGTTATGCTGTCCTCACCACAAGTGTAGCTACCATGTGTCACCATAGGTCACTATTACAGTACTATTCCTTATATTCCCTATGCTGTGCCTTTCATCCCTGTGAATTATTCATTCCATAACTGAAAGCTTGTACTTTCCAGTCTCTTTCACCCATTTCCCTTCTGCCCTCCCTACTGACAATCGCCAGTTTGTTCTTTGTATTTATGGGTCTGTTTCTGTTTTTGGTTTATTTGTTTCTTCATTTTTTTTTTTGTTTGTGTGTTTTTTGTTTTTTGTTTTTTTTAAGATTCCATATTGTAACTGAAATTATATGGTATTTGTCTTTCTCTGACTTATTTCACTTAGTAAAATATCCTTAGAGACCATCTGTGTTGTCACAAATGGCAAGATTGCATCCTTTTTATGGTTCAGTAATATTCCATTGTGTGTGTGTGTGTGTGTGTGTGTGTGTGTGTGTGTGCACGCACGCGTGCTACATCTTCTTTATCCATTCATGTAGCAATGGACACTTAGACTGCTTCTATATCTTGGCTATTGTAAACAATGCTGCAGTGAACATAGGGGTGCTATATAATTTTAAATTAGTGTTTTTGTTTTCTTTGGGTAAATAGTAGTGGAATTACAGTCTTGTATGGCATTTTTGCTTTTAATTTTTTGAGGAATCTCTGGACTTTTTCTACAGTGGTTGCACCAGTTTTTTTTCCCCAACAGTGCGTGAGAGTTCCCTTTTCCCTATAATCTCAACAACACTTGTTATTTCTTGTCTTTTTGATTCTAGCCATTCTGACTGGTGTACAGTGATATCTCATTGTGCTTTTGAATCTGCATTTCCCTGATGATTAGTGATGTTGAACATCTTTTCATGTGTCTGTTGGACATTTGTATGTTTTCTTTGGAATAATGTCTATTCAGGACCTCTAAGTCCTAATTCTTTTTGAAACCCTTTAGATGCATGATTCATAGGGTGGCTTCTGTTTTCCTGATGCATCACAACTGATTCAATACTGGTAAAGGGTAACTATTGATTAGTCAATCAGAAATGTCTATGTAACTGCCTATTCAAATGTTAGAATAATCACATAGGATTTCAGGAAATTTAGTCAATTTCAGGAAATCAATGTTTAGAGGATTTTTTTCGTAGTGTTTTCCAATTTGGGGCTAAGCAGTGTAACCAAAAATAATGATGTTGGTCTTAGAGGCAAGTCTTTACCCAGAGGTTGTCAGTACTACTTATGTCACCAAGATCTTTGCTGTTATGTTACTTGGACATTGAAAAGAATAATTACTTAATAAAATATGCTACAGATGGTATGTCAAGTTCAGATAAATTAATAATATTGAATTGGTGAGCTTTTTTTTAAAAAAAAAATTAAACGTTTACTTATTATTGAGAGACAAAGAGACATGGAGTGTGAGCAGGAGAGGGGTAGAGAGAGGGGGAGACACAGAATCTGAAGCAGGCTCCAGGCTCTGAGCTGTCAGCACAGAGCCCAATGCGGGGCTCGAACTCACAATCTGTGAGACCATGACCTGAGCTGACGTTGGTTGCCCAACCAACTGAGCCACCCAGGCACCCTGGTGAGCTTTTTTTTTTAAAGTTTATTTATTTTGAGAGAGAGAGAGCAAGTGGGTAAGGGGGGAGAGAGAGAGAGAGAGAGAGAGAGAGAGAGAGAGAGAGAAAGATTCCCAAGGAGTCTCCATGCTGTCAGTGTGGAGCCTGATGCGGGGCTTGAATCCACAAACCATGAGATCATGACCTGAGCCTAAACCAAGAATCAGCTGCTTAAGTGACTGAGCCACACAGGTACCCTGAAGTGGTAAGCTTTCTTATTGGAAAAAGATCCCTTCTTGAAAATTGGTAGAGTATGAGGATGAAACTGAGATTAAAGAGCATAAACAAAATAAACAAAAACAAACAAAACAACATTTAAAAAAACCCCAACAACTTCCTTCCCTACATCAGGGTATATAAACAAGTCCCCTGATGTCGCTCTTTTTATCTACTTTATTTCCCCATTCATTCACCTTCAGTGCAATGCGTATTTACCTTTGAACATTGTATATTATAATCCTTCAATAGTTTTGATTTTGGAAACCAGAATTCAGTGTATTGTGATCCTCTACAGCGCTAGGACCAGGCCACTTTTGTTTTCTTTGGAAACTTGAACAACATACAGTTTAGTGTTCGAAAGTTTTCTTTGTGTTGATTTTGAGGGTTAGGTGTTGACTTGTCTTTTCTGTTGTAAACATATCTTGTTTCTACTCTATTTGTGTTGTGGAAAGTCAGTATACACAAATGAAGATCAGTTAAATCTAGGTCACATATCCTCTTACCCCAGGCCAAAGAAGAGTGGGCAGAACAATCAAGCTAGAATTTAGGCACTGATCTTTTAGTTTTTTCTTGAATAAGTAATGTATTTTCTGAACTTCCCAATCTGTAAACTATTATAAGGAATCACACAGTTCATTTACATGTTAGCCAATCAGTGAGAATATATTGGGCACTTCTGATGTTCTAGCATTGTCATAATTGCATATTAGTTTCATTGTTAATAAGTAATATTTTTTCGGCTCTTACACAGAATAAAATAGATGAAAGATTCAATTCTTTCCCTAAAAGAGAGTCAAATTATATTGTTCTGAGTGAAATTAAAAACAGTTTTTAAATGTTTTATTTATTTTTGAGAGAGAGAGAGAGCAGAGTACGAGCAGGGGAGGGGCAGAGAGAGAGGGAGACACAGAATCAAGAAGCAGGCTCCAGGCTCTGAGCTGTTAGCACAGAGCCCAATGTGGGGCTTGAACTTGTGCGCTGTGAGATCATGACTTGAGCTAAAGTTGGATGCTTAACCAACTGAGCCACCCAGGCACCCCTGTTCTGAGTAAAAAAATTTTTAATGTTTTTTTAAATTTATTTTTGAGACAGAGAGAGACAGAGCATGAGTAGGGGAGGGGCAGAGAGAGAGGGAGACACAGAATCCGAAGCAGGCTCCAGGCTCTGAGGTGTGAGCACAGAGCCCGACGCAGGGCTCGAACTCACGGATTGTGAGATCATGACCTGAGCTGAAGTCGGACACTCAACTGACTGAGCCACCCAGGCACCCCTGAGTGAAATTTTAATACATATCAGGTCGTCATGAAATCTTGGATATGTGTGCTTTAATCTAGCATAGGGCAAAACAGGCTCAATATAGCACATCATATCATTCACCTTTACAAAAATATGTTTATTCTTGTTTTCAAGGATGGGCTGGAAGATTCTACAGTTTCAACAAGTGGGTGACATATAGTAGCTGAAATGCCACAAACATGAATACAAAAGAGATCTTTGCAAGGCCAGAAGTTAGTTGTTTGTTTAATTTTCCAAGCACAGAAACCATTTAGTTCTGAAAAGCAGCTATGGAGAAATTTGTTTAAAATGCAGTCTAGAAAGAAGATTGCAATTTTCCCAAGTTTTCAGTCAGCATGGAGAGGTTGTTAACAGGACCTGAATAATCAACATTTTTTTAGTAAATTCCAGGATTCGCAAGTCTCATAAATGGTGTCTAATTTGGAGTTGGAGGCTTGACAATGAATGATTTCTTGGTCTTTTTGTTCTGGTCATTACCAAACACCCTAGTGAGAAAAACAAAACACAACAAAACTTGTGTCTTTCTTATGGCGACCTATGGATTAATTTTGAGCAGATTGAAGAAAAAGGAGACACTTATAAAACAGACAGTTTTATAGAAAGTGGTATTTTTAGAAGCATAATATTTCAGTAGTTTCAAATAATTAATTACTTTAATTTTGGGGTTGGTTTGGATGGAGAAATGAGCAAAAATAAATTTTAAAAGTGGAGTTTAAATAGACTTCCACTTATAAAAATTGAATTTTTTCCCTCACTTTAAATCAATCCATCTGTTGCATAAGGTAACACAAACCTATGCCATCACTAGCTGATACAATTACTAGTGCATATGTAGTATATATGCTATTTCTGGTTTGTTTGCAAATACATGTTGCTAATTACATAGCAAAAGAGTCTTAGAACATAGGTCTGGGAAAAGTGGAAGTACTGAGATTGAATCAGTTCAGAATTCATGTACTATTAAGAATATATCATGTCAAAAATATAAAGGTCAGTGCATATTCTGGATGACTGGGTTTTTAAGTAGAGTGTCAGCATGATGGCATATTCAGACATATGGCCCTGGTAGTTCACTATGCTATTCTACGGCACGTCAGATCAGTCAGGGCGCTCACGGTCAGATGATTCAGAGGAGATATAAAACCAAACTTTATTATTGATTTTTAGTACACACATAGTAAAGTGGATAAAGCACAATAATTTTAAGTGTCAGCTCAAGGAACATGTCCAAATAATTACTACTTAGGTGAAGATATAATATGTTTATTGGTGCAGAGCTTTCTTCATATCACTTCTCAATCAAATCTCAACCTGCTTACCATAACCACTACTCTGCTTTCTGTTATTGTCAGTTTTGCCTGTTTATTCATTTGTTCTTTTTTCTTTTTAAGTTTATTTATTTAGAGAGAGAGAGGAGTGAGCGAGAGCAGGGGAGAGGCAGAGAGAGAGAGGGAGAGAGAGAATCCCAAGCAGGCTCCTTGCTGAGAGCATGGAGCATGATGTGGGGCTGTAACTCACTATGAGATCCTGACCTGAACTGAAACCAAGAGTTGGACACTTAACCAACTCAGGCACCCCCTTGTGTTTTGTTTTGGTTTGTTTTAACTTCTAGTAGTCTTCCATTGTATTAACTGTCACAGTTTATGTATCCATTCTCCTATTGATGGATATTTTGGGTGTTTCCAGTTAGAGGATATTATGAAAAAAAGCTGTTATGGAAATTCTTGAACACATCATGTGGTGGAATCAGAGGAGATTTTACATCTCAGTAATGCTTACTTAGGTAAAATGTTTATAATTATTCCTTTTTATAAGTAAACCCAGGGTGCCCACTCAATTGTAAGCCATGCATCTTCCTCCAGAGCAGGGTGCTTCTATCCCTGAACCTATGCTTAGTTTATCAAGGATGTCAGTGGTACAGCTCCAGAGAGAAAAATTGACATTGTAGTCTGAGCTCAGGGGCATATAGAATAGTGCAGTGAGACCAGCCTGATAACATTACTTTTGGCCACAAGGATAGAGGAACTGACAACTTTCTAGGTCCAGATTCACTGTTACTATGAGTAATTTGGTTAATCTATGCTACACACAATTGTTACTTATGAATATAGGATAATAATAATCTACAAGGACTTAAAATATGCCTTGTATATTTTGCTACACAGTTGTTAAATTTTAGCAATGTACTATTTTTTCATTCCCCTGTTTTTTGAAAATTGGCATTTCAGAAAGAAACCCTAAGTAACATTCATGACTATTTTCAAGAATCTTTCCACCAGGTGTTTTCTTTATTCATATGGTTGCTCTATGTATTTAGATAGTCAAGTATCAAAAAAACATCCCTCAAGGCCTCTTATAAATTGTAAAGTATGTTGAAAATAGACTCACCTGCTTGTGAATTGCAAAGACATGTTAAGTCTTGTTTATAATTTGTTGCTCTTGCTCACCTACTGGGTTTTACATACAGATAAGAGGCCATCTATTCATTATGCCCATAATGTTTTTTAAAATAATATTTTAAGAGCTGGGAAATGTTCCCTAGAAAATGGTTAAAAAACAAGTGCCTTATAGACCGACAAGGTAGATTCTGTCCCAGCATGGTAAATGGTGATAATGACTCAAATTTTCTCACAACTGGAGCAGGAATAGGTGAAGCTCAATATTAGCATGTCTTTTTGGGGACAGGTCATGGTGGAATAAAATTCTGTGTCTTTCATAGACATTCATACATAGTTCATCTTCATTTTAAAATAAATTTGGTGGTCTTTGCATTTAGTCAATCAAGATTATCTGGTTATAACTGATAGAAATATATTTAAAATAGCTTACACATAGGAGTATCAATAATAATAAATTTAAGAATATTTTTTTAGACCTTCCCTCCATAGGTCTTCTATCCCACCATCTTTGGGACTTGAAAGGGGGCCTGAGGTACTCCCTCCTTTTTACCTTTCAATACTTATAGCTTCAACACCAATATTTGTGTTGAGTCCAGTAGGAGTAATCTCACTGTACTCTCTGTCCTTGTTTATTTTGATTCTCCTAAGAAGCCCAGCCTCCCAAGTCATCCCCCACCTCCCACCCTGTACCCTGTAATGCCTATAGGTTCTGTGTACCTACTATTTTTTATTAATTCAATTTATTTAAACTAAAAAGAAAAAAAAAAACAGTTCACTCCCAATTTCTCCCACTCCTCACCTCTGGTAAGAACCAACCTGTGCTCCGCATCTATGAGCTTAAATTATTGATCTACACAGTTGCGAAGTCCAGGAATGTGTCTGGCTGTAGGCACGGATTCAGGCATGACATCAGCAGTATCACTTTCACTCCATCACTTGGAGGTGTTGGACAGGGGATGCCCAGGAGTCCAATAATCTCGCCCATTCATTTAGCAGTGGTTGCATTCCTCATAAGCCGAGATACTAAGATGGAATTTGTGGTGCACGCTGTTTGTTAGGGATCAGCACTTGTGAAAGGAAGAGTGGGGGAAAAAGATTGGGTAGAGGGAGAAGTCAAACTGAAATTTGGTTCTAATGAACCTCAATCAACCTGGTGAAATTTGGAATGAGTATTGCCTTTCAAAGTTGTCTCCCATCAGGCCCCAAAGGCCAGAACTTTATACCCCCCATCTCACTCATCACTGGATACATGCTGCCCTGGGAACTGTGTGACCTCTGTCAAGGTGGCTATCTGCGGCTGGAGTGCTGTATCAAACTCTGAGGGAGCTCACGGGTGGAGGCTGTCTACTGAGTGCACTTTGTGCAGTTAGTTGGGCAGAAAGTTTTGTCCTCATTTGGGATCTTCTTGTCTCTCACAGTCTGCCTATTGTGCTGCTCAGATCTACTTCAAACTGCATTTGGGAGAGCATTTAGTGGGAAGAGCTACACACAGGTCCTGCCATTGAAGTTGGTCTTGGGGCCATAACTGATATTTACCTCTCCTTCCTCCAGTATCCATCCTAGATTCTTCTTAATCTTAGCTACCATCTGTGCTTGTCTTAGTGGCCTTCTTTTAGTCATGACTTGAACCCTCAATCCAAGGCGGTCTGGGTCCTGGGTTGCCATGCTGTTTCTAGTCAAACTGTGATTCATGCCTGACAAAGCCTCAGCCAACCCTATTGTGAACTAGCAAACATAGTTTGTCAGTTCCCTCCTTGTAGCTAAAATGAATGAGCCTTTATAATCCTACCTTGCTCAGTCACTGGAATACAGGCTGCTTGGGAAGTTCATAACCTCAGATGGAAGTGAGTTTAAAAACTTAGGTAAAAACTGAAAAAACTGGTAACTGAAGGACATTTGCTGACCATAGTCTTAGCCCTGGATCTCAGCAGGATCTGAGCAGTGCATTTTTAGGTCTGCCATTGCAAATCCAATAGAAATAGGCGGTCCTTTCCTAAAGCTGTGGCAATCAGAACAGTCTAGCATGAGTGAGGGAGTATTGGCTCTGATTGGCCTGCTTGTTAAACTTGCCAATCTCTCACCAATCACTGTGGTCCGGAGTACAGGCTTCCCCCACTGACTACCACTGTAGTCACGAAGAGGAGTGGTTATCCCATTTGGCATGTCATGATTCCACATACTGGATGGGATTGGAAACTTACCTTTTAGTTGTCAGACTAAAGGAGGGGGGAATGCTGGGCAGCCAAACATAGCTGATGTCCACTACTTATAGGAATCAGAATATTAGAGGCAGCTATAAAACATCTGGAAAGTGAGCTAGTAATAAAGTCAAAGACTCTAAGAGGTCCTGAGATCAACATTTTTAGTTCTCACAGTAGAGACTTGCAGATGAGAACAAAAGGAGGAAAAAGCACATTAAAAAAAAGTGTAGAGACAGTAGTGGCAGTAGTGAAAACTGCCCACCCCTTCAACCTCATCTAGAGATGTACTCTCGCTGTGTGCTGATGAAAAATAGAACAGAAGGCCACAGCAATAAAGTCTTTTGCTTAGTGGGAAGTCTCCCAGAATTTCATTTGATGTGTATTTTTCTTATGTAGAATCATTGTCAGAGTTTCATGTAGGAAAATAGAAAGTTTTCCATTGCCCCAGGTTGAGTGGGAAGGAGAGGGAGAAATACCCTGGCTTGCTCTGCTGATTTCCCAGCTATTCCAGTGCTTTTGAATAGTGTTGCTGACCCACAGGCCAGCTGATTGTAATCAATCCCCTAGCAGAGGCTGGAAAAAACAAGGCATATATGGGAGGGCAAGGTCCAGGAACATCACTTGCAGCCAGGATGAAAATGCTATCAGCCTTAGACTAACTAGCTGACTTAAATTAAAGGTGAAGCAAATGGAAGGTAGTTCAGAGACTGACATAGAGATTTCTACTTTCTTTTAGTGTTTATTTTTGAGACAATGTGAGAGACAGAGTGCAAGCAGTGGAGGGGCAGACGGAGGGAGACACAGAATCTGAAGTGGGCTCCAGGCTCTGAGCTGTCAGCCCAGAGCCTGACACGGGACTCGAACTCACAAACCGTGAGATCATGACCTGAGCCAAAGTCGGACACTCAACTGACTGAGCCACTCAGGCGCCCCAAGATTTCTCCTTTCTTAAGTAATCCTTATCCTTCACAGTCCCCAAGACCAGTAAATTAGTAGTAATAGTTATTTCTCCAATAGTTATTTCTCTGTGACACAGTAAGACTCTTTTCACTTTTCACATGATTTATAATTGGGAAACCAGCTATGCATTAGTGATCTTGACTTCTTTATATCATAGGGACTGGGGAAATCAAGCACTGAAGCAGTTTGGGAGTACAGTAAAGTACAAGAAAAATTTACAGCTTGAGGTGTTATTACCTTTTCTAATACTGTGGTTTATTGAAGAGCAGCTGCTGTTTATCTGGAAACAATTGCTACAGCCTGGGCTTAATTGTTTCTTAGAAACTGCATGTATGTAACTGTCTGTGAAATTACAACATACAAAAGTCCAGATAAAGATAAAGTTCATTATAGCTGAATTACGTGAGAAACAGTTGACCATTCTTTCTCTTTGAACACAGAACCTTATTGGCCATTTAGGATCAAATAGGTCCCTGTATATAGCAATAGCCAGAGAGGTTCTTTGGTTCAGGACATTATGAAAAAATTAAAGGTATTTGTTGAGATAACTTAAAGTTATGTTCTATAATGGAAGTTATATATAGTTTTCTCTATATATTTACATATGATTGGTCTTGATTCCAGTTGCCAATTTCTGTTCTGTAAGTAACTACAGCTACCTCCAAATCATGTGAGCTAGGTCTATTTGGATCTTCTTTAAAGAATTTATCATTATTCTGCATAATTATGGAATTTTCATTTCTTTCAACAAGAAAGCTATTACTTAGATTGTTGTAATTATTGTTACTTCATTGGCAATTCTTTACATATAGTAGATTACATTGATTTTTGAATGTTGAACCAACCTTGCATTTTTGGGATAAACACCATCTGGTCATAAAATATCATTTAAAAAGTATATTTCTGGATTTGATTTGCTAATATTTTGCTGAGGATTTTTGTATTTATGTTAAGGAAGGATATTTATGTATAGTGTATAATTGTTTTGTCCTATGGAGTCTTTGTCACATTTCTATAAAAGGATTGCTATATTCAGCTTTGCTCTTCCTTTCTCTGCCATTATTAGGAAGGTGTTCTTGGTCAGAGAGCTAGGCACAAGTGCGATTCAGCTTGTGGTTTTACTCTATTTCATAAATTCTACTGTTTTTCTGTCTTTTGTCTAGTGTCTGAAAAACATTTACCTCATTTATTTGTTCTACTTCTGTAGTTCATGGTGTGGGGGCTAGTCTGGAATAGGTTACTCAGTCACAGCAGACAGTGAATGGCCTTCTGGAGTATTCTGATATATGATAGGTTGTCATTCCTTTTCAAAAACATGTAGGATCTTGTTACACATTTACTATGTCAGATTTATTACTTGGATTGTATTCATTTATTTATTCACTTAAAGTATAGTAAGTCAAGGGCTGGTTATGTGCTACCATCAATATCAAATACTGAATATAGGGTGAAGAGTGAAGGAAGCGTTATATGTGACTTCATGTGGTCTAGTTATACTTTAGGACTGGCTTATGACATTAAAAATCGACTTTATATTTTACCGGATTTAATTGCATTTATAGATTGATTTGGGGAATGTATCTTTGCAATATTTCTTCTTCCATTCCACAGAATTTCAAATTGCCTTTCTCTCCTTGAAAAAAAGCTTTATAAATTCTGTCTCTTCTTAAATATGGTGCTTGCATACTTCTTATTTACTTAACTCTAGACATTTTAAGGGCTTTATTGCTGTTGTCAATGTGTTATTCCCCCTCCCCCCCCGCCCCCTCCATTATACTCTGGTGATTATTACTGGTATAAAGGAAAGCTATTGCTTTTTGTTATGAGTCACTTGTAATCTGTCTGTGAACTCCTAATAGTTTGTTTCTTTGGGGTTTGCCAGGTAGAGCTTATTGGATCTTTCTTTTTATGAAATATGCCCTGCAAAATACTGGTTACCATTGTGATTTGATATAGTGTCTGTGTTTATCTAATGTGAGCAGATCGTTTATGCATTTTCTCTGCAGGGATTGGTATTCAATGTATTGTGGCCATAGGGCATTTAAAACTCTTTTGGAAAGATCAGCTACTTCCTGCTTAAAGTCAGAGTTGAAAATAGAATTCCCATCTATCCAGCATTGTATCTTATTCTGTGAAATACCATTAAACATCCTCCTGGCAATAGTCCCTTAGGACAGGCCTGTGTAACCATGTAAAGCTTTGTGGTGTTCAGATTACATAATTTTCATTTGGTGTGAGACTGTAAGGAGAAGCCACCCATAACCCAAAATGTATGTATTTTGGGGGCACCTGGGTAGCTCAATTGGAAGCATCCAACTGCGACTCAGGTCATGATCTCACTTTTCAGGAGTTCAAGCCTCACATCAGGCTTGCTGCTGTCAGCACGAACCCACTTCAGATCCTCTGTCCCCCTCTGTCTCTGCCCCTCCCCCACTTACTCTCTCTCTCAAAAATAAACATTAAAAAATATGTATTTTGTATGTCCACTTGTAAACTGAAGCTAGTCTTTACTAACATGTATTTTAAAATCTGAAATATTTGATGTAAATACTACGTCCAATCATCATACTTTTTCAAATCAACATTAATAATAATATAGTTGAAACCATCAGTAAGTAATTGGATGAAAAATCATTATGGTATACTATTCCATGACCTCAAGACACTGTTTCCTTTTTTTAAAATGTATTTTTATATATTACATTCTTCTTATTTTAATATTTTTTACTTTTTAACATTATAGTTTACATGTATTAGTTTCAGATGTATGACATAATAATTCAATATTTGTATATATTGTGAAATGATCACCATGGTAAGTCTAGTTATCATCATTTGTCAACATGTAGAGTTTCAAAGGTTTTTTTTCTTTTTTTAAAGTTCATTTATTTATTTTGAGAGAGAACACAGAAGGGGCAGAGAGAGAGGGAGGGAGAGAGAGAGAGAGAGAGAGAGAGAGAGAGAGAGAGAGAGAGAATCCCAATCTGTCAGTGTGGAGCCCAACATGGGGCTCGAACTCATGAACTGTGAGATCATAACCTGAGCCAAAATCAAATGCTTAACCAACTGGGCCACCCAAGCACCCTGCAGTTTTTTCTTTTCTTAAGAGAACTTTCAAGGTCTACTTTCTTAGCAACTTTCAAATATACGAGACAATGCTATTGAGTATAGTGACCACTGTATACATTGCACCTCTGTGACTTATTTAAGTGGAAATTTTTACTTCTTGATTCCCTTCACCCATTTTGGGTACCCCCTTGACCCTCTCCCATCTGGCAACTGTTCTCTGTATCTCTGAGCTTTGTTTCATTTTGTTTTGTTTGTTCACTTATTTTATTGTTGTTGTTTTAATTTTTTTGAAGATTTTCCATATAAGTGAAATCATACAGTATTTCTCTTACTATATTTGTCTTTCTCTGTCTGACTTATTTTACTTAGTATGATACCCTCCAGGTCTGTGTTGTCATAAAAGGCAAGATTTCATTCTTTCTTATGGGTGAATCGTATTCTGTTGTGTGTGTGTGTGTGTGTGTGTGTGTGTGTGTGTGTGTGTGTGTGTGTGTTTACTGCATCTTCTTTATCTATTCATCCATTTCTGGAGGCTTAGGTTGTTTCCATATTATTTTTCACTTTATAGAGAAAGAAAGAGGAGGGGAAGGAGGGAAGGGAGAGAGAGAGAAAGAGAGAATCCCAAGCAGGCTCCATGCCCAGTGCAGAGCCTAATGTGGGGCTTAATCCCGTGAACTGTGACATCATGACCTGGGCTGAAATGACGAGTCAGACGCTCAACTGATGAGCCACCCAGGTGCCCCAGGTTGTTTTCATACCTTTACTGTTGTAAATAATCCCCCAAAGAACATAGGGTTGTATATATCTTTTTGAATTAGTTTTTTTTTCTTTTCCTCAGATAAATATCCAGAAGTGGAATTGTTGGATCATATGATATTTCTATTTTTAATATTTTGAGGAACCTCTGTAATGTTTTCCACAGCAGCTTTATAAATTTTATTCCCGCCAGCAGTGCACAAAGGTTGCCTTTGGTCCACATCCTCACAACACTTATTTCTTGTCTTTTTGATAATAACCATTTTGACAGGTGTGAGGTGATATCTCATTGTGGTTTTGATTTCTGTCTCTCTGATGATGAGTGATATTGAGTGTCTTTTCATGTGTCTCTTGGCTATTTGTATGTCTTCTTTGAAAAATGACTATTCAGATTCCCTGTCCATTTTTAAATCAGAGTGGTTTGTGTTATTATAATTGAGTTGCAGGAGTTCTTGGTATATTTTGTATATTAATTGCTAATCAGACATATGCTTTGCAGATACCTTTCCCATTTAGTAGGTATCCTTTTCATTTATTTAGCGGTTTTCTTCACCTTGCAGAAGCTTTTTAGTGTAATGTAGTGCCGTTTGTTTATTTTTGTGTTTCTTGCCTTTACTTTTGGAGTCAGGTACAAAAATAATTGCAAAGCCAATGTCAGGAGCTTATTGCTTACATTTTCCTAGAAGTTTTATGGTTTCAGGTCTTACATTCAAATCTTAAATACATTTTGAGTTAATTTTTGTATATGGTGTAAGATAGTGGTTCAGTTTCATTCTTTTGCATGCAGCTATCCACTTCTCCCAACACCATTTATGGAAGGGACTGTTCTTTTGACATTGTATTTCTTTTTCACAAATTAATTCACCATATATGCATGGGTTTATTTCTGAGCTCTCTGTTATGTTCCATTTATCTATATGTCTGTTTTTATGACAATATATACTCTTATGATTAGTGTAGCTCTGTAATTTGAAATCTGGGATTGTGATACCTCTAGCTTTGTTCTTTCTCAAGATTGCTGTTGGCTATTCAGAATCCTTTGTGGTTCCATATACATTTTAGGACTGTTTTATTTCTTTGAAATAATCATTGGAATTTTGATAGGGATTGCACTTAATTTGTGGATTGCTTGGAATAATATGGACATTTAATGATATTTTAATGATGAAGATATTAATTCTTCCAATACTTGAGCAAAGAATATATTTACATTTAGTTATGTCTTTTTCTTTTTTAAATTTTATTTATTTATTTTGAGAGAGAGAGAGTGCACATGAGAAGGGGAGGGGCAGAGAGGGAGGGAGAGAGAATCCCAAAATCCCAAGTAGGCTCCATGCTGTCATTGTGGAGCCCATCATGGGGCTTCATCCCAATAACTGTGAGCCAAAATCAAGAGTCAGATGCTTAACCGACACAGGCTATTTGTGTCTTTTTCAATTGCTTTCATCTGTGTATCATAGTTTTCAAAGTATAGGTTTTTTACTTCCTTGGTTAAATTTATTTCTAGTTGTTTTATTCTTTTCAATGCAATTGTAAATGGGATTGTTTTCTTAATTTATTTTTCTGATAGTTTGTTGGTAGTATATAAAAATACAACAAATTTTTGTATATTGATTTTATATCCTGCAATGTTACCGAATTTGTTTATTTTTTGCTACTAATTCTGAAAGTTTTTTGATGGAATCTTCAGGGTTTTCTGTATATAAAATCATGTCATCTTCAAGTAGTGATAGTTTTACTTCCAATTTGTATGTCTTTTATTTATTTATCCTGCCTAATTGCTCTGGCTAGGTATTCCAATAGTGTGTTGAGTAAAAGAGAGTGGATATCCTTGTCTTCTTCCTGATCTTAGAGGAAGAATTTTCAGCTTTCACCATTGAGAATAAATAAAATCTTACCAAATATGGCCTTTATTGAGGTACGTTCTGTCTGTAGCCACTTTGTTGAGAGTTTTTATCATAAATGAACGTTGAGTTTTGTCAAATGCATTTTTTACGTTTATTGATATGATTATATGATTTTTATCTTTCATTTTGTTCATGTGGTGTGTCACATGGATTGATTTGTAGATGTTGCACCATCCTAGGATTTCTGAAATAAATCCCACATGATTATGGTATATGATATTTTTACTGTATTGTTGAATTTCATTTGCTAATATTTTATTGAGGATTTTTGCATCTGTGGTCATCAGGGATACTGGTCTGTAATTTCTTTTTTTCTTTTTGTTTTCTTTCTTTTTTCCTTTTTCTTTCTTTCTGTGTGTGTGAGAGAGAGAGAGAGAGAGAGAGAGAGAGAGAGAGAGAGAGAGAGATCTTTGCCTGGTTTTGATGTCAGGGTGATTCTGCCTCATAAAATGAGATTAGAAGTATTCTCTCTTACTTATTTTTTTGGGGGGGTTGCGGGGGGAAGTTTGAAAAGGGTAGGTATTAAATCTTTGAATGTTTGTTAGCATTGACGAGTGAAGCCGTATGGTACCGGACTTTTGTTTTGGAAAGATTTTGAATACTGATTCATTTTCCTTACTAGTAACTGGTCTGAATGTTTTCTATTTTTGCATGATTCAATTTTGGAATATTGTATGTTTCTAGGAAATTATGCATTTTTTTCTGGGTTTTCCAATATTTTGGCATATATTGGTTCATATAATCTATTATGATCCTTTGTACTCTATAGTATCAGTTTTAACTTCTCTTTTAAAACTGATTTTATTTGAGCTTTTTCTTAGTCTAGCTAAAGATTTGTTAGTTTTGTTTATCTTTTCAAGAAAAATATTTCATTGATCCTTTCTACTTTTTTTAAATCTCTATTTCATTTATTTCAGCTCTGATCTTAATTATTTCCTTGATTTTACTACCTTCAGGCTTCATTTGTTCTCTTTTCTAGTTCATTTAGGTGGAAAGTTAGACTGTTTATTTGAGATTTGTCTTTTCTTGAGATAGGGCTGTATCACTACAAACTTTCCTTTTAGAATGCTTTGGCAGCATCCCATAGATTTTGATATGTTGTATTTCCATTTCATTTGTCTCAGGTTGTTTTTTGATTTCTCCTTAGATTTCTTTGTTGATGCACTGGTGGTTTTGTATCATATTGTTTAATCTTTACATATTTGTGATTTTCCCACTTTTATTCCTATAATTGATTTCTAGTTTTATACCATTGTGATCAGAAAAGATGCTTGATATAATTTCATTGTTCTTAAATTTATTGAGTCTTGCTTTGTGGCCAAACGTAGGATTTATCTTAGAGAATGTTCTGTGTACACTTGAGAAGAATGTGTATTCTGCTGCCTTTTGGATGGGATGTTATGTACATGTCTGATAAATACTGGTGGTCTAAAGTGTCATCTAAGGCTTATGTTTCCTTATTGATCTTCTGTTGGGATGATCTATCCACTTAGTAAGTGGGATATTGATGTACCCTACTATTACTATATTGCTGCCAATTTCACCCTTTAAGGCTGTTAATATTTGCTTTATATATTTAGGTGATTCTATGTTGGGTGCATAGAGATTTACAAATACTATATCATCTTGTTGGACTGACTGTTTATCATTATGTAATATTCACCTTTCTCTCTTGTTACTGTCTTTGTTTTAAATTTTGTTTTCTCTGATATAATTATAGCTACCCCAGCTTTTGGTTTCCATTTGAATGAAGACAAAATTCCATCCATTCACTTTCAGTTTATGTGTGCCTTTGCATCTGAAGTGAGTCTCTTATAGGCAGCATATAGATATACCTTTTTTCTAAAAATTCATTCAGCCACTATGTCTTGATTGTAGCATTCTATCCATGTACATTTAAAGTAATTACTGATAGCTATGTATTTATCGCCATTTTGTTGTTTGCTGGCTGTTTTATAGTTTCTCTTGTTTTTTTTCTCCTTGTGTTTTGATAAGTTTCTGTATTATTATGTTTAGATTTTTTTTCTCGTTATCCTTTGTATATTTAATGTAGGTTTTTGCTTTGTGGTTGCCATGAACGTTACGTACAACAGTGTGTGTCTATATAAACTTATATTTTAAATTGATATCAAGTTAAGTTTCAATATATTTAAAAAATTATATTTTTAACACCCCTCCGTGTTTTATGTTCGTGATATCACGTTTCACGTTTTAATTTTATATTCTCCTTAACTAATTATTATTTTTTCTCTCTTTCACTTCTTTAGTACTCTATCACATCATACCGTATTTAATATAAACAACTGTTTTAGTGCAATGTCCCCATATTTCTCATTTAGCTCTAGCTCTTTGTAGATTATCCTTATGTTACTCCCAAGATAGGGTTCCTATTTTTAAGAGCTTGATCCTTGTTAGTTCATATTTTACTACATTATTTTTATATTTCTTATACTCCAAGTTTTTTTTTTTTTTAATTCCTTGTGTCCTTAAGGGTCCTTATAGAACCTTTACCTTATGTTTACCATTTTGTTTAATTTATTTTTTTAATTTACAACTAAGTTAGCATATAGTACAACAATGATTTCAGGAGTAGATTTCTTAATGCCCCTTACCCATTTAGCCCATCCCCTCCCACAACCCTACAGTAACCCTTTGTTTGTTCTCCATATTTGAGTCTCTTATGTTTTGTCCCCCTCCCTGTTTTGATATTCTTTTTGCTTCCCTTCTCTTGTGTTCATATGTTTTGTATCTTAAAGTCCTCATATGAATAAAGTCATATGATATTTGTCTTTCTCTAATTTCACTTAGCATAATACTCTCTAAATCCATCTATGTAGTTGCAAATGGCAAGATTTCATTCTTTTTGATTGCTGAGTAATACTCCATTGTGTGTGTGTGTGTGTGTGTGTGTGTGTGTGTGTGTGTGCCACATCTTCTTTATCCATTCATCCATCGATGGATATTTTGGCTCTTTCCATACTTTGGCTACTGTTCATAGTGCTACTATAAACATTAGTGTATGTGTCCCTTTGAAACAGCATACCTGTATCCTTTGGATAAATACCTGGTAGTGTAATTGCTGGGTCATAGGGTGGTTCTATTTTTAATTTTTGGAGGAACCTCCATACTGTTTTCCAGAGTGGCTGCACCCCCAGTTTGCATTCCCACCAGCAGTGTAAAAGAGATCCTCTTTTTCCTCAGCCTCGCCAACATCTGTTGTTGCCTGAGTTGTTAATGTTAGCCATTCTGACAGGTGTGAGGTTATATCTCATTGTAGTTTTGATTTGTACTTGCCTGATGATGAGTGATGTTGAGCATTTTTTCATGGGTCGGTTGGCCATCTGGATGTCTTCTTTGGAGAAGTGTCTATTCATGTCTTTTGACCATTTCTTCACTGGATTATTTGTTTTTTGGGTGTTGAGTTTGATAAGTTCTTTATAGATTTTGGATACTAACCCTTTATTTGATATGATGTTTGCAAATATCTTTTCCCATTCTGCCGGTTGCCTTTTAATTTTGCTGATTGTTTCCTTTGCTGTGCAGAAGCTTTTTATTTTGATGAGGTCCCAATAGTTCATTTTTGCTTTTGTTTCCCTTGCCTCCAGAGACGTGTTGAGTAAGAAGTTGCTGTGGCCGAGGTCAAAGAGGTTTTTGCCTGGTTTCTCCTCGAGGATTTAGATGGCTTCCTGTCTTACATTTAGGTCTTTCATCCATTTTGAGTTTATTTTTGTGTATGGTGTAAGAAAGTGGTCTAGGTTCATTTTTCTGCATGTCGCTGTCCAGTTTTCCCAGCACTACTTGCTGAAAAGACTGTCTTTATTCCAATGGATATTATTTCCTGCTTTATTCTGTTCCATTGATCTGAGTATCTGTTTTTGTGCCATTAACTAATTATTGTAGTTGTAGTTATTTTTGCTACTTTTGTCTTTGGATCTTCATACTAGCTTTACAAGTGATTAATCCTCTACCCTTACTTTATGTTTATGAAATAGTGAGATTAATAATGAGATTTTTACCTTCATGTTTTCTTGTTACTTGTTACTTGCCCTTCCTTTTCAGTTTAAAGAAATCCCTTTAATATTTCTTATAAGGCAGATTTAGTTGTGGTAAACTCTTTTTAGCTTTTGCTTATGTGGAAAACTCTTTATCTTTCCTTCAATTTTGAATAATAACTTTGCTGTGTAGAGTATTCTTGGTTTGAATTTTTTTACCTTTTAGCATTTTGAATATGTCATTCTCTTCCCTATGGCCTGCCTAGTTTCTGCTGAGAAATCTGCTGGTAGTCTTATTGATTTCTTCCCCTGTATATAACTTTTTTTTTTCCTCTTGCTGCTTTTAGGATTCTCTAAGTTGATATTTTAGTCATGATGTGTCTTGGTGTAGGTCTCTTTGGGCTCATCTAATTTCAAACTCTCTGAGTTTCCTCTGTCTGAATGTCTATTTTTTCCCCAAGGTTAGGGACTTTTTCAACCATAATTTCTTTAAATATGTTTTTTTTTGTCCATTTTTCTTCCTTTTTTCCATTTGAGACCCCTATAATGCAAATGTTAGTTTGTTTGCATTTGTCCTATAGTCCCTTAAACATATCTTCACTTTTCAAGATTCATTTTTTTCTCCTTTCTACTCTGTTTGAATGAATTCCACTTCCCTGTCTTTTAGATCACTGATTCTTTCTTCTGCTTCATCTGGTCTTTTTTTGAACCCTTCTACTGTATTTTTCATTTCAATTACGGTATTCTTCAGCTCTGTGACTTCTGTTTGTCACTTTCTTGTATTTTCTATCTCTTTGTCGAAGTTCTCAACTGTATTTATCCATTCTTTTTATGAGTTCAGTAAACATCTTTAGGACTATTACTTTGAACTCTGTATCATGTACATTATTTCCCTCTGTTTCATTAAGATTTTTTCTGGGGTTTTGTTTTCTTCTTTCATTTGGAACATATTCTTCCATTTCCCCATTTTGCTTGATTCTCTGTGTTTGTTTCTATGGATTAGGTGAAAGCTCTCTCTCCCAGTCTTGAAGGAGTGGCTTTGTACAGGAGATGAACCATAACATTGAACCTTGCTGTAGTTCTTGGTTGTCTTTTGAACCTTTGTGATTGTCTAAGCAGCATGATTTATTATTGATAGGTCCCAGTTGTTGAGGATATGCTAAGACCTGTGTTCCAGAGGGAGGTTTCTCAGTCAGCACCTAGTTTCAAGCTAATTGGAAGCTAGTCCATCAGGCAGAAGCTTTTAAGTATGCAAATATGTAGTCCTGTGGTTCTGCAGTTGTAAACCCTGCTGGTCTCCTGACCGGGTGATCTGCAGGTATTTCCTTGGCAACAGTTGTAAAAAGCAGGGATTGATTGATTGATTGATTGATCTATCTATCTATCTATCTAGAGGAAGAGAGAGCGTGAGTGGGGAGAGGAGCAGAAGGAGAGGGAGAGAATCTCAGGCAGCTCCACACTCAGCACAGAGCCTGACATGGGGCTTGATCCTACAACCTTGGGATCATGGTCCAAGCCAAAATCAAGAGTCAGACACTCAACTGGCTGAGTCACCCAGGCATCCCCAAAAGCAGGGTTTTAGACAAGTATATGAACTCCTTTCTGGGAGGTACTGGTGACCTGAAGGAAGGCCACGAGGGAGTGCAAAGATACATCCTCTGATCTTTGTTCCCTGTGAGTACCTCTGTAACCTGTGGATACATGGTAAACCTGAGGCTTGCCCCTCAGGCTGAAGCTTAGAGACAAAGTGAATAGGCCTTTTTTTCACAGGAAGACTGTTAATATGTTTCAGTCTGCCCTCTATGCAGTGCCCTGAGAGTGGTAATCTACCAAGAACTGTCTCTTTGATTGTTTCAGATCTGTTTGGCTCAGAAATGTAATCCCCCTGGCAACTAGAGTGAGGCACTCTTGGGGCATCTCCTGTGTGAGCTATCCACATGGAGTGGCTTTGGTGTGGCAATAGTAGTGGAGCAGAAGTGGAACATGCCCACTTGTTCTAGGAGGTTAGAGGGAGAGTGCAGTATGGTTCCTGCCCGTGTTGGCACCAACAAGGTGGAAGGAAACCTCAAGATGGCACCTGCCAGTTCTTCCATCTCTGTAGCCAGTCACAACAGGTTTCTGCCCTTCCAGCAGATAGTTTTATATTTTTTTTATGTTTATTTACTTTTTGATATAGAGAGACAGAGTATGAGAAGGAGAGGGGCAGAGAGAGAGGGAGACACAGAATCTGAAGCAGGCTTCAGACTCTGAGCTGTCAGTACAGAGCCTGACGCGGGGCTTGAACCCACAAACTGTGAGATCATGAATGACCTGAGCCGAAGCTGATGCTTAACTGACTGAGCCACCCAGGCACCCCCAGCAGATACTTTTGGTTTAACAAATTAATTTTATTCACATACCATTTAGGTGCCTTTCAAACTGCTTTTTTTTTGCTGGTTCCTAGGGCAAGTGAGTCTGTGCATATACCCTTTAAGAGTGTAGTCTTCATTTCTTACAGCCCTGTGGTTCTCCTGGACGTAGCCTCATTGATTTCGAAAGCCTGACATTTCTGGGGCTTGTCTCTCTGGTACTGGTTGCAAATGTTGGGGTGCCTGATGTGGGGCACAAATCCCCTGATCCTCAGAGAGAAGATCTGTGTTCGCAAGATCCTGCCTGATTGTGGCACTTGTTGGTGGAGTTTTCGTAAGACCAGATCTTTGTCCTTCATGTATGTTTCTGTGTGACCCGTTTAAAATTCTTTGTTGTGGAAGAGCTGTTCAGCTAGTTTTTAGGTCTTTTTCAGAGGGAATTGTTCCATATATGGCTGTAGATTTGTTGTGTCCCTTGGGGGAGGTATTTTCAGTTTTTTTCTTAACACCACTATGGTGAACTGTGTCCTATTACATTTTTTATTTAAGGCCATTAGTGGTATTCTTAACATCACCCAGATTTTACTTAAAAGTAGTTTCCAGGGATGCCTGGATGGCTCAGTCAGTTAAGCTTTGGACTCTTTTTTAAAATTTTTTTTAATGTTTATTTATTTTTGAGACACAGAGAGACAGAGAATAAGCACAGGAGGGTAGAGAGAGAGAGGGAGACACAGAATCCGAAGTAGGCCCCAGGCTCCGAGCTGTCAGCACAGAGCCCAACGCGGGGCTTGAACCCATGAGCCATGAGATCATGACCTGAGCCAAAGTCGGATGCTCAACCGACTGAGCCACCCAGGTGCCCCTAAACTTCAGACTCTTGATTTAGGCTCAGGTCATAAGGCACCACGTTGGGCTCTGTGCTGGGCATGGAGCCTGCTTAAGATTCTGTCTCTCTCAGTCTCTCTCTCTTTCTCCCCTCCTCTCTCCCTCTCCTGCTCATGCGCTCTTTCTCTCTCAAAAACAACAACAGCAACAACAACAAAAAACCCCCAAAGCCCCCAAAAAACAAAAAAATCCAACCCAAAACAGCATAGTTTCTAGTAAGTTTTATTGTTGATACCCATTGAATTCCTTTACCTGATAGCATTAAAATAATTTAAAACCAGAGTTAGAAAAACACACACATAAACACACACACACACATCATAGGGAATTTTCATTCTTCAGAAACATATGAACATTTTTTGAGACTGTATTGGAGAAAATGACTCTTTTATTGCCTGGGTTGTTTTAGGACATAAGAGAGAACAGAATGTTGGTTGGCTAGTCTAAGTAGCAAATCAGCTATGGTTTAAAAATCTGTTCTGAAAAACTGATATATGATGACTCTTCTCCTTAAGAAAAATGCATGTAAACACAGAATTTTACATTCAATTTTGATTTAGTCAAAATCAGACCTCCTCATTTTACAGGTAGTAAATACGTACAGGGACAAAATAAACTACATGATTAAGTACAGTTCAGTTCTGGCTTATACTGTCTTCTGATCTCTTAGTCAAGGCCTTCCATGATCGTTGTAGAATAGCTAAGCAAGAAAAGGGCAAAGAGGAGTAAATAGAAATGAAGTGGACAGACATAAAAGAGATGCAAACAGGAGCAAAGAACTATTTAACAATTATTTGACTGTCTAAGTGAATGTCAAAAAAAGGAAGCCATATGCAAGTGACAGTATGATCAATAAAATAATTTTTTTTTCTCACTTGAAGATAAGAGCCAATATTTCCAACAATGGGCAAGTTCTATCATTATTATAGTTGAAACTAGTAGACTTTTAACATATTCATACAGATAAAATTTAGAACTGAAATGTACAAGGGGACTTTATCTGTGTCTGTAGAACTTGAAGGTTAATATATGTGGGTTGAATCATGCCAAGTGATATATGTATGTAGCACTTACTATAAAAACACAACAATTTTATTTCTTTAAAGAATCAAAATAAGAAATAGTCCTGCTAAAAGCAACAATAAAAAAATCACATAAAAACTCACTGTGTCTGTTGCATACAGCATTGGGTCTTCTCATTAACTATTGTGAAAACATAAAATCTGTTTATTTTCTTGACTTCAGAAAGTTCTGCTTTGTGGATAGCTAAGGTAAATGGATTCCTTTGTCTTGAACCATGTAGTAACTTAATGAAGTCATTTATTTCCATGCCAGGCTCCCAGTTGTCTCTACAATTTACCTTTGTTAGAAACTTTTCAGTTTTATTTGCTGCACTAAAATTTTCTGGTATCATAATAAACAGTCAATATGTACCTCCCAACAGCTGATTTTATTTTTCTCAACTGAAAGATAGTGGACAGTGTCTTGATTTTTCTTTTTTTTTTTTTTCTTTTTTTTTTTTTTTATATATGAAATTTATTGTCAAATTGGTTTCCATACAACACCCAGTGCTCATCCCAAAAGGTGCCCTCCTCAGTACCCATCACCCACCCTCTCCTCCCTCCCACCCCCCATCAACCCTTAGTTTGTTCTCAGTTCTCAACAGTCTCTTATGCTTTGGCTCTCTCCCACTCTAACCTCTTTTTTTTTTTTTTGTTCCCCTCCCCCATGGGTTTCTCTTAAGTTTCTCAGGATCCACATAAGAGTGAAACCATATGGTATCTGTCTTTCTCTGTATGGCTTATTTCACTTAGCATCACACTCTCCAGTTCCATCCACGTTGCTACAAAAGGCCATATTTCATTTTTTCTCATTGCCACGTAGTACTCCATTGTGTATATAAACCACAATTTCTTTATCCATTCATCAGTTGATGGACATTTAGGCTCTTTCCATAATTTGGCTATTGTTGAGAGTGCTGCTATGAACATTGGGGTACAAGTGCCCCTATGCATCAGTACTCCTGTGTCCCTTGGATAAATTCCTAGCAGTGCTATTGCTGGGTCATAGGGTAGGTCTATTTTTAATTTTCTGAGGAACCTCCACACTGCTTTCCAGAGCGACTGCACCAATTTGCATTCCCACCAACAGTGCAAGAGGGTTCCCGTTTCTCCACACCCTCTCCAGCATCTATAGTCTCCTGATTTGTTCATTTTGGCCACTCTGACTGGCGTGAGGTGATACCTGAGTGTGGTTTTGATTTGTATTTCCCTGATAAGGAGCGACGCTGAACATCTTTTCATGTGCCTGTTGGCCATCCGGATGTCTTCTTTAGAGAAGTGTCTATTCATGTTTTCTGCCCATTTCTTCACTGGGTTATTTGCTTTTCGGGTGTGGAGTTTGGTGAGCTCTTTATAGATTTTGGATACTAGCCCTTTGTCCGATAGGTCATTTGCAAATATCTTTTCCCATTCCGTTGGTTGCCTTTTAGTTTTGTTGGTTGTTTCCTTTGCTGTGCAGAAGCTTTTTATCTTCATAAGGTCCCAGTAATTCACTTTTGCTTTTAATTCCCTTGCCTTTGGGGATGTGTCGAGTAAGAGATTGCTACGGCTGAGGTCAGAGAGGTCTTTTCCTGCTTTCTCCTCTAAGGTTTTGATGGTTTCCTGTCTCACATTCAGGTCCTTTATCCATTTTGAGTTTATTTTTGTGCATGGTGTGAGAAAGTGGTCTAGTTTCAACCTTCTGCATGTTGCTGTCCAGTTCTCCCAGCACCATTTGTTAAAGAGACTGTCTTTTTTCCATTGGATGTTCTTTCCTGCTTTGTCAAAGATGAGTTGGCCATACGTTTGTGGGTCTAGTTCTGGGGTTTCTATGCTATTCCATTGGTCTATGTGTCTGTTTTTGTGCCAATACCATGCTGTCTTGATGATGACAGCTTTGTAGTAGAGGCTAAAGTCTGGGATTGTGATGCCTCCTGCTTTGGTCTTCTTCTTCAAAATTACTTTGGCTATTCGGGGCCTTTTGTGGTTCCATATGAATTTTAGGATTGCTTGTTCTAGTTTCGAGAAGAATGCTGGTGCAATTTTGATTGGGATTGCATTGAATGTGTAGATAGCTTTGGGTAGTATTGACATTTTGATAATATTTATTCTTCCAATCCATGAGCAGGGAATGTCTTTCCATTTCTTTAAATCTTCTTCAATTACCTTCATAAGCTTTCTATAGTTTTCAGCATACAGATCCTTTACATCTTTGGTTAGATTTATTCCTAGGTATTTTATGCTTCTTGGTGCAATTGTGAATGGGATCAGTTTCTTTATTTGTCTTTCTGTTGCTTCATTGTTAGTGTATAAGAATGCAACTGATTTCTGTACATTGATTTTGTATCCTGCAACTTTGCTGAATTCATGTATCAGTTCTAGCAGACTTTTGGTGGAGTCTATCGGATTTTCCATGTATAATATCATGTCATCTGCAAAGAGCGAAAGCTTGACTTCATCTTTGCCAATTTTGACGCCTTTGATTTCCTTTTGTTGTCTGATTGCTGTTGCTAGAACTTCCAGCACTATGTTAAACAACAGCGGTGAGAGTGGGCATCCCTGTCGTGTTCCTGATCTCAGGGAAAAAGCTCTCAGTTTTTCCCCGTTGAGGATGATGTTAGCTGTGGGCTTTTCATAAATGGCTTTTATGATCTTTAAGTATGTTCCTTCTATCCCGACTTTCTCAAGAGTTTTTATTAAGAAAGGGTGCTGGATTTTGTCAAAGGCCTTTTCTGCATCGATTGACAGGATCATATGGTTTTTCTCTTTTTTTTTGTTAATGTGATGTATCACGTTGATTGATTTGCGAATGTTGAACCAGCCCTGCATCCCAGGAATGAATCCCACTTGATCATGGTGAATAATTCTTTTTATTTGCCGTTGAATTCAATTTGCTAGTATCTTATTGAGAATTTTTGCATCCATATTCATCAGGGATATTGGCCTGTAGTTCTCTTTTTTTACTGGGTCTCTGTCTGGTTTAGGAATCAAAGTAATACTGGCTTCATAGAATGAGTCTGGAAGTTTTCCTTCCCTTTCTATTTCTTGGAATAGCTTGAGAAGGATAGGTATTATCTCTGCTTTAAACATCTGGTAGAACTCCCCTGGGAAGCCATCTGGTCCTGGACTCTTATTTGTTGGGAGATTTTTGATAACCGATTCAATTTCTTCGCTGGTGATGGGTCTGTTCAAGATTTCTATTTCCTCCTGATTGAGTTTTGGAAGAGTGTGGGTGTTCAGGAATTTGTCCATTTCTTCCAGGTTGTCCAATTTGTTGGCATATAATTTTTCATAGTATTCCCTGATAATTGTTTGTATCTCTGAGGGATTGGTTGTAATAATTCCATTTTCATTCATGATTTTATCTATTTGGGTCATCTCCCTTTTCTTTTTGAGAAGCCTGGCTAGAGGTTTGTCAATTTTGTTTATTTTTTCAAAAAACCAACTCTTGGTTTCGTTGATCTGCTCTACAGTTTTTTTAGGTTCTATATTGTTTATTTCTGCTCTGATCTTTATTATTTCTCTTCTTCTGCTGGGTTTAGGCTGCCTTTGCTGTTCTGCTTCTATTTCCTTTAGGTGTGCTGTTAGATTTTGTATTTAGGATTTTTCTTGTTTCTTGAGATAGGCCTGGATTGCAATGTATTTTCCTCTCAGGACTGCCTTTGCTGCGTCCCAAAGCGTTTGGATTGTTGTATTTTCATTTTCGTTTGTTTCCATATATTTTTTAATTTCTTCTCTAATTGCCTGGTTGACCCACTCATTCGTTAGTAGGGTGTTCTTTAACCTCCATGCTTTTGGAGGTTTTCCAGACTTTTTTCTGTGGTTGATTTCAAGCTTCATAGCATTGTGGTCTGAAAGTATGCATGGTATGATTTCAATTCTTGTAAACTTATGAAGGGCTGTTTTGTGACCCAGTATATGATCTATCTTGGAGAATGTTCCATGTGCACTCGAGAAGAAAGTATATTCTGTTGCTTTGGGATGCAGCATTCTAAATATATCTGTCATGTCCATCTGATCCAATGTCTCATTCAGGGCCCTTGTTTCTTTATTGACCGTGTGTCTAGATGATCTATCCATTTCTGTAAGTGGGGTGTTAAAGTCCCCTGCAATGACCACATTCTTATCAATAAGGTTGCTTGTGTTTATGAGTAATTGTTTTATATATTTGGGCGCTCCGGTATTCGGCGCATAGACATTTATAATTGTTAGCTCTTCCTGATGGATAGACCCTGTCACTATTATATAATGTCCTTCTTCATCTCTTGTTACAGCCTTTAATTTAAAGTGTAGTTTGTCTGATATAAGGATGGCTACTCCAGCTTTCTTTTGGCTTCCGGTAGCATGATAAATAGATCTCCATCCCCTCACTCTCAATCTAAAGGTGTCCTCAGGTCTAAAATGAGTCTCTTGTAGACAGCAAATAGATGGGTCTTGTTTTTTTATCCATTCTGATACCCTATGTCTTTTGGTTGGCGCATTTAATCCATTTACATTCAGTGTTATTATAGAAAGGTATGGGTTTAGAGTCATTGTGATGTCTGTATGTTTTATGCTTGTAGTGATGTCTCTGGTACTTTGTCTCACAGGGTCCCCCTTAGGATCTCTTGTAGGGCTGGTTTAGTGGTGACAAATTCCTTCAGTTTTTGTTTGTTTGGGAAGACCTTTATCTCTCCTTCGATTCTAAATGACAGACTTGGTGGATAAAGGATTCTCGGCTGCATATTTTTTCTGTCTAGCACACTGAAAATCTCGTGCCAATTCTTTCTGGCCTGCCAAGTTTCAAAAGAGAGATCAGTCACGAGTCTTATAGGTCTCCCTTTATATGTGAGGGCACGTTTACCCCTTGCTGCTTTCAGAATTTTCTCTTTATCCTTGTATTTTGCCAGTTTCACTATGATATGTCGTGCAGAAGATCGATTCAAGTTACGTCTGAAGGGAGTTCTCTGTGCCTCTTGGATTTCAATGCCTTTTTCCTTCCCCAGTTCTGGGAAGTTCTCAGCTATTATTTCTTCAAGTACCCCTTCAGCACCTTTCCCTCTCTCTTCCTCCTCTGGGATACCAATTATGCGTATATTATTTCTTTTTAGTGTATCACTTAGTTCTCTAATTTTCCCCTCATACTCCTGGATTTTTTTATCTCTCTTTTTCTCAGCTTCCTCTTTTTCCATAACTTTATCTTCTAGTTCACCTATTCTCTCCTCTGCCTCTTCAATCCGAGCCGTGGTGGTTTCCATTTTGTTATGCATTTCGTTTAAAGCGTTTTTCAGCTCCTCGTGACTGTTCCTTAGTCCCTTGATCTCTGTAGCAAGAGATTCTCTGCTGTCCGCTATACTGTTTTCAAGCCCAGCGATTAATTTTATGACTATTATTCTAAATTCACTTTCTGTTATATTATTTAAATCGTTTTTGATCAGCTCATTAGCTGTTGTTATTTCCTGGAGATTCTTCTGAGGGGAATTCTTCCGCTTGGTCATTTTGGATAGTCCCTGGCGTGGTGAGGACCTGCAGGGCACTTCCCCTGTGCTGTGGTGTATAACTGGAGTTGGTGGGCGGAGCCGCAGTCGGACCTGATGTCTGCCCCCAGCCCACCGCTGTGTCCACAGTCAGACTGGTGCGTGCCTTCTCTTCCCCTCTCCTATGGGCGGGATTCACTGTGGGGTGGGGTGGCCTGTCTGGGCTACTTGCACACTGCCAGGCTTGTGATGCTGGGGATCTGGCGTCTTAGCTGGGGTGGGTAGGCAAGGTGCACAGGGGCAGGAGGGGCAGGCTTAGCTTGCTTCACCTTAGGTGATCCTCTTCAGGAGGGGCCCTGTGGCAGCAGGAGGGAGTCAGATCCGCTGCCGGAGGTTTGGCTCCGCAGAAGCGCAGAGTTGGGTGTTTGCGCGGAGCGAGCAAGTTCCCTGGCAGGAACTGGTTCTCTTTGGGATTTTGGCTGGGGGATGGGCGGGGAAGATGGCGCTGGCGAGCGCCTTTGTTCCCCACCAAACTGAGCTCTGTCGTCCGGGGGCTCAGCAGCTCTCCTTCCCTTTGTCCTCCAGCCTTCCCGCTTTCTGAGTAGAGCTGTTAACTTATGACCTCCCAGACGCTAAGTCGCGCTTGCTGTCGGAACACAGTCCGTCAGGCCCCTCCGCTTTTTGCAAGCCAGACTCGGGGGCTCTGCTTGGCCGGCGAGCCGCCCCTCCGCCCCGGCTCCCTCCCGCCAGTCCGTGGAGCGCGCACCGCCTCGCCGCCCTTCCTACCCTCTTCCGTGGGCCTCTGGTCTGCGCTTGGCTCCAGGGACTCCGTTCTGCTAATCCTCTGGTGGTTTTCTGGGTTATTTAGGCAGGTGTAGGTGGAATCTAAGTGATCAGCAGGACGCGCGGTGAGCCCAGTGTCCTCCTACGCCGCCATCTTCCCTCTCTCCTCAGTGTCTTGATTTTTCTAGACCATCCCATCCTGTTCTTGGAAATTTGTAGATGCTGGTCTATTCTTGTGTTCTATCCTTAAAACTCTGGATTTTTCCTTGGGTGAAGCTTGAACTTCTTTTTTTTTTTTTTTTTTTTTACGTTTTAAAAAAAATATATTTATTTTGAGAGAGAGAGAGTGACCATCTGCAAGTGGAAGAGGGGCAGTGAGAGGGGCAGGGGTAGAGAGAGAATCCCAAGCAGGCTCTGTGCTGTCAGTGGAGAGTCAGACATAGGACTCGATCCCACAAACTGTGAGATCATGACTTGAGTCAAGATCAAGAATTGGACGCTTAACCCACTAAGCCACCCAGGCGGCCCTTGAACTCATTTTTTCTGACTTTCATTAAATTTTTGTAAGCACTAACAATTGAAGATTAATAAAAGGCCTCCATCATAGCCCATATTTTGTTTGCAACCAATTGGAGGACAGACAAAATGTTTTGGAAGATAAGAGTAAAACATCTAAAACAGTTTTATATAGCAATAGTTTGAAGAAGGGAACAAAACCTGGTAAGGCAGATTTACCTTGTCTTATCAAAGGAAGGCAAATCTAATTTCAACACATTATCCAACAATATTAGATATTTGCATGCCAGAGTTATTAAAGAAATCTGATGTTCAGCCACTAGCCTAGATCAAGTTCATGGACAACTGTTTTTCTTTTCTTTCTTTCTCCCCCTCCCCCCCCTTTAATGGCATTACTGGTTCTATATCCAACTTCTATGAACACATCACTGGTCTTGAGGAAGCCTCATGAGAAATGTCTAAATGTCTTTGACAAGAACAGTGTTTTAAAAATTGTGCTAATTTGAGTATAGATTGTAAGAACACTTCAGCTCTGGGAAAAGTTCTCTCTATTCCAGATGCTGGAATAGATTTGCCTGTGACATAATCCCCGTTATTTCTTTTGGGAACAAGTTCATGGCTGAAACTTAGGGAGATCCAGGACTGCAAAGTTCAAGTCAGGGCACCATGACAGTAGAGGTGGCTAGGGTTGGGAGTGAAAGCAGAACTCCAGCACAACATACTACTCTTCATAAGGGCTTCCCCCATATATCTAAATAATGTAATCTAAGAAGTAATAACTCTTTCCTGGAGTTTCCAGGTATCTATTAGGGAGAGGAATGGGAGGATTTAGGTTCTCTTGATTACTTTTGCCTTTTTCATTTGCTATTCTAAAGGACAGAATGGTGTGTCACTGGCTTCTCAGAAGGAGTTGAAATACATTTACAAAGGCTTTGAGGTCTTGACTATGTAGTGACCCAATAGGATTTTTATAACTAATAAAGCTTTTTAGAATTAATACAACCAATGCATTTTTATTCAAATTTACTGTTTTCAGAGGTGTGTCTCATAAAGGAAAGATAAGGAAGCATGTTTTGCTAATTTATATAGAAATACAAGGAAAAATTAATCTCTTGAAACTAACATTAAAGTGCTAGTTAGGGAGAAGTAATTCATTCACATTCATTTATTCATTTATTCATCCGTTTTCTCCTTGAAGTAGCAAAGCTCTCTCAACTCCTTCTGATGTATTGGTAATCATATGATCATATGTGTTGAAGATGCAACTGTAAGTGATGAATAAGTAGCACAAATTGTTAAGTGCTTTAGCAGTTCACCTCACTTTGAGCCGTCTATGAAATAAGGGGTATACAGAGAATGAGGGAATGAATATATGAAAGGTAGTGTCGTTATAGTGAATAGTTATGGTGTCATTATATTTTTACTTGATTTTTTCCTTCTCAGTTCGTTGCTCTAGATGAGCATACATAAAGGAACAGCATAGAGAACTAAATTAAAAAAAATGTGTAAGAAGCTTTAAACTAGTCTGTTTCTGCCATGGAATAGATATATCATGTATAATGGATTTATTATGCTGTAAAGAATCTGGTTGACTTTGCAAGAGGGTGGAAATAGCAGTTGTCACATCTCCACTCCCCTCTCAACTCTTTCCCTTTTTTGAATAAATGGAGCTGTTTGTTTTTGCTCATCTGTTAGAATTTAACAACTAAGAATAAGCTGGAACATCAGCAGTTTTGCCCTGGCAAAGGGCATTCTGTGAGTGACCCTGCTGACAAACTTGTATTGTCCTAACGGTAGCACAGCTTGCGTTTGTCACAGGTGAATGGGCTCAATTAGCAAGAGAGAGACAGTGTTTCAATCATTTAAAAAAAAAAAGCAAACAAAGAAGAAAGCATTTTTTTCCTTAGGAGTTCTGAAAGTGAGGGGACATTGTAAGCATATAATTTTGGGGGGGGGTGGTTTCAAAGAAAGCAACTAAAAGCAAGAAAACACATTATTTGGCATTGGCAAAGTGATTTGAAACAAAATTTCAGGGAAGAATTCTCAAATGACATTAATAGGGAGTCAGGTTTTTCATGGGTATTAATGTGTCTTACACCTCCTAAACTTACATGCTTCCTGTTCTGCTTATTAAAATCCTAGGAGAAATATTGGGCATTTGCTTATATAATGAAGAAGATAACCCCAGTTTTGCCTGAACTTATGCAATGTGGAAGAGATGTTACTTCTTTGAGCTTGTGGGATAATATCTAGTCCAGTGGAAAAAGTAACCTTTTAGGTAGTATTGTGATGGGTTGAAAGTCTCACCCTACTGCTAACTGGTTAGGTGAGTTATGTGGGCTTTGACTGTAGTGAGGAATATACATTCCCAAAGTGTTGTGAACGAAATTAAATAGAACTGTGGAAACAGCATGATAGACTCTTCAATATTAGAAAAGGGATAAATCGGCATTTACAGTGAAAATCTGACTATATAGTTTCTCAAGAGGAGTTGAGTATTAAATTTAGTATTATATTATGAAGAGCAAGAAAAGGTCAGTGTTCTAGAGACTAGTAGAGAGATAGATGAAATGAAGAAAAACCTGAAACAAAACCAAAATGGAGTCTATGGTACCTCCTTCCGAGAAGCACTCAGATCTCCTTGTTTCTCTGCTGCCTCTAATTCATTTGTCCATTTATTAACTGAGTTAAATAACAAGGCTTCATTTAACTCCTCTTAAATGTCAGGAAACAGAATAGGTGTTAGTGGTACAATCATGAGTAAGATACAGATCTATCCAAAGAAATGTCTGTCTACTAGCAAATATAGATATTTAAACAAAGAATGCAGGTAATGTTAAGATAGGTTGGATTCCACAGGTAAGTAAAAGTACATCAGGAGCAGAAGGAACAGGGTAGATAACTTTGCCTACATCTAAATGATGAATTCTATTGAACAACACCTGTTACTGCCTTCAGAGGAGGAGTTCTGAGTTGGGGACAGCAAAGAGCTTTAGGTGCTGCCCACAGGAGCCACAGTCCCCGATGTCAGCCCGCTGCATGGTTTTCAGGTGTCAGGTAAGGAAGACACAATTCACACAAACACTAGATGCAACAACACTTTACTGATAAAGAGAAGAGACAGAGCAAGATCAGCTTCAACTATGAGTGTCTGTCCCCATTGCCAGTGGGTCTAACTCACAGCTGATGCAAAGAGATGGTCTGCATATGTCTCTCTATACTGCAGGTGAAGGACTCCATTCTCTCCCCACAGATATGGCAGTGGGTACCACATGATATTGTATGACACCCAGGCTTAAGCAGAGCAAAGACATACACACCAAGTCTGGAATAGGGGAAGATATTTCCAAGCAAACAGACATATCCAACAGAGGCTGTGATGGCTCCTTATTTCTTTGCAAAAAAATGTTCTAGGCTCATGGCCACTCTTATGCACCTGTGCAAGGGGCAACAAGCTATATGCAACTGTGTTTCCCAGCAAGTAGACTTGAGTTGTGGACAAAATGGAGAAGAGATGTTAGTAAAAGGACCAACACACGCAAAGTTGTAGAAGAGTGAAATAGTGGAACATGTTTATTTGGGGATCTTTACATGGTGTTGTTTGTTTATTTCCCACATATAAAGTGTGCAGTTGTCTTAAAGATTACATCAAGAAAATAATGTCAGGGCGGAAGGACAAGAGAAATGTAAAGAATTTGGTCTTACACAGTTACTAACATTCAGCTGAATTTTTGGTTATCTGGTAGTCAAAACAAACAGGGCAGTATAATAAGTTTTGTGCCATCCACTGTCCTCCCAAGAGACAATTGCAGTTTCTTCAGATGAGAAAATCCTTTGCTTAAGGAGAAGGGGATGTCTCTGTTTTGTTTATTTATTGATCTAATTATCAATTGATTGGTTATTGATTTACTGCTTCTCTCAGTCTGATTGGTGGGAATGTGAATTATCTGGTCCCACTTCCTCTGACCAACCTAATCATATAATTTCTTCTAGGAGTTTGCTTTTTCAAACATGTAAGATATGAAATGGCTCATTAATACTGAAAAATTATGTGTCAGAATCAGAAAATGACTCTTCAAATGTCCATGCTATTCAGATCCCCAGACTCATCTTTCATGAAATTTAACTGCTCAACTCTTCTTCAATTTTGTGAATTCTCCACTGTGTGCTTCTAATAAGTACAGCACCCTCCAACTTCCTTAACTAGAATTAGTTTCACGTATTTTTAACAAAGTAACATGAACCTTCTGATTCTGTAACAAACGACTTTATTACGCATGACACAGAAACATCATGAGTATCCTATTTGTGTCAATTTACCTTGCTCCTCAAGTCCCAAAGAAGCAACATGATGATACCTAGTTAGATGCTACAGTCACAATAGGGGTATGTCACAGCTGAGTTACCCTGAGTATAGGAAACCTGAAACTTTTATGATAGGCAGAAAACAAACTTGCCTGTGCTCTGGAGAGAGACATTATCTTCTAAAGCTGTTCACTACAGTCGTACCTGAGAAATATTGTAGATTAAGATCCAGACCACCATAATAAAGCAAGTATCACACTAAAGCCATCAAATGATTTTTTTTGTTTCTCGGTGCATATAAAAATTATGTTTATAGTACCTTGTAGTCTATTAAGTGTGTAAAGGCATTATATCGAAAACCCCCCTAAGTACATGCCCTAAATGAAAAATACTTTATTCATTAAAAAAATGCTAACACCATCTGAGCTTTTAGTGAGTTGTCATCTTTTGCTAGTGGAGGGTCTTGCCTTGATGTCGATGGCTGCTGGCTAATCAGGGTGGTGGTTGCTGCTGGTTGAGGTGGCTGTGGCAGTTTCTTAAGATAACAGTGAAGCTTGCCACACTGACTGAGGCTTCCTTTCACGAATGATTTCTCTGTAGCCTGTGATGCTGTTTGATAGCATTTTATCCTCAGTAGAACTTATTTCAAAATTGGAGTCAATCCTCTCAAACGCTGTCACTGCTTTATCAACTAAGTTTATATAACATTCTAAATCCTTTGCTGTCATTTCGACAGTCTTCACAACATCTTCACCAGGAGTAGATTCCACCTCAGGAAAACACTTTCTTTGTTCAACCATAAGAAGCAACTCCTTGTCCATTAAAATTGTATCATGAAATTGCAGCCATTCAGTCACATCTTCAGGCTCCACTTCTAATTTTAATTCTCTTGCTGTTTCTAACATATCTGCCATGACTTCCTGCACTGAAGCATTGAACCCCTCCAGGTCATCTATGAGGGTTGAAATCAACTTTTTAAAAATTCCTGTTAATATTGATATTGTCACTTCTTCCAGTGAATCACAAATGTTCTTAAAGGCATCTGGAATGGTGAATCCTTTCCAGCAGGTTTTCAATGTACTTTGTCCAGATCCATCAGAGGAATCACTGTCCATGGCAGCTGTAGTCTTAAAGAATGTATTTCTTAAATAATAACACTTGGAAGCCACAATTACTCCTTGATCCATGGGCTGCAGAATGGATGTTGTGTTAGGAGGCATGAAAACAACATTAATTCTTGTTGTCCATCTCCATCAAAGCTCTTGGGTGACCAGGTGCATTGCCAGCAAACAGTAATGTTTTGAAAGGAATCTTTTCTTCTGACAAAAGGTCTTACAGCTGTTTTTTTTTTTTAAATATGAAATTTATTGTCAAATTGGTTTCCATACAACAGCCAGTGCTCATCCCAACAGGTGTCCTCCTCAATGCCCTTCATCCACCCTCCCCTCCCTCCATCTCCCCATCAACCATCAGTTTATTCTCAGTTTTTAAGAGTCTCTTATGGTTTGGTTCTCTCCCTCTCTAACTTTTTTTTTCCTTCCCCTCCCCCACGGTCTTCTGTTAAGTTTTAAAATATTCAGTATACCATGTTGTAAACAGATGTGATGTTATCCAGGATTTGTTGTTCCATTTATAGAGCACAGGCAGAGTAGACTTAATATAATTCTTAAGATCCCTAGGATTTTTGGAGGGATAAGTGAGCATGGGCTTCAACTTTCAGTTACCAGCTGCATTACCCCTTAACCAGAGAGTCAGTCTGTCCTTTGAAGCTTTGACTTCTTCTCCCTAGGTATTAAAGTCCTAGATGGCATCTTTTTCCAATAGAAGGTTATTTTGTCTACATTGAAAATCTGTTGTTTAGTGTAGCCAACTTCATGAATTATCTTCACTACGTCTCATCTTCTGCATAACTTGCAGCTTCTGCATCAGCATTGTTGCTTTACCTTGCATTTTTATGTTATGGAGATGACTTCTTAAACCTCTTGAACCAACCGTTGCTAGCTTCAGGCTTTTCTTTTGCAGCTTCCTCACCTCTCTCAGGCTATGTAAATTTAAAGAGAGTTAGGGCTTTGCTCTGGATTATGCTCTGACTTAAGGGAATATTATAACTGGTTTGATCTTCTCAGGCCACTAAAACTTCCTCTGTATCGTTAACAAGGCTGTTTTGCTCTCTTAACATTTGTGTGTGTGCTGGATTAGCACTTGTAATTCCCTTCAAGACTTTTTCCTTTGCTTTCACAACTTGGGTAACTATTTCGCACAAGTGGCCTAGCTTTCAGTCTGTCTTGGCTTCCAACTTGCCTTCCTCACCAAACGTAATCATTACTACCTTCTGACTTAAAGTTAGAGAAGTCCTACTATTCTTTTCACATGAACACTCAGAAGACCTTGTAGGATTATATATTGACCTAATTTCAATATTATTTTGTCTCAGGGAATAGGGAGTCCCGAGGAAAGGGAGAGAGGTAGGGAACAGCTGGTCAGTGGAGTAGGTAGGACACACACGCAACATTTATGAAGTTTGCTCTCTTATGTGGGTGCAGTTCGTGGCTTCCCTAAACAATTACAGTAACATTAAAGGTCACTGATAACATCACCACAGCAAATATAATGATAATGAAAAAAAACTTAAAGTATTGTGAGAATTCTAAAATAAGACAGAGAGACAAGAAATGAGCAAATGCTATTGGAAAAATGGTGCTGATAGACTTACTTGACTCAGGGTTGCCAAAAACTTTCAATTTGTAAAACTGGACTGTCTGCTAAGCACAATATGGTGAAGTGCAGTAGGTATGCCTGTATCCAAACATCTTTGAAAAAAAAAATATCCATATGAAAAATCATTTGGGTCCTCTGCTCACATGGTGTGCAGAATGCAGAACATGAAAGACCCATGAAGGGTCTTTCATGAAGAATTATCTCTCGACACAGTGAGGACTTCAAGATTGAGATGTTTAGTAGCCACTTTTACATAAATTCACACCATTATTATTATTATTTTTAAAAGTTGATTTATTTATTTTGAGAGAGAGAAATAGAGACAGAGAAGGAGAGAGAGAGAAAGAGAGAGAGATTGCAAAAGCAGGGGAGGGGCAGTGAGAGGGAGAAATAGAATCCCAAGCAGGCTCCACATTATCAACAGGGAGCCTGATGCAGGGTTCGATCTCACAAACCGTGAGATCATAACCTGAGCCAAAATCAGGAGTTGGATGCTTAACCAACTGAACCACCCAGGCACATCCAAACACCATTTTAAATATTGCTTGCATTTTCCCAACATTATGCTTTCCTGAGTGACTTATATTTCCTTCAGATTCAGTGATGCACTTAGTGACAGTTTGGCTCCAAGTGTCAACTTTCCATTCTCTGTTCTGTTTTACTATTGTTATTGTTGTTGTTATTATTAAAAATTTTTTGAATGTTTATTTTAGTTTTTAGAGAGAGAGAGAATGAGAGCATTAGCCTGAGTTGGAGAGAGGCAGAGAGAGGAGACACAGAATCCAAAGCAGGCTCCAGGCTCTGCGCTGTCAGCACAGAGCCTGACGTGGAGCTCAAACTCACAAACTGCAAGATCATACCTGAGATGAAGTCAGATACTCAACCGACTTAGCTACCCAGGTGCACCTGTTATTTTTATCATTAGTATTGTTACTGTTTGTTCAGCCACACTGTGAACTACTGCAAAAATATTGGATAGAAGGCAGTAAATGAAAGATTGGTCAACAGAATATATTAAATAAGAATAGTTAGGGGCACCTTGGTGTCTCAGTCGGTTAACTGGCTCAGGTCATGGTCTCACGGTTTGTGAGTTCCAGCCCTGTGTCCAGCTCTGCACTGACTGTGTGCAACCTGCTTGGGATTCTCTCTCTCACCCCTCTCTCTCTGCTCCTCCCCTGCTCATGCTCATGTGCATGCTCTCTTTCTCAAAAATAGGATAAAACATTAAAAAATATTTAAAAATAATAGTTTAAATATCCATAGTTATGAAATATGCTAAAAATGTTTTCTTTCAACATGAATCAATTTAAGTTATAATATATAACTATTAATTCATTATTGAGAAGTTACTTTGTCTAAGACTGTGGTGTTGATATATATTGATCTTTAAGAAACAGAACCTACCCTTAAGAAATTCACATCTAGAGAACAGGAAGATGGCGGCGTAGGAGGACGCTGGGCTCACCGCGCGTCCTGCTGATCACTTAGATTCCACCTACACCTGCCTAAATAACCCAGAAAAACGCCAGAGGATTAGCAGAACGGAGTCACTGGAGCCAAGCACAGACAAGAGGCCCACGGAAGAGGGTAGGAAGGGCGGCGAGGCGTTGCGCGCTCCACGGACTGGCGGGAGGGAGCCGGGGGGGAGGGGCGGCTCGCCAGCCAAGCAGAGCCCCCGAGTCTGGCTTGCAAAAAGCGGAGGGGCCTGACGGACTGTGTTCCGACAGCAAGCGCGACTTAGCGTCTGGGAGGTCATAAGCTAACAGCTCTGCTCAGAAAGCGGGAAGGCTGGAGGACAAAGGGAAGGAGAGCTGCTGAGCCCCCGGACGACAGAGCTCAGTTTGGTGGGGAACAAAGGCGCTCGCCAGCGCCATCTTCCCCGCCCATCCCCCAGCCAAAATCCCAAAGAGAACCAGTTCCTGCCAGGGAACTTGCTCGCTCCGCGCAAACACCCAACTCTGCGCTTCTGCGGAGCCAAACCTCCGGCAGCGGATCTGACTCCCTCCTGCTGCCACAGGGCCCCTCCTGAAGTGGATCACCTAAGGAGAAGCAAGCTAAGCCTGCCCCTCCTGCCCCTGTGCACCTTGCCTACCCACCCCAGCTAAGACGCCAGATCCCCAGCATCACAAGCCTGGCAGTGTGCAAGTAGCCCAGACGGGCCACCCCACCCCACAGTGAATCCCGCCCCTAGGAGAGGGGAAGAGAAGGCACGCACCAGTCTGACTGTGGCCCCAGCGGTGGGCTGGGGGCAGACATCAGATCTGACTGCGGCTCCCCCCACCAACTCCAGTTATACACCACAGCACAGGGGAAGTGCCCTGCAGGTCCTCACCACGCCAGGGACTATCCAAAATGACCAAGCGGAAGAATTCCCCTCAGAAGAATCTCCAGGAAATAACAACAGCTAATGAGCTGATCAAAAAGGATTTAAATAATATAACAGAAAGTGAATTTAGAATAATAGTCATAAAATTAATCGCTGGGCTTGAAAACAGTATAGCGGACAGCAGAGAATCTCTTGCTACAGAGATCAAGGGACTAAGGAACAGTCACGAGGAGCTGAAAAACGCTTTAAACGAAATGCATAACAAAATGGAAACCACCACGGCTCGGATTGAAGAGGCAGAGGAGAGAATAGGTGAACTAGAAGATAAAGTTATGGAAAAAGAGGAAGCTGAGAAAAAGAGGGATAAAAAAATCCAGGAGTATGAGGGGAAAATTAGAGAACTAAGTGATACACTAAAAAGAAATAATCTACGCATCATTGGTATCCCAGAGGAGGAAGAGAGAGGGAAAGGTGCTGAAGGGGTACTTGAAGAAATAATAGCTGAGAACTTCCCTGAACTGGGGAAGGAAAAAGGCATTGAAATCCAAGAGGCACAGAGAACTCCCTTCAGACGTAACTTGAATTGATCTTCTGCACGACATATCATAGTGAAACTGGCAAAATACAAGGATAAAGAGAAAATTCTGAAAGCAGCAAGGGGTAAACGTGCCCTCACATATAAAGGGAGACCTATAAGACTCGTGACTGATCTCTCTTTTGAAACGTGGCAGGCCAGAAAGAATTGGCACGAGATTTTCAGTGTGCTAGACAGAAAAAATATGCAGCCGAGAATCCTTTATCCACCAAGTCTGTCATTTAGAATAGAAGGAGAGATAAAGGTCTTCCCAAACAAACAAAAACTGAAGGAATTTGTCACCACTAAACCAGCCCTACAAGAGATCCTAAGGGGGACCCTGTGAGACAAAGTACCAGAGACATCACTACAAGCATAAAACATACAGACATCACAATGACTCTAAACCCATATCTTTCTATAATAACACTGAATGTAAATGGACTAAATGCGCCAACCAAAAGACATAGGGTATCAGAATGGATAAAAAAACAAGACCCATCTATTTGCTGTCTACAAGAGACTCATTTTAGACCTGAGGACACCTTTAGATTGAGAGTGAGGGGATGGAGAACTATTTATCATGCTACTGGAAGCCAAAAGAAAGCTGGAGTAGCCATCCTTATATCAGACAAACTAGACTTTAAATTAAAGGCTGTAACAAGAGATGAAGAAGGACATTATATAATAGTGACAGGATCTATCCATCAGGAAGAGCTAACAATTATAAATGTCTATGCGCTGAATACCGGAGCGCCCAAATATATAAAACAATTACTCATAAACATAAGCAACCTTATTGATAAGAATGTGGTCATTGCAGGGGACTTTAACACCCCACTTACAGAGATGGATAGATCATCTAGACACATGGTCAATAAAGAAACAAGGGCCCTGAATGAGACATTGGATCAGATGGACTTGACAGATATATTTAGAACTCTGCATCCCAAAGCAACAGAATATACTTTCTTCTCGAGTGCACATGGAACATTCTCCAAGATAGATCATATACTGGGTCACAAAACAGCCCTTCATAAGTTTACAAGAATTGAAATCATACCATGCATACTTTCAGACCACAATGCTATGAAGCTTGAAATCAACCACAGAAAAACGTCTGGAAAACCTCCAAAAGCATGGAGGTTAAAGAACACCCTACTAACGAATGAGTGGGTCAACCAGGCAATTAGAGAAGAAATTTAAAAATATATGGAAACAAACGAAAATGAAAATACAACAATCCAAACGCTTTGGGACGCAGAGAAGGCAGTCCTGAGAGGAAAATACATTGCAATCCAGGCCTATCTCAAGAAACAAGAAAAATCCCAAATACAAAATCTAACAGCACACCTAAAGGAACTAGAAGCAGAACAGCAAAGGCAGCCTAAACCCAGCAGAAGAAGAGAAATAATAAAGATCAGAGCAGAAATAAACAATATAGAATCTAAAAAAACTGTAGAGCAGATCAACGAAACCAAGAGTTGGTTTTTTGAAAAAATACACAAAATTGACAAACCTCTAGCCAGGCTTCTCAAAAAGAAAAGGGAGATGACCCAAATAGATAAAATCATGAATGAAAATGGAATTATTACAACCAATCCCTCAGAGATACAAACAATTATCAGGGAATACTATGAAAAATTATATGCCAACAAATTGGACAACCTGGAAGAAATGGACAAATTCCTGAACACCCACACTCTTCCAAAACTCAATCAGGAGGAAATAGAAAACTTGAACAGACCCATCACCAGCGAAGAAATTGAATCGGTTATCAAAAATCTCCCAACAAATAAGAGTCCAGGACCAGATGGCTTCCCAGGGGAGTTCTACCAGACGTTTAAAGCAGAGATAATACCTATCCTTCTCAAGCTATTCCAAGAAATAGAAAGGGAAGGAAAACTTCCAGACTCATTCTCTGAAGCCAGTATTACTTTGATTCCTAAACCAGACAGAGACCCAGTAAAAAAAGAGAACTACAGGCCGATATCCCTGATGAATATGGATGCAAAAATTCTCAATAAGATACTAGCAAATCGAATTCAATGGCATATAAAAGGAATTATTCACCATGATCAAGTGGGATTCATTTCTGGGATGCAGGGCTGGTTCAACATTCGCAAATCAATCAACGTGATACATCACATTAACAAAAAAAAAGAGAAGAACCATATGATCCTGTCAATCGATGCAGAAAAGGCCTTTGACAAAATCCAGCACCCTTTCTTAATAAAAACCCTTGAGAAAGTCGGGATAGAAGGAACATACTTAAAGATCATAAAAGCCATTTATGAAAAGCCCACAGCTAACATCATCCTCAACGGGGAAAAACTGAGAGCTTTTTCCCTGAGATCAGGAACACGACAGGGATGCCCACTCTCACCGCTGTTGTTTAACATAGTGCTGGAAGTTCTAGCATCAGCAATCAGACAACAAAAGGAAATCAAAGGCGTCAAAATTGGCAAAGATGAAGTCAAGCTTTCGCTCTTTGCAGATGACATGATATTATACATGGAAAATCCGATAGACTCCACCAAAAGTCTACTAGAACTGATACATGAATTCAGCAAAGTTGCAGGATACAAAATCAATGTACAGAAATCAGTTGTATTCTTATACACTAACAATGAAGCAACAGAAAGACAAGTAAAGAAACTGATCCCATTCACAATTGCACCAAGAAGCATAAAATACCTAGGAATAAATCTAACCAAAGATGTAAAGGATCTGTATGCTGAAAACTATAGAAAGCTTATGAAGGTAATTGAAGAAGATTTAAAGAAATGGAAAGACATTCCCTGCTCATGGATTGGAAGAATAAATATTGTCAAAATGTCAATACTACCCAAAGCTATCTACACATTCAATGCAATCCCAATCAAAATGGCACCAGCATTCTTCTCGAAACTAGAACAAGCAATCCTAAAATTCATATGGAACCACAAAAGGCCCCGAATAGCCAAAGTAATTTTGAAGAAGAAGACCAAAGCAGGAAGCATCACAATCCCAGACTTTAGCCTCTACTACAAAGCTGTCATCATCAAGACAGCATGGTATTGGCAGAAAAACAGACACATAGACCAATGGAATAGAATAGAAACCCCAGAACTAGACCCACAAACGTATGGCCAACTCATCTTTGACAAAGCAGGAAAGAACATCCAATGGAAAAAAGACAGTCTCTTTAACAAATGGTGCTGGGAGAACTGGACAGCAACATGCAGAAGGTTGAAACTAGACCACTTTCTCACACCATGCACAAAAATAAACTCAAAATGGATAAAGGACCTGAATGTGAGACAGGAAACCATCAAAACCTTAGAGGAGAAAGCAGGAAAAGACCTCTCTGACCTCAGCCGTAGCAATCTCTTACTCGACACATCCCCAAAGGCAAGGGAATTAAAAGCAAAAGTGAATTACTGGGACCTTATGAAGATAAAAAGCTTCTGCACGGCAAAGGAAACAACTAACAAAACTAAAAGGCAACCAACGGAATGGGAAAAGATATTTGCAAATGACATATCGGACAAAGGGCTAGTATCCAAAATCTATAAAGAGCTCACCAAACTCCACACCCGAAAAGCAAATAACCCAGTGAAGAAATGGGCAGAAAACATGAATAGACACTTCTCTAAAGATGACATCCGGATGGCCAACAGGCACATGAAAAGATGTTCAGCGTCGCTCCTTATCAGGGAAATACAAATCAAAACCACACTCAGGTATCACCTCACACCAGTCAGAGTGGCCAAAATGAACAAATCAGGAGACTATAGATGCTGGAGAGGATGTGGAGAAACGGGAACCCTCTTGCACTGTTGGTGGGAATGCAAATTGGTGCAGCCGCTCTGGAAAGCAGTGTGGAGGTTCCTCAGAAAATTAAAAATAGACCTACCCTATGACCCAGCAATAGCACTGTTAGGAATTTATCCAAGGGACACAGGAGTACTGATGCATAGGGGCACTTGTACCCCAATGTTCATAGCAGCACTCTCAACAATAGCCAAATTATGGAAAGAGCCTAAATGTCCATCAACTGATGAATGGATAAAGAAATTGTGGTTTATATACACTATGGAATACTACGTGGCAATGAGAAAAAATGAAATATGGCCTTTTGTAGCAACGTGGATGGAACTGGAGAGTGTGATGCTAAGTGAAATAAGCCATATAGAGAAAGACAGATACCATATGGTTTCACTCTTATGTGGATCCTGAGAAACTTAACAGGAACCCATGGGCGAGGGGAAGGAAAAAAAAGAGGTTAGAGTGGGAGAGAGCCAAAGCATAAGAGACTGTTGAGAACTGAGAGCAAACTGAGGGTTGATGGGGGGTGGGAGGGAGGAGAGGGTGGGTGATGGGTATTGAGGAGGGCACCTTTTGGGATGAGCACTGGGTGTTGTATGGAAACCAATTTGACAATAAATTTCATATATTGAAAAAATAAAATAAAATAAAATTGTTAAAAAAAAAAAGAAATTCACATCTAGATGGGAAGATAATATACATACACAAAAATTAAAATGCAGTAAGGTGCTGAGTGCATTTAGAGACAATACAGATAAAGTGTATTTTGAAGAGTGTAGAGGAGACTTTTTTCTGATGAGGTGGATATCAGAAAGGAACACTTAAAAATGTGTGGAAGTTTTTTTACACCTAGCAACTGAATGTGGATGGAAGGAGTGGGAAGGAGTGTCCAGTCTATAGGGAAGATGTGAATATTGACAAAGAGACAGGGAAACATAGTGTGTGTGGTGAAGAGACAGTGGTTATGGTTTGGCTCTAGAAGAATGAAGTGAAGGCTATAAAGGTACTGGAGGACTTTGAATGCTATTTGTAGAACTTAGGGTAGAAAAGGTGGGATCAATGGGAGAGCCATGGCTGTTGAATATGAAGGGGGAAAATATGAAAATGTAAAAACTCAATGAGAACTTTACAAAATTTGAGGTAAAAAATGAAGCAGAATAGGTCTCTATACCTCGTATTAACCCCACTCCCCTCTCCCAGTGGGATCCCCAAACCTGAGAAAACAGAGTGGTAACTCTGCCTCAGACCTGTCCATTTGTTCTATTCTCTTGATTACACCTGTCCTTCTTCCTTAGGTTGGTCCATGTGAAAGGGACCTCTGGCCATCTTTTGTACCAGTTAGGGCACAGGCCTCTTTTACCCTCTTTCCTATTCCTGGGAGCAAAGTTAGTACCTGTTTCGATAGGGGGTGGCCAGCTCCAGCCTCAGCCAATGCTTGGGGCCCAAGTAAATGTCTTGTCTTTGTTTTATTCCTTCTTTCTTTAGTATTCTTTCCCCACTTGGATAAATTATTTATTGGAATAATTTAAGTTGTTCAGTGATCTCCTGGGATATGGGGAGAAGAAAGGACAGGGATCAAAACTGGTGAGGGAGGGCAGATTTTTCAAGGTAGAGTCAGTTGTCTGGATCCTCTTGAATGTGGATCCATGAACATCTGCTGCCTGGAGGAGGCCCTGTGTTTGCCCTTGGCCTGAACTTCACCTTTTTCAGCCTTGTTGAAGGCAGAGACAGGAGAAGATGAGTTTTTTCATAGCACTCTTTTTTTTTTTTTTTTTTATGAAGAGAGAAAACTTGTCATCTGGGTTTGCTGAGATTTCACCTTATATCCACTACACTGTTTAAAAAAAATGTTTGTTTATTTTTAAGAGAGAGAGAGACACAGAGACAGAGACAGAGTGCAAGCATGGGAGGGACAGAGAGAAAGGCAGACACAGAATCCAAAGCAGGCTTCTGGCTCTGAGCTGTCAGCACAGAGCCCAATGCGGGGCTCGAACTCACGAACTGTGAGATTATGACCTGAGCCAAAGTTGGACACTTTACTTATGGGGCCACCCAGGCACTCCCAGTACACTATTTTTATCTTGTGCTAGGATAATGCATTAAAAGAGAAAAAAGATGTGAAATACTTGAATAAACTTATAGTATAACAGTAATATTGTCTGTATCTGCTCTTTAGCCTGATGTAATTCATTCATAGAATATTCTAATGTCATTTTACTCCTTTGTAATTTTTGAAAATTATGTTTTTCCTTTTTATTTAAAAAAAGTATACAAAATGAAAACTTTAAAGAATAAAGTAGGATAAAATCACATGCTTTAGAAAAGACATTGCAGAATAATGTAATTGACTATGTTTAAGATAAATGCATTTAAGTATATTTAAGATAATGAAATTGACTTATTATTCTACAATAATACATATCAATAAATTTTCAATATATGTAAAATCATTTTGCAATAATACATATTCAATATATAGATATATTCTGTAATAATAAGTATTCAACAAAATATAAACATATATTAAAACTAAACTTACAGTTTTATCACCAGAAGTTTCAGAGAATGATCTTAAATATGGTGCCTAATAAAACATTTCAGCAGGCTGGGAAAATCAAATGTTTGAAGTGTTTATGTATGTGTTTAAGTGTGTGTGTGTGTGTGTGTGTGTGTGTGTGTGTGTGTGTATGCGTGTGGTTTTCTAAATGGAATAATTATAAAATACAAAGTACATTAGTAATACATGCAGAGTATTCAAGGTCTTCATTGATAAACATATCAGCCCATGGATTATGATTTTCCAAAATGAATATTGAGGAACAAACTTAGCATATATTGAATAGGAGATTCAATACAGTTTTATTAAAACTTACTATGTGCAAGAATCTGTGGTCATTTTCCCTTATATTCATCAATCAGTTCTTTTTCATTTATACACCAATAAGATCTATTCCAGGCACTGAGATGCAAATATAAAGACATAAAGAGAGAATGAGCCTCCTTATGACAAAGGTAATATTCTTGTGCAAGGTGCAATTAATAAATAAGTTTACAAGCACTTAATACCATTTTAAAAAAGTGCAAGTTTTTTGTTTTTTTTTTTTTTTTTTTATAGATAGAATATAAGAAAGGAGTTACTTTTGTAGGCAGCATGTCAGGGACAGTCTTTCTGAGGAAGTAATATATGAGTAGAGGTCTGAATGAAGTGAGAGAGAAAGCCAAATGAAGTACTCGAAGTAAAGAGTTCAAGTCAGGGACTGGAGTGGGGCAAAGAGTGATGAGAAGTGAATTCATAGAGGGAAGCAGTAATCAGATCCCAGAGGATCTTGTAAATGAAGGAATGGATTTTGGAATTTATCCTGATTATGATGGAAAGCCATTAGAGAATTTTGAGCAGGAGAATGGTATATAGTTGATGCTTGAATAATGCCGTGGTTGGGGCACCTACCCCCTGTACAGTCGAAAACCTATGTATAAGTTTTGACACTCCCAAAACTTAACTACAAATAGGTTGTTGTTGACTGATAGAATTACTGATAGCATAAGCAGTCAATTAATACATATTTTGTATGTTGTATGTATTTTGTTTTTATTTTTTGTTTTTTAATTTTTATTAGAGAGTGTGAGCATGGATGAGGGGCAGAGGGAGAGAAAGAGAGAATCTTAAGCAGGCTCTATGCCCAATGTGGAGCCTGATGCAGGGCTCAATCCCATGACCTTGGCATCATGACCTGAGCTGAAATCAAGATTCAGATGTTCAACTGACTGAGCCACCTAAGGTTGGAGTTCTGAAGGTCACAGTGCTTGTCTCTAGGAGAGGTTGGAGGACTTTGGGGCTCCTCTTGGAAAGAAGGCAGGGCTTAGAGCCCGCAGACATACTGTGTGGAAACAGTGATCTGAAGAGTGCCTGGAGGACACAGTGAGGAGGTTAGTTGCTCATCTTGGAGCATGTCCCAAAGAGGCAGCATTCACTACATGAACAAAGGAACTGGCAGGTGTCATTTCCTTCCCCTGCCCCTCAACATAAACACAGAGCCACCTGTGGGAACCAGCGTAGTGCCAATACTTGGTACCTAATTTGCTTATACCAAGCCCAGGTGGAACTGCTGCTCCTAGTCACACTTGCCTCAGGCAACATGGCAGTTTCCCTCCCCAAGAAGACCGGCCTAACCCCCTTCCATCATTGCATATCTCAACCCAGGAATTTTGTGAGGCCTCAGTTCCAGTGATGATGGTGACAGGTCTCATTTCACAAGTAGACCAGAGAGCACACCTAGTTAAAATGAGTCACATTCAGGCCAGGGACCAAGCACCGCCCAAAAGAGAGAAACTAAGAAACAGACTCTTACCTATAGAAAACAAAGTGATGGTTGCCGGAGGGGGGGGGGGGGGGCGGCGCTAAAAAGGAGAACCTCTGGAGATGACTAACCTGAAGGATAAAGTATCTAGGACACAACAGCAGAGCACACACAGCACACATTGGAGACATTCCTGGAAGTGCTAGGCCCTGGGGAACAGGGGACACTACATGGAAGGGCACTACAGGACGTTTTCTTCCTAAAACCATTACTCTGAAGAACGGGAGATGCTGCTCACTTTCCAAACACACAGAAGCAGACACAGAGACTTAGACAAAATTGGAAAACAGAGGAATTTGTCCAAATGAAAGAACAAGACAAGGCCAGTGTTGGAGACCTAAAAGAAACAGATATAAGTAACATGCCTGATGGAAAATTTAAAGCAGTGATCATAAGGATGCCCACTGGGTTTGAGAAAAGAGTGGAAGACATGAATGAGATCCTTAACACAGAGATAAAGAATAAAATAGTGATAAAGTGCTCAATAAATGAAATGAGAAATACACTTGATGGAAGGAACAGCAGACTGGAAGAAGCAGAGGAACAAGTTAATGACTCAGAAGACAGAATATGGAAAGTAATCAAGCTGAACAAAGGAGAGAGAAAATTATGCAAAATGAGAACAGACTTAGGGAACTGAGAGACTCCCTTGAACAATACATTCATATTATAGGAGTCCCACGAGAAGAAAAAGAGAGAAAAGGGGGCAGAGAATTTATCTGAAGAAATAATGGCTGAAAACTTGCCCAATCTGGGGAAGGAAACAGATATCCAGATCCAGGAGGCACAGAGAATGCCCAACAAAATCAACAAAAGCAGATCCACACCAAAGTAATCTTGAAAAACAAAGCTGGAGGCACAAGAAACACAAGAAACAAGTGTTGGCAAGGAGGTGGAGAAAAAGTAACCCTTGTGCACTGTTGGGAGTACTAACTGGTGCATCCACTGTGAAAAATTGCATGGAGTTTTCTCAAAAAGTTAAAAATAGAACTATCCTAAGATTCTGCAATTGTACTACTGGGTATTTACCCAAAGAATACAAAAACACTAATTCAAAGGGATATATGCACCCCTATGTTTATAGCAGCATTATGTACTATAGCCAAAGTGTGAAAGCAACCCAAGTGTCCATTGACAGATGAACAGATAAAGAAGATGTGGTATATATACCAAGGAATATTACTCAGCCAGAAAAAAAGGAAGAAATCTTGCCATTTCCAATAATATGGACAGAGCTAGAGAATATAATGGCAAAAGAAATACGTTACTCAGAGAAAGACAAATACCATGATTTCACTCATATGTGGAGTTTAAGAAACAAAACAAATTAGCAAAGGGGGAAAAAAGAGAGAAACTAAGAAACAGACTCTTACCTATAGAAAACAAAGTGATGGTTGCCGGAGGGGGGGGGGGCGGCGCTAAATAGGTGATGAGGATAAAGGAGAGCATTTGTGATGAGTACCGGTGATTAAAATAAACACTTAAAAAAAAAGAATGTGTTGAGGAGAGTAGTGGGGAAAAAGCCTAATTAGAGTGTATTTATGAGAGAATAGAAATACAGGAATTAAAGGCAGAAAATTCAAAGTAAGAAAGGAATACCCAACACTCTTTCAAGGACATTCCCTACAAATATTTTTTTTTTTTTTTTATATATGAAATTTATTGTCAAATTGGTTTCCATACAACACCCAGTGCTCATCCCAAAAGGTGCCCTCCTCAGTACCCATCACCCACCCTCTCCTCCCTCCCACCCCCCATCGACCCTTAGTTTGTTCTCAGTTCTCAACAGTCTCTTATGCTTTGGCTCTCTCCCACTCTAACCTCTTTTTTTTTTTTTTTTTTTTGTTCCCCTCCCCCATGGGTTTTTCTTAAGTTTCTCAGGATCCACATAAGAGTGAAACCATATGGTATCTGTCTTTCTCTGTATGGCTTATTTCACTTAGCATCACACTCTCCAGTTCCATCCACGTTGCTACAAAAGGCCATATTTCATTTTTTCTCATTGCCACGTAGTACTCCATTGTGTATATAAACCACAATTTCTTTATCCATTCATCAGTTGATGGACATTTAGGCTCTTTCCATAATTTGGCTATTGTTGAGAGTGCTGCTATGAACATTGGGGTACAAGTGCCCCTATGCATCAGTACTCCTGTGTCCCTTGGATAAATTCCTAGCAGTGCTATTGCTGGGTCATAGGGTAGGTCTATTTTTAATTTTCTGAGGAACCTCCACACTGCTTTCCAGAGCGGCTGCACCAATTTGCATTCCCACCAACAGTGCAAGAGGGTTCCCGTTTCTCCACATCCTCTCCAGCATCTATAGTCTCCTGATTTGTTCATTTTGGCCACTCTGACTGGCGTGAGGTGATACCTGAGTGTGGTTTTGATTTGTATTTCCCTGATAAGGAGCGACGCTGAACATCTTTTCATGTGCCTGTTGGCCATCCGGATGTCTTCTTTAGAGAAGTGTCTATTCATGTTTTCTGCCCATTTCTTCACTGGGTTATTTGCTTTTCGGGTGTGGAGTTTGGTGAGCTCTTTATAGATTTTGGATACTAGCCCTTTGTCCGATATGTCATTTGCAAATATCTTTTCCCATTCCGTTGGTTGCCTTTTAGTTTTGTTGGTTGTTTCCTTTGCTGTGCAGAAGCTTTTTATCTTCATAAGGTCCCAGTAATTCACTTTTGCTTTTAATTCCCTTGCCTTTGGGGATGTGTCGAGTAAGAGATTGCTACGGCTGAGGTCAGAGAGGTCTTTTCCTGCTTTCTCCTCTAAGGTTTTGATGGTTTCCTGTCTCACATTCAGGTCCTTTATCCATTTTGAGTTTATTTTTGTGAATGGTGTGAGAAAGTGGTCTAGTTTCAACCTTCTGCATGTTGCTGTCCAGTTCTCCCAGCACCATTTGTTGAAGAGACTGTCTTTTTTCCATTGGATGTTCTTTCCTGCTTTGTCAAAGATGAGTTGGCCGTACGTTTGTGGGTCTAGTTCCGGGGTTTCTATTCTATTCCATTGGTCTATGTGTCTGTTTTGGTGCCAATACCATGCTGTCTTGATGATGACAGCTTTGTAGTAGAGGCTAAAGTCTGGGATTGTGATGCCTCCTGCTTTGGTCTTCTTCTTCAAAATTACTTTGGCTATTCGGGGCCTTTTGTGGTTCCATATGAATTTTAGGATTGCTTGTTCTAGTTTCGAGAAGAATGCTGGTGCCATTTTGATTGGGATTGCATTGAATGTGTAGATAGCTTTGGGTAGTATTGACATTTTGATAATATTTATTCTTCCAATCCATGAGCAGGGAATGTCTTTCCATTTCTTTAAATCTTCTTCAATTACCTTCATAAGCTTTCTATAGTTTTCAGCATACAGATCCTTTACATCTTTGGTTAGATTTATTCCTAGGTATTTTATGCTTCTTGGTGCAATTGTGAATGGGATCAGTTTCTTTATTTGTCTTTCTGTTGCTTCATTGTTAGTGTATAAGAATGCAACTGATTTCTGTACATTGATTTTGTATCCTGCAACTTTGCTGAATTCATGTATCAGTTCTAGCAGACTTTTGGTGGAGTCTATCGGATTTTCCATGTATAATATCATGTCATCTGCAAAGAGCGAAAGCTTGACTTCATCTTTGCCAATTTTGACGCCTTTGATTTCCTTTTGTTGTCTGATTGCTGATGCTAGAACTTCCAGCACTATGTTAAACAACAGCGGTGAGAGTGGGCATCCCTGTCGTGTTCCTGATCTCAGGGAAAAAGCTCTCAGTTTTTCCCCGTTGAGGATGATGTTGGCTGTGGGCTTTTCATAAATGGCTTTTATGATCTTTAAGTATGTTCCTTCTATCCCGACTTTCTCAAGAGTTTTTATTAAGAAAGGGTGCTGGATTTTGTCAAAGGCCTTTTCTGCATCGATTGACAGGATCATATGGTTCTTCTCTTTTTTTTTGTTAATGTGATGTATCACGTTGATTGATTTGCGAATGTTGAACCAGCCCTGGATCCCAGGAATGAATCCCACTTGATCATGGTGAATAATTCTTTTTATATGCCGTTGAATTCGATTTGCTAGTATCTTATTGAGAATTTTTGCATCCATATTCATCAGGGATATTGGCCGGTAGTTCTCTTTTTTTACTGGGTCTCTGTCTGGTTTAGGAATCAAAGTAATACTGGCTTCATAGAATGAGTCTGGAAGTTTTCCTTCCCTTTCTATTTCTTGGAATAGCTTGAGAAGGATAGGTATTATCTCTGCTTTAAACGTCTGGTAGAACTCCCCTGGGAAGCCATCTGGTCCTGGACTCTTATTTGTTGGGAGATTTTTGATAACCGATTCAATTTCTTCGCTGGTGATGGGTCTGTTCAAGCTTTCTATTTCCTCCTGATTGAGTTTTGGAAGAGTGTGGGTGTTCAGGAATTTGTCCATTTCTTCTAGGTTGTCCAATTTGTTGGCATATAATTTTTCATAGTATTCCCTGATAATTGTTTGTATCTCTGAGGGATTGGTTGTAATAATTCCATTTTCATTCATGATTTTATCTATTTGGGTCATCTCCCTTTTCTTTTTGAGAAGCCTGGCTAGAGGTTTGTCAATTTTGTTTATTTTTTCAAAAAACCAACTCTTGGTTTCATTGATCTGCTCTACAGTTTTTTTAGATTCTATATTGTTTATTTCTGCTCTGATCTTTATTATTTCTCTTCTTCTGCTGGGTTTAGGCTGCCTTTGCTGTTCTGCTTCTAGTTCCTTTAGGTGTGCTGTTAGATTTTGTATTTGGGATTTTTCTTGTTTCTTGAGATAGGCCTGGATTGCAATGTATTTTCCTCTCAGGACTGCCTTCGCTGCGTCCCAAAGCGTTTGGATTGTTGTATTTTCATTTTCGTTTGTTTCCATATATTTTTTAATTTCTTCTCTAATTGCCTGGTTGACCCACTCATTCGTTAGTAGGGTGTTCTTTAACCTCCATGCTTTTGGAGGTTTTCCAGACTTTTTTCTGTGGTTGATTTCAAGCTTCATAGCGTTGTGGTCTGAAAGTATGCATGGTATGATTTCAATTCTTGTAAACTTATGAAGGGCTGTTTTGTGACCCAGTATATGATCTATCTTGGAGAATGTTCCATGTGCACTCGAGAAGAAAGTATATTCTGTTGCTTTGGGATGCAGAGTTTTAAATATATCTGTCAAGTCCATCTGATCCAATGTCTCATTCAGGGCCCTTGTTTCTTTATTGATCGTGTGTCTAGATGATCTATCCATTTCTGTAAGTGGGGTGTTAAAGTCCCCTGCAATTACCACATTCTTCTCAATAAGGTTGCTTGTGTTTATGAGTAATTGTTTTATATATTTGGGCGCTCCGGTATTCGGCGCATAGACATTTATAATTGTTAGCTCTTCCTGATGGATAGACCCTGTCACTATTATATAATGTCCTTCTTCATCTCTTGTTACAGCCTTTAATTTAAAGTCTAGTTTGTCTGATATAAGGATGGCTACTCCAGCTTTCTTTTGGCTTCCAGTAGCATGATAAATAGTTCTCCATCCCCTCACTCTCAATCTAAAGGTGTCCTCAGGTCTAAAATGAGTCTCTTGTAGACAGCAAATAGATGGGTCTTGTTTTTTTATCCATTCTGATACCCTATGTCTTTTGGTTGGCGCATTTAGTCCATTTACATTCAGTGTTATTATAGAAAGGTATGGGTTTAGAGTCATTGTGATGTCTGTATGTTTTATGCTTGTAGTGATGTCTCTGGTACTTTGTCTCACAGGGTCCCCCTTAGGATCTCTTGTAGGGCTGGTTTAGTGGTGACAAATTCCTTCAGTTTTTGTTTGTTTGGGAAGACCTTTATCTCTCCTTCTATTCTAAATGACAGACTTGCTGGATAAAGGATTCTCGGCTGCATATTTTTTCTTTCTAGCACACTGAAAATCTCGTGCCAATTCTTTCTGGCCTGCCAAGTTTCAAAAGAGAGATCAGTCACGAGTCTTATAGGTCTCCCTTTATATGTGAGGGCACGTTTACCCCTTGCTGCTTTCAGAATTTTCTCTTTATCCTTGTATTTTGCCAGTTTCACTATGATATGTCGTGCAGAAGATCGATTCAAGTTACGTCTGAAGGGAGTTCTCTGTGCCTCTTGGATTTCAATGCCTTTTTCCTTCCCCAGTTCTGGGAAGTTCTCAGCTATTATTTCTTCAAGTACCCCTTCAGCACCTTTCCCTCTCTCTTCCTCCTCTGGGATACCAATGATGCGTATATTATTTCTTTTTAGTGTATCACTTAGTTCTCTAATTTTCCCCTCATATTCCTGGATTTTTTTATCCCTCTTTTTCTCAGCTTCCTCTTTTTCCATAACTTTATCTTCTAGTTCACCTATTCTCTCCTCTGCCTCTTCAATCCGAGCCGTGGTGGTTTCCATTTTGTTATGCATTTCGTTTAAAGCGTTTTTCAGCTCCTCGTGACTGTTCCTTAGTCCCTTGATCTCTGTAGCAAGAGATTCTCTGCTGTCCGCTATACTGTTTTCAAGCCCAGCGATTAATTTTATGACTATTATTCTAAATTCACTTTCTGTTATATTATTTAAATCCTTTTTGATCAGCTCATTAGCTGTTGTTATTTCCTGGAGATTCTTCTGAGGGGAATTCTTCCGCTTGGTCATTTTGGATAGTCCCTGGCGTGGTGAGGACCTGCAGGGCACTTCCCCTGTGCTGTGGTGTATAACTGGAGTTGGTGGGCGGAGCCGCAGTCAGACCTGATGTCTGCCCCCAGCCCACTGCTGGGGCCACAGTCAGACTGGTGGTGCGTGCCTTCTCTTCCCCTCTCCTAGGGGCGGGATTCACTGTGGGGTGGGGTGGTCTGTCTGGGCTACTTGCACACTGCCAGGCTTGTGATGCTGGGGATCTGGCGTCTTAGCTGGGGTGGGTAGGCAAGGTGCACAGGGGCAGGAGGGGCAGGCTTAGCTTGCTTCTCCTTAGGTGATCCACTTCAGGAGGGGCCCTGTGGCAGCAAGAGGGAGTCAGATTCGCTGCCGGAGGTTTGGCTCCGCAGAAGCGCAGAGTTGGGTGTTTGCGCGGAGCGAGCAAGTTCCCTGGCAGGAACTGGTTCTCTTTGGGATTTTGGCTGGGGGATGGGCGGGGAAGATGGCGCTGGTGAGCGCCTTTGTTCCCCACCAAACTGAGCTCTGTCGTCCGGGGGCTCAGCAGCTCTCCTTCCCTTTGTCCTCCAGCCTTCCCGCTTTCTGAGCAGAGCTGTTAACTTATGACTTCCCAGACGCTAAGTCGCGCTTGCTGTCGGAACACAGTCCGTCAGGCCCCTCCGCTTTTTGCAAGCCAGACTCGGGGGCTCTGCTTGGCCGGCGAGCCGCCCCTCCGCCCCGGCTCCCTCCTGCCAGTCCGTGGAGCGCGCACCGCCTCTCCGCCCTTCCTACCCTCTTCCGTGGCCCTCTCGTCTGCGCTTGGCTCCGGCGACTCTGTTCTGCTAATCCTCTGGTGGTTTTCTGGGTTATTTAGGCAGGTGTAGGTGGAATCTAAGTGATCAGCAGGACGCGCGGTGAGCCCAGCGTCCTCCTACGCCGCCATCTTCCTCCCTACAAATATTAACAGAAATACTGTAGTAACCAGAAGGAGCATGGATTCAGGGAAGATGTGCTGCAGCATAATGTATAACCATGAAGCCTATTTTCTTCTATTGCAGCCTTCGACTTAAATGTTTTTTACAATAGTCTTGCCAGTCATGCCCACTATATAGTAGAAAAAGCATGTCTTAAAAAATATATATAGTTGTAACTTGTGGGAAGCATAACAATTACCAAAGATTATTGTGTTAAGTATTACAGACATCTAAGAAAATTAGCTACATTTAGCATAAAACAAAAAAAAAAAAAAATAGAAAAAATTTGTGGATATAGTTAGATTGCAGGTCTTCCCTGCACTGTAATGTACTAAATTTTGTGTAAAAATTATCTTGGGGGAAATTTTCATTGACCTAGTAAATACCTTTTAATTATTGTTCTATGGATGCATTCAAATGTGATAGAGGTATAGAACAAAGCACACTTGATGCATGGAAAGATACGTTTTCTATATTATTATCATAAACTCAACCTGATTTAATTAAATGAAGGATAATTGTCAGGCAAAGAAACAACAACCATCATTTTTGTTTTATTTTTTTTTTTTAAATTTTTTTTTTCAACGTTTATTCATTTTTGGGACAGAGAGAGACAGAGCATGAACGGGGGAGGGGCAGAGAGAGAGGGAGACACAGAATCGGAAACAGGCTCCAGGCTCTGAGCCATCAGCCCAGAGCCCGACGCGGGGCTCGAACTCACGGACTGCGAGATCGTGACCTGGCTGAAGTCGGACGCTCAACCGACTGCGCCACCCAGGCGCCCCATCATTTTTGTTTTATATAGAGCTTACTCCCCATCAGTAAAATTGTTTCACTTTATTTATAAATCACAGGCTAGGTGGAGGAATATGGATTTATGCATATGATCTCTCACTCCTGAGGATCAATGGAAAGAAAAGGAATATAATGATTCAGTTACTAAACCCATTCTGTGACCTTACAGGTTTAAAAATTCTGGCCAGGTACTGCAAAGTCTTTAACAATAGTGCTTATAGATGATACGTATGTAACAAATATCTAGGATCCTTGGAGTTTCAGTAAGAGTCTAATAAGAAGTGAAGTCATGAACTTGAACCTCTATGATGTATAGAGATATCTAGACTTTAAGTACAGCCTTTGGGGAAGAGCATTATAGGATTGAAGCTGTCAGAAGAGATCAAACACTGCCTAATGAACAAAAAAAGCTTGCTAAAGCTGACACCGATTAAGTGTCTAGGAACAGTACACTCTTCCACAATAATGAGCCAAAAATAGCAGAAGTAGATAATATAAAAAGTTACATGTAAAATGAAACTGGCTTATAGCAACTAGAGCTTCTTAATTATCACCAAATATTTATTGAATAGCTACTTGAATAAGGTACATTGGTTGCAAATAATGAAATTGCACAATCTCTTCTCCAGGTGATGTGACAATCCAGTTAGACTTTTAACATCCTTGCATATATCAACAGAAAGAACCAAGGTCCATACTAAAGATCAAAAGAAAATTCTTTGTTGTTGTGAGGGTAAACCTGCAGTACGGACTCTGGTATTTATGCCAATTTTTCTCATTGTAGTATCCTTCTTTTGGTTCCTGAAAGAATATTACCACCTTCTTCTGAGGAACTCTTCTCTTACATGTAATATCTGAGATGGGGCTGCAACTCAGTGAACTGTGCCCTCTTATCGCCCTCTGAGTCATAGGAAAGTGAATATGACCAATTATTTCTCTGATCACAGTGATTGAGCTAGGTAGATTCCTTTCTGAGCCAGTTAAGAGTCTTCCTGGGATTTTATATGCAAAAGTTGGTGACAAAAATCTCTCCTTCTCTGGCTAATAATCTAGGATGATATAAAGTTGGAGTTACTTCTAGTTATATGCCACCCATCTGCTCTCATGCCGGAAGCCATCTGAAGTAGGAGAAAATAGTCAAAATCCAAAGAGTAGCCAGGATGAGAGAGTAAAAGATCAGAGAGTGTCATTTCAGTGCTTGGACCCCTGCTGTCCTTCCCAGCTATATGAGCCAATATCTTTCCCACCCCCCTCCTTTTTTTTCATAAGCTAGTTGCAGTTGAGTCCTGACTAACATGTAGGCAGTAATACACTAGTAATAGTATATTACTATTATTCTGCATAGTTGAGTAATGCAGAAGTAAAAAGAGGTAGCATACAATGATTTGGTACTGTGTATGAGCCTGTACATGCTAGACGCAGGTTTCTAAAAAAAGAAAAAAAAAGAATGTTTCAACTATCTTAATACCTAAGGAGAATTTTAAAAATGCCACTAAAAAAGTGCTTCATCATGTAAATGGGTAAAGTCAGGAAAGACCAGTCGTGTATCTCCTAGGGTCAAACAGCAAATCACTAGAAAACCAGAAACCCAGATCTTCTGCTTATAGTTCAGTGACCTTTCCCCTATGTTACTATGCCAGTGATGAATTTCAACATTGTATTGGAAATTCTATTGGTATTGCAATCTGCAATTATGTCTGGACAAAATAAATCATTATAACAATAAAGTCAGTATCTACATTACTGAAGGGCAAAAAATAAAGTCCTTTTTAGTGGACTTGTCTCATAAATATACAACAGGAAAGTAAGGGAAAATGGTTTGATGGAAAGAATACCTTGGATGTGCCTATTTATCCGTTGCAATAAAAAAGAGTGACATTCACTATTTCTGACATTCAGCTCTTCATTGGTCCTCTTGTTTCTTTTGAAAGCTGTGATGACAAACAGTCTTAATTGATAAAATGTTCTGCCAGTTTCTGGGTCACTCAGTGTTGTTCAGTCACTCACATTAAGAGAGAGGGAGTCCCTTTATAAGGTTGACTCAGTATAATGTACTTATTAAAGTATTTGAAAACTCACAGTTTGTTTCTCTTGAGATAGCTGGTTGAAACATGAGAGATGTAATGCAAAACTTAATCATAGACTGTAGGAAAGTGACCACAATGATTAAAAAACTTGCACAGCAAACTAAAAATGGTAGGTGACAGATTTTAAAACACCATGGAAAGGTGCTTAGTTAAAAATGGATTTTTATCAAACAGTCCACTATCTTCTCATACAATTGGGGATAATGAAGGAGACTTCAATATTCCTTGCCAGATTCACATTTGAAATAGTAGACTTAGAGATCAGCTGGGAAAGAGGATGACTGTCTCTTAACACTCTTCTCCTTTTTTCTAAATGCCTGGACACCAACCATACTCACACTGATGCTAACATGGACAGAGACTGATCTGCTCAAGTGTGCCATGAGCAAGTCTGGCCTCTTTTCTCTCATAAACAGCTTTGTCCATTTCTTTTAACACCATCTACGGTTGCCTAGTCTGTGGTACCAGACTGCCATCTCTCTTGCCTGGATGGCTGCTGAAGGCTCATGGCTGTTTTTCCTGTTTCCACACGCTGCTGCCCTTTAGTCAGTGGTGTGTGCTAGGGCTGCCTTGTTTGGGCTATCAAGAGCCAGCTGTGCCCATCACTTTCCAACTTCACCTCCACCTTGGTAGCTTGAAATTGGCCATAGTGGGAATACTTACAGCACAGAAATTGGAATATGCTATACAAATCAGGACTTTTTATAATGTATATTTTCCAGAGAGCTAATTGTTAAACATTTATTAGTACACCACAGACTATAATTCATTCTCCATATAGATGCAAAAGTGATATTTAAAAAAATATAAATTATCTAATGTCATCTTCCTTCTTTAAAGTCTATAGTGATGTCCAGTAAGATCCAAATTGCTTACTGGATCCTGTAGACCCTAGGAGTTTCTGACCTCAGCCTACCCCATACTCTTGTTTCTTCCAGTATCCATCTCACTTACTCACTATAGTCCCACCACCCATGTCTGCTTTACATGTCCCAGGATACCAGGTTCATGGTCATTTCATGCTAGGCCTGATCTTTTGGATTTCTATGTAACTAAGTTGTGCTTGTTAGTTAGGTTTCAGGATAAAAATTAGTTCCTCAGAGAGCTCTTCCATGACCACTCTGTCTTAAGTTGTTTTATGATACTATGTTTTTTTCTTCTTCATAATACATACTGTATGAAATGTTATGTATTTATTTTCTTTCTCCTGTATCATAAAGTATGCTTTGTAGGGGCACCTGGGTGGCTCAATTGGTTAAGCGTCTGACTTCAGCTCAGGTCATGATCTCACGGTTCGTGGGTTTGAGCCCCGCATTGGGCTCTGTGCTGACAGCTCAGAGCCTGGAGCCTGCTTCGGATTCTGTATCTCCCTCTCTCTCTGCCCCTCCCCTGATCGTGCTCTGTCTCCCTCTGTCTCAAAAATAAATAAACATTAAAAAAAAAGTGTGCTTTGAGAAAAAAAAGGTCATGCTTTTTAGTTCCTCTTGCTGTGTTACCAGCACCGGGAAAAATGTATGGTTTGAAGTAGCAATTGAACACATTTGTTGAATTAACAATTGGATGAACCTATGTAGTTCACAACTACACAGTATAGTGTGTGGCATAACAATTTATTTGAATAAATGAATGAAAGGGTGAGTTGTTATATAAGTTAATTTAAGCACTTGTGATTGAAGTCTTATTTTTAATTTCATCCCATTCTCTGTGTATCTATCATAAGGCTCGAGAGGAGAAACCATACCTACCCATAGTGGTGAGAGGCTTGTAGTCTGAAGCTCAGGATATGCGTGTCAGTTTCCTGGAGGAAAATCTAAAGATATCCCCAGAACTTTAATTTGATGTTATTGACTCTAGAAATTGGTAGAGTCTAGGTTGTAGAGACTGACATGATCTATGCCTTTAAGTCTAGACTGTTTTGTTCCCCAAAACATTATTTTTAAGACTGCTCTTATAGTGTTGAAATGAGAAATGAGATATCAAAAAACAAAAACAAAAAAACAAAACCTTAACTTATGAGAGTATTTATTATTATAAGCATTTAGAATCTCCATAAGATTTCTTTTACCATTTGGCTATTAATGATGAGTTTGATAAAAGCTAGAAATGACAGTCATAGTAGGTTTTGGAATAAACACACATGATCCTATAAGATCTCCTATACAGAGGGTACACCAGAATCTAGGTGAATAGCTCTTGCCCATCACTCTAAGGTGGCTCCCTTATGATGGCCACTTCTGAACCTGGACCACTCACTATTTCCTGTACTGCTAACTCACTGTTCCTCTGTGAGGGGGCGCCCTTCTGACTTGCAACTTTAACTGGACCCATTTTGCTGCCACCTGCCACCTTTAAACTGAAGAAAATAACCCCCACACCCTCAGGGTACCCACTGTCCTTTTTGCCTAGGGATGATGAATGGTACCACTTTATTTCCACCAGTTTTAATAGGGGAAGACCATGGCATTGAGATCATTGTTACTGGTATCATTTTCATTGTTTAGAAATCACAAGACAGAAGAAGTATCTGCTTTGGGACAGATGGGCCCTACAGAAAGAAAACTTTGTGGGCTTTTCAGAAGTTTTCCCACTGATACAGACCAACTTTTCTAATTGGGATACCGAGCAGAGTTGGCAAGACATTGGTATATAAAGCATGGTTTTTTTGGTGGTGGGAGTCTGTCTGGTCACTCATTTCTCCCTAGCTGTATGCCTCTGAAATGAAAGTCATGCCAAGAGATTTAAATTTCTTAATCTCTAAAAGTTAATGCTTAATACTCAGTACTCAGTGCTCAATACTCAGTACTCATTTACACAGACATTGCTCATTAGGGAAGCTGGCATATATTATTTAAAGATTTTTGAAGTTTAGTTATACTTGATACTTTTTTCCTGTATCTCTATGATTAAAGAGAACAGTTAGTATATGCTTAGATTCTATTTACTATATTGCCAGAAATCCTTTACATAGATTACCTCGCAATACATACCTTGCAATAACTCTATGCTATTTTTCCCATTTGCAGGTTGGAAACCCAAAACCAGAGTTTAGGTAAGTTGTCCCAAATCGTACAACTAGAAGTAGAGGTAGCTAGAATTTGAACTCAGAATTTGAATGGCAGGATTCAAAGCTACTGCTCCCTTTGCTAATGTCTATGCAAATCTGCCTCTCAAAAGTTGACCATTGTGCCGGTGAAAGATGGAGGGCCAAACTGCAGACACTTACACTTCTGCACTCGTGATACCCTGAATGTAATGGAGGTCACTTGTGCTTTCAGGAATCAAGAACACAGTGGAAAAAGCATTTGACTGAGAATGAAAAGAGCCGTGATTTACTTCTGGTGTTTCTACTGAGTTACCTTCTGACCTGTAAAATCAGAGAATAAGTTGTTAATGTGTGAAGTGAAAGGTTCGAACTGGAGCTGTGGTGTTCATACTCTGCTCCTATTCACATTGAGATTCTGTAGAGGGGTAGCAGGGTTGGTTTCTGGGGTAAGGGAATGCCAAGGATGCAGAGTTTCTTCTTGGTGCTGCGAAGTGTTTCTACTTTAGTCTTATACCATGTTTTACCTTATGGAATTGGTTCAAAATATGTCTTGAGGAAGGCAGGATTCATTTTTGAAACCAGTTCCTCCCTGGCATTCCCTTACAGCAGTCTGGCCCTACTTTCATTTGCCTGTTATTATTCTGATAATCTATCACCTTCCAGAGAGCTAAGGATAGTTTCAAAATAACATGAATTTCCTTGGACTTTTGGAGAGAGACAATGTTCTTGCTTTCTTTTTTTTTCAATATATGAAATTTATTGTCAAATTGCTTTCCATACAACACCCAGTGCTCATCCCAAAAGGTGCCCTCCTCAATACCCATCACCCACCCTCACCTCCCTCCCACCCCCCATCAACCCTCAGTTTGTTCTCAATTTTTAAGAGTCTCTTATGCTTTGGCTCTTTCCCACTCTAACCTCTTTTTTTTTTTTTCCTTCCCCTCCCCCATGGGTTTCTGTTAAGTTTCTCAGGATCCACATAAGAGTGAAACCATATGGTATCTGTCTTTCTCCGTATGGCTTATTTCACTTAGCACAACACTCTCCAGTTCCATCCACGTTGCTACAAAGGGCCATATTTCATTCTTTCTCATTGCCACGTAGTACTCCATTGTGTATATAAGCCACAATTTCTTTATCCATTTGTCAGTTGATGGACATTTAGGCTCTTTCCATAATTTGGCTATTGTTGGGAGTGCTGCTATAAACAATGGGGTACAAGTGCCCCTATGCATCAGTACTCCTGTATCCCTTGGATAAATTCCTAGCAGTGCTATTGCTGGGTCATAGGGTAGGTCTATTTTAATTTTTTGAGGAACCTCCACACTGTTTTCCAGAGTGGCTGCACCAGTTTGCATTCCTACAAACAGTGCAAGAGGGTTCCCGTTTCTCCACATCCTCTCCAGCATCTATAGTCTCCTGATTTGTTCATTTTGGCCACTCTGACTGGCGTGAGGTGATATCTGACTGTGGTTTTGATTTGTATTTCCCTGATGAGGAGCGACGTTGAGCATCTTTTCATGTGCATGTTGGCCATCCGGATGTCTTCTTTAGAGAAGTGTCTATTCATGTTTTCTGCCCATTTCTTCACTGGATTATTTGTTTTTCGGGTGTGGAGTTTGGTGAGCTCTTTATAGATTTTGGATACTAGCCCTTTGTCCGATATGTCATTTGCAAATATCTTTTCCTTCCCACTCCGTTGGTTGCCTTTTAGTTTGCTTGGTTGTTTCCTTGGCAGTGCAGAAGCTTTTTATCTTCATAAGGTCCCAGTAGTTCATTTTTGCTTTTAATTCTCTTGCCTTTGGGAATGTGTCAAGTAAGAAATTGCTATGGCTGAGGTCAGAGAGGTCTTTTCCTGTTTTCTCCTCTAGGGTTTTGATGGTTTCCTGTCTCACCTTCAGGTCCTTTATCCATTTTGAGTTTATTTTTGTGAATGGTGTAAGAAAGTGGTCTAGTTTCAATCTTCTGCATGTTGCTGTCCAGTTCTCCCAGCACCATTTGTTAAAGAGACTGTCTTTTTTCCATTGGATGTTCTTTCCTGCTTTGTCAAAGATTTGTTGGCCATACGTTTGCGGGTCTAGTTCTGGGGTTTCTATGGTATTCCATTGGTCTATGTGTCTGTTTTTGTGCCAATACCATGCTGTCTTGATGATGACAGCTTTGTAGTAGAGGCTAAAGTCTGGGATTGTGATGCCTCCTGCTTTGGTCTTCTTCTTCAAAATTACTTTGGCTATTCGGGGCCTTTTGTGGTTCCATATGAATTTTAGGATTGCTTGTTCTAGTTTCGAGAAGAATGCTGGTGCAATTTTGATTGGGATTGCATTGAATGTGTAGATAGCTTTGGGTAGTATTGACATTTTGACAATATTTATTCTTCAAATCCATGAGCATGGAATGTTTTTCCATTTCTTTATATTTTCTTCAATTTCCTTCATAAGCTTTCTATAGTTTTCAGCATACAGGTCTTTTACATCTTTGGTTAGATTTATCCCTAGGTATTTTATGCTTCTTGGTTCAATTGTGAATGGGATCAGTTTCTTTATTTGTCTTTCTGTTGCTTCCTTGTTAGTGTATAAGAATGCAACTGATTTCTGTACATTGATTTTGTATCCTGCAACTTTGCTGAATTCATGTATAAGTTCTAGCAGACTTTTGGTGGAGTCTGTGGGATTTTCCATGTATAATATCATGTCATCTGCAAAAAGTGAAAGCTTAACTTCATCTTTGCCAATTTTGATGCCTTTGATTTCCTTTTGTTGTCTGATTGCTGATGCTAGAACTTCCAACACTATGTTAAACAACAGTGGTGAGAGTGGACATCCCTGTCGTGTTCCTGATCTCAGGAAAAAAGCTCTCAGTTTTTCCCCATTGAGGATGATGTTAGCTGTGGGCTTTTCATAAATAGCTTTTATGATGTTTAAGTATGTTCCTTCTATCCCGACTTTCTCAAGGGTTTTTATTAAGAAAGGGTGCTGGATTTTGTCAAAGGCCTTTTCTGCATCGAATGACAGGATCATATGGTTCTTCTCTTTTCTTTTATTAATGTGATGTATCGCATTGATTGATTTGTGAATGTTGAACCAGCCCTGCAGCCCAGGAGTGAATCCCACTTGATCATGGTGAATAATTCTTTTTATATGCTGTTGAATTCGATTTGCTAGTATCTTATTGAGCATTTTTGCATCCATATTCATCCAGGATATTGGCCTGTAGTTCTCTTTTTTTACTGGGTCTCTGTCTGGTTTAGGCATCAAAGTAATGCTGGCTTCATAGAATGAGTCTGGAAGTTTTCCTTTCCTTTCTATTTTTTGGACTAGCTTGAGAAGGATAGGTATTATCTCTGCTTTAAACGTCTGGTAGAACTCCCCTGGGAAGCCATCTGGTCCTGGACTCTTATTTGTTGGGAGATTTTTGATAACCAATTCAATTTCTTCGCTGGTTATGTGTCTGTTCAAGCTTTCTATTTCCTCCTGTTTGAGTTTTGGAAGTGTGTGGGTGTTTAGGAATTTGTCCCTTTCTTCCAGGTTGTCCAGTTTGTTGGCATATAATTTTTCATAGTATTCCCTGATAACTGCTTGTATCTCTGAGGGATTGGTTGTAATAATTCCATTTTCATTCATAATTTTATCTATTTGGGTCATCTCCCTTTTCTTTTTGAGAAGCGTGGCTAGAGGTTTATCAATTTTGTTTATTTTTTCAAAAAACCAACTCTTGGTTTCGTTGATCTGCTCTACAGTTTTTTTAGATTCTATATTGTTTATTTCTGCTCTGATCTTTATTATTTCTCTTGTTCTGCTGGGTTTAGGCTGTCTTTGCTTCTGCTTTGTTCTGCTTCTGTTTCCTTCAGGTGTGCTGTTAGGTTTTGTATTTGGGATTTTTCTTGTTTCTTGAGATAGGCCTGGATTGCAACGTATTTTCCTCTCAGGACTCCCTTTGCTGCATCCCAAAGCATTTGGATTGTTGTATTTTCATTTTCATTTGTTTCCATATATTTTTTAACTTCTTCTCTAATTGCCTGGTTGGCCAATTCATTCTTTAGGAGGGTGGTCTTCAACCTCCATGCTTTTGGAGGTTTTCCAGACTTTTTCCTGTGTTTGATTTCAAGCTTCATAGCATTGTGGTCTGAAAGTATGCATGGTATGATTTCAATTCTTGCATACTTATGAAGGGCTGTTTTGTGACCCAGTATGTGATCTATCTTGGAGAATGTTCCATGTGCACTCGAGAAGAAAGTATATTCTGTTGCTTTGGGATGCAGAGTTCTAAATATATCTGTCAAGTCCATCTGATCCAATGTCTCATTCAGGGCCCTTGTTTCTTTATTGACCATGTGTCTAGATGATCTATCCATTGCTGTAAGTGGAGTGTTAAAGTCCCCTGCAATTACCACATTCTCATCAATAAGGTTGCTTATGTTTGTGAGTAATTGTTGTATATATTTGGGGGCTCCCGTAATCGGTGCATAGACATTTATAATTGTTAGCTCTTCCTGATGGATAGACCCTGTAATTATTATATAATGCCCTTCTTCATCTCTTGTTACAGCCTTTAATTTAAAGTCTAGTTTGTCTGATATAAGTATGGCTATTCCAGCTTTCTTTTGACTTCCAGTAGCATGAGAAATAGTTCTCCATCCCCTCACTCTCAATCTGAAAGTGTCCTCAGGTCTAAAATGAGTCTCTTGTAGACAGCAAATAGATGGGTCTTGTTTTTTTTTATCCATTCTGATACCCTATGTTTTGGTTGGCGCATTTAGTCCATTTACATTCAGTGTTATTATAGAAAGATATGGCTTTAGAGTCATTGTAGGTTTCATGAGTCATGTCTGTTTTTTAGAGTCATGTCTGTAGGTTTCATGCTTGCAGCGATGTCTCTGGTACTTTGTCTCACAGGATCCCCCTTAGGATCTCTTGTAGGGCTGGTTTAGTGGTGACAAATTCCTTCAGTTTTTGTTTGTTTGGAAGACCTTTATCTCTCCTTCTATTCTAAATGACCGACTTCTGGATAAAGGATTCTCGGCTGCATATTTTTTCTGTTCATCACATTGAAGATCTCCTGCCATTCCTCTCTGGCCTGCCAAGTTTCAGTAGAGAGATCAGTCACGAGTCTTATAAGTCTTCCTTTATATGTCAGAGCACTTTTATCCCTAGCTGCTTTCAGAATTTTCTCTTTATCCTTGTATTTTGCCAGTTTCACTCTGATATGTCATGCAGAAGATGATTCAAGTTACATCTAAAGGGGGTTCCATGTGCCTCTTGGTTTCAATGCCTTTTTCCTTTCCCAGATCAGGGAAGTTCTCAGCTATTATTTCTTCAAGTATACCTTCAACACCTTTCCCTCTCTCTTCCTCCTCTGGAATACCAATTATGCGTACATTATTTCTCTTTAGTGCATCACTTAGTTCTCTAATTTTCCCCTCATACTCCTGGATTTTTTTTTTATCTCTCGTTTTCTCAGCTTCTTTTTCCATAATTTTATCTTCTAGTTCACCTATTCTTCCTCTGCCTCTTCAATCCGAGCCGTGGTCATCTCCATTTTATTTTGCAGCTCATTAATAGCATTTTTTAGCTCCTCCTGTCTGTTCCTTAGTCCCTTGATCTCTGTAGCAATAGATTCTCTGCTGTCCTTTATACTGTTTTCAAGCCCAGTGATTAATTTTATGACTATTATTCTAAATTCCCTTTCTGTTATATTGTTTAAGTCGTTTTTGATCGGTTCGTTAGCTGTCGTTATTTCCTGGACATTTTTTTGAGGGGAATTCTTCCGTTTCGTCATTATGGGTAGTCCCTGGAGTGGTGTGGGACTGCGGGGCACATCCCCTGTGCTATCTTGAATAACTTGCGTTGGTGGGCGGGGCCACAGTCAGACCTGATGTATGCCCCCAGCCCACCACTGGGGCCACAGTCAGACCAGTGTGTGCCTTCTCTTTCCCTCTCCTAGGGGCGGGATTCACTGGGGTGGCGTGGCCCGTCTGGGCTACTTGCACACTGCCAGGCTTGTGGTGCTGGGGATCTGGTGTATTAGCTGGGGTGGATCAGCAAGGTGCACAGGGGTGGGAGGGGTAGGCTCAGCTCGCTTTTCCTTTGGAGATCCACTTCGGGAGGGGCCGGGAGGGAGTCAGACCCACCGGAGGGATGGATCCGCAGAAGCGCAGCGTTGGGTGTTTGCGCGGTGCAAGCACGTTCCCTGACAGGAGCTGGTTCCCTTTGGGATTTTGGCTGGGGGGTGGGTGAGGGGAGATGGCGCTGGCAAGCACCTTTGTTCCCTGCCAAGCTGAGCTCTGTCGTCCGGGGCTCAACAACTCTCCCTCCCGTTGTCCTCCAGCCCTCCTGTTCTCTGAGCAGAGCTGTTAACTTATAACCTTCCAGATGTTAAGTCCCGCTTGCTGTCAGAACACACTCCGTCCGGCCCTCTGCTTTTGCAAGCCAGACTCGGGGGCTCTGCTTGGCCGGCAGGCTGCCCCTCTACCCCAGCTCCCTCCCGCCAGTCCCTGTAGTGTGCACCGCCTCTCTGCCCTTCCTACTCTCTTCCGTGGGCCTCTTGTCTATGCTTGGCTCCAGAGAGTCCATTCTGCTAGTCTTCTGGTGGTTTTCTGGGTTATTTAGGCAGGTGTGGGTGGAATCTAAGTGATCCACAGGACGCGGTGAGCCCAGCATCCTCCTACGCCACCATCTTCCCCCAAGTAACCTGTTCTTGCTTTCTTATTCAAACTTTGTGATGCTAATGATGAAACTTTAAGCCTAATGGGATTGGAATTTTGTTTTGTTTTTTCATAGCAACTAAGAAGTACCTTCCAAATTATAAAACATAAATGGTCACTTGTTCAAACTGTGCATATTCTAAATGTGTATGTACACACACAATGCCAGTAATAATCTTTAGCTGAGTCTTTTGCTATTTATTATTCATATTGAAGGGAATGTGCATGTGAATGCACACATGTGCACATACACTCACTTTTTTTTTTCCACTTCCTGCGATCCTACCTCCCTCTTTCCATGATACTCAGCAGGTGAACCTACCCTAACTAGATTTAGGTACACATCACTTCGGTAACTATTCTAGGCTCTAAACAAAAGGCAAATAAAATATGCAACACATATTTATTAGTACTCAATACTCTAGAGGCCATGGGGGTTTGCAGAGAAACACAAGACACCTATGTCCTCTAGGATCTTAGCACACATGAAACATTAGCAGGCAACATATAATTAACTGTTAAATTATCTGACACAGGCTGTTAAGTATAATGGGAATTTCAGAGAAGAGGAAGATAAATGAGAGCTAATGAAGTCAAATAAGGCTTTGGGGGAGGTGAAACTTGAACTGGATCTTTAAGGGTGGGCATAATTTCAGTTGACAGTAAGACTATGAGGAGGAAGTTCTTATTCTGGATCTATAGTGACCTTAATGACTTGATGTGCATCACAAAGGGTATAATTTGAAGAGCAACCAGGGAGCTCTTTTGTTGTATCACATATGAAAAATATCTTCCTATTAGATGTAATACCACATTTATCTCTCAACATATAAATATTTGGGGAGATTATAACACATTAAGATAGGTTACCTTTTATTTATACCTTAGCTAAATACAGTTAACATAATTTCCTTCCACTGAAAATTGTGTAGACTGGGAAGGACTTGATGACACATGTCTCAGTGTCTCCTGTATCAGGGTCCACCAGGAGATTTGTTCTTATGTGCCAAGCCTCAGCAACAGGAAACAACTTGGTTCACTTAGATAAACTGTTTTTGTTTCCTTATGAGAAAGGGGAACCATAGGTATGACTAGTTTAGTAGTGATGGAAACTTTAGGCTGCTTTTTTCCCTTATAACTTTCTTGTAAGCCTTTACCTTGTATGCGTGTGTAACCCAAGCATCAGGCTCCTCTTACTCATGTCCAGGTTTGCCATCTTAATGTATGTACCAGTAAAGGGAGAAGTATTTCCATCATCCTCTGAGTCATTCAGGTGTTAGTTGCTTTTCCGCATCATTTCCTCATCAGGATCAATTTTGAGACATGACTCCCATTGCAAAGACTGCTAGTTATCTGCTCTTTGTTTCGTCTTGTTCCTCAGTAGTAGAATCTTTGGTAGTTAGCGAGATATATATCTGCCTATAATAAAGATCACTTTCCCAGATTTCCTTGCTGTGAGTATACCCATGTGATGTGAGCAGTAGTGCATGCATCTTACATGCACTTCATAAGGAAGTGGGTACGCTCTTGTTTGTTGCTTCTCCTGTCTGTTAGGATATAAACGTATTATCAAAGTTTCTAGTTGCCATTGTGGACAATGAGATGACCCTGGGAATGTAGGTCATCTATGGAGGACAATAAGAAAATAGTACCAATCTGAAAAGATGAGTGTACAGAATAATGGAAAAGATGAATAAAGTGTGTTTGGGCAGTGCTTGCCACATAAAAACTATTCAATAAATATTTGTTGATTTCAGTTTAGATTGAATTCTGACTTTTTTGGGGGAAGACCATGTGTTTGTATATGTGTGTGTTCTCACCCTTATTTATTAGATATCAGAAGAATATAGCATCAGAGCATCAGATTGTACTCAGAAGGAACCAGACTTGGAAAGACCACATCCACCGAACTATATGAGTGTCCAGCCTGGGTTGCCATGGTAGAGGTTCCATGACATTGTACCGGATTGGATGGCTCAGATTTGGATAAATGTGTTGCAGAGGAATAGAAGATGGATCTTGTGAGAGACCATCCTCTGATATTGGGAGAGATAAGTTAAGCTTCAAGTAATAAAGGCCCAAAATAACACAGAGCTTAAAAGAGACATTTTTGTTCTCTTTCATTTGAAGGTTTGTGTAGCTGCTTTTAAAGATCTGATGAGATATTTTAGAAAAGTTGCTGTCTTTCTCCTTGGTCTATGGGGAAATTGCAGGAGAGGTGTAATTCTTGCAGTTAAGTGTATTTTCTTGGATCTAACAATTAATTTAAAAATACGTTTTATAAACACACTTTCATAAGTGTCCTTAAATCATTGGTGGGCTAAGTGGGGCATAACAATAAAAATAGTTAGAACTGAGAAACTGCAAGATTTAATGGGAGAGAGGGCAGGAAGAAGCCTTTCTGGAAGCTGCAGTGTTAATACATATTCCAGGAGACTGAGTGCAGCACCCTGAGGGTAACAAGAAGGCACTGGCCTAGGTGTTAGGAGAGCAAGATACTGAGGGGACCAGGGCCCTTGGGTCAGCTCTGCCATCTCACTTTTGCTTCTCTTGATTCAGATTTTATTTTTATTAATGAGCATTACTGTAGTATAATATCTATGATAGATTTTTAACATTTACTGAGTGCCAGCATGGTACAGATATGCAGATATGTTCCAAAGGAAAGAAAAGGTTTTTAAAATCTCCTATTGTGAAGGTCAATTTATTTGTTTAGACTTAAAAAAAAATAGTGATGCATCCTATAACAAGCTTTCTCTCCAAATCAATGTGCAATGTGGGAGTTCTAGTGAGCATTTAAGGACTGAGAAAAATAATAAAAACAGGGAGAGAAAGCATAAACACAAAGCAGGTTCATCAGCTAATAGAAATCTTTGTGTTTACTTCGTCCCTCATGAAGAATAAGATAGGCCAACTCTGTTCTTCTATGCACAGTGAAGTACTGAGAATCTAATGTGAATTTCCTAATTTATTCCCTGTAATATAAAATGGGAACTAAGGATTGCCTGAAAGTGAAAAAGTATTGTGGGTGGAGATAAAGGAGGAATCTGCAATTCCCAAATGATGTGGCTTAGTGAAGGTGGCCTAGTTCAATTCCGTGTGGTTTATATGTATTTAAGGACTTTTTTCTTTTTAATATACATTGACCTCCTTTGTGATAGGTAAGGGTATCAGAAACCAACAGAAGCTAGATTAAGAAAAAAAAATGAGGGTTATTATAAGAAAGCGGGGATAATGCATGAAAATTAAAGGCAGGTATGAAGCCAGACTTCAGAAGCCAGGAGGCAGGAAAAGGAAAGCCATCAGGATCAGTGCAGAGCTCTGGGTTTTGACTGCTTCTCTCTTTACTTGTGCTCTGGTCTCTCCTTGTCCATCACATGGCAAAATAGGTCATCTCACAGCTCACATGTTTCTATGTTATAGTTCCATGAACTGTGGGTGGCTTCCTCATTGGCCAAATCAGGAATCTCAGGAGAGAGAAGCTGAGCAGTTTGAATCGATGTCCACCTTTGTCCCAGATAGCTATGGGCAGGGATGAGAGACATCAGGGTCATGTGGTAAAACAGAGCTGCCAGGAGCCTACCTCACTGTATTCATGGGAGTTATTTTCAGAGAACGTGATTTGGCCCATGGCCTAGGCAGGCACTGCATACGACAAAGTGCTGTGTTTATTTAGTGCTCAGCCCCAAAGAGACTGCTTAACTCCTGTATGTTGCTCTGAAACAAAATGGTAAATAAAAAGAGAAGGATTTTTCATTTACTTCCTTGTATTAACTTCATGTCTTACAAATTTTGCTATTCTAGGTCAGCGTAAAGGAACAAAGTGAGCTCTTATTAATTTGGTATATTCACTTTGGAGGGTAAATTCTGAACTGCCCGATCTCTCCATGTTGTGAGGATTTCACTCTAGGTAAATTTAGAGCAGAGATAACTGAAGATAGACAGTTTATTTCATACATGTTTTTAAGCAGTAGGGCCTGTGATTCATGTGTTTATAACCCATCATTGATACCTAGGGACAGATTTAGAATCTCCCGTAGCAATTTCCCTGTCATCAAACAACTTCACAGACCATATTGAAAGAAAAAAGAAAATCGGCAGACAACATCTAGCCACTTTGCGGGTGTATTTACAAAGGGAATGCAATTATCAGCCTATATTTGTAGAATATATGCCTTGTGAAATAATTCCTCAGCAGTCTTTGGATTGCCTTTTGTTTGGTGCTGAGGCCTCAGAGTCAATCTCTATTGAGATTAGTAAAAATGAGGAAAGCAGCTGCAGAGCCAGGATTTATTTGCATACCTGATCATGTCAACTAAGTCTTCTAGAATTTGGAAGAATGGCACTTAGTTTAGCATGCATGGAGCCACCTTCTTTAAGCAAGCAGAGAGCAAATATCGAAGGAGACAGTGCTTAGTTTTCAGAGGCAAAAAAAAAAAAAATTAATCTCTTATTTTTGCTACTCACAGATCATTCCTGGATGTGAGACTCCCGGCTACTAAGACGGAAACCATTAACCAAGATTTTTTTTTTTTTTTGATAGGGAGTGGTCTAAGTTAATTGCTCATGAGATGACCTAGATACTGTTGAGATAACTAGTTTAAATTGGGGCCAGTTATTATGCATCAAGAAATATTAAGTAAGACACAGATTATCTCTCAACCCCAAATAACTGAAAAGATCCCCCCCACCAAAATCAACTTAGTAATTTCTAAAAATAATATGAATCTTTTGAAAATGATGAATTAGGTGATATGAGTTTGTTTTAGAATAACACAAGAAGTTATTAGAGGGTTCGCATGAAATAAATCTTCATCCTACCACACCCTGCAACTAAGAGAGGCCACGTGATTTTTAAAACTTTTTAAATTTATTTTTGAACTGTGTATGATGTTTAAATATTTTTAAATTACTTTATGTACAAGAAGCTGTGCATATTTAATGTGTATGATTTGGGTTTGGAGGACTTGACTTTTTTTTTAGGCTAAAAGGAAGAGAGTATGATTGTTTTTGAAATATTATTTTTTGGATTTTTTGTTTAGTATTCAGTTAGTTTCTAATAAAAATGCATATGAAATGTTAAAAATTGCATAGAAGATAAGATTTTAATGGGTAAAATTACAGCAGAAATCCATTAGATTGACAACACACAAGGCAAAGAAAGGATACAGACTCATTCAAGGGTAACAGCATGGTGATGTCAGGAATGATTCTAAAGTTATTGTTTAGTGTGTGTGTGTGTGTGTGTGTGTGTGTGTGGTGGTGGTGGTGGTGGTGGTGATGGTTGTAGGGGTATATATGTATTTTTCTTAACCTGAATGGCAAATAAGAATAGAAATCTTTTTCATATCTCTGACGTAATATCTTGACAATCTTGATATTCTGAATCAGAGCAACAAAATAGCATGCTTTTATTTATTTGATATATTCTCTTTGGAGACTAAATTTATGGTATGACATTTATTGTCATATTTTAGTAAGATGTTTTTGTACGAGGTATTCTGAAACCTCTATTTTCTAAGACAGGGAGAGCTGTTAAAGAATGACTAAACTAATTTTATGTATTTCAGAATCTATTTTTACTTTGAAATTTCTGACATAATATTTTCTAGTCTCTTTTCCCCTCTCTTTTACATAGTACACTTCATTTCCTTCAATTCATGATTATTAAGAACCCTATATAGCTCAAATGAACAAATGTCTGGCTTAAAATGTGGTGGAGAATTACTGTCTTATCTTGACTTTACACATATTATGCATATCCTGTCATCAGGGAATGATTTCATCGTTTTGGTTGCCTCCAAAGCTTACAATACTCTTACACCCAAATGTTTTGTTGGCTGAGCATGATCCCTGGATGGAGAATGGTTGTGTTCTAATTCCAGATATTGATTGACCATGTGTTACTTTGGGAAGAACAGCCGACTTATTTTCCTTAGCAGGATAATGAGAAAATTACTGACCTCCTCTCAAGAGAGGTTTGGCAAATGGAGAATTACAAAATGCTTTGCATCAGAAGTGCTAAATATTCTTCTAAGTGCTTTCATTTTTCTTGGCATAGCAGTGTTCATTTGTGGACTGTTTTATGGGAAGACTTTCACCAAGGAGCACATATGTCTTTGCTTTGGCCACTACAAACGTCTGTACATTTGAGAGGACCTGACCAAAAAGGGAATTCTAGAATTACAAAAATGCCCTGACAGAATCTAACCATGTGCTTATTAAGGAGGACACTAAGAGCTCCCATGCCATATTTTCCAGATGGATTCACTGTAATACCTGCAACTTAGCCAATCTGAATCTTTGCCTACTCACTTTTAGACAGTCTCCTAATTGGGTCATTACTGGGAAAGGTAGGAAACAGTGTAACTGAGATCATATGGGACTCCTAGCACAGTGAAGGGAATTGCAGTACTGCTGGAGGCATGGCAGTCCAAAACAACCAGGGCTGTTCCAGTATTGGCAAACACTTTAAAGATAAAATAAATGGGGAATCAACCAACATTTCATTTGTCATTGTCTCAATAGCCCAAGGCAGAGCTCTGTTTTGCCAGCCACACTATCAAATGGGAACTCGTGGTTCAATTGCATTTGTTTTCTTGACAGTGCAGTTGGTTGTAAGGCCAGCTGCAGCTCACTTACCCTTGGCTAACTGCTTTTCTCTGGTGCATCTTCACAGCCATTTGCTCATAACATAAGGTCTCCAAGCACACTGGGGTTTGTGTTGGTTGGGATAGCATTTAGTTGCACTAGAATCAAAGACCTGCAGGGGCCCCCAGGTTTGACTGAGCAGAAGTCATTCTGAAGAGATAGCTGCCTACCATCTTTTAAAACACATGCACACACACAAGAAAATGAAAGAATTGTCATATGCCTCAAAGTTTAGTGAAGGATAGAGCTGTTAGTATACTTAGCATCCCCTCCCTCACTGTCACACTGTAAGTAACTAAGTTCTGGCCTTAGTTCTAAGACAAGGTATATAATCTTAGACAAATCATCATCTCTGTGAGGCAGGATCCTATGAATAAAACAAAAATTATAATCTCTCCTCTGATCCACACTGATCTCAGATATTTCTGAGATTTGATTAGAACTTAATATACTGTACATGTTTGTATGGAACAAGGAATTGACTAAGTTGATAACTGTTGAAGTTGGGTGGTAGGTACATGAAAGTTCATTATGATATTTTCCACATGTTTTTGAAGTATTCTATAATAAAGCTTTTAAAATATAGTAAGTGAGGGGCACTTGGCTGGCTCAGTTGGTTAAAGCATCTGACTTTGGCTCAGGTTATGATCTTTCTTTGAGTTTGAGCCCCACATTGGGCTCTTTGCTGTCAGCTCAGAGCCCTCTTTGGATTGTTTCTATTTGTCTCTCTCACTCTCTCAAAAATAAATAAACAAAAAAAAAAAAACCCTTAAAAAAATATAGTAAGTGAAAATAAAAACTGGCTCTGCCTCTTTCTCAGCAGAGTTATAGGTGAGACTCACAGAAGATAATGTGTAAAAGTGTTTTGTGAATAGTAAACGACAAGAGCAAGTATATTTTTAAAAATATATATCTCCAGGGTATCCACATCAGACTTACCCAACTGTATTGAAAATACAGTTGCAGAGTTCCACAGACATATGGAATCAGATATGATGGCAGTGTATCCCAGAGGACTCTCCATTTTTTTAATACTTTTTTTTTATTTACACCCAAATTAGTTAGCATATAGTGCAACAATGATTTCAGATTTCAGATTTCAGATTCATAGATTCCTTAATGCCCCTTATCCATTTAGCCCCCCCCCCACAGCCCCTCCAGTAACCCTTTGTTTATTCTCCATATTTGAGTGTCTTATGTTTTGTCCCCTCCCTGTTTTTATATTATTTTTGCTTCCCTTCCTTTATGTTCATCTGTTCTGTGGAGGACTCCCCATTTTGAAGTAGCCCTTCATACCTCTCATTTCAGAGGATGTTTCTACATTATTGAATTTAAAAAGTATGTATTCCATAAGTCCTTGTTAACATTATTCAGGTCTTTGAGTGATCAGGAAATTGCTTCTAGGGAGTTGAAGACCTGTTATCTATGAAGCTTGGAGTCTCTAGGCTAACCCTCCCTGCCCCCAATCTATTATTTGAACCCTGATTCCTGACTGTTGATTAAGTCTCAAGTTCATGGTCTCTGCTGTCTCTACCATGGTCCCATTTGGTTATCAAACTTTATGCAGGATTTATTCAAAATATGCTGGGCCCTCTTGCTTATAGATCATAATCTTTGGCCTCAATCTTGCCATCATATGATTGTATGTAGATTTTAATCTGCCTGACAACACCTTTTACCCAAACACTGCCCAGGCACCCTCTGGGTTAATTCATTCAGTTCTCAACTGTTGAACACCTTTTATGTGATAGCAGTCCTCTAGGTGCTAGCAAACATTAAACATAAAATTCCTTTCCTCATGGAATTCGCATTGTAGATTTGAAGATTTTATCTTTGAGCAAATAGGTCAGATGATACAATTCAGATAGTGGTAAGTGCCAAGAATAAAATTACTGGGGAAAGAGGGTTTTAGAGAGGGTTTTAGAGTTACAGTTGTCATTCTCTGAGAATGAAGTATTTAAACAGAGACCTAAGATGAGAAAGAGAAGGTGGTAGAATTGGTGGAAGAGCTGAAACAGTAAGTGCAAAGGCCCTGAGGCAGGAAGGAATTTAGTTTCAAGTAATAATAGCAAGGAGGCTACCATGGCTGCATTTTAATGATGAAGGATCAAAGTGGAAAGTGATGAGGCTGGAGGGAGAGGGCCAGGGGCTAGATCCTGTAAGGATTTGGAGATTATGATAAAGATTTTGGATTTTATTTTTTTATTTTTATTTTTTTAAAGTTTATTTTTATTTTTGAGAGAGAGAGAGAGAGAGGAGAGAAAGGCAGAGAGAAAGAAACGTGGAGCCCATTGAAGAGCTCAATCTGTCACCTGCAACCTGAGCCAATATCAAGAGTCAAACACCTAACTGACTGAGCCACCCAGGCACCCAAGATTTTGGATTTTAAAAACTGGTTATGGCTACTGATCATGTTTCCATCAGTCTAATCAAGTATTGCCATATCATCTAAAGCCTGATAACCCTGCAGAAGCTGTGGCTTATTCCATAGTTCCCTGTAGTGCTCAAAGGAACAACATTAAAAATATGTAAATTGTTTATAATTTTCTATAATTCATACTCAGAAAAAAATAGAGAAAACCTGCTCCTTCATGTTCTCCATTACAGACTGATACCTACTTTTCCCTGAACATAATCCTTCAAACTGCCAGGAAACTACCTGGAGAAATGTTCCCTTCACCCACAAGTGCACAAGCATGCAGCTACCAGATTGGGCCACTAGATGGTGGCTTATATCAGTACCGTGGAACTATGCGGTTTCTATTTGACAAAGGAATCAAAGAATAAGTATTTTAAAGACAAACAAAATAGATGTGCATTTAAAGTTTCTTTGGATGAAACGATTAGAGAAAGAAAGAAAACATAACATCCTGCAGCCTGCTTTTTGTTCAGTTTACCTTTTTCCTTGGGAGGATTTTTGGCTTCTTGGAGAATGGTCTTGTGACATGGAATACTCATATCCTCATGACCCCACTGGTCTTGGCTATGACTATGGAATAAGTTCCCCCTACTCCTCATTCACCTTGCTGCTCATTTGGGGTTCCCTGGAAATTTTTTTTCTTGCTGTCTTATATTTTCCTAGATGATTTCATTCACTCCCCTGGCTTCCATCATGACATATTTATGTGAATAATGGCTACAGTTAATATTTTTAGCTGGTATTCTCCAGATCCCCAGACCTATAATTCCAACTGCTCTTAAATGGCAGGTAGATGGTCTTAGGTACTTCAAACTCAATGAACTTTTAACCAAATTCGTATTATTTTTTCTTTACCACTTCTTTTCCCGGAAATGCTTTTCTTCCTATCTCAGTTAATGGTGTTGCAACTTAATCAGTTGTCTTAGAGAGAAATCTGTGAGTTATTGATTTCTGCCTCCTGCACACTCCCCATATTCACTTTGCCTTGAGGAACTGTTGATTTTATCTCTGAAATGCCTTGCAAGTACATTTATTCTTTTTATTTTCTCACCTCTGTCATTGTTTCTATTCATGTAATAAATCCTTAACCAAATCTGTTTTCTATTTTACGGTCCAAACATTGTCCACACAATCTTCAGAAGAATCTTACCCAAACTAAGGTTTGAACTAGTCACTTCTTTGCTTTAAATTATTTTCCTCAGATAATACAGTCCAAACCCCATATTATTCTACTGTTCAAATCTTTCAAGTAATGGCTCCACTCACCTTCCCAGCCTCTTTCTGGCCTCTCCGTCCCACACAGCCATGTTGAGTATTTGGAGGCCCTGGTTGTGCCATTGACTTTCATGACTGTGTCCCTTTCTTTGCACATGTTTTTTGTCCTGAAACTCCTGTCTCCTCCCTGTTGGCTTTCCGTTTTCCATCTTCCCTGCAAAGTCTAGTAAGGCTTATCCCTTCATTCCATAAAATTCTCCTCCATGATCCCATGATCCTCATACACATTAACTGTACTGTTTGTCCAGAGGTAGTATACTTATTAATTTATATATCTGCATCCTGCCACTGAACTGAGACTTGCTTTCCAGCAGAAAGTGGAAAGATTTGCCAGCAGAAAGATTTTCAGCAGAAAGATTTGCCATCTTTGTGTCTCTAGCATTTCCATAAGTCTGGAAATGCCTTAGATGATCAATAACTCTTGTTTTAATGAATGGAAAAAATGAAAAAAAATCTGATTTCCTCTGCATCTTTCCCAGCAGGCAGGAAAGGCCTTCCCCTGTTCCTTTTTCTCTTGCACTTGTACTCATGGATATTTTTACATGAGAAAAAAAGGTTTGAAATAGATCTCTGGAGACATGATCTTCCAGACACAGAAAGCAGACCATCTTGGAAGGGAAGCTTTAGGAACTGGAGAAGAGATGGAAGCAGGGGCCATAGTTGGAATCACCAAAGCCAAGATGCTGGAAGCAGCCTCCACGTGCCACACGCTTGTCTCCATCTCTTACTGCACACACAATGGTGGCGCTGATGGAGGATGAACCTTATGAATTGATCTATTAGGAGATTATGTGCAATCAGGAAACCTGACTATATTGTTCATTTCTCTCTTCTCAAGGATTGGCACTCTGCCTGGCATAGAACAGGTGCCCATTAAGTGACTGAATCCTCACTGATTATTTTCTTACAGGCAGACTGCAATCTTCAGTTGATACAATATCTGGAAGTGTTCATAACTTTGAGGTTAAAAGGTGCCAATATAAGTGACTGTATCAAGGTGTCTGTGATGACTGAGAGGAACTAACAAGCTGACTTTGCTTCATTAGATCATTTGAATGTCTTTGGATAGACATCTATGCATTACATGTATGGTTTCCCTTCAAATGTATTACTCAGTCTAGATGCTTATTGTGTTTATTGGTTCAAATGAAATAAACAGGAAAGTAAGAAGTTAAAAAAGGTAAAAACTTCTGTCTTTATGGCAGAAAAAAATATTTCTGCCTCTAGCCATTCAGGTACATTTATTTGGTAAGAGGTAAAAGAAATACATGAATTTCATTCATATTTATATTTTATTAAAACAAATTTCAGGGGCGCCTGGCTGACAGTTGGTGGAGCATGGAACTCCTGATTTTGGGGTTGTAAGTTTGAGTCCCACCTTGGGTGTAGAGATTACTTAATAAAATCTTTAAAAAAAAAAACAAAGAAACTCCAAGCTCTTTAATTCTGATAGACATTGTTTATGGGGCTTAAATATATATTTTTTTAAATGTGACACATCTCTACTACCCAGAGATCCCGGTTGTGATTGAGGTGTCTTTGGACAGGAAGTTATCTGAATCATTATGTGTCACCCCTGTGCTACCCCTGGGACTTCTGGGAAGAGTATAGTTATACTGCTCACTGCTAGCAATTCCCTATCTAGCTGTGCTTTTTTTGTAGACCCTATCTCAGAGTGTCAATAAGAAGAGTAACCACTTATGTTTGCATAACGCTTTATATTGTTCGAAGCGTTGTGTACACTTTTACTCCTTTGATCCTCATAAAAAGAAATTGAGCAGTACTGATGGACCTACTCTGCAGGTGAGGAGACTGAGGCATAGAGATATTTTTAAAGCAAGTACATACCAATAACAATGCAAGCAATAGAATTAATTAGGTTCAGATTTTAGTTTTCAGATGTCCCATCTCTTTTTTAACCACACCATTTGCTCAGTTGTGCTCACATCAATTTATTAGAAGAGGTGGCTGTTGGGTTGAGAGCTGCTTTTATTTAGCACACCTGGAAATGGCACCCTAATAACAATATCCCTGCTAATAACCTTTTCCTTATTCATGAGATAGAGAAGCTCTTATAATTATTTGCCAGTGTCTGCTCTGTACTCCAGGCCCCTGACAATGAGCACATGGGCACGGATGTTACTATTCTCGGGCAGAGCATTAATAATTAGATATTACTTGGGGAAAAGGGCAATACTTCATCAAAAGACAAAGTGCTAGCTTTGATATCTTTTTGTGCAGTTGCTGGAACACTCCTAGTACCTACTTCTAATCTAAAGATTAGCTGGCGGCTTTGCCCTTTTTCTTGTGAAATATCTGTTCTTAGGGGAAACCAGTATCAACACATATTGAGAATTTTTATGTCTTATTAAAGGTTGTTCTGTGATATTTGTAGGATCCTCCAGCACCTACCACATTATTATCAGGCAAATTCTAAATTTACTCAGAGAGAAATAATGTTATGAAAAGAATTGTTCAAAATCATAAGGGATTGCACTATGGGGTGAACACCTTTGCCATTGAAAAAGTCTCCGATGATTCACTTTTTTATTGCTTTGAAGTGGCTCGGAGTAGACCTTGCCTCGGAACTGGAATTTTAAGAGGAAAGCTTTAATGTCACCATTGCGATATTTCCAGATGAGACAGGGCATGGCTCAGCTACCATCAGAAGACTAGGTAACAGAACATACAGTTCTCATTTGGGGCAGACAGAGAGATGCATGTCATTGCAAGTACTTGGGACTCTTTGTTCTTATACAAAAACAAGAAAAAAACATTCCACACTACTGCACAGGTTCTGAGACAACATGTTAGATGAGGTAAACAGTACTGGGTGGTGTAACGGATGAAGAGGGGAGGAGATGGGTGGCCTGTGAATACCAACATGTCCAGGGGAGTTGGGGTGGCTTCCAGGAAGTTGTAGAAAGAGTGAATCAGGGAGGTCTGCCTAGGGTAGGAGGCTCAGCCACTAAGGTTGCAATCCAGGGATCAGGCTCTGTCCCTGGGGTGACATCCTAGAGGCTGGAGTCTACACAGACGTTAAGGTAGGGACTTGATCCTAGGATAAGGGTTGAAGCTTAGATGTCAGAACTGGGCCAAAATTCTTGGGAATGAGGCAGGAGTCCAGCTGACACTACGAAGAACAAGAAGAAAGAATAGATTAGTAACCTCCCTTTCCCCTTGCATTCTGTGAGACCTTGCCCAGGCCACTCATTCCCACTGCACTCCCATCTTTTCTCATGTTACATGGCAATGATAATACAGTTGACTTCGTAAGTTGTGAGAAATCCATGAGTGCATATTATAAAATGCCATACAGGGGCACATGGGTGGCTCAGTTGGTTAAATGTCCAACTCTTGATTTTGGCTCAGGTCATGATCTCACAGTTGTGAGATCAAGCCCTGTGTTGGGCTCCCCACTGAGTGTGGAGCCTGCTTAAGATTCTCTCTCTCTTGCTCCCTCTGCCCCTTCCCTGCTTGCGCACATTCACACTCTATTTAAAAAAAAAAAAGTGCCATACAAATAGTTACTGTTTGTAAGTTCATCATATGAATAGTGAGCATTTACCTTTCAAGTACTGTACCTTTATGATTGATAAGGTTTTTTTAAAACATTTTTTTAATGTTTATTTTTGAGAGAGACAGAGCGTGAGTGGGGGAGGGACAGAGAGAGAGGGAGACACAGAATCCAAAGCAGGCTCCAGGCTCTGAGCTGTCAGCACGGAGCCCAATATGGGGCTTGAACTCATGAACCATGAAATCATAACCTGAGCCAAAGTCGGACGCTCAACTGACTGAGCCACCCAGGTGCCCCAATAATATATATATATATATATATATATATATATATATATATATGTATATATATATATTTTTTTTGGGACAGAGAGAGACAGAGCATGAATGGGGGAGGGGCAGAGAGAGAGGGAGACACAGAATCGGAAACAGGCTCCAGGCTCCGAGCCATCAGCCCAGAGCCTGATGCGGGGCTCGAACTCACGGACCACGAGATCGTGACCTGGCTGAAGTCGGACGCTTAACCGACTGCGCCACCCAGGCGCCCCTATTTTTTTTTTTTCTTTTTTTTTTTTTTTAATAAACCTCATCAGACTGTCCTGGTGCTGTCTTGCCAGCAGTGATCCTTTCTCTTCCTCCCTATCTCTGATTTGGATTCTCTATCTAGCCATATTTTCTGTGGCCACTCTGAATTAACACCTCTTTCTGTCTTATTGGTCCCTTGGATGCCCATGTTGTGTGTGCACTTCCATGCTGTCGTGGGACAGTCCAAAATTGTCAGTCTAGGAGTTGCTGAAGAAAAGTGCCTCACCTCACTTAGGCTCATTGGATTGCTCCCATATGGAGCTTAATGAAAGTTACTGGAGATGCAGTCGCCGGCCCCCAGCCCCATCCCCTTCAGCGTGTTTGTGAATGTGGGGGACAGGATTTAGCAGTAGTTTAAGAAACCAATGCCTAATGCTTAGAAAATGGAAGGACCCCAGGACAGAGAGTTTTAGGTTATTATTGCAGCTCAGGCATAATTTGAACTACAAGGCAATGCAAGGAAGTAACAGAACGACCTCATTGTGAATGAAAATTTTAATGCAGAGGCAATAACTCTCCAAACAGGACACACATTAAGATGGAAGATCTGCAGTCTGAGATAGAGGATCTGAAGGGGAACTGTAAGCACTGATCAGGAATGTTCATCTTCTTCCATCAGTATTCTTACACAGGAATATCCAAAGATTATTTTTGGATAGAGAGAGTACAGGCAAGGGTGACATCAGCAAAGATGTGAGCTGAACACCAAGGGCTGCCTCTCTGAAGGAGGTACAACAGATCTTGGAGACAGACTCAAGCAGCTTCCTTGGGGACTGACCCAAGGAGATACTTGTGAGACATTTAAAGACATGGGAACATTGTGGGCTTTTTGGCTACTCCTCATTTTGATGTTTGTCAGTTACTTTTTCTGTTAAAACTGTTTTTTTTTCTTTTTTTCTTTCTGGAAATGTGCTTGCATAGTCTACTTGGTTGGTATTTATTTGACTATCTAAAGAAGAGGTTTTCCTAGGTCTTTGAACGTGGGTTTAAGGCAAGAGAAATATGACAGACTAAAGCAATGTACATTTTCATTGTTGTTATTATTTTTGTTTTTCATTTTTCCCCTAATATCAACTCTAACACTAGGCTTGTATGAGTTAATCGTAGTTTGGTTTTTGTGTATCTGCTAAGTTAAACAAAAGTGCTGATTGCCCAATAGGGATGAATTGCTGTGTTATGTGTTACCAGGAACTTCAAAAAAACCCAAAAAGATATATTTTTCTCATTCAAAGTGGGGGAACAAAACATGAGCAATGATACATTACAAAAAATAAAAAAGAAATAAATATAGACAATTACATAATGAAAAAGTTTCATTTTACCTCTTTCCTTCCCTTATTTGTGTTTTGTTTGAATTTCCTGTCAAAACACATACACACATACACACAAAGAGTCACTCAGAAAAGTTCCAGTAATTACGGGCAAAGGAAAACAATAAAACTCTAAGAAGCTAGCTTTAATATTAATAGATCTCTCATAAGGTAGTGAATAATTAATTCTAAAAGTAGTAAGATAGAGTCATAATGTCAGATGGAATAGAAGAGGGAATATTGGGCTAAAATATTTTAGTACCATTTTATAGAAGAGGAAGAATTTAAACTGGGTATTAAATAATGGATAGAATTTGGTTAAGAGAAAGGAAGTGAAGACACCATGAACAAAAGTGTGGAGAAAGAAAAGGCCAATAGAGAGATAAGGAGGGACAGAATGGAGATTAATATTTGGAAATGAAATTGAAAAAGTGTGAGGTGTACTTTTGGAGGGTCTTAATACCAGGTTAGGAATTAGGATATGGCTTTTCTGAAACCAAAACCCAAACCAAAACCCAAACCCAAACCTAAACCCAAACCCAAACCAAAACCAAAACCAGAACAAGGATTTATGAACATAAGCCCCTTATTGCCATTAAATTTTTTTTTCTATAACATCTGAGTATAAGTTCATTTTCACCCATGTAAAGATGCTCATGTTGATTACTGCTATGATAACAGCATCAACGGCTACCACCCATGTTGAAAAATACTTAGAATAGTTATTTTCTCATTTATGCAGTGAGCTACAGCCATCTTAAAATATGATGGGTGGATGTTGACCAAATGTGTTTTGAGATGGTCTCAGACACATGCCTAATGCTAGTTAGCACATTCTAGTCCGCAATGTCATATGGTATGGTCCATTTAATAATCGGAAAGCAATAATGCCAGATAAATTTCAAAAATGCTTTCAAATATTAATGTAATTTTGAAGATGAACATACTTCACAGTAGCATTCCAGTTTGTGTCCTAGTTGATGAGTCTTGCAAGCTCTTAAAAGAAAATATTTAACCCAAGGCAACTGACAGAATGGGAGAAGATATTTGCAAATGACACATCAGATAAAGGGTTAGTATCCAAAATGTATAAAGAACTTACCAAACTCAACACCCAAAAAACAATTAAACCAGTGAATAAATGGGCAAAAGACATGAATAGACATTTCTCCAAAGAAGACATCCAGATGGAAAACCAACACATGAAAAAATGCTCAACATCACTCATCATCAGGGAAGTACAAATCAAAACCACAATGAGATACCACCTTATATCTGTCAGAATGGCTAACATTAACAACTCAGGCAACAACAGATGTTGGCGAGGCTGTAGAGAAAGAGGATCTTTTTTGCATTGTTGGTGGGAATGCAAGCTGGTGTAGCCACTCTGGAAAACAGTATGAAGGTTCCTCAAAAAACTAAAAATAGAACTACCCTACGACCCAGCAATTGCACTACTAGGCATTTATCCAAGGGATACAGGTGTGCTGTTTAGAAGGGACACATGCACCCCCATGTTTATAGCAGCACTATCAACAATAGCCAAAGTATGGAAAGAGTCCAAAGGTCCACTGATGGATGAATGGATAAAGGAGATGTGGTATATGTATACAATGGAGTATTACTTGGCAATCAAAAAAGAATGAAATCTTGCCATTTGCAACTATGTGGATGGAACTAGAGGGTATTATGCTAAGAAAAATTAGAGAAGGACAAACATGACTTCACTCATATGAGGACTTTAAGACACAGAACAGATAAACATAAGGGAAGGTAAACAAAAATAATATAAAAACAGGCAGGGGGACAAAACAGAAGAGACTTTTAAATACGGAGAACAAACAGGGTTACTGGAGGGGTGGTGGGAAGGGGGATGGGCTAAATGGGTAAGGAGAATTAAGGAATCTGCTGCTGAAATCATTGTTGCACTATATGCTAACTAATTTCGATGTAAATTAAAAAAAAAAAAAATAAAATAAAATAAAACAAAACAAAGCAAACAAACAAAGAAACAAACAAAAAAGAAAATATTTAACCTAATTAATACCTGAGGTTGAGTAAGGGAAACTTCTGAATTGTTCTACCTTCAATATTATTATTTGTATTACATATATTAATATAATACATTTCATATTACATTTATTTATATATTTAACAAAAAGACTATCTTCTTTTATGATTATTAAATTAAATTACCTTGGCCTATGGGTATTAGCTAGGGAACTGGTTCTGTAATACTAGAATTCAACACTTGTTTCTGATTTATACCTATTATCAAAAGTGAAATCTATATTTGTACCCTTACAATATACATTTATAAAATGTCATTTACAAATAAATCTGTTCCCACTATATGGCAAGCAAACCAAGACAAAAAGACAAGGTAGTGGGTGGAACAATTCTTTACCTCAACATAATGTGTCAGGAAATCTGGGTCACAGGAATTTATAACTCGTATAGATCTCATAGTTTACCATGGCCATATTCTAAAGTTTAAATAAAGAAAAAGTGGCTCAGAAAGGTGAAGTGTCTAGTTTAAGGTCAAAAGCTGGTAAATTCAAAACTAGTGTCTTAGTCCACTTGGACTGTTATAACAAAATATCACAGACTAGACAACAGAAATTAATTTCTCACAGTTCTGGAGGCTGGAAATCCAAGATCAGGGTGCCAGCATGGTTGGGTAAGAGTCTCTTCTGGGTCACAGTCTTCTTGTATTTTCACATGGTTGAAGAAGGAAGGGATCTCTCTAGGGCCTCTTTTATAAATACACTAAGCCCATTCATGAGGACTCTGCCCTCATGACTTAATAACTTCCCAAAGGCCCCACTTCCTCACATCATCACATTGGGCATTAGAGATACCCAACATATGGAATTTAGGGGGAACAACATTCAACATGTAGCAAGTAGGAAATAGAACCCATGTCTTTTGACTGTTAACCCTGTTGTTGTCTTTATGTCTTACCATGCTGGCTTTCTTTCCCATCTTGAAAATATTTGAGAATCTCTTGTCTAGTACACTGAAGAGCCAGATGTGGAAGTGAGGAACATAATCGGAAGTATGGAAACTTCATTGGCAGATGGATTTAGAAAAATTTGTGAAAACTATTAAATCTTGCACTTTAAGGGCAGATTTTTAGATTGTTATATTGAGAGATAGTTAATTAACCACAAAGTGACTAAGCTGTTGCTATACAGATTTCATTAGTTTATAGTCAGAAGGTGAAAGTCCTTTTAGGAAAATATGATGTTGATTGTTACCATTTACACATAGAAATCAAAATTATCGCAATTCAAAGTATGAACAACTCTAAATCCTTATAGTAAAATCTTTTAAATATTGTTTATAACTTGGCAATAGCAAAAACTTCAAAATGTCTTCTTATTAGATTATAGAGTATTTCCTTCTTCCAGAGGTAACTTCTACACAGATATCAACACTGCATGATTACAAATATTTAGATATAAAGAAACACTCTGCAAAGCCAACATCACAATTATGTTTTAAAACCATGTCCCTTTTACTGCTCTTAAATGAATTGTAAATGTTTAATTGTAGCTTACACAAAATGACTCTGTTGAAAGCAGCATGTAATCAAGTACTAAAATGCTTCCCCTCTTGTAATGCACAGCGGTGCCTCAAATAAAAAGATCCCCTGAGAATAGAGTTGGTCTTGGAATTGGCCACACCAGTGTTGGGTTAGAAACGGTGATGGATGAAAAGGAGGAAGCAGCAGAATAGTTGCATATAAAGATATGTATTTGTGTATGTGTGTGTGTGGGGGGGGGGGGTGTGGTGCTAAAGCTTGAGCAAACATAAGACGGGGACTATTTTCCCTTCTACTCCCTTCTACTCCATGGGTTCTGTTACCCTGAAATGGAGGAGCTGCCTGTCCCTTTGGCCACTGGCAGCTGTAGATTCTGGGCTACTGGGCCAAAAAAGTCAACTCAGTATACAAACAACTCTTCAAGGCAAGACAAGTGTTGTAAGCCAACTTGTCTGGAGGGGAATAAATAATAATAACAGCTACTCCTTTTGAGCACATGTTTTGTGCCAGGCAGTATATGATAAGGTTATTTATGCTTACCAACAAACGTATGTGGATGTTATCTCACATTTTCTTAAAGTTAGAAAAATTCATTGAGGCTAAATGAGTTTTCCAAGCCCATGAAACTATGAAATAAGTAAACTGGAAATCCATCCTAGGTCTGTATGGTTTGAGAACTCTTGTTTTTTTTTTTCTCTTTTCTATGTACTATATGGTGTTGTGATCTAGACTACATTATTAAGCTGCCATATTATTTTTACTTTTAGCAATTATCTGAAAAGGAAGGGTGTCCTTGGAATATGATCTTTCATCATATTGAAGCTTAGTCAGATTCACCATTGGGACAGCTATAACCTTCCCCTAAAACCAAAGACCTTGGTAAGTTGACTATGATCCTTTATGCCTTGTGCACTTAGAAAGCTAATCTTCTTGTCCTAAGAGTCTTTTAAAAGATGCTCAACATCACTCATGATTAGAGAAATACAAATCAAAACCACAATGAAATACCACCTCACACCTGTCAGGCTAAAATGAACAACTTAGGAAACAACAGATGGTGAGGATGTGGAGAAAGGGGAACCCTCTTGCACTGCTGGTGGTAATACAAACCGCTGCAGCCACTCTGGAAAACAGTGTGGAAGTTCCTCAAAAAATTAAAAATAGAATTACCCTATGACCTAGTAATAGTGCTACTAGGAATTTATCCAAAAGATACAGGTGTGCTGTTTCGAAGCAAGTACTGAGGAATGGTACAAGTGAATAGGAAGTTAGACTTAGTTAAATTATTACCACTGCACTTTTGGTACAGAAGGGGTTAAACAGGCTCAATCCAGGTAGTACGTTTCTAATGATGATTAATTATTTTTAAGTCTTTCCACGGGGAACTGAATTATGAGTTTTCACTCAGCAGCTTTTAGAACACAGCTTTTTCTTTGGTTGGGGCCTTCCTGTACTTCTTTCCAACAGACCAGCTGCCACGTTAGGGGATAATGTGGTAGTTGCCTAAAAAATTCCAGTTCAGCCTATTCTCCAAGGACATTTGATCCTTCCACAGGGAAATCATTAGTTATCCATTTGAGCCTAGAGTTGCCAAGAGCACTAATAAAGTCTCTGGAAAGTTGTGGTATAGACATACAAGGAGATAAACGAGAAATGGGAAAAATCCAATAAGTTGACTCCCCTATGGGATGGTACAAAATTGTTTACTGTAACCTGGGCTTCTTTCTAGTCCACTTTTAAATAGAATTTTATAAGATTCTTCTAGATCAGGAAGGTTTTTTTCTTGCTACTCAGCACAAACATTCATTATTTATATATAAAGATTCATTCCTTTGCATGGACTTACATCCCTTGCATTTGTCCTACTTGTATTTTCTCCCTTCCTGTTGTATATCCTAAGTATTTGCTGTCTTCTTTGGTCCTTCTCAGTTACTGTACAGACTGGCTGTACAAATGGATGTTTTTTTTTCCTTTTTCCATCAATCAGTTTTTGCTGTAATCATCACCATTGGTCATCTTGGAACACTTTCCTGTCACCTGCTGTGTGTTACTGATCTGGTCCAAAGAGAATGAGAAACTTTTGGTTCTTCAGTTATAGACATCTGTGAATACCTCTGAATATTGTTTTGATATTGCCTCTAAATGACTTTGGCCATTTTTTCCCTGCCACATTTACTGCTATGAAGTACTATACTTACTGGATACCAGACAGGGTTCACTAGGAAGGATTGGTCAACAGTTCCCAAATCAGAAAGTTAAAACAAGATGGGGCATCTGGGTGGTTCAGTCAGTTAAGCATCTAACTTTGGCTCAGGTCATGATCTCACAGTTCGTGGGTTTGGGCCCTGCAATGGAGTCTATACTGACAGCTTGGAGCCTGGAACCTGCCTTGGATTCTGATCTCCCTCTCTGTCCCTCCCCCTCTCATTCTCTGTCTGTCTGTAATCTGTCTGTCTGTCTCTCAAAAATAAATACACATTAAAAAATAAAGTTGAAACAAGAAAACTATGGATTGAATTTTACAATTAGAGAATCAGTCTCATCAGACTCAATTTGCTCAGTCCAGGGCTCTTGAAACAATGTCTCTGTGGGTGTGGGGTCATCAAGATGCAGTGCTTGTTTCTCTCTTCAAAAAGCAATTTATTCTTTGGCTGTAAGACATGCATCCAACTATAGAACTTTTGAGATCTTTCATGGCATTCAGGCATTTTTCCCAAGTGGCTCTTAGCACATCACTGAACATGGTAGGGGTATTAGGATCTGGCCGTTTGTCTATGAACTCTTCTACTGAGTAGTCTTTTCTACAGTGAATCCTATCAGATTGGCTTGGGCTTTATGGACCTGCATTACAGCCTGAGGCTCACCTGACCTAAGCCTGTTTTCTTCCTTCTTTCCTTTTATAGGCAAGAATCTGCTGAGTGGTCTGAAGACTTTTCCCATGGTTTCTCCCACTTTATCATTCATGAACATTATCACAAAAAAGTCCAATGAATTCTGAACAGACACAGAGGAGATCCTATGGCCCATCACCATGGATTTCATTTAGCCACCTGTTTTAGTAAAATTCCATTATTTTAGTTACCATCTCCATGAGGCCTCAGTGAGTCTGCCTCCATCACCTCAAACAGGGATCTGGCTTCTCTCACCAACTCTGGCCTCAAAGCACTGAGTTGAGGGGCTTGGATCCTGTGGCATCCTTAGCAAACCTTTCAGTTGTTACCTACCACCCACCAAGATGTAGGGAATTAATTCTTCATGGTGTGAACATTGACTATTTAGGGGGCATGAACCAGGATAAAAAGGAGCCAGCAAATAAATTACTTCCTTTTCCTTTTTCACTGGACTGTTTGGAAACACGTTAGTCCTTCACATCTCTTTAAAGCCATCTAGGGAGACAAAATAATCAACAGACCTTGCTACAAAGCAATGGGCATTTCAATAATGTACTCCCTTATATGTTCTTTCCCTCATTTATACCTTTTTCTTTTATCCCTGATTCTCTGAAATTGCTCTTCTCAGTAAGATGTTGGCAATGAATTTTTCAGTTAGTCTTTCTAGGGAAATTAGGCAGAGATAGGCATTACTGAATAGTTGGTATTATTATTGGTATTTTTCCACCTACCTGAGACTCTACAAGTCACTAAATTCTTCAGACCACCTTGCTGTGCAGCCCAGCATAACCTCTCTACTTGCTATAAAGGAACAAAATGCTCATAATATTTTAGAGACATTCTAGCAGTTTTAACAGAGCACGATTCAAAGACATCTGGTACTGACTAGCTATATGTTTGTATAACTGATTCTCAATATATTTCAGCATAACATATTGCACTGTGGTTTGTAATTGGTATTAGATTTTTATAGTCATTTTAATGATAGATTTTCTATTTTTATTCCATGAACACATGCACATTGAGAATGGAGGGTCTTCAGTGTCCTAGCTTGGTATTTTAATATTTTCTGTGGACATTTGGTAGTCACTACGGGTGTAGAATAATTAAGAATGTAATAGAACTTTATGGAGATTAATCTGGAGGTACATAGGATTCTAAAGGGAAGAGTAGATGGCACATGTGAAAGGCTATGAACAGCTGGACAGCTGGATTGATGTTAAAACAGATCCCCACAGAGATGGGGAGGATCCCAAATATTCTCTAACTTGGAAGTAAGTAAGAGGAGGGAAGCTGGAAGAACTTGGTGAGTGTTATACCCCAAGGAGTCACCGCAATTGTACAAATCTCCATTCTTCATTCCTTAGTGAGATGAAGGCAACCATGTATTTATTTGAACATTTATTAAACACCTTCCATGCAGCCATGCAAGGAATTTTACGTGCGTAATAACATTTAGCCCTCTTAACCATGTGTAACGTATGTATTCTTACTCCCTTTCATAGGTGAAGAAAGTCATATTCAAAATGTTAAGTGCTCAATGTTGTATACCTTCTTTGTGGCCAAGCCAGAACTTAAACCAGAGTTTTCTGAATCTGATGCTTGTGCTCTCTATACCATGCCACACTGCCTGTCACATATAGTGTCTTCATGTTTGAAGACTCAGTGAGTGATAGAGACACTAGAGGACCATACAAGCCAGTCTGTAATCAAGATGTCAAAGCTGGCTAAAGATTGTCTCATACCTTCTCCTTTTTTTAAGAGATATGAGTAATACCTATCTTTGACATGTTGAAAATAAGCTGTTACCCAGATCTCCATGAAGACTGACAGCAGGTTGATGGCAGTGTTTTCATGCTTTAGGATCAAGGCATCTGAACAACCTTTGTCTAAAATGTAAGAAATTATTGCAGCAACAATATACAGCTTTCAGATGTAAAGCTCATTCCTTAGCATGTGGTATTTGCTATTTTCTATCTTCGTAATTTTTTTTTCAGTAAGTTTTTAAGAGTTGCCAAAGCCACTTCTTCTGCAGCAGTAGAGCTGTTATTGTGTATGGTACTCACGGTGTCTTTACTTTAGCAATCCTGACTCTATTGAATTTAGGAAATTCTCTAAGAATGAGTAAAATTGTTGATAGGCTTTGCCAGTGCAGCTGCAGGGGAGTTGAAGTAATTTCCCATAGCATCATACTAAATGCTGTTTTTACTAAAGTAAACAAATAGTTAATAGCATTAAACCATTTTTATTCTTTCAGAAAAATTATCATAATTCTATAAAATAACATATTCAGGCTAATACTAGCATGTTATTCCACAGTGTGCAGAAGCTCTCATACTTTCAAAAGAGTGAGGAGGAAATGCCTCTTGGGGAGGGAGCCAAATTCTCCCAACGTTTGCTGAAGCTCATTATGAGCTTTCCTGCCATTCTTGGTTCTAACAGTTTGCTACATTATTATTTAATCACATTGCAGATTCATCTTATTCTAAGTAAACCATAAAGATAATTATCAAAATTAATTAGAGAAGATTCTTTACTTTGTGTGAATATTCACTATACAATGACTTTGAAGACTTTATTGAAAATAGAATTTCTTTGTAAAGCCATCTGTTTTGATATACACTTGTGGGAATACTGCCCATCCTTGAGCTATCAATGATATGTGTATATGAATTGGTGTCCATAGCTCCAGGAACCACTAGGGCAAGCTCCAAACTAGGCAGAAGCTTTGCTTACTCTTGTCTTTGCTGGTGGATTCCATATTGGATCTTCCTTGTCCATATAAACCAGTATCCCCTTCTAGAATTCGGTTGGTTCTCCATGTTTGTATGTTTGTGTGTGTGTGTGTGTGTGTGTGTGTGTGTGTGTGTGTGTGTGCGCGCGCATGCACATGTGTGAGGAATCTGTATTTCTGCCTCACTAGAACGTAAACTCCATGAGGATGGGGTTTATGAATGTTTTTGTTGATCATGGTATCCCTAGAACCTTGTCCAGTTCTTGACACATGGAAGATACTCAACAGAAGCCGTTAAATTCATTTTATTTGTGTACTCATTTGGTCACTTATTCTTTAATTTGTCTCACATGTATTGAGTTCCTTCTATAAAATGGTCACTGGTGTGGACATTAGAGTTACATGAGGTGTTAAATATTTGTATATATGTTTGTATGTATAGATTTTCTACGGTTTCAGATCCAAGTACTACTGAGGAATCTGTAGCATTGATCCAAAAGGCCATATTGTAGGAACATGTGATAGTTCAAATCACTGGTGGAGCTCTTGTCGCTATTATTATGAGGGTAGGGGAGCCTCTTTTCTGGCACCAGTGTGGATAGTCTCTGGATTAGAAGGTTAAATGTATATCTAGCACTTAAATTTAAAATACAATTTTTTTTAATAAGTAACATTTAAAATTGCACTTAAATATTTTAAGTCTAATAGTAGTAGTATAAACTAGCAATGTATGATTCCCCAAAGAGAGTCCCAGGCATGGTTCTAGATGCAAAGGGGCATAGCAGTCCTGGGTGGGGCACACAGGGACTGTGAAGGGGACTGGAGGGAGATGAGCAGAACACCCACAGGGTCCACTACACCAGAGCTCTTGGTGTCAGCACAGAAGTGGTATGGCAGGGGATGGGGATGAATCTATTATTCATCTCTATTATTAAGATAGAGCCCCAGACAAGTTTAGTTTAGTTAGTATATGGAACATAGGCTTCTTCTGGCACCTCAAGAGAAATATTTGCTAGACCAAACTGTTAGAACTTACCTGATTCATAAAATAGAGACTGTTTGCTTTTCTATTTTGTAAAGTGAGGCTCCCCTTTAACAGTTACACATATTTACAGGAGTACTTTAATAACTGGATAATAGTAAGAGCTCTCTTCTTTCTTCTTTGATAGACCCACCTAGAGTTAGGAATTCATTGCTGTAGACAAACAGTCTGTAATATGTAGGGCTAGATTTTCTCTTCTATACCTCATTCTAATGGTGTTTGAGGAAATTTACCTTTGCTCAGCAGGCATCGAAATAACTGAACAGTTTGATTGATGTAGTAAAACATCCAGGCAGAGGGTTGTTTGGTGTAGGGAGATAAGCTTTTGCCATGCAGGGTATGTATTCTATGGGAACAGGGCCATGATACTAGAAGTGTAAATATATAAACACAGTGTATGAACATCCATTGGAGCAGAAGCCACTAAGGTGACAATTAGTTGTAAACAAACTATGTGTTTAAACTGGAAAAGGAGCATGTAATTTAGTATTCACAAGATAAAAGTTATTCTTCCCTGCTAAACTAAAGAATATTGTCAATTGTGGAATTCCTTTTAAGTTTCTACCAGTGTTATTAATGGTTGACATACCTACCCACTCTACTTGCTAGGCACCTTGGGCGTAGACATTATATGGGAGAGAAAAAAAAAAAGTATAAGGCTCAGTCTCCATCCCTGAGAAACCCACAATGTAGGTGAGAACAAACACTGTGTATAGCATGGACCTGTAAAAATAATAGCCATCAATTATTTGGTGGTTCCTTGTTCTGTGCCAGGCATTGTACTAGGTATTTTGCTTCTGTGATCTAATTTGATCCTCACTATAGAATTGCAGAGTAGGAATTATTATTTTCACTTTTGAAATGAGGAAACTGAGACTTAGAGATACAAAATAATTTTGTTATATTAAAACAACGTGTTAGTGCTTAAGGATTCAAATCTGAACCAAAGCTGTCTTTTTACTAAGCTAAGCTGCTTGTTAAAAATAGTATCCAAAAGTTTAAAATCCAAATTGATCTGAGACTAGAGCAAGCATACAGACTGTCAGAAATGCATTTTTAAAAAGCTGTGTTTGAGGCAAAAGATCAGTGAAGGAACCACATGTGTATTAAGGCCAACGTTACAATATTGATGAGTAATATGGAGAAGCAGAAACTCTCAGTTTTTGTTTTGCTTTTGTCTTCTCTGTCAAATAGAGTGATCTTCAGACCATAAGACGGTAAAACAAACATTGGTTACAGGGGAATTTAAATCTATATGGGTGAATATATTATGAGACAGCACCTAACAGATCTAAATGAGCTCAGGTCTCCTACTAGATGAAATATGCCCTTGAAGATTAAGACAATCTCAAATAGATCAATGTTCCTGTTATATTCTCATAGCACCCTGTTTAAGAGTGTATGTTATGATCTGTAAGCATATATTTATTTGTGTGGTCATATCAGTTATTAATTTTCTATCCAGATTCTATGTCTGTTGGACTTCCTTCTGTTACCCTGGTGACTAACATAGCCCCTGGGACATAATTGGGGCTTAGCACACCTTCAAGGAATGAAGAGGTTTTACTGAATTTTTGTAGGTGACCTTTGAGGACTCAGCGGGAACTGAAGAGGCCAATAACAACTCTGATTTTGAAAATGATGTTGATGGCAAATGGGGACATTTTCAATTAGAAGTCACAGGGTAGCAATAGGACAAATGAAACTAGCATGAAATCTGTTGTCTGGTACAGAAGAAGTTATTGAATCTGAATACTTTTATGGGACATATAGTTTATCACAGTTTCCACCTGCTTTTGCTGTGTTCTCCAATTTTATTCCCTGGTTAATTCTTGGAAGCATTTGTGGTTTAGAGTCCAAAAGATTGTTGACATTGATCCTATGCAAAGTTTTAGAATACATCATTGCAAAGATGAATGGTTTGTAAAAAAAAAAAAAAAAAATGAAGAAAAGAGTGATTTCTGAGACACAGGGCAAATAGTTTCCAACAGACTCCTTTCTTTGGCAGTGTTTAGTAGAAAAAATCAGTAAATTGGGACAGTAGACACCAAAAGATTCTGTCAGGGTATAACCTATTCAACATGTCTGTCAATGATTGATGGTACTGATGAGTCATGTCCAAACGACATTTTCTGGCATCTTTCTAAATAATATACTTGAATGACAGTTTTTTAATTTGTTACTTTCAGTTGGTATTTCAGAATTTCTATTTCTGTAGTTGAAGATCTAGTGTTCTTAATGGAATCAGAATAACATTCATGATCTAATATATTAAGTGATTTGGGCAGTGAGTTTCTTAAAACAGGGTAAAGATATAAGTTACCTCCCACAAAAAGCTGTCGTTAGAAAACAAAACAAAACAACTCTCCTACATAAAATATGGACATGTTTAAAAATTTCTCTACATTATCACGATCATTTCCACTCCTACTCAGTTTTTTTCCTAGTCAATCTGTTTAAGGTTAGTTTAGAGCATCTGAGGTTTCAAAGCAAAAGGGAGTATATTTCCTCATCTTTTTGCCATACTCATTTAAAAATAGTACACAGAGAGTAAGTTGCCAATGATCTGTTTAGCATGTGCGGTTCTACCTCTACCTGAGGAAGAACTGGATAATTCTGTTGTCATTGTACAAAGACCTTTGACAATGAACTGTCTGTGTGATCATGAAAAAATCATCTCTGAGTTTTTTTTTTTTTTTCTCATTGGGAAGCATGGAATTATTATTGCATACCTTAAAGGGTTGTTGTGAAGATTATAGGAGATTATATATAGCATTTACGTTAAACAAAATGCTTGCTATGTGCCAGCAGTATGATAAGCTTATCAGATACATTGTTTTATGTGTGATTCATAATAAATCAGTTATTAGTTGGGTACCTTGCTTAAGTTCCAAGAAAAATCAAATCTGTAAATCTAAAATCCTTCTAGGTTTTCCACTGACTTTCAAGGAGTATTCTCTAAGCGTTAACTCAACCCACTGGATCTTTCTTCATTGGATACAAACTACGTTTGAAAGAATGACAAGTTCTTCTTCAGTCTCCTTCTAGAGATTACTCACACCAATCATTTATGAGTCCTGATGGTTTTGTAGTATGAAAGAATTCTATAATGCGTGGTGAGAAATTTCACCTTTTTGCTGGCTACTTCCAATAATTTCTCTCCCCTACCTCCTTCTTTTTACTTACTTTCTGCTTAGAATTTTCGGGGAACTTCAAATTCATTGTCTTCTATCATGCAAAACTAAATATCCTTTTTTTAGTTTTGGTATAGGATATTCAGACTCTTGAGATCCCACTTTCTATGTTATTAGTTGCCAAGGTAGATTTCTTTTTTGAAAACAATCCTATATTAATGTACTGCATTCACATAGTTAAAAGTCAAATAGGTCTAAAGAGTGTATTTTGAATAAAATGTAGTCTCCTCTCCTATACTTCCTCATTCTCAAGTCCTGCTCTCCTAATATATCAACTTCATCTCTTTTACAGGTTTATTCTACAGTTTTCAACTGTTTATAAATATTTATATTTGTACTAGTATTTCTTAATTTATCAGTCTTAGCGTTATTTAGACTTCCTGTTTTGTAATTCAGGATTTGTCACTCTTTAACATTTTTTTAATGTTTATTTATTTTTAAGAGAGAGAGAAAGCAGAATGTGAGCAGGGGCGGGGAGGGGCAGAGAGAGAGAGGGAGACACAGAAGTTGAAGCAGGCTCCAGGCTCTGAGCTGTCAGCACAGAGCCACACACGGGGCTCGAACTCACAAATCGTGAGATAATGACCTGAGCTGAACTCGGACGCTCAACTGACTGAGCCACCCAGGCGCCCCAGGATTTATCATTCTTAATACAGACTCCCCACCCCCCACATACATATGTGTTCCCTCATGCTGTTCTCAAGGTATAGTTTAGCACATATTTAATTAACTCACCACTCAGTTTCCACATTATTGAGTAGTGAAATACGATTTACTGTTGAGACTAATAGTATACTATGCTTCTTCTTTCCCAAAGTTACTCTATTATTTACTATTAAAAAATTTTTTTTAATGTTTATTTATTTTTGAGAGAGGGACAGAGCATGAGTGGGGGAGGGGCAGAGAGAGAGGGAGACACAGCATCCAAAGCAGGTTCCAGGTTCTGAGCTGTCAGCACAGAGCCCGACGTGGGGCTCGAACTCACAAACCGTGAGATCATGACCTGAGCCGAAGTCGGACACTTAACCGACTGAACCACCCAGGTGCCTGTATTATTTTACTATTTTTATTATTTTGTTACATTCTCCATTTTCCATTTTTTAAAAAGTTCCAATAAAGCTGTCAACACTAATATTTTTTCACATGTTAAAATATAAAAGATAACAAATTAATTTCCTTACCTTAAATTTTTTCATGTGAAACCCCATCAACCTTCTACCTTCTTCAACTTCAGCCGGTTACCCTCTAGGCCTCATGGACAGATGTCCAGCCTGGAGCTTCCTTCGGTCTTCTTCAGTGTTTGGTCCTATGTCTAGGATGCCATGTATTCCTGTTTATTGGCTTATTCCCTTATTTTGCTGAAGCTCACCTTTCAGCATCTCTCTGACAAAGGGTACATAGCAGTTTATTTGAATCCTTGCATGTCTGAAAATGTATTTATGCTACCTTCACATTTGATTGACAGTTTAACTAGAATAGTGTGCATCTACCATTTGATTGGAATAGTGGCCATTGAGTGTCACTCAAACATCTCCCTGTATTTTCATGATTCTTTACCTTGTGAATTCTGTCTTTCCAAGGTACAGGCCAGAATACTCCTTTCGCCATTCTCCTTTGAAACTATAGGTGTAGTTATGTTATGAGATAAACCAGTACAAAGTTTCCTTTCAGAAACAAGTAGCTTTGGGTTTTATAGGAAGCAACCATTTTTCTGGTCAAAGTTCAGAGGCATGTGGTATTCAGGGGTGGTGGTGTCATCAGTGCTGGTGGCAGGAGTAGTTGCAGTGAATCCCAGTGCATGGTTGGTGGAGGGATAAAATAGAACAATTTCCCTATCACAGTGGTTCTGCATTTTGGTTCTGGACCTTGGTACTGGGACTGTGATCTTGAGCTTATTTTTCTAGCCTGCCAATGATTCAGTGAACTTTCTTCTGTACTTTAGAAAATTAATTTTTCTTAGCCTACAGTGTGCCTTTTCTTGTTTGCATTTAAGACTGATACAATTAGTATGGAATACTAGATAAGAATAATTTTGCATAGGAAGTTAGATATTTGATTTCACTGTGATTGAGTATCTAGTGTTGCTGATGTCCTATGATGCCTATTATATTACAAGGATGTGTGTGTGAGTGAGTGAGTGAGTGTGTGTGTGTGTGTGTGTGTGTGTTATCCTGTAAGCTTTTAGAATCTTCTCTTACCTCTTGATAAAATTTCTAATGACGTTTTTTGCTTACTTTTCTGGGTATTCCTGAACACTCTCTTTCTGGAAGATTATTTCTTTCAGTTCGGAAAAGTCTAATATTATTTTTTTGATAATTTCTATATTCGGGTTTTCTGGAACTTCTGTTAGATGCTGGAAAGCAGAGTGAAGTTCTCTTTTTGTTATTATGTCTTTTTTATATTTTATCTTATTTTTACATTTTAGCTTATTTTCCTGTATTTCTCAACTTTAAGTTCTCCACTTCTCAACTTCTCAACATCTCCACTTTTGATTAAAAAAATCTGGTATAATATCTTTAATTTTCAGGAGCTCTTTTTTTTTTTTAATTGTAGGACAGTTCTGTTTTCAATGCATCATTTTCTAGTTTTATAGAAAGACCAGTGTTTCTCAACATTTATCTGTGGGGTTAACTTTCTTCATCATTGCCTTTATCCTCTTGTTTGTTTCTGTTTGTTTTGATCTTTCACTTTGGAGATTTTTCTCAAACGTCTGGTAATTTTTGGTGTTTCATTTATATTAAAAATTATGTCACCAAAATTCCAATCAGAAGTTCTGTTTAAGGGTGGATAGACTTGTCATCTCATGGCCTTTAGCATAGAGCCAGTTATTTTATTGTATTGAGTGTCACCCAAACGTTAGTGTGTGTAAGTTTAGTTACTCTACACAAAAATTCTGTAGTTTAATTCCTGATAGGGATGGAGTTCTGAGAAACCTATAGTTGAGTATGTGAACTTATATATAATTCCTGCCTTTTCAGTATCGCGAATCACCCCTTTTTCAGTGTGTCTGTTGTTCCCAGTAGGGGCCTTATTGACTCCCATTTCTCCAGAGGAAAACATATCCTGCCTCTCACATTGCTGAGGTTGCCTGGGTGCACAGAGAAAGAAAGGGAATCTGGGTGGGAAAGTCCCGTATCTCCACTTGCTATGAGTGCAGGCCTTTAACTATTTCTCCATGTTTATTCCAACTCATTCCTGTTCTTGTAGTGCTGATTTTGGAAGCTGAGCTTGCAGGTGTATTGTCAGGTTCACTGGCTGGTTTCTGTTTTGGTGTCCTGTCACGTGATGTAGGCTTTAACTTTCTATATTCTGACATGTCACTTATCACTCCTCCATCTACTTTTTCTTTTTCAAATATTGTTGAAATAATTCCTCTCATTGTTTCCTTCTCTCTCATTCTCTATGTTATGGGTTAATAACCTGCTAATTATTTAATCTGTCATTTCGGTGTAATTTTGGACAGATTAAAATGAATTTTGTGGTGATTCTATATATAATCAAATATTCTCATTTTTTCCCAACAATGACAACCCTTTCAATGAGGAATTCTGGTATCTGCTATTAAACTAATAAAGTGACCAACTCATCACTGTGAAAGAGGTGTATTGTTTCTTTAACACTCAATAGAACAAGATTCAGAGGGGTTAATCAACTTGTTCCAAGTCAAATCCACTTAGTAGGTGGCAAAGCACTGATTCAGATCCAGATCCAGAGCAGTATGATTCTGAAGGCCATGCTGTAGCTGTTAATCATCACTTAGTGTATCAGATACTTGACACATCACAAGTTCTCAATGATGGCAGCTTCTGGTACTGTCAGCTCACAAGGAGAGTATTCAGTGTTTGAGCAGATGTTATTCTTAGAGTGAGTGAGGTAATCCTTATACGTAATATCTAGAGTAATTTAATTTAAGCCTAATAGCAGTAGATAACATAATTAGCACCTTTAAAAACTTACTGTGATAGGTACAATATTGCCTTCCCTCCCAAAAGATGTCTACATCTTAATCCCCAGAAAGTGTGATGATGCTAGGTTATATGGCAAGGGCAATTAAGGTCACAGATGGAATTAAAGTTGCTAGTCAGCTGACCTTGAGATACCAGGCGGGCCCAATTTAATCCTAAGAGTTCTTATAAGTGGAATAGGGAAACTGAAGAGAAAGAATCAGAAAGATGGCAACATAAGAATTCAGCCTTACAATGCTGGCTTTGAAGACAGAGGAATGGGGCCAAGGAAGGAGGGAAGTCAGTAGCCTCTGGAAGCTGGGAAAGGCAAGAAAACTGGTTTTCGCTTAATGTCTCCAGAAGAAATGCAGCCCAGGCAACAATTTGATTTTAGCCTTGTGAGACTCATTTCAGGTTTCTGATCTCCAGAGTTGTAAGATAGTCATTTTGTTTTAAGCCACTAAATTTATGATAATTTGTATAGCAGCAGTAAGAAATGAATACATTTATTAAATAAAAGTGTGTTTGTGTGTGTGTGTGTGTGTGTGTGTGTGTGTGTGTGTGTGTAGCTTACCAGAAGAAAAAGATGATAAATACTCAATGACATGGTGTGATTAAATAGTAACCTTAGAGATGGATGGCAGCTTGGAGAGGAAGGAGTAATTGGAGCTGCAAAGGCTCCCCCAGTGGTCAAGGTAGAAGGGAATCCATTTTCATCTTGGACACAGACAGGATAATGTCTCTTCTTGCCTCAAGATTTTTTAAATGCCCCTAATTTTGCCACAGTATGCAGAGTGCAGACCTTGTCACAGCACACACAAGTTGGGGAGAACTGATGGACAGAGGAAATAAATAGAAGCCAATCCTAGTGCAATGTGACTTAGGAGCTGGTGTTCTTCTATGCATAGTGGAGGAAACAAGGCTCCATGGTATCAACTAGTGAACACTATTTCTAAAGTGGCCTATTATCTACTTTAGGCATAGGGGCTGGATTTCAGGGGGGAAGTGTTCCCGGGTAGCACCAGTCGGGAAGTGAGGCAGAGAAGAGAAGGAAGCCAATGTTCTAAGGAGAAGATTACCCACAGTGACAAAGCAGGGCTCAGTCCTGTTGGGTTGTGCAGGACACAGCTCTGATTTGTTCCCCTGAGGAGTGAAGAAACTGTGCTGTTTATTTACCAACTTCCCCTTTGTTAGTGGTTGGGAGCTGCTCTTGAGACATTCGTCTCTCTGCCATCTCCAGACTCCACTGAGCATGGGCTGAGCATTCTTTGGCAAGTAGATAAAGCTGCTGTAAAAAGCTGCAAATGAGTGGAATACAAAGTCCTCCACAGGTATGGGAATAGACCATACCAAGGATTTATGTTCTGCTATCTTACCAGTCATGGCACAGAGACAATAGACATATATGGCATAAGAATCTATGAGATACCTGAAATTTTATCAGCAATATGTAGAAGGAGAAAAATCAGATTGTCCACAGTGGAAACAATTTTCTTGGCCACACTGATTAATAGTCGCTGATTTCCTAAAGAAGAGGGATTAGGAATTGATATAAAACACTGCATAGCATGTCAGTGTGAAGCATATGGGGATCTAGATATAGAGAAACAGATATGTGGACTCAAACCTGAGAATTGTGGCCAACATTTAGGGCCCAAAGGAGACCAGGTATATAGTACCAAGTGTGCGTCCAACAAGGTTTATTGTGTTATGCATGTGTCCTACATTTTACTTTCCTTTTCTAGAAACACAAAAAAATCAAAGCCCCAATAGGCACACTTACCAAAGTATGAAAATTGCAGGTGTACAATATGTGGTTGAGAATGCAGGTCAAGGGATTGGTTGTGCCCTTCTTCCTTCCCTGAAGGTAGAACAGTTGGGAGCATCATCTTCATGCACTAAGAACTGTCGTTTAAAGTAATAGCAGTCTCAGACTATACAAGTTCACAGCAGGCTTAACTAACCACAGCAGATGTAATGGCTCAAAAATGAACAATGTAAAAATAAGTCAAAATAAGAAACATTTGTATATAACTTGTATTTGAAGACTATAGTCAATTATATACCAAGATCTGGCAAAACAAGATGAAAAATGGTTTCTTTTTGCATGTTTTATTCTCCAATCTGTTAAGGATGAAGTATTAAAATGAAAAACAAAAACAAGAATTTGGAACCAGATGAGTGTTCAAGTGCTCTTACTTTAATGGTTACTAGCTTTGACCTTGACCATGTTTTATGAGTCTCAATTCTTCCATCTGTCAAAGAGATGATGCCTTCCTCAGGTAGTTTTAGTGGGAAGAAATTGGATTAATACATAAAGTTTCTTTATTGTAGACTTTGAATTGAATGTCCATCCTTGCTTCTCCTTATGCAGCCCTGGGCTTTCTCGGAGTAGAAGGTCTATTTGCTTCATTGTGATTAAGTTCAAGCTTGTTTACTGATGCTCCTTTGAACTTCTATGTAGTGTCCTAGCTACTGGTGATACCAAAAAGAACAGAACACAGATTCTGTCTTTGAGGAGTTCAAAACATAATGGAGGTGTAGAAAATAAATTGTCTCAGAACACTGTGTTATACACAATAGTAGAAGCATATACAAAATATTAAAGGAGCTCAGGTATTGGGGTAATTCATTCTGCCAAGGAAATAGAAGGGAAAATAGGAGGCCAAAGAAAGGAAGTAATATTTGAGCTGTGCTTTGAAGAATAAGTTAGACTGTTTATTTAAAAGGGGAAAAAAGAGAGAATACTGAAAGCAGCAGGTTCATCTTGAGAATTGTGTCTTGGGGCACCTGGGTGGCTCAGTTGGTTTAGCGACCAACTCTTGATTTCAGCTTAGGTCTTCATCTCAGGGTTGTGGGATTGAGCCCCATGTCGGGGCTCCATGTGTGGAGCCTGCTCAAGATTCTCTCACTCCCTCTCTGTCCCTCCCCTGCTTGTGCTATCTCTTTCTCAAAATAAATAGATATTAAAAAAAAAAAAAAAAGAATTGTGTGTCAAGTGCCCTTATATGCATCAGTCTGACAGCCAAGCAAACAGTTGTTATGGCCTTTTTTAAGTTTGCCTCCACTAAGTATACCCTGAATCATTTTGTAGAGAAAGCTGATGCTTGATTTTCATAACTGTTATATGGGTTACTTGATTAATATTTGTGCTGAGTATCATTTTTAATTTATTTGGATTGTACAGAAGGGTGAACCACTTCAGAAGTCCAACTTAAACAAGTTTAACCATTTTAGAATTAGCCCACAGAACAGAAAAGTAAAAAAAAAAAACAAAAAAAATACAAAAAACAAAACTTATAGAAAGCCTCTCATAGGGAAAGAACAATCACAGACTTCATAGACTTAATTTTATTTTTAATTCCAGAAGATATACTATCGAATTACCAAAATGTAAGGATTTAGAGTAAAAGACAAAACTTAACATTTTTGGCTAAGTATGGCATACACATTTTGACCCATGCTTCCTCCTAAAACCCCAATAAAAAGAGAATAATATGATCTTTTTTTAAGTTGTGAATCCACAATGGCAAGGAAAACAGTAGAGGAGATGACAAGAAAGCTAAAATCAGACTGAAGGAAGTTGAATCTAAGTTGGGTAGGGGATGGATCTCAGTAGCAAAGCAGGGTGGACCACACAGAGATACGAGGTGTTTTTGACACAGGGAGAGGGAGCAGGACTGAAAAACAGGAGGATTATAATTGCACAAGCTGTTTAAGAAATCGACCCCTGTTTTTCCCCTTCAGCCCACAAGGTCAGGTACCCATTGTTCCCTTCTCCTGAATAAAGGCAGGTGGATTATCTGGAGAGGTGGAGTCAGTGAGATTCTGAGTTTAGGACATGAGGTATGGAAATTTCAGAGGAGGAAGGTATGAATATATATGTGGAAGAAAGATCAGAGAACTGCTGAATTTCTTTTTAAAGCCTTGTAGAGTTATTTTAACAACATAAATAACTTTGTGCAGAAACACTTCAAAAGGGAAATCTCCTCTCTTCTCACTGTAGGACTTGATGATTAAGAGATTCTCTCAGGCCCTCAACATAAAATTGTTTTATTTGGGGTACATATGAATATTATGCACCCAAATATTTTTATTCAGGGTATTACTTCAGTATTCTGGAGAGTTGAGAAGAATTTGTAGGATAACAAGGAGATGTATGAAGCAAAAATTTTTCTCCTTATCATTTTATTTACTAGATTTTTCTTCACTAAACTATCAAAATAACAAAAATTTAATTTATTAGAAAAACTGTCCTGATTCCAGATGTCAGAAGTGTTAGAATAGAACTAGCAATTTAAAAAGTTTCAGCTTATCTTTGGCTCAACCTCTTGCAAATAACTCAATGATTTATGCTCAGTTTTCTGTCAAATGTAAATAAGATTTGCATCTTGTTCAGTCAAACACATAACAACATTGATTTAGCACCCCACAGTGAGCTGAGCAGTGAGCGAAATCCTCTGCAAACGATGACATCTTATCTCAGTGCCTCCGAGGCCTCATATAAAGCATTTTCTTATTACCGAAGTGTTCCTTACTCCCAAGATGAACTTGACATATTGAGTGTATGACTAAAAATAACCTGATATTTTTCTTTATCCAAAAGTTTTATTTCCAAATGAGTATTGTTCTTTTTAAAGTATTCACCTTGGAAAATTAGATACTAAATAGTACTTCTTCCTTTGATTATATTTACCTGGCAGGGGAGACACCATGATCAGGAATTTCCTTCAGAGCTGGAAGCATGGTGTTCATCCCTATCCTGAGACTAGACTAAGATCATTTGACACCAAGTCATGTGAGTAAGTTAGATAAGAAAGTCAATGAGTTCCTGTAGCTGCCCTTGTGGTGAGCATAGTAGCATAATGTGTAAACTTGTCCAGTCACCATGTTGTTACCTCTAAAACTGATGTAGCATTGAATGTCAATATACTCAAATAAAAAAATTAAAACAAAACAAAACCAAAAAAAAAAAAAAAAAAACACCCCAGAAAGTCAGTAAGTTCCATACTCAGGAAATGGAGTTGAGGAGGGACAGTGCAGAAATACTTCTGGGTTTTGTGTGTGACTGCTGGACAGTTCTAGCAGCTGCAGATGTTTTTCTCTAGGTGACTGTCTCAAAAGAGATTATCCATTAGATATAGAAATGTTAATAGGTAAAATAGCTCAAGGATGAACACTCCCACCGCTTACACCTTACTGGTCAGATATATTTTCACTCAATGCTTTTATTCGTTCTTGGTATGCGGAGCTGCCTTCATGGCAGCTTCATTTATCTTAATTTGTCAACTCCTACGAGGTCATTATTCTGCAAACTTAGTATAGCATCGTAATCAATCAGGTAATTAAGATACTTTTTTGTTGTTGTAGATGATGAATTTAATAATGGAGATAATGCACACACATTCGGGGACTACTGGAGTGTGCACAGAGCGTAAAGCAAACACAACACAGCACATCTTGAGACTGTAGGCAAAAGCATAGTTAAAGTCCTGAAGGTTAAAACAGTGGTGAGGGTGGCTGGGAGGCAGGTGAGTTGAAGAAGTATTTATAAATTATGGGATGTGGGCCTTTCAGATCCTTTAGTCAAATTCCCTCCTTTTCCCAAATTTTATATAGGAGTAATGAAGTCCTAGGGAGGTGAGTTTCCTAAATACAAATGGGAGAACAGGACTCCAGTTCAGGATTTGGGGCTTAATGGTTGTAGCTTTCTTTTATTTCTTTATGGGCTCTCTCCCTTCTCCAGGCTTCACGCTACCTTTGATGTATATAGTTTGTCTTCAATGCTTTCTTGCCTAAAATCTCATTCCTCTTGTTTTTTCCCTTTCTTCACTGGAACTCTGTGCTAAGAATTTCCCCTCACATTTCTTTCCTCTCAACTTGAAGTTCTTTTATATAAAAGGGGGAAGGTTGCAAAAGCCTTCATCTAAGCTGGCATAAAATTGCTATGGGTAAGGTGAAAAAGCTAAGAGGAATTTTCCTTTAAACCTTTAACAGCTGAAACCATTGTCAGTGAAATTTCTGGCAATTCTTTTTTTTCTTTTCTTTTTTTTTTTTTTTTGAGAAGTCTCCTTAGACCCTTGATAAATAGAACTGTATTAAAAATATTACAAAGTAAGTAATCAGCTCCTTTCTCTTCTACTATCAGGAAGATTCCTTATGCTACTTGGAACATGGTTATATATTGTCTGATGGAAGTAATGCATGGAGAAGACAACTGGAGGAGGCTTCACAAACTTAATTTCCATTCTGGGCCTGCACCTAGGCTTGGAAGAGAGGGAAAGGTCCAGAAGGCAAGAAGAGGGCAACAAGAAACAAGAGATGGAGTAGTGAAAGTGAGAGAAAGTTTGGAGGAATTTTGAGGTATGGGTTAGAAGAGTGTTAACAGCCGCTTCAGGGAGCAGTAATTCAGGAAGAGGCAGATGTGGGCAAAAGGGATTTTAAGAAGTCTTTTGTGTGAGTCGTTAGATACAGTTATTCCTTTTTTGCCTCTCCAGAGATTAAAGTATATGCTTACTTCTTTTCAAGTTGTTGAGAAATTGGATGTTTTTTGATTGAGTGCATCCCCATGCCAAGATGGGCCTCAAAGTTGGAGCAAGAACTCCCAGTTTCATTTGGAAAATACAACTATCTTTATTTTGATGCCCTCCCTCTTTCCCACAACACCTAATCCAATTTTTCACAGTCTGCATAATAGGAAAAATGACTGTATGGCAGGAACCAAAAGTATGAAATGGAATATAAATTTAATTGAGGCTTATAAACAGCTGAGAAGAGGAAATGGTGACCTACATGCTAAGTGTTTTTACTGTCTTCTCTGTTTTTGAAATATTATAAAGATTAACTGTGGCAAATGAAAAGTATTGACTTGGTGGCTGGTTAACAAATCTAGTCCCTGACCTATGAGATTAAATTTTCCAATACACTTTCAAGACACTGTCATTACTATCTTATCCCATAATATGGGTGAAGAGAGGTCCTGAATGCACTTATTATACGACCTTAATAAGTATCTGGGGCGGCATTGGAGATATATAAAGAACACTTTTCACTCTTCTTGGCACCCCTTCTCCTGCCATAAGTCTAACCACCCCCCCATTATCTCCTGGTCTGGAGTGTGACACTAATCTAGATGACTGTTTCATTGCAGGCTCTTTTTTCAATCACAATAAAAACAGAAGTGGCAGGATATTAGAGGCAAAATGGATAGTGCTAAAAAAATTACAGTTTAACTTCTCATTTATCAATGTAATTGAAAGTTACTAGCAGGGTGTGTGGTGCCAGTGTTTCTATCAGGCAATGAGTAATCTATTTATGCAGCATAATTCATCCTTCTGAGGTTCTAATGAGGATTGCTTAATTCAGGTTTTAATCATACCTGACAAATCATCGTTGAAGTTGGCATTGGGCTTGTTCATAGGTGCCTTTTGCCTGCTAGGTTGACATAGCTCAGCTTCATCTCCCTCTCTGCATGTTCCTTTCAGGCTTCACTTAACTATAACAACAACAAAAGAGTACTGGTTTCCTTCAACACCAAAATGCAAAATGATTCTGGCATTGAGTATCAATGCCATTAGTAGCAACTGCTTTTATTTTTTATTTAATTAAAAAATGTTTATTTATTTTGAGAGTGAGAGAGAGGCACAGAGAGGGAGAGAGAGAATCCTAAGCAGGCTCCACACTCCAAGCACAGAGCCCAGCACGAGGTTCCATCTCATGAACCATGAGATCATGACCTGAGCTGGAATCAAGAGTCGGATGCTGAACTGACTAAGCCCCCCAGGTGTCCCTATTAGTTTTTAATATTGAACAAATATTTTTTATTGATGTGTAATTGTCATGTAATATTATATTAGTTTCAGGTATACAACATAGTGATTTGATATTTATATAAACTACAAAATGACCACATTGTCTGTATTCTATGTGCTGTACATCCTGATGACTTACTTATTTTATAACTGAAAGTTTGTATCTTTTGGTCCCCTTCACCCATTTTGCCTTCCCCACAAACCTCCTTTCCCTTGGCAGCCATCAGTCTATTCTCTGTGAGTCTGGTTTTGTTTCACCGTGTTCATTTGTTTTGCTTTTCAGATTCTACATTTAAGTGAAATTATGATAGTTGTCTTTTTCTGTCTTATTTCACTTAACATAATACCCTCTAGGTCCATCATGTTGTTACAGATGGCAAAATTTCATTCTTTTTTATGGCTGAGTACTATTCCATTATATATATAGCACATCTTTTTTTTTTTTTTTTTTAATCTATTATCTGTCAGTGCCTGGGGTAGGGTCATGTCAATGCCTCTCCTACCTGTCTTGATATGGTCCTTTTATTTATTTATTTATTTATTTATTTATTTATTTATTTATTTTTTGGTGGAGCAGGTGTTGAGGTAATGAATTTTTAGAAGGAATTGTTCCAAACATAGCTGTACATTTGTTGTGTCTGTGGAAGGAGGTGAATTCAGGATCTTCCTAAAATCCCTAAAATCTCCACTTTGAACTTCCTTCCACATTGGAGATATTAAAGAAGAAAGAAGTCTTTTTTTGTTTTTCTTTTTTTACAAATAAATGTATCCTGTTTTACAGAGTGTATGTGTTCCTTGAGCAGGTTCATGTTCCACTTTTTGCACTTGTTCACTAATATACTTGACTCAGACAAGATCCATCTGCTGATTAGTGGTGGTGGTGGTGGGGTGCACCAGGTCAGATGCAAGTAGGAGCCCCAGAGCCTGCAAGCTGACATCTCATTTGAAAAACAAAACCAGTCTTTTTCCAGGAGAGAGTACACAATACACAGGAGATTCATGACACACAGAGAAATGGTGCTTTAATGTATGAATTGTAATATTGCAATAATGAATGTCAGAACCTGTAATCTTCATCCACTGACATGTGGTATGGGAAAGATTCTCATCAGTTAGCTTTTGCACTCAAATGGGATTTTGACCTCTAAAAAGGGCAGTGGGTATTCTCACTTCAGGTTTTCAGTAAAAACAGCTCTATAATTCCATGGAGCTTCTCAGTTTCCAAATCCCTTTAACATATATTATTTCATTTTTTTCTCTTCACAATAACCTTTTGAAGTAGTTAATACACGTAACAACACCCCATTTTATAGCTAAACAAACAGAATCATAGAGGGTAATTTATTTGCCTAAGGCCACACAGTTGGAAGTAATGGAGCGTGACCTTAAACTCAGTTAGGTCACCTCTAACACTTGTGTCCTTTCCACTGCTGCTGGCACCTCATTCACATTAGGGGAGACCAGCCTCTGACAGAATTCAGGCTGTACCTCTTGATTTTCACCATGATCTTAGAAATAAGACTGTTTATTTAGGCCATCCGTAATTTTTTGGGAGGTTGTGAAAACAAGAACCCCTACAGGTCTGTTTGTAATTTTAAAGTCGTTTGCTGTTTATCAAGCCTGTGTTTCATTACAGATTGTATCAAATGCAGACACTTTTGACTTAGAGGATACTAAGTCCTAACTGTGGGTACTAGACACACTGCTCTAAAATCAGATGTTGTTCTTTCTAAGTATAATAGTAAATCCCCAGTCTCATTCTTTTGCTGTAGCTCACAGAAATAGTTATCTGGGAGGAACAGAAGAGAGACACAGATTACCAGTTATTTAATGCAGAGTAAACCGAGGGCCAGTGAGGTTAAATATTTTCTCTAAGGACAATAACTCACTACTTGAGTCTTTCTTTAGATCATCTGAGTCAATTATCATTGCCTCTGTGGAGGCATTTAAAGATTATTTACCAAAGTTCTACTGTAGGCATTACTGAGGATGGTTTGGAGCCAGAAGCTCTTCTGAATGACTTGCTCCCTAAGCATTCGAGGTTGAAAATTTGAGCTAGTTGGGGACTAAGCCAGGTTACAGCCTCTTTTTCTGCATCTGGCCTTACCTGTTAAATAGCATTACCCAGAAAAACTTTATTTTGTTTTGTGTAGGACAGGTGTCCTTCATTTTTATCAAAGTGGACAAGTAGGGGCTTGAAAACTTGGCTTCTAGCCTATCATTGATGGACACAGGAGAAAATCCACAGGCCATGATATGCAGGTGAATAGCATATGGAGGAGGTAAGCTGGGCAAACCAAAGGCAGACAGTCTTGAAGTTTGGAGCAAAGACCTCCTTGGTAAACTGACTTTTCCTGATAATATCCTTCATTACCATGAGTTGGGGAGAATGCTGAAACAGGGAGGAGATTGTGAAGTGTTGAGATCAGAGAAGGCATTTAAAACTGCACATTTTTAAGAATTAAGAGAGTAGGATGAGCACATGATCTTATTTACCTTATCTGTTCCAAACCCAGTGAAATTATAGACTTATCTTTTAAACCATAAATACTTTGGAAGTCATGAAACACCAGCAAGGAAGAACCCATTCTGAAGAATTTATGGAAGACTAAAAGCAGATGGGATCTAATTGGCAGGAAAAAAAAAAAGAGTAGGAATAAATTTGCCCTAAATTGGTGCAGAGAGTCGCCAGAAAGGAAATTTTGGAGAAACTTCAAGCTTAGAGTTAAGTGTATAGATAAAAAATGGGAAATAGTGCTATGGTTAGGTTAATTTCTCAGAGTGTACCTGCTGTAAGATTTGTCCCCTCAATTCTCCATGCTCCCTTTTTATGGGGCTTCTGGCTTTAGAATATGCTCCAGGATGAAGTGTTGAGACTGCCTCACCCAATTAATAGGTTTCATGTAGACACAGTTCTTATATTAGAGGATGAATAGGCAAGCGAGGTACCTTGAGATAATTGGACTTTTACAATAGACAGATTAAAAAAAAAAGGCAACACCTTTAGAAGTAAAATGAAATAGGTTTTTTTTTTTTTTTTTTTTTTTAACTTCGTCAGAACTTTCCTTACTTTGGCAAACTTGGGAGTCCTTAGCCTGTCTGCTCCCACCTAACCATGCACGTTAAGGGGAGTTTATCAATATCCTCAACCCATCCACAACGCATCCATGAATGCCAGCTTCCCCTTCCCCCACCCCCATGGATTACAGGAAAAGAAATGTCAGGACCACGGAACTCAAGTTGGGTTCTTGTATCAATAAAGACTGATCTTCACCTATACATAAGGATAGAAAATGAAGATCCATCAAACATTTGCGATAAATCACAGTACAGACAGGAGGACCATATGAAAAAACAGAACCAATTCAAGTAAAAACAGATAATTTTGGAAATAGATTATAACCTCATACAAATTTGTTTTTTAGTAACCGCAGAGATTGGTGATAATTTATATTCATAAACAAGACCAAGAAACTATGGAGAACAAGCAGTGAGAAGCCAAAAGCAATTTCTATTAAACAAATAATAATACATGCAACAAAAAGAATTAAGAAAAAGGCTAAAATTGTGGATGGGTATTGCTGAAGAACAAATTATTAATCTGAAAGTTAAATTTGAAATTTAAGGCAAGACCAGAAAGAATGAAGATAGTAGATAGTAACTTATCAAAATGATAAATAATCTCTTAACAGACTTCTCTAGTCAAACTGTAATAAAGTGTGAGGGTGAATACTTATTTTTGTAGAAGCAAGACTTCATCACTCACACATACATTATGGGATAAAAAGGTAATTTGGAGACATGGTCCTACAACATGGCGAAGGAATGGAAGTAAAAAGAAGGTATGCAATACAAAAAAGAATTAAAAAACCCACACACCCAAAACAATAGAAATTAGCTATCATCCATAGGAGTGAAGGTAGGAACAAAATGGAAAAAATCTCTTATACTAAACATTATCATCTTTTTTTTTTTTTTTAATTTTTTTTTTTTTTCAACGTTTATTTATTTTGGGGACAGAGAGAGACAGAGTATGAATGGGGGAGGGGCAGAGAGAGAGGGAGACACAGAATCAGAAACAGGCTCCAGGCTCTGAGCCATCAGCCCAGAGCCCGACGCGGGGCTCGAACTCACGGAGCGCGAGATCGTGACCTGGCTGAAGTCGGACGCTTAACCGACTGCGCCACCCAGGCGCCCCTAAACATTATCATCTTAAAGATTTAAGTATCAAAGCTTTAATAATATAGTACTGTATTTGCTTCTCTGAGTGTAAAAATACAACAATAAATACAAGCACTTCACTATAAAATGATAGTGATAAAACTATGATTAAACTATGATATTAATGACAGAAACAGATTGTATTAAAAATAAAATATACCTACATTCTTTTAAAACATTTTTTAAAATATTTTTTTATAAATATTCATTTTTGAGAGAGAGAGAGAGAGAGAGGCAGAGACAGAGGAGCAGAGGATCCAAAGCAGCTTCTGTGCTGACAGCAACAAGCCTGATGAGGGGCTTAAACTCACAAACCATGATCATGACCTAAGCCGAAGTTGGACACTTAACCAACTGAGCCACCCAGGTGGCCCTTACATTGATTTTTTTTTAAGTTTATGTATTTTGAGAGAGAAAGTGTGTGCACAATTTGGGGAGGGGAAGAGAGAAAGGGAGAGAGAGAATCCCAAGCAGGCTGTGCACCGTCAGTGCAGAACCTGACTTGGAGCTTGATCTCGTGAATATGAGATTATGACCTGAACTTAAATCAAGAGTCAATTGCTTAACCAACTGAGTCATCCAGGCACCCCCTATGTACATTCTTTTTACAGAAGATACATACAAACAAGATGGCAGACATATATTAAATACAGTGGGTTGTTACAAAAGTGTGTTTAGTACACAGTAAGAAAAAGAAAGCTAATATCAACACTTGGAAGATTTCCATTCTAATGTATTACATGAGAAAAAGAGATACTTTATATCAGGAAAAATAATGAATCAGAAAGTTTTAATTTTTACTAACTTGTCATCATAATATCAAGAGATATGAAGCAGAATCTAGTCAGAGAAATAAACAAATCCATGACCTTAATGGGAGACCTTAAAATTTTTAAAATGTTTATTTATTTTGAGACAAAAAGATGCAGCACAAATGGGGGAGGAGCAGAGAGAGGGAGGGAGGGAGAGAGAATCCCAAGCAGGCTCTGTGCTACCAGCACAGAGCCTAATGGGGGTCAAACTCACAAGCTGTGAGATCATGACCTGAGTCAAAATCAAGAGTTGGACACTTAATCAACAGAACTACCCAGGTACTCCTAATGGGAGACTTTAATATCACTGTCTTAGGAGTGCCTGGGTGGCTCAGTTGGTTGAGCATCCAACTCTTGATTTAGGCTTGGGTCATGATCCTAGGGTTGTGGGATCAAGTCCTGTGTTGGGCTTAGCGCTGAGTGTGGAGCCTGCTTGGGATTCTCTTTCTTTCCCTCTGCCCATCTTCCTGCCTGTTTATGCTCTTCAGTTCTCTCAAATTTAAAAAAAGAAATATTGCTGTCTTAGAAATTTATGGATGAGGGGAATGATAAGGTAATCATTTGAATAAATAGTTTATAGAAGTAGTTTGAATAACATAATTCCTGCTTCTTTATAATAGGTATGTTATATGTAACTTTGTGTCAATAAACAGAAAGTACACATTTTTTTTTCTTTTTTTTTTTAATTTTTTTTTTTTTCCAACGTTTATTTATTTTTAGGACAGAGAGAGACAGAGCATGAACGGGGGAGGGGCAGAGAGAGAGGGAGACACAGAATCGGAAACAGGCTCCAGGCCCTGAGCCATCAGCCCAGGGCCTGACGCGGGGCTCGAACTCCCGGACCGCGAGATCGTGACCTGGCTGAAGTCGGACGCTTAACCGACTGCGCCACCCAGGCGCCCCCACATTTTTTTTTTCAAATGCCCAAGAAACATTTATAAAAATTGAGCATATTATTATGCTACAATGTTAATCTCTACTAATTCTACATAGGAGAAATTATATAAAACAGATTTCCTAACATGAGCCATAAAAATAGAAATTAAGCAAAAGAGTATATTCAAAATAAAGGTATTCATTTCATATTCAAAATAAATTTCTGAAATCTCTTGAAGATTAAAGGGAATTTATCTAAATGGATTAAAGAGAATGCTGAAATATATTGTTTTAAACTTTTGGGAAAATAACAAGGATAGAATCACATATAAAAACCTAGCTAACACCATTTGCTGAGAAAATTCATAGTCTTATAATCTATGTCTTCAATTAAAAAAAAAAAAAAGTAGTTACATGAACCAAAGAGAAGAAAAAGAAGCATTAAGAAAAAGGGAGATCAATCAAGTAGAAAATGCAAGCATGAATAAATAAATTAGGTGTAAGAAATATGGTACAAATGTGGTGGATTTAAAGTTTGAATACTATGTGTAACTTTACACCAAAATGTTTGGAGATTGAGTCATGCAATTAAAAATATAGATGTTTTATGGGACACCTGGGTGGCTCAGCTGGTTGAGTGTCTGACTTTGGCTCAGGTCATCATCTCATGGTTCGAGAGTTCAAGCCTTACATTGGGCTCATTGCTGTCAGCACAGAGCCCATTTCAGATCCTCTGTCCCCCTCTCTCTGCCCCTCCCCCGCTTGTGCTAGCTCTCTCTTTCTCTCGCTATCTCAAAAATAAATAAACGTTAATAATACAGATGTTTTATAAAATATAATATCTTAAATTCAAGGAATGGCAGAATACTCAAGCAAAAAAGAAAACTGAGAAGTAGTAAAAAATCTCAAATTTAAAAAAGGCATCAGGCCCAAAGATTTTATATTTTACCAGATCTTTAAATACATTATTTAAAATACTTCTGAGCATTAATAAATAGAAAGCTTCTATATTATTCTGGATGATGCAGTAACAAATATTCCAACAATATCAGTGGTTTAACATAGAAAAGTTTACTTGTCAATCAAATTAAATCTGATGAAGGCATATGTGGGACTTTCAGGCAGTCCTTGAATGGTGGGTAAGTTGTCAGGGATGCTTGTATTTTGTGCCTAAAGTATTTCAACCCCTTGCTTTCATGTTCACTGAAACGGGGGAAGGGAAAACATGGAGAACTGGAGGGGAGATAATGCCTTTTGAAACTTCTCAACTTATTCTGAGACTAGTTCATGTTTAAACTCAAATTGTAGAGAAGTGCACACAAAATAAAATAAGATGCAATAAACTGGAAGAAAGAAAAAATTAGATCAATCTCCCCTTCTAACAGAAATGCAACTACTCTAAGCAAAATCTTGATTGATCAAATTCAGCTCTGTAACAGAATTTATCACAGGAATGGAATACTTTTTTAGAGTCAACTAATTATGGATTAGAATAAATAAGATAAGCTGGAGGACACATTGAAATGGTGAAAATATGTTTCACTATACACTAGAAATTAAAAGTACATGGGTAAAAAGACAGACACACACACCCATACCCACCTCCACACCCATCCCTGAATGGAAATAATGTAAAAATTTAAAACTTTACAGTAAGATTAAATGAATTCTTAATAAATGGTGAGATGGTCCATGTTTCTGAATGTGAAGACTTTGTTTTGTAAAATATTCACTTACCCAGTGTATCTATAAAATATTTGCAATTCCATCAGAATTCTAATTGACTTCACAATGGATTTAATAGAAAGTGACAAACTTATTCCAAATTTATCTGGAAGAGTGAATTCACAGGAAGAGATAGTAACTTTTGAGAAAAATGAGGGGGTTGCTTTTGATGCTGGATGTTAAAGCCCAAATCACTGGAATACAATGCTGATAGGGCCTGAATGAACATGTAATTTAAAAAGGAGGGTAGTAATTCCAGAACATACATGAATTTAAATAAAAAGGATGTATTGAAGATCAGTGGAAAAAAGCATAGTTGTATTCTCTGCGCTGTCAGCACAGAGCCCAATGCAGAGCACAATGCCATGAACCATGAAATCATGACCTGAGCTGAAATCAAGAGTCAGGTGCTTAACCAACTGAGCCACCCAGGCACCATAGAAAAAAGAAGTTTTAAAATGGCCCATAGTCCACTATAATATTAACCTTGGTCAATCAGTGGAAAATATAAAATGTAGACAAAAAGTCTTTTTCTTTCTTTTCCTAGTTTATTTTTTATTTTTATTTTATTTGAGAGAGAACAAGTGCAAGTTGGGGGGGGGGGGAGAGGGCCAGAAGGAGAGAGAGAATCCTAAGCAGACTCCACACTCAGCATGTAGCCCATGAAGGACTCAAACCCACGACCCTGGGATCATGACCTTGAGCTGAAATCAAGAGTCAGAAGCTTAACTGTCTGAGCCACCCAGGCACCCTATTTTGTTTCTTAAATTCCACATATGAGTGAAATTACATGGTATTTGCCTTTTTCTGATTGACTTATTTTGCTTAGCATAATATACTCTCGTTCCATCCACATCATTGTAAATGGCAAGATTTCATTCTTTTTGATGGCTAATATTCCATTCCATACACACACACACCACATTTTCCTTACCCATTCATCAGTTGATGGACATTTGGGCTCTCTGTGTAGTTTGGCTATGGTTGATAATATTACTATAAACGTTGGGGTGCATGTACCCCTTTGAATCTGTATTTTTGTATCCATTGGGTAAATACTTAACAGGGCAACTGTTGGATCATAGGGTAGTTATATTTTGGGTTCTTGAGGAACCTCCATACTGTTCTCTAGAGTGGCTGCACCAGTTTGCATTCCCACCAACAGTGCAAGAGGTTTCCCTTTTCTCCACATCCTCCTCAACACTCATTGTTTCTTCTGTTATTTTTAGTGATTCTGACAGGTGTGAAGTGGTATCTCCATGTATTTGATTTGTATTTACCTGATGATGAATGATGTTGAGCATCTTTTCATGTGTCTGTTAGCCATCTGGATGTCTTCTTTGGAAAAGTGTCTGTTCATATCTTTTGCCCATTTCTTCACTGTTTGTTTTTGGGTATTGAGGTTGGTAAGTTCTTTATAGATTTTGGTTATTAACGCTTTATTTGATATGTCATTTGCAAGTATCTTCTCCCCTTCCACAGGCTGCCTTTTAGTTTTGTTGGTTGTTTCCTTTGCTGTGCAGAAGCTTTTTATCTTAATGAAGTCCTAATAGTTCAAGTTTGTTTTTGTTTCTCTTGCCTTTGATGATGGGTCTTATAAAAAATTCCTACAGTCAAGGTCAAAGAGTTTCTGCCTGTGTTCTCCTCTAGGCTTTTGATGGTTTCCTGTCTCACATTTAGGTCTTTCATCCATTTTGAATTTATTTTTTTGTGTATCGTGTAAGAAAGTGGTCCAGTTTCATTCTTCTGCATGTCACTGTCCAGTTTTCCCAAACTATTTGTTGATGAGACTGTCTTTTTTCCATTGGATATTCTTTCCTGATTTGTCAAAGATGAGTTGACCATATAGAGCAGTGTGACTACAGCTTTATAGTATAGCTTGAAATTGAGAATCATGATGTCTCCAGTTTTGTTTTTCTTTCTCAAGATTCCTTTGGCTATTCAGGGTCTTTTGTGGTTCCACACAAATTTTAGGATTATGTGTTCTAGCTCTGTGAATAATGATGGTAGGGTATTTTGATAGGTATTACAGTAAATGTATAGATTGCTTTAGGTAGTGTAGACATTTTAACAATGTTTGTTCTTCAGTCCATGAACATGGAATGCTTTTCCATTTCTTTGTGTCCTCTTCAATTTTTTTCATAAGTGTTCTGTTGTTTTCAGAGTACAAAAAGTCTTTTTCATACCTGTCCTTTTACCAATACTCTTACCTACAGATAATCCTTGTTTATTTACACAAAAATGTAGATTTACTCAGTGCCCTATAGACATTTTTTTCACCTTTGCAAACAAGGATTTGATGACTATTTTTAGACTGGAATTCTGATTATTATTAGAATAAGCATAAGGTTAATTTTTAAATTAATTAATTATTTTTAAAAATTAAATCCAAGTTAGTTAGCATATAGTGCAACAATGATTTCAGAAGTAGATTCCTTTGCCCCTTACCCATTTAGCCCATCTTCTCTCCCACAACCCCTCCAGTAACCCTCTGTTTTTTCTCCATATTTAAGAGTCTCTTCTGTTTTGTCCCCTCCCTGTTTCTATATTCTTTTTGCTTCCCTTCCCTTATGTTCATGTGCTTTGTATCTTAAAGTCCGCATATGAGTGAAATCATATGATATTTGTCTTTCTCTGATTGACTAATTTCGTTTAGCATAACACCCTCTAGTACCATCCATGTAGTTGCAAAAGGCAAGATTTCATTCTTTTTGGTTTCTGAGCAATACTCCATTGTACATATATACCACATCTTTATCCATTCATCCATCAATGGACATTTGGGCTCTTTCCATACTTTAGCAATTGTTGATAGTGCTACTGTAAACATTGGGGTGCATGTGCCCCTTCGAAACAGCATACCTGTATCCCTTGGATAAATACCTAGTAGTTCAATTGCTGGGTAATAGGGTAGTTCTATTTTTAATTATTTGAGGAACCTTTTACTGTTTTCTGGAGTGTCTGTACCAGTTTGCATTCCCACTAGCAATGCAAAAGAGATCCTCTTTCTCCACATCCTCACCAACATCTGTTGTTGCCTGAGTTGTTAATGTTAGCTATTCTGACAGGTGTGAAGTGGTATCTCATTGTGGTTTTGATATGTATTTCCCTGATGAGGAGTGATGTTGAGCATTTTTTCATGTGTCTGTTAGGCATCTGGATGTCTTCTTTGGAAAAGTGTCTATTCCTGTCCTTTGCCCATTTCTTCACTGGATTATTTGTTTTTTGGGTGTTGAGTTTGATAAGTTCTTCACAGATTTTGGATACCAACCATTTGTCTGATATGTGATTTGCAAATATCTTCTCCCATTCTGTTGGTTGTCTTTTAGTTTTGCTGTTTCCTTTACTGTGCAGAAGCTTTTTTGCTTTTCTTTCCTTTGCCTCTGGAGACGTGTTGAGTAAGAAGTTGCTCTGGCTGAGGTCAAAGAGGTGTTTTTCTGTTTTTTTTTTTTTTGTTTTTTTTTTTTTTTTTTTTTTTGGTTTCAGTAGCATTGTTTTCTGCTCTCATCTTTTTTTTTTTTTTTTTTTTTAAATTTTTTTTTCAACGTTTATTTATTTTTTTTATTTTTGGGACAGAGAGAGACAGAGCATGAACGGGGGAGGGGCAGAGAGAGAGGGAGACACAGAATCGGAAACAGGCTCCAGGCTCTGAGCCATCAGCCCAGAGCCTGACGCGGGGCTCGAACTCACGGACCGCGAGATCGTGACCTGGCTGAAGTCAGATGCTTAACCAACTGCGCCACCCAGGCGCCCCTCTGCTCTCATCTTTATTGTTTCCTGTCTACTGCTGGTTTTGGGTTTTATTTGCTGTTCTTTTTCCAGCTCTTTAAGGTGTAAGGTTAGGTTGTATATCTCAGACCTTTCCTCCTTCTTTTGGAAGGCCTGGATTGCTATATACTTCTCTCTTATGACCGCCTTTCCTGCATCCCAGAGGTTTTGCACTGTGGTGTTATCATTTTAATTGCCTTCCATGTACTTTTTAGTTTCCTCTTTAACTTCATGGTTAACCCATTCATTCTTTAGTAGGAATGTCTCCATGTACCCATGGACTTTCCAGATTTTTTCTTATGGTTGATTTTGAGTTTCATAGTGTTGTGGTCTGAAAATATTTTTGGTATGACCTTTATCTTTTTGTACCTATTGAGGGCTGATTTGTGTCCTAGTATGTGACCTATTCTGGAGAATGTTCCATGTGCACTGGAGAATAATGTGTATTCTGCTGCTTTAGGATGAAATGTTCTGAATATATCTGTTAAGTCCATCCGGTCCAGTGTGTCATTCAGAGCCATTTTTCCTTGTTGATTTTCTGTTTCAATGATCTTTCCATTGCTGTAAGTGGGGTGTTGAAGTCCCCATACTATTATGGTATTATTATCAATGAGTTTCTGTATGTTTGTGATTAATTGATTTATATATTTGGGTGCTATCACATTTGGAGCATAAATGTTTACAATTATTAGATCTTGGTGGATAGATCCCTTAAGTATGATATAATGCTCTTCTTCATTTCTTGTTACAGTCTTGTTACAGTCTTTATTTTAAAATCTAGATTGTCTGATATAAGTATGGTTACTCCAGCTTTCTTTTGTTGACCATTAGCATCATAGATGGTTCTCCATCCCCTTATTTTCAATCTGAAGATGTCTTTAGGTCTAAAATGGGTCTCTTGTATACAGCATATAGATGGATCACATTTTCTTATCCATTTTCTAACCCTATGTGTTTTGTTTGGAGCATTTAGTTCATTGACATTTAGGGTGAGTACTGAAAGACATGAATTTATTGCCATTATGTTGCTTGTACACTTGGAGTTTCTGGTGGTGCTCTCTGGTTCTTTCTAAATCTTTGTTGTTGTTTTTTTTTACCCCTGTCTTTTCTCTCCTCAGAGAATCCCCCTTAAAATTTCTTCCAGGGCTGGCTTAGTGGTCACAAACCCCTTAATTTTTGTTTGTCTGGGAAACTTTTAATTTTTCCTTCTATTTTGAATGACAGCCATGCTGGATAAAGAATTCTTGACTGCATATTTTTTTCTGATTCAGCACACTGAATATATCCTGCCACTCCTTTCTGGACTGCCAAGTTTCTGTGGATATGTCTGCTGCAAACCTGATCTATCTTCCCTTGGAGGTTAAGAACTTTTTTCCCTTCCTGCTTTCAGGATTCTTTCCTTGTCTGTGTATTTTGTGAATTTGACTATGATATACCTTGTTGATGGTTGGTTTTTGTTGAATCTAGTGGGAGTGCTCTGTGCTTCCTGGATTTTGATGTCTGTGTCTTTCCCCAGGTTAGAAAAGTTTTCCACTATGATTTGCTTACATAACACTTCTACCCCTTTTTCTCTCTCTTCATCTTCTGGGACTCCTATGATTCTGATGTTGTTCCTTTTTAATGAGTCACTGAGTTCTTTAATTCTTATATCATGCTCTTTTTCCTTAGTCTCCCTTTTTTTTCTGCTTCATTATTCTCTATATGTTTGTCCTTTATATCTCTGATTCACTGCTCTGCTTCATCCATTCTTGCCACCAGAGCAACCATTTGAGATTGCAACTCAGTTACAGCATTTTTGATTTCTTCCTGACTAGCTTTTCCTTCCTTTATCTCTGCAGAAAGAGATTCTAATCTATTTTCAACCCCCGCTGGTATTCTTATTGTAGTGATTCTAAATTCTGATTCAGATATTTGCTTGTATTGATTAAGTCCCTGGCTGTCATTTCTTCCTATTCTTTCTTTTGTGGTGAATTCCTTTGTTTCATCATTTTGAAGGAAGAAAAGGAATTAATAAAGTAAAAAAATTAAAAATTAAAAACAACACACACAAAAAACAAATAAAGGATACTAGATCCTAGGTGTGTTTTGGTCTGGTTGTTGAAAGAAGCTGGATAGATTAGAGAAAAAAGGGAAAGATAAGAAAAGAAAAAATAGGGAAAAGAAAAGGAGAGCAGTTGAAAATTTAAAAAAATGAATACAATAAAATAGAATAAAGTGAAATGACGTAAATAAAATAGAGTTTAAAAATTTACAAAAAGTAAAAAGTATAGTAGAAAAAAATTAAAAATCTTTTTAATAAAAATGGAAAATAAAAATAGATTTTTTCTCTTTCTGTATTCAAGAATAAGAAAAGAAAAGAAAAAGAAAAAAATTGAATAGATTGACCAGTGAAAAGACTGAAATGTGATTGAAATTATGTCTGGTTTCCCGTAGAAGTCAACTGTGAAGCACTTCATGGTCTGTAAACTAAGAAGGCAGAGAGACTCGTGGTGTTTTCACGAGTGTGCTTGGGTGGGACTTAGTGTAATGACTCCATTCTTCTCTAGATGGTGCTATTAGCTTACTGGGTTGATTGTTGTGTGTAGGTGGGCATACGCGTGTGCGGGAGGGGTGAAATGGTGTTGCCCAGCTACCTAGTCTCTAGTATCAGTCTCTGTGCTCTCCCCAACCAGCAGTCAAGCACCCCTCCTTTGTCTCCCACTTCCATCCACTCCCCGCTTCTACACTGTCCATGACTAAGCCATCAGGCAGCCAGGTGACACCTCCTTCCTGAGTTTTATCTCAGATGGGGCTGTGTTTCCCACCCCTCATTACTGAGGGACAGTGGCTTTGACCCATTCTACCCTCTCAGGGAGGGTCTCGCTGAGCAATGGCTGGGTGCTGGCCCGCCCCCAGAAATTTTCGTGAGACTGTGCTGCTTCCCTGAGACTATGTTGGGTGCCAGCCCACCCCAGGAAAACTTTGAGCGATCATGTACCAGTAGCATTTCAGGAATTATGGTGTATCACAACACACATCTGGTACCAGCCTTCATCTTTAAAGTTCTTTTTCCAGCACCAGTGAGTGTGGTTGTTCTTTGGGGTCTGCTGGGACCTTTGCCTGTGGGGAGGCCACACAACCTCTACCAAATGTCCTCCCAGCAGGGGAACTGCCTTTCCCCTTGTGGCCGAAGGACTTCTTGGACCTTGCTCTCTGCTCCTGGGAATTTGCCCTTCCCACCAGAGTACTGCCAGGTATTGAGCTGCAGAGTTTCAGATTCTGAGTTCCCCCTGTTTATAAAGTCTTAATGGAATTTAAACCCTCTCCTTTCTCCTTTCTTCCTTTTTTGTTCAGTTCCTATGTCTGTTTTCACTGTTCCTCTTTCTCTCCAGCTGCTTTTGTGGGGAGTGCTTTGCCCATACTCTCCACTGTCTCCCTCCTCTCTCCACAAGCGATAACAACTCCCTGCCCTCTGTAGTTTCTGTCTCCGTGCTGTGCACCTGCTGAGTTCTGTGATTCATGTTGTGCAGATTGTTGTGTTAATCCTCAAATCAGTTTTCTAGGTATGCAAGATCATTTAGTGTTGATCTGGCTGCGTTTCAGGGGCAACAGATACAAAAAAAAATTCCCATGCTGTTCCACTATCTTGGCCCTTCCTTCTTAATTTTTATTAAGTGAAGTACTACATCATATGAGGGAAACATTTAAAATTTGATGGTTATTGCCAAACTACTCTGAGGAAAGGCACTCCAATAGTATATAAACATACTGAATCATCAAAATTTTCCAATTTGAAACATCTGGTTGCTATTTTAATTGGGATTTTTATTTAAAAATATTGAGTAGATCAAAGAAATAGAAATCATTGTATATCTTACAATACTGAGCATCTCTATCCAAGAACATAATATATCTTTCTTTAGTTTTTCTTCTTTATTACCCCCAGTTGATTTTTATAGTATTTTTTCTATGGGACAAGCACATTTCTTAAATATATTCCCATATGTTTATTGGTATTATAAAGGATAATTTTCTTTTTTATATTTTAAACAAATTATTTGCGTACTTGATGTTTTTGATTTTAATATATTAATTTTATAATTGGGTTTATGAAAATATTTTTATTTTAAATATTGTTGATTTTATCAGTTTTCTACATGTACAGTCCTACCACTGTTAAACAATAATAATTTTCCTTTTTTCCCCAATATTTTTTATCTCCTTTGCTTTGCTAATTTAATTGGTTAGGATTTTGCAAACAAGGTTAAATAATACTTGTAATAGTGAGCATTCTTGTCCAGGCTTTAACTTTGTGTTCTATACACAATTGCTTGATTCAGTACAAAAACTATTCATTGCTTTTACATTAAAAAATAGTTAAAATGTTCAAAAATCTTTTTTTTTTGTATTCAAAATTATATCTTTTACTAAGCTTAACAAATTGTAGCTTAAATGCTGTCCAATCAAACATTCCAACAATGACTAAGCATCATAAATGTCTTAGCATTCTGAAAATCATGTCAGTCTTTGCCTTTTTTTCGTTTGTTTGTTTACCCCTAAATCCTGGTAGTAACAATGGACATTATAGTAGAGATTCCCCTGGGGAGTAGATGTAATTAACACAGAGAGTGTATTGTTGACATCCAGACTGTCCATGTATGTGCTGTAAGAAGTGAGAATAACTGCCATGGATCAGAGCTGATTAAAGATGGGACATTAAATGGATGGCCATTGGCAAAGTTGAGTGAAAGGGTACTAAAATTGAGAGCACTTAACTCTGGAGTTCAGGTGTTTTATAAAATAGTTACAGGTTTGTTTTGATATTTTCGTTGCTAAAATCAGAACCATTACAAAACCTACATCCTGGAGAGAAAATAGACCTAAAGTGTTTAATTCCATCATTAAAAAAAAAAAAAAAAATTCTAACATTCTTTATTGGAAAGTTGATTTGGTTTATTACTTTGACTATCAGACGTTTTAGTTTAAGAAATATTTCATTTGAAGTAAAAAGACCATATTTCCCTTATACTGAGTTCATTCCCATTGGCAGTGAGCATTTTAGAAGATTCACGTGTTTTTTATCCATCTTCTCATCTATTATCTGACTACAATACTTTGCCCTATAAAGGAACATAGAGGTAAAACAAATACAGGTCAGGTTTGGGTCAGGGGTATTTTACAGAGGGTGGGCTATATATTCCTTAGCAATATATCCTCACAGAATTGTATTATTACTTAACAATAGGTATAATGTTAAGATTCAAAATCATATTTTTGCAAATTTATTTATTTATTTATCTTCAATTTATTTTATATATATAGAGAGAGTACACACTTGAGTGGGGGAGAGGGGCAGAAGGAGAGAGAGAGGGAATCTTAAACAGGATCCACACTCATTGCAGACCCCAATATGGGGCTTGATCCTTGGGATCATGACCTGAGCTGAAGTCAGGAGTCAGACTCTCAACTGACTCAGCCATCCAGGTGCCTTGCAAAATTATTTTTAAGAATTAAGTAATGTTTTTGATTTTGTTCTTTAGGATTAAGTCACAAACCAGTTTTAGACAGGCTTAAATAAAGTCTGCTAACTCCATTCTGCCATAAACAGGTTATTTTGCCTCTAAGGGGTTCTTGAGTTATAGATGTGCAGAAAAATTATTAGTAATAGTTATTAGTAATAGTTATAATGCATGTCTTTATTTTTTGTTAGCAACTAATTTGTCTCTCCAGATATCTCTTAGTTGGCCAAAATTGTGTTTTGAATATAAAGCTGTGTCACTCTTTATTACGTAGGTCTTCCATTTAACACTTTTCTAGATACCCCAAATCTAGATGTTTTGGGAGGATTAAGAATAAAAAGTCAAAAGAATGCCATCAGAATTTTTCACAGTGAATTCCATGTGTGTCTGTGAAGTCCTGTCCATCACCTGGAATACACTGAGTCCTTTAGCACTATTTGGGATCCTAGTGTGCTATTGAGACCTCTTCTGTACTTCGAGCTTCCTCAATAGTACTGTGAGCTACTTTCTCCTGGTCTCCCCTCTGTTCATCAGGTACTGCTAATACTCTGCATGGTGATCTCTATGCTGGTGCTGACTTCTTTGGCTACAGTAATAGCACCAAAGCCACGTTGTTTTCCATGCAGAGGTCAGGATAATGCTCCTTTGCCTTCTGTTCCCACTTACATTTAAACTTTGTTACTCAGACCAAGAAGAGCTCTTCATTCCCTATATTAGTTTCCCATGGAGGGCATAATAAACTTAGTACCTTTTAACAACACAAATTCACAATCTTACAGTTTTCTAAATTAGAAGTTTGACCCAGGTCCCACTGTGATTAACTCAAGGTATTGTTCAGACCATGTATCTTTCTCAAGACTCTAAGGAAGACTCTAATGTTTCTTTGCATTTTCTGGCATCTAGAGGTCATGCATATTCCTTGACATGTGACTCCTTTCTCTGTCTCCAAAGCCAGTAACATTGCATCTCTGACCATTCTGTAGTCACATCTCCGTCCAACCACAGCAAGGAAATGTTCCTTACTTTTAAGGACCCATTTGATTATATTTGGCCCACCTGTATAATCCAGGATACCCTCCCCATCTCAGGGTCCATAATCTTAATCATAACTGCAAAGTCCCTTTTGCCATATTTATAGATTTATAGATTTGAAGGATTAGGGGATGGACATTTTTGTGGGCCCATTATTCTGTTAATCTCATTCCCCAACAGCATGGAAAGTTTTTGGTATAAAATTGCTCCTTTACCCTTCCTTCCCTTTCCTTCTACCCCTCGCATCCCTTCCCCCTGCAAAAACAAACAAACAGAAACAAAACAAACAAAAAACCTCCTTTTATTGTGTTTTTGAACTTCCCCTAGGCCTTTGTTAGAATTCAGGCATTAATCCATTCATGACACTTGGAGGATGTAATCTGAGAGACAGATTTACTCCACTCTCTTAATTCTCCTTGAATACAGTTCTGGTAATGGCCTATTTGCAATAAGATCCAGCTCCTGCCTACTATACTCTGCCTCTTTTACGTTTTTGGCTTCCAGGTATGTTTGAGTTTGTGGGAGGTGCTGTTGAAATAATAGAGAGTTGTAGGAATATAGAAGCCAGGATGTTTCTCAGATTTTTCTGCCTCAGGCAGAAGGCAGTTTATGGAGGTGGCTATGTCTTCAGGGTAACAAGTTCCTTCTAAACAGCTGTTGCTTTGTAGACCCAGCTCCTACTGGGCAAACCCTGACGAGGTTCTAGCTCCCTTACATGTCCTAAACTTCTAATTTCTGGTAGTGCCACCTCTCTATAGCATTGCTCCAGCCCTAGAGGTGGTGGTGGCTTTCTGCTCATTTGCATCATTTAGTTACTTCACCATGCCCTGTTTGGCTTCTCATCTCCTTCATCACCTATGTTACTCCTTCCCTATATGAAGTTCCCTGTATTTGAACACCAACTGCTTCCTATTTCCTCAGTGACCTCTGACTGATATATAAACAAAGTGTGTCCTCTGTATGAACGAACATTCAGTCCAAACCCTCATATAGCCAGCTACCAGATATGCTAAGGCAGTCTAAATCCCATGATGGAGTATGGCTGAACCTCAGGCTCAACCTCTGCTATGTGCAAACATAGTTAGTAATTGAAAAGTTCTGGGTGCTTAATAAATCTAGTGGAACCTCTTATTTGCACTGGTTGAGTATTAGCAGAGAGTCTCTGAATCAATAGGCTATGAGCAGGATAAACTTTGGTTTTAACGTTACTATGGAATAGCTTGGTGGTACAACAAAGCATTATCAATTGGCTCTAGAGTCTGTCCATATAGGAGTTGGGATTTCTGAAGACAAGTGGCCTGGGAGAAGTTCCTTGTGTCAGAGTACTAAGGAAATTTCACAGGAAGTAGGATGCCTGCCTCTGAATTTGAAGTTACATGCTGAACTTAAAGTTGAATTTCAGTTTGAAGTTATGGGCTGAATTGTGTCCCCTTAAAATTCATATGTTGTAGCCCTAAGCTCTAAAACCTCAGAATATGAGTGTATTAGGAGATAGAACCTTAAAAAGAGGTGATTAAGTTAAAATGAGGCTATTAGGGTAGGCCCTAATCTAGTCTGTTGGTTGTCCTTATAAGAAGAGGAAATTTGAGCACACAAAGAGACACCAAGGATGTGTGTACACAGCAAAAAGTTCATGTGAGGACACAGTGAGAAGGTGGCTGTCTGCAAGCCAAGGAGAATGGCCTCAGAAGAATCCAAACCAGCTAACACTATGATCTTGGACTTCAAGCCTTTAGAAATGTAAGAAAATAAATTTCTGTTTAAGGCATCCAGTTTGTGATATTTTGTTACAGCAGCCTTACCAAACTAATACACCTGCATTTTGTGATGTAAATCTCTTCTTTTGCTACAAATGTCAATAGACAGTTACATTCATTAAAGTCTTAACGTAAGGTATATTTCTTTTTTTGGAGAGGAGGGAGAGGGTGAGATGGTGTCACAGAAGAACTGAGGGAAGAGATACGTTCTATGTCTAGATTAGTGAAAGGAGATATTACAATAGAGAGTTGACAAGAGCAGCACTATGAAAATATTGATGACCAGGGAAATGTTCCACTCTTCTGATTTGACTTCAGAACCCTTAACCACCGCCCCTACCCCCCACACCTCACCCCAACCTTGTGAGAAATCCTGGAGTTCAGAGTGAGACAGTAGGATTTCCTCGTGGGAAAACTAATCAATATACTAGGTGCTAAATAAATATTTGATGGATAAAAATTTGGTTCGGATTCTTCAGTTAATGAATTTAAGGAAATAAGAACTTAAAAAATTGAAGCCATTTTTGATCCAAGGTAAAGATTCCACTGTGATTATTTCCCATTTAAGTATTAGTGTCCCACATCTGTAAAGATAATTTCTCACCTTTGCACTTGGACTGCTGTGTCATTTCATTGTCTATGTCATGTTACAGAGAAGAAAACGGGCTCACACAGTTCGAAACTTGCCATACAGAATATAGTATTTTAAGGCAATAATCCAGTAGTGCTTCTAATATTTTGCTTAGATACTAATGTCTGCTACTACCTTATAAAAGATGCCAACTTTACATGCATTTGTGAACAATATTTCCTTGTATTCAGTGAAGTCCAATTCAGTACTTACTTTCTTGATGTCTACTCTTTACAATATCCAAAGTGAAGAGGGAAAGAAAAAGTTATAATATGTGGTCATCCTCAGTAAGGTGATTTTCAAAATAAAGACAAGAGTTCATAAGCATAGGAAATTTTTAGAGAGTTGTACAAGCAAAGATATGATAATCAATTCGATAGTGAATAATAAAATAGTTGATTGTAGCACTGTCAGAAATTGCAACTTGAAATTGTTAAGGCAAGAAACAGCTGCATATGCAACAAGAAATTATACAATTCTATTAAAATGACGCTCAGTTAAATTGGTTTGAATTTTGCCTAAGTTCTGGACCAATTATGAACATGGAGCTGTTTTGGATTTCGATTACTACTTACGAATTTGTCCTTGCTCTCCTATAAGTGACCTGCTTTTGTTTCCAGATTTTTGGCTTATGTCTTTTGTTACCTACCTGAATTATATAGAAGATTATACAGTTCATAGGTATTGTCTATTTATTGCTCTCTCTATGGGATTTATATTATAATTATCCTGACAAGCAAATATTATTTATATTTTATAAATGAGGAAAACATCATCTTAAAAATTGGGTCATGGTGTCAAGTAAATTTCTGTAGGACACACAGCAAAGTGAATATGAAATAGGATTCATACTTTGCTGTGTTGAGTTTCAAAGCCTGCAACCTTGGCACTATACTTGGTGGAATTTTAAAGATGGAGACATTACCATTGTCTGAGGGTGGCTAAAAATATTTTATGAAAGAAGTGGCATTGCTGTCATCCTTTGAATGAAGAGTAGCATTTTGACAGGTGAAGTGGATGGAATTGCAGGTGGAGGAAATATAATAGGCAACTAACTGTACGATGTTAGGAACATATTTGAGAAATGATGCACACCTCAGTTGTTCTGGGGGCAATAGAGTGAGTTAAATGAGATAAGCTTTGTATAGCTATATGGTAGAAATTCTTTGCAGTCATCTTGTTTTCTTAATTTTCTGAATGGTGGGAAGTTGTTGAAAGCTTTAGCAATGAATAAAATGGCAATATGAGGATTACTTTATAATTTTGTTTGAGAGAGTATATTGGAGATTTTGTTTTTCCTGGCATTAATTAGAGAAATGTTAAAAAAAATAATTAAAAACATTGTTTGGAGACATTGAAGGCATGATCCTATTGAACATTAGCTGGGGTACTTAGAGGGTTTGATTTAAAAGAGAAATACCCTGGAGCCACTGAGGTAGTCTCCCTGAAGGAAGTTTCTGAGAGGGACCTTGGATGCATAGCTCTAGATTTGGAAATGGGTAAAATTTTTACTTTGCTTTAGAATGCCCAAATGCAGAAATAGCCAGAGAATAAGCAAAGGAAAAGAGTTAAGGGTTTGGGTGTATTTGGTGGCAGCTGCTAAGCCCACATTGATCTCATGAGCTGGAACAAGCATTATGACCTGGGAAGTAGGCAAGCATAAACATGTCTGTGGAATGGGCAGATCATTTAGCTCTGCTAGTTCTGGTAGCCCACATTAGTGTCCTTTGGTAATAGCTGGAACTGTCTTCAAAAGCAGCCTGCTGAGTAAGCGGCTGTGTCTGTTGTTAGCATTCACTTCATGGTCTCAGCTAGACATTTTCCTTTTCTGCCCACTTACCACTAGAGGCTGCCCCAGCAACCAGGAACTACTGTTGGGCCAAAATGGTATCATTGCAGTCTAGCGTTTACAGAGTTGCCCATTAAGCTGCCCTTCACTACTGCTATTACTGTGTGGTGTTCTCATAACCAAGTCCTTTGAGAATCCCCTTTGGCACTACATTTTTATTGTATTAGGAGAAATGTGTACAACTAGTAATGGTAGGACATTTATTGTTAAAAAATATGGGGTGAATAAGGATGGTTTCATGCAACTTTTATTTTCTCCTGGTGGAGGAAGCTCTCTGCTCTTCTTTCTGCTCTTAGAGCATAAATAAAATTGGCATTTATTTTCTGGTTAAAAGGAATTGTTAGATAAGCAGCTAAAGGTTCATGAGTAGAGCTCAGAGGAAGAAAGAGAGGTGGAGATAGATTTGGATTATCCATATCAGACTGCCATGTAAAAGTTGATAGGCTTGCAGGCCACATGCACTACTATAACATGAATGGGCCACCAGAGTTGTGCACTACACAACTGGCCAAACATATGCAGAAACTGTATGCCAAAAAGGGATAATTCCATTTGTGGCCATTTATTGGGGAAGATAGTAAGGAGAAAGAACTTTTGGAAATGGTCAAATTTAGAGGGTGAGAGGGGAAGGAAGGTAAGCCAGAAAGGGAAGGAGGGAGAAGTCAGAGAGGCACAAGTGGTCTAGACTAGTATAGTCATCAAGGCCCATGTCTCTTCCTCTCCATGATGTCCCACTGTCTCCAGGGTGAGACCTCTCAGAGGGAAAGCAGTTTGTTGCCTTCTCTTCCCAATGTAAAGTCAGTCTCTCTGTCTCTTTTTCTGTGTGTCTTTCTCACACCTGTACATTAGTATTTGTCACTCTTGTCTGTTTCATTGTCAATTCAAACCAGTTTATCAAAACTAGTGATCTTTGAGAAGTCACTGTTTATCCACAGAGATGGTTGCTCCCACTTAAATAGCGTTAGTTAGGAAGCTTTGTTCTTGTTCCCATTCTGTGTAGAACACTGATTTTTTTTTTTCCCTAGAGAGAGAGTGGGAGAGAGGGGCAGTGGGAGAGTGAGAGAATCTTAAGTAGGCTCCACGCTAACCCAATGGCAGGACTCCGTACCATGACCTGAGCTAAAATCAAGAGCCAGATGCTCAGCTGACTGAGCCACCCAGGTAACCCTAGAATATTGATTTTAAAGTGTGACCCTCCTCTCAGGAGTTACATTTAGCCTTTGAAATTTGTGAGGAGAATATTTTGTAGACATTCAATAGCTATATCGACTTACATTATCTCTGTAAAAAGATATAGATATTTAAAATGGTTAACTTTGTTTTAAAGTTTAAAACCATCCTAGCAACAACCAATCATCATAATTTGATACGCCACATCTAAGACCTCTGGTCCAAAAGTTGTATTTCAAAACTGTGTCCTTGGGGACATTTTCTTTCCAAAAGAATGGAATAATTAGTTCCTAAGAAATGACACAGCCACACATTGTCAATGTAATTAAGTGCTGCTGCCAAACTCAGACAAGCCTATATTTCTGTCATCCTGCCTGATGCCAGAGCCAACATGTTTTTTTTTGCTTATTATTTTATAATCACCACTGAGAGAAGCTCAAAGAAGCTTCTTGAATCCCAGGAAAACAGTAAAATAAGATTGCCTACCATCCTGGCAATGCCCTCAATATTAAAACATAGTCATTTAATCCACCCCTACCACTTGTCTTTTGCATCAGTGTATCAATTACATAGGAATTATTATGTTTTCTAAAACCATAAGAAGATGGTTTTTTTGTGACTTTGTTCTATAATCAGTGACAAAGTATAATAATGTAGATCTTCAGTGGTGAAAAACAGATTTGATCAGCTTTTCCAGTTTTTAGGCCAAGCCCCCAGCAAATATTGAATAGATTTGACTCATTTATCCTTGGCTCCTCTTCAGCCACCTTTTAGCTACCTTTGTTATGGAGTAGCGCAGTTATTATTTTTGGCTGCATGTGGCAGTGTTTTCCTCATTATCTTTCTCCTGGTATCAAAATTTACCCTTATGGTGAGTGGGTGGGGTGGGGATAATGAACAAGCACTGTGACTCCTCTGTGATGGAACTTAAACCAGGTATGTAGGGTTTCCAAATAAAATACAGGATTCCCACTTAAATTAGAATTTTAGATGAACAGTGAATAGGAGGTCTAAGTTATGTTTTATTTTTTCCCCACCTCTGTAGAAATCTTGTCAAATATTGAATGGGATGTATTTGGACTGGTGTATACTTATAGTAAAGTAATATTTACTGTTTATCTGAAATTTAGTTTTAATTGGATGTCCTGTAGGTTGGTTTGCTAAATCTGGCAACTCTACTAGAAGGAGGATCAGAGCCCTCTCTTGCTTTTGTTTTTGTTTTGCCTTTGTTTTTGTTTTGGTTTTTTAAATGAACACTAAAAGAGAGAATTTATTTCTGGTGTGGAGGTCTGAGGGAAGATGAAAACAAACCAATCTGATAGTCACTTTCCCGGATAAATAAGAGGAAACAGTCTTTTGAGGAAAGTAAGCCAAGTAGAGAGAAGCAATATTTGAGCAGCAGAAGAGCTCATGAACTCTAAGTCCCATCTCCCATCTATTGGCCCTGGTTCTTTCTTTCTTTCTTTCTTTTATACTTTGCACTGTCCCTAGCATCCTTCCCAGGCATATAAACTGCTTTTTCTTGCATAAGCAATTAGAAGTTGGGTGTTGTCACTTGTAATATCTGTGTTTCTCACCCTCCTTTATAGTGTGTAGCCTGCTGTACTGCTCCCAGCCTTCTCATCTTTCCCCAGGGAATGTGCATTTGGAACTGCTCTCATGTCTGCTAGTGGGCAGTTGATCTTTTGTTAACACAACAAAGGCCTTCTTGGACAGAGTTTCTCATGGATAAAAGAAGAAGCTGGGACACACTTTCTTTTACTTACTGCGTGGAGAAATGATGGTTCCCATAAAGAAAATAAGTGTTCTTTATTCTAGAAAATAGAGGAGTTCAAATTTAATGGAGTATGAACACTGGAAGACAAAACTACAGAGACATAAGAAATGGAAAATAGTCATTTTGATTCATGATAGATCACATTTATTTCATTTTATGTATTTTTTAAGGCTTATTTATTTTTTTTAAACTTTTTTTTTAACGTTTATTTATTTTTGAGACAGAGAGAGACAGAGCATGAACGGGGGAGGGTCAGAGAGAGGGAGACACAGAATCTGAAACAGGGTCCAGGCTCTGAGCTGTCAGCACAGAGCCCGACGTGGGGCTCGAACTCACAGACCGCGAGATCATGACCTGAGCCGAAGTCGGCTGCTTAACCGACTGAGCCACCCAGGCACCCCAAGGCTTATTTATTTTTGAGAGAGAGATGCGGAGGGACAGAGAGGGAGAAAGGGAGAGAATCCCAAGCAGGCTCCATGCTAACAGCACAGAGCCTGATGTGGGGCTCAATTCCATGAACTATGAGATTATGACCTCAGCTGAAATCAAGAGTCAAATGCTTAGCTGACTGAGCCACCAAGGTGCCCCAGATCACATAATTTTAAAAATCAAAGATAGGAGGCGTCTGGGTGGCTCAATAGGTTCAGTGTCCAAGTCTTGATTTTGGCTCAGGTCATGATCTCATGGTATGGGATCAAGCTCTGAGTTAGGCTCTGCACTATCAGCTTGGAGTCTGTTTGGAATTCTCTTTCTCTTTCTGCCCCTCCCCAACTTGTGCACACACACACACTCTTACTCAAACTAAATAAACTTAAAAAAAAAAATAAACCAAAGATAAACTAAACTTGTTAGTAGGACTCCTCCAGGTAACAAAGTCTTCTTTAAAAGTAGCCTTAAAAAAGGAGAGTGAACAATGAAAATGAATGATAAAACTGCAAGCAAATGGTTTTGAGCACCTTTTGAATTAACTGCCAAGCTAAGATTTCCATGAGTAAGAGGGTATCCATTGTAAGGGTCTATCTCGCATATAGGCTTCCCCACTTCATAGAAATCATGTCAGTTAGTTTCAGCTTCACGGGACATTAGTCAGAAACATGTGAAAGCAGTGTTCTAATTTGTCTGTAGGTTACCCATCAGACTCACTTTAAAATCCTTACCATTCCCTTCTGGAGTAAATTGGAGGTACACCAGGATGAATTACCAGGCTAGACTATGGCGAAATATCAAGATTCCTAACATTTAACACAGTTAACCCATTAGGCAGGTTCAGAGTCTGTGGCAAAGGCACAGATCAGTAGCCAAGTCTCAGATATGAGTGAACGGATTCAAGAAGTCAACCCTTCTTGACAAGATACTTCCATTGTATAAAATAAATAACTGCCCTTGAGACCTAATAGACCAGAACCCACTGTTAGGGTTCTGACAAAGAGAACAAGAATAAGGTGATTAAAACCAGATTGATCTTTACAGTTGTCCTTGAGCAGAATCTACTCAAGAGAAACCTACTTCTCTTGTTTACATTTTCTGTTCCCTGTGAGTATAAGAATATTGTAGTCAAGATGGAGGCTGTTAGAGGGAATATGGGATGAGGTAGTGAAGAAGGAAGCACAGAGGTAAGGGTAAATAATATTTGCTGAGTGCTTTCCAGGAGGGTTCAAGATAACTAAAAATAATAATACATAGAATGCATTACTTAAAAAGAAAACAACTTCAGGGGTTACAAAATATTCTGTATCCAAAATATTCACAAGACTCTTCACAAGAATATGAGAAGTAAGGCACATGTGATGAAATTGGTCTACTGGAGATTGGGTGACATGTTCAAAGTTACCTGAATAACAAATAGCACAGCCTGGACTCCAACCCACAGTATCCTGAGTGATCTTTTAACAGAGTCTTTTCATTTTTGTGGCTATTTAATTTTGATATCCCATTCATATAGAAACATATACCACCATATATCTGGTCTTCTCTTTAAAATAAAGATCAGCACAAGGTTGCCTGGGTGGTTCAGTGGGTTGAGCGTCTGACTTTGGCTCAGGTCATGATCTCATGGTCCATGAGTTCGAACCCCATGTCGGCCTCTATGCTGTCAGCTCAGAGCCTGAAGCCTGCTTCAGATTCTGTATCCTTCTCTCTCCGCCCCTCCGCCACTTGCACTCTGTCTCTCAAAGATAAACATTAAAAAAAAAATAAAGATCAGAGTGATATAGAAAGTGGGAGTGTCCAGAATGCCAGAATCAAACTAGGCATCAATAGAGGCAATTATGCAGGTGGTTGGAGAACACAACAGGACTTTAGAAATGACATTTTAGATGTCACTTAAATCTTCAAAGAGTTCCAGAACCAGGCATACAGAAAGGCATAAAATATGGACATTTTCAATAATATTTAAGGTAAATGGATTGTTCTTGGTAATTATTATGAATTATATCTGGTGGGAGAGAAAAATAAGAGATGAGGTTGTCCATAAGTTCTACATATTCATCTATTCTCATGGAAGGCAATCATAAACAAGGTGACCCTCCTTGATTTCCGTCATTTTAATTGTATAACATAATATGTGTTCAGATATGCCAAGACACAATTAATGTTCTAGCTCACATTTCACAATGAAAATGTGAATATTGTAACTCCTAAATGTGATCACTCACAGTTAGGATGCATATGCTTTTAGCAACAAAACAGGAATATATTTGTTAGAAATCCGATTTAATTGAGATTGTTTAAAGGAACTCTGTAGGATACTGCTTTATATCAAAGACTATTCCTAGCCTCAGCAATCACATAACACAAAGAAATAAAAGACATCCAAATTCTCAAGGAGGAAGTCAAACTTTCACTCTTTGCAGACGACATGATACTCTATATGGAAAACCCAAAAGATTCCACCAAAAAACTACTACAAATGATCCATGAATTCAGCAAAGTCACAGGATATAAAATCTATGCACAGAAATTGATTGCATTCCTATGTCAATAATGAAGCAACAGAAAGAGAAATCAAGGAATTGATCCCACCTGCAATTGTACCAAAAACCATAAAATGCCTAGGAATAAACCTAACCAAAGAGGTGAAAAATCTATACACTGAAAACTATAGAAAGGTTATGAGAGAAATTGAAGAAGACACACCAAAAAATGGAAAAATATTCCATACTCATGGGTTGGAAGAACAAATATTCTTAAAATGTCGATACTACCCAAAGCAATCTACATATTCATTGCAATCCCTATCATAATAGCACCAGCATTCTTCACAGAGCTAGAACAAACAATCCTAAAATTTGTATTTAGGAACCACAAAAGACCCCAAATAGCCAAAGAAATCTTGAAAAAGAAAACCAAAGCTGGAGACATCACAATCCCAGACTTCAAGCTGTATTACAAAGCTGTAATCATCAAGACAGTATGGTACTGGCATAAAAACACTCAGATCAATGGAACAGAATAGTGAACCCAGAAATGGACCCACAAACATATGGCCAACTAATCTTTGACAAAGCAGGAAAGAATATCCAATGGAATAAAGACAGTGTCTTTAGCAAGTGGTGCTGGGAAAACTGGATAGTGACATGCAGAAAAATGAACCTGGACCACTTTCTTACACCATACACAAAAATAAACTCAAAATGGATGAAAGACCTAAATGTAGGACAGGAAGCTATCAAAATCCTACAGGAGAAAGCAGTCAAAAACCTCTTTGGCCTCGGCCACAGCAACTTCTTATTCAGTATGTCTCTGGAGGCAAGGGAAACAAAAGGAAAGATGAACTATTGGGACCTCATCAAGATAAAATTCGCAGGCTAAAGGAAACAGCAAAACTGAAAAGCAAGAGATGTAATGGGAGAAGATATTTGCAAATGACATATCAGATAAAGGGTTAGTATCCAAAATCTATAAAGAACTTATCAAAGTCAATACCCAAAAAACAAATAATTCAATGAAGAAATGGGCAAAAGACACGAAAGATACATTTCCAAAGAAGACATCCAGATGGCTAGCAGACACATGAAAAGATGCTTAGCATCACTCATCATCAGGGAAATACAGATCAAAACCACAATGAGATACCACCTCACACCTGTCAGAATGGCTAACATTAACAACTCAGGCAACAACAGATGTTGGCCAGGATGCAGAGAGAGAGAGGATCTCTTTTGCACTGATGGTGGGAATGCACACTGGTACAGCCACTCTGGAAAACAGTATGGAGGTTCCTCAAATAATTAAAAATAGAACTACCCTATGACCCAGCAATTGTACTACTAGGCATTTATCCAAAGGATACAGGTATGCTGTTTTGAAGGGACACATGTACCCCAGTGTTTATAGCAGCACTATCAACAATAGCCAAAGTATGGGAAGAGCCCAAATGTCCATTGACTGATAGATGGGTAAAGAAGACGTGGTATATAAACATACAATGGAATATTACTCGGCAATCAGAAAGAATGAAATCTTGCTATTTGCAGCAATATGGATGGAACTAGAGGGTACTATGCTAAGAGAAATTATTCAGTCAGAGAAAGATATCATATGATTTCACTCATATGAATTTAAGATACAAAACAGATGAATATCAGGGAAGGGAAGCAAAATAATATAAAAACAGGGAAGGGGGCACAACTTAAGAGACTCTTAAATACAGAGAAAAAAAACTGAGGGTTGCTGGAGGGGTTTTGGGTGGGGGCATGGGCTAAATGGGCAAGAAGCATTAAGGAGGACACTTGGGATGAGCACTGGGTGTTATATTAGGGCATGCATCACTGAATTCTACACCTGAAATCATTATGCTAATTAACTTGAATGTAAATTAAAAAAAAAAATAAATGAAATAAAACCCCAAGAAACAAAAGTAAAGTTTAGATTCATGACTGTTAAAAAAAGTAAAAATAAATTTGATTTAGAAAAGAAAATAAAAAGGAGACTATTGTGCTAGCTCATGGCATTAATGATATATTTTTCCGTGGAGTGGTTGCCCATGATTCTGGCCCATGAGATGTATATAGTAGTCTGTTGGCACTTTTCTTCCTCCTCTCGTTTTCCAGGTTTGCAGCTACAAACAGTTGTATTGGAATTTTAAGGGAAAGGCCTAAAGAATCTTTGACTTAATCTTGACATTGTTTACCTGCTGAGCTAATAAGCACTGTCTTACTTTTAAGTTTTTATAATGTGATAAAAACATTTATTGCTTAAGTTACTCCTAGTTAGGTATTTTATTACATGCAGCTTAAAGCATTTCTAACTGAATCTTGAATTCCTTTCTTTTTTTAATTAAAATTTTTAAAAATGTTTATTCATTTTTGAGACAGAGAGAGACAGAGCATGAGCAGGGGAGGGGAAGAGAGAGAGGGAGACACAGAATCTGAAGAAGGCTCCAGGCTCTGAGCTGACAGCACAGAGCCAAACACAGGTCTCGAACTCACAAACCCTGAGATCATGATCTGAGCCTGAGGCTTAACTTACTGAGTCACCCAGGTTCCCCTTGAATTCCTTTCTTGTTTTCTCTTTTAGCTTTCTATTGGGGGATTTTTTAGGTTTTCTATTTCTATTGTGAAGATCTTTTAGGTTTTTTGTTTTTTTTTTGTTTTTTTTGTTTTTGGCTGCCTGGCATTTGAATCTCCTTCCTATGTGAGAGGAGTCTTTGTGGGAGACAGAGCCCACTTTAAGCTATAGAAACAAAAATGCCAGATACCCACCATCTGAGCCTCATTTAAAGCTTGGGCTTAGGCAAATAAGGCTCTCTCAGCTTTATTTATTGGATATACCTACACCAGGTTTTGACTGTGGACCTAGTTGACACAGAGAAGCATGAAAAGGGGATCATTTTCTGATAAAGGAAGTGGTTATAGCAAAATCTTGGTCCTGGCAAATCAATGACTACAGTAGGTGGGACATTCAATATTCTAATCCTACACAAGCAAGTTTCCTTGTCAGCCCAGTTCTAGAACTTAATTTGTAGCGTTAAGATGCATGGTTCTGAGCAGGATAGTCTAGCTTTCCTGGTGATTCAGGGAGCTACCCAATAGATTTTTTAATAAATCCCCACCCCCGTTTCCCCCCCTCCCCCCAGACCCTCCGCTGCTTATTCAGCTATGGGTGGTTTCTGTTGCTTGCAACTAAAAACCGTGCCAGGTACGTTTTCTATCCCTTAGGCAAAAGAGTAGAGGTCAGAGGAGAGACACTTTAGCTAGTAGAAACACCTCACCTTTTTTGCTTGGGTACAACAGTCACCTTTCATAAATTAATTAGCATGTTAAATTAGTTGACAGGAGAAAGGGAAGAGAAAGGAAAGAAGCCCATGCACATTTTTTTTGAATTAAAAATAATGAAATTTATGACTTTCAGAGTTTGTATTAAATCTATTCATAATGTTTCAGGATAACTTTTAAGATGTTAACTTGTTTTTTTTGTTGTTGCTGTTGTTTTTAAATATATGACATTTATTGTCAAGTTGGTTTCCATACAACACCCAGTGCTCATCCCAAAAGATGCCCTCTTCAATGCCCATCACCTACCTTCCCCTCCCTCCCACCCCCCATCAACCCTCAGTTTGTTCTCAGTTTTAAGAGTCTCTTATGCTTTGCCTCTCTCCCACTCTAACCTCTCTCTCTCTCTCTTTTTTTTTCCTTCCCCTCCCCCATGGGTTCCTGTTAAGTTTCTCAGGATCCACATAAGAGTGAAAACATATGGTATCTGTCTTTCTCTGTGTGGCTTATTTCACTTAGCATCACACTCTCCAGTTCCAGCCATGTTGCTACAAAGGGCTATATTTCATTCTTTCTCATTGCCACGTAGTACTCCATTGTGTATATATACCACAATTTCTTTTTTTTTCCTACATTTTTTTTATTTTTCTTTCTTTCTTTCTTTCTTTCTTTCTTTCTTTCTTTCTTTCTTTCTTTCTTTCTTTTTTCAATATATGAAATTTATTGTCAAATTGGTTTCCATATATACCACAATTTCTTTATCCATTCATCAGTTTTATCCATTCATCATTTAGACTCTTTCCATAATTTGGCTATTGTTGAGAGTGCTGCTATAAACATGGGGTACAAGTGCCCCTATGCATCAGTACTCCTGTATCCCTTGGATAAATTCCTAGCAGTGCTACTGCTGGGTCATAGGGTAGGTCTGTTTGTATTTTTTTGAGGAACTTCCACACTGTTTTCCAGAGGGGCTGCACCAGTTTGCATTCCCACCAAAAGTGCAAGAGGGTTCCTGTTTCTCCACATCCTCTCCAGCATCTATAGTCTCCTGATTTGTTCATTTTGGCCACTCTGACTGGCATGAGGTGATATCTGAGTGTGGTTTTGATTTGTATTTCCCTGATGAGGAGCGATGTTGAGAATCTTTTCATGTGCATGTTGGCCATCCGGATGTCTTTAGAGAAGTGTCTATTCATGTTTTCTGCCCATTTCTTCACTGGATTATTTGTTTTTCGGGTGTGGAGTTTGGTGAGCTCTTTATAGATTTTGGATACTAGCCCTTTGTCTGATATGTCATTTGCAAGTATCTTTTCCTTCCCACTCCGTTGGTTGGTTGCCTTTTAGTTTTGTTGATTGTTTCCTTTGCTGTGCAGAAGCTTTTTATCTTCATGAGGTCACAGTAGTTCATTTTTGCTTTTAATTCCCTTGTGTTTGGGGATATGTCAAGTAAGAAATTGCTATGGCTGAGGCCAGAGAGGTCTTTTCCTGTTTTCTCCTCTAGGGTTTTGATGGTTTCCTGTCTCACATTCAGGTCCTTTATCCATTTTGAGTTTATTTTTGTGAATGGTATGAAAAAGTGGTCTAGTTTCATTCTTCTGCAGGTTGCTGTCCAGTTCTCCCAGCACCATTTGTTAAAGAGAGTGTCTTTTTTTCCATTGGATATTCTTTCCTGCTTTGTCAAAGATTAGTTGGCCATACTTTTGTGGGTCTAGTTCTGGGGTTTCTATGCTATTCCATTGGTCTATGTGTCTGTTTTTGTGCCAATACCATGCTGTCTTGATGATGACAGTTTTGTAGTAGAGGCTAAAGTCTGGGATTGTGATGCCTCCTGCTTTGGTCTTCTTCTTCAAAATTCCTTTGGCTATTTGGGGCCTTTTGTGGTTCCATAATAATTTTAGGATTGCTTGTTCTAGCTACGAGAAGAATGCTGGTGCAATTTTGATTGGGATTGCATTGAATGTGTAGATAGCTTTGGGTAGTATTGACATTTTGATAATATTTAGTCTTCCAACCCATGAGCATGGAATGGTTTTCCATTTCTTTATATCTTCTTCAATTTCCTTCATAAGCTTACATATAGTTTTCAGCATACAGATCTTTTACATCTTTGGTTAGACTTATTCCTAGGTATTTTATGCTTCTTGGTGCAATTGTGAGTGGGATCAGTTTCTTTATTTGTTTTTCTGTTGCTTCATTATTAGTCTATAAGAATGCAACTGATTTCTGTACATTGAGTTTGTATCCTGCAACTTTGCTGAATTCATGTATCAGTTCTAGCAGACTTTTGGTGGAGTCTATCGGATTTTCCATGTATAATATCATGTCATCTGCAAAAAGTGAAAGCTTAACTTCATCTTTGACAATTTTGATGCCTTTGATTTCCTTTTGTTCTGATTGCTGATGCTAGAACTTCCAACACTATGTTAAACAACAGTGGTGAGAGTGGACATCCCTGTCGTGTTCCTGATCTCAGGGAAAAAGCTCTCAGTTTTTCCCCATTGAGGATGATGTTAGCTGTGGGCTTTTCATAAATGGCTTTTATGATGTTTAAGTATGTTCCTTCTATCCTGGCTTTCTCGAGGGTTTTTATTAAGAAAGGATGCTGAATTTTGTCAAATGCTTTTTCTGCATCGATTGACAGGATCATATGGTTCTTTTCTTTTATTAATGTGATGTATCACATTGATTGATTTGCGAATGTTGAACCAGCCCTGCATCCCAGGAATGAATCCCACTTGATCATGGTGAATAATTCTTTTTATATGCTGTTGAATTCGATTTGCTAGTATCTTATTGAGAATTTTTGCATCCATATTCATCTGGGATATTGGCCTGTATTTCTCTTTTTTTTACTGTGTCTCTGTCTGACTTAGGCATCAAAGTAATACTGGCTTCATAATATGTGCCTGGAAGTTTCCTTTCCTTTCTATTTTTTGGACTAGCTTGAGAAGGATAGGTATTATCTCTGCTTTAAATGTCTGGTAGAATTCCCCAGGGAAGCCATCTGGTCCTGGACTCTTATTTGTTCGGAGATTTTTGATAACTGATTCAATTTCTTCGCTGGTTATGGGTCTCTTCAAGCTTTGTATATCCTCCTGTTTGAGTTTTGGAAGTGTGTGGCTGTTTAGGAATTTGTCCATTTCTTCCAGGTTGTCCAGTTTGTTGGCATATAGTTTTTCATAGTATTCCCTGATAATGTTTCTGAGGGATTGGTTGTAATAATTCCATTTTCATTCATGATTTTATCTATTTGGGTCATCTCCCTTTTCTTTTTGAGAAGCCTGGCTAGAGGTTTATCAATTTTGTTTATTTTTTCAAAACGCCAACTCTTGGTTTCATTGATCTTCTCTACAGTGTTTTTAGATTCTATATTGTTTATTTCTGCTCTAATTTTTATTATTTCTCTTCTTCTTCTGGTTTAGGGTGTCTTTGCTGTTCTGATTCTATTCCTTTAGGTGTGCTGTTAGATTTTGTATTTGGGATTTTTCTTGTTTCTTGAGATAGGCCTGGATTGCAATGTATTTTCCTCTCAGTACTGCCTTCACTACATCCCAAAGCGTTTGGGTTGTTGTATTTTCATTTTCGTTTGTTTCCATGTATTTTTTAATTTTTTCTCTAATTGCCTGGTTGACCCATTCATTCTTTAGCAGGGTCGTCTTTAACCTCCATGCTTTTGGAGGTTTTCCAGACTTTTTCCTGTGGTTGATTTCAAGCTTCATAGCATTGTGGTCTGAAAGTATGCATGGTATGATTTCAATTCTTGTATACTTATGAAGGGCTGTTTTGTGACCCAGTATGTGATCTATCTTGGAGAATGTTCCATGTGCACTCGAGAAGAAAGTATATTCTGTTGCTTTGGGATGCAGAGTTCTAAATATATCTGTCAAGTCCATCTGATCCAATGTATCATTCAGGGCCCTTGTTTCTTTATTGACCGTGTGTCTAGATGATCTATCCAATGTTGTAAGTGGAGTGTTAAAGTCCCCTGCAATGACCACATTCGTATCAATAAGGTTGCTTATGTTTGTAATTGTTTTATATATTTGGGGGCTCCCATATTTGGCCCATAGACATTTATAATTGTTAGCTCTTCCTGATGGATAGACCATGTAATTATTATATAATGCCCTTCTTCATCTCTTGTTACAGCCTTTAATTTAAAGTCTAGTTTGTCTGATATAAGTGTGGCTGCTCTAGCTCTCTTTTTACTTCCAGTAGCATGAAAGATAGTTCTCCATCCCCTCACTTTCAATCTGAAGGTGTCCTCAGGTCTAAAATGAGTCTCTTGTAGACAGCAAATAGATGGGTCTTGTTTTTTTATCCATTCTCGTACCCTATGTCTTTTGGTTGGAACATTTAGTCATTTACATTCAGTGTTATCATAGAAAGATATGGGTTTAGAGTCATTGTGATGTCTGTAGGTTTCATGCTTGTAGCGATGTCTCTGGTACTTTGTCTCACAGGATCCCCCTTAGGATCTCTTGTAGGGCTGGTTTAATGGTGATGGAGTCCTTCAGTTTTTGTTTGTTTGGGAAGACCTTTATCTCTCCTTCTATTCTAAATGATAGATTTGCTGGATAAAGGATTCTTGGCTGCATATTTTTTCTGTTCATTAAATGTTAATTTGTGTGTTTTCCCTATTTTTTTGACTGTATCCTCATTCAAATAGATAATCCAGCTCTGTCCCTCTTTGTCTCAAGGAAAATTTGGCTATTAAAAAAACGGAAGTTTTACCTCCATATAGATTTTTATTTTCTAACAATTTAAACCTTTAGATGAAATTATGCTAGATGCCCTTGAGGGAGCGGAAAGAGAGAATGAGAAAGAGATTAATGAAAGAGAAGGTATTAATGTTTCTGATGCTGAAGAGTTTCCTCCTGACAGGGGTGAAAGGAGGGGAATCGCTGTAAGATACCTCAGAGGTCAGAGGAGGGACCTTGCTCACTGTCTGTGCTGTGGTGGGGATGTAAGACCTCAGGGAGGAATGTTGTGTAGATCCTAGGCTTGCCGACGATTTCTACATCCCCACTGTGGCACACACAAGCAGCAAACAGGAAGAAGGTTAGACCCAGAGGGGCCATGTGGCGTATGTCTAGGTGGTAACCACTGGGCAGATGGACAATGACCAGAGAGGTCACCCTTTGTCATTGTGCTACCTAACACTCTCAGATATCTTCATTATTCTAATAATGTTTTGTGGGAGGGATCACCAGAAATTACCGAGATTGTATTTAAACCTTCTTGGCAAGGGGTGAACAAGAAATCATTAAGGACCTTTATATAAAATGAAGAAATACACTATTGTGTTAGTTTGCTTGGATGCTAGAACAAAAGATGGACTGGGTCGTTTAAACAACAGAAATTTTTTTCATCACAGTTCCGGAGGCTGGAATTCTGAGATCAATATGTCTGCAGGTTCTTTGTTTCTTTTTTTCCTGAGGCTTTTCTTCTTATGTTTTAGATGACTATCTCCTTGTGTCTTCACATGGTCTTCCCTGATGTGTGTCTGTGTGCTAATCTCTTGTTATAAGAACACTAGTCATATTGGATTAGGGCTCACCCATATGACTTCATTTTGCCAAATTATCTCTAAAGACCCTATCTCTAAATACAGTAATATTCTGAGGTGCTGCAGAGTTAGGACTACAATTTAAGAATTTTGGGGAGACACAGTTCAGTCCATAACAACATCTTTTGCCTGCCTGAGAGAAATTGTGGGAAATAGATTTCCTTATGTGATGATGTTACTAACAATGATGTTACTGTGTTATTGTTACTAGTCCTAAATAACAGTAGCAGCTATTTCCCTGTTCTAATAAAGGATTAGATACTTTCTAAATACCTTACATGATCACTCATTTAATCCCTATAGTAGACTAATGTAAAATATATTCTTGTCATTCCCATTTTATTAATGAGGAAGCTAAGGCATAACATATTTCTGTAGCATTTATTTTATTTTTTTAATATACACTTATTTAGAGAGAGAGAGAGAGTACTCATGCACGTGTTCATGGGGGATGGGCAGAGAGAGAGAAAGAAAGAAAGAGAGAATACCAAGCAGGCTCCACACTGTTAGCAGAGAGCCTAATGCAGGGCTTGATCTCACAAACCATGAGATCATGACCTGAACTGAAATCAAGGGTGAGAGGTTTAACTGACTGAACCACCCAGGTGCCCTTTCTGTAGCATTTATAGGCATTATGCTATGCTTCTTCTCAATAATAAAAGTAATATGGTAATTATTAAGCCTGTAAATCATGGCATAATTGGTCCTCCAGTTAGGCCAAGGCAAGGAATTTGTTTACAGCGTCCATCCCTGGTTTGTTTTGGTTCATGAAGGCTCTGTTCTATCATTTAACATGAGTAGCAGTCAGAAATGCCAAAGTTGGCTGGCCAGGAACCAGAGATGAGGTACAACCCTTGGAAATACCTTCATTTTTATTCAAGGGTGTTGATAAGGTGGGTCTCTACTATCTAGGTTATAGATAAAATGCAATGAAATGCCATGAGTCTGTAGCATTAGTTTTTATTTAATAAGTCTAGATGTGGTTTTACAATAAAAATGTCCCCTGACTTATATCAGTAAGGGTGTGATCTCCTTTCTTTTGAAGTCTTTTGAAGTCTTATTTCTTGGCATTAGGATCCATCATCCTTGCTCAGTTGGTTTGGTTTGTTCCTATGTTCTTTAAGTGTTGGGCTACTTTGTTGGGATTGTGTGAATCAAAGTCTACAAGAGATTGATTTAGGATGTGTTTTCTTTCTCCAATCACTACAGGAAAAAGCTCCATTCCTACTCTTTGGCCCTTGTGGAGGAAGGGCTAGACTGTGCCAGCTTCCTTTAGAGTTTGGGACAAACCAAAGAATTGAACATAATGGTTAATCATTTTGACCAGAGTCCTAACCAAGGATGAGCTTTCTTGTGGGAAGTCTCATCAAAATGTAAAATGGAAAAGCAAACAAACCTTTTTTAGTAGCATTGGTTGTTATATGAGAACATTGTAAAGTATAAATAATAGGCAAGTAGTGTTTATTATTTCTATTATTATTTTGTTTTTATTCTACTTCTTTGGTATAATGCAATGATGGCAGATTAAGAGTCACTGAAATAAAATATAAAACTGAGACCAAAAAAGAGAATTATGTCTTTGGAATAATGATAAAAAAATTAACAAAAAGGGTTAGACCAATTCAGCTTAATCTTAGCTGCATGGTAGCGTTTCTAGGAGGTTTCTAATAATGTCTGGTTCTACTGAGATCAATTAAATCAACAATTCTGGAGGTGAGACCCAAGTATTAGTAGTTTTTGAAAGCTTTCCAGGTGATTCTTATACAAATTTAAGTGAGAACCAATGAGATATAGGAAGAGGTATCAGGATTAGTCAACTACCAGATGATATAAGTAAAACACCCGAATAACAGTGGATTAAATAAGATAGAAGTTTGTTTCTCTTACTTAAAAAAATTCTGTAGGTAGGCTATCCAGAGCTGGTATGGTCACTGTATAGTATTAGCAGGTACCAAGGATCATATCATCTCTTTCTCAGCATATGAATTTCCTTCACAGTGTCACCTAGTAGCAAGATTCCTGGTGGCAGCAACTGTTCTAGAATCAGGTGGCAGTTTAGATGGAGCAGCTACAAAGTATCTGGCAGAGAAGATGACATTTGAGTAAAGTTCCAAAGATCATCAAAGGATAAGCCATGCAGATATCTGATGCAAAAGTGTTTGAAGCAAAGGAAGGAAGCAACAAAATCCCTAAGGTAGGAATGGGCCTGATGTATTTAAGCAAAAGCAAAGAGGCAATAAGGGTAGAGCTGAATGAGTGCAGGGTTAGGCAGAAGATGAGAGAGACTGGGGGCAGAGAACATATTGAATACGTATAATAGGCTACTATAAAGATTTCCAGTTTAGCCTGAGGGTAGGGGATGAGAGAAGTTGAACAGAGAAGTGACATGATATGATTTATACTTTAGTTTCATCAGAATCCCTTCTCATTGCCGTGTTAGAGAATAGGTCTGCTAATTGACCAGGTGGAAAAAGGGAGACTAGTCAGAATGCTATTGCAATTATCATTATGAGAGAGGATGTTGGCTTGGACCATGGTAGCCTTGAATTGGATAAGGAGTAAACTAATTCCAGATTTAGTTAGAAGATGGAGCCAACATCATTTGTTAACATAATGAATATGGAATGAGAACAGCAGAGAGGAGTCAGGATGGCATAAAGGTTTTGGAGTGATGAACTGGAAGAGTGAAGTAGCTGTTTGCTGAAATGGGGAAGACCAAAAGAGGAGAAAGTTTGGCTTAAAATCAAGAATTTAGTTTGGACACGTCAAGTTAAAATGACCCTTAGACATTTGCATCAGTTCATTGCTTCTCAGCTGCAAAAATGCTTTGTGGTAAACAATGGAATTCCTTTAAGCATTTCTTTTTTAAAGTGAGAATAGTGTTAAGCTTTTTAAATAAAGAGGGCTGGAGGGACATTGAAGGAGGAAGAGTCTTTTTTTTCTTGCCATTGCTGGTCGAGACTGGGCATTGGCAATGTGGATGTGAGGATATCCAGTGGAGCTCTTTCAGCACTGGAACCAGGACTGGCCCGTCTATGACATTGCATTTTAAACCTGCTGGTAACTATTTTGTAGCCTTCTTTTCTGTGGAAACCAGAGTCCTCATACCTTGAGGGCCGTCTTCTTCTGCTCATGCCCTGACTCCCTCTGCAGGTCAGTGGCTGCTGATTACCTGTTCCTACTTGCACTCCAAAGAGTAGCTAGCCTATTGCTTTTCCAGCAACTCCAGACTAGTTCTGGTCTTCTCTTATTGTTTGGTAGCCTGAACCACATCTTTTCCAGCAAGGTCTGAGCCCCTTCCAAGTTTGCCTTTCACTGGGTACACATCACCCTGGGATGCCAGAGATATCCCAGTGTTAAGATACCATGCGTGTCACAGTTGCTCTTTTAAAATAGCTCATGATTCTTTATTTGAAACTTCCCTCTTCTATCATCTGGTTGGACACAGATTGCTATAATGTCCAATTGGAGATGTGTGTAAGCCATTGGTTGTATAAGTTTGGAGCTCAGAGGAGAGGTCCAAGATGAGGATACACATTTGGTACCATAAATATATATTTATGGTATAATGGTATATATGGTGTAATTGTGGAAGTCATGAGACTTTCTCAAAGTCATGAGTCACATCTCAAAGGAAATGAACTTAGAGAAGAAAGACACAAGACTGAAACTTAGCCCAAAATTTAGAAGAAGAAATAAAGAGGAAGTAGGAGACCTCAGTCTGTTTTCTTAGTAAAGGAGACTGAGAAAGAGTTCTGAGAGACAGAGTGAGCTTTTCAAGGAGGAGAATGTAATCATCTGTGTTCATTGAAGCCGGTTGGTCAGTTAGAAAAATGGTGGTGAGGGGCGCCTGGGTGGCGCAGTCGGTTAAGCGTCCGACTTCAGCCAGGTCAGGATCTCGCGGTCCGTGAGTTCGAGCCCCGCGTCAGGCTCTGGGCTGATGGCTCGGAGCCTGGAGCCTGTTTCCGATTCTGTGTCTCCCTCTCTCTCTCTGCCCCTCCCCCGTTCATGCTCTGTCTCTCTCTGTCCCAAAGATAAATAAAAAACGTTGAAAAAAAAATTTTAAAAAAAGAAAAATGGTGGTGAATTGGCCATTGGATCAGGCATTATGAAGGTCTTTGGTGAGAACAGCAGTTTTAGTAGAATGGAAGGGCTTAAATTCTGATTGGAGAAGATTCATGGAGAATGGGACAATGAAATCATATAGACAGTGATTATAGAAGCTCTTTTAAAGAGTTTGTCTATGAAACAAAAAAGAAATATGGATTAATGTAGAGGGGAGACTTATGGGGTCAAGGGAAAGAGGGTCTCATTCTTTTAAGTAATGAAAGAAAAAAAAGCAACATTTTTTATGCTAATGGGAAAGTTCCAGTAGGAAGAAAAAAAATGATGGTGGAAGAGAGAGGGAGAAAAGTTCCTGGATTCCTGGAGCAATGTCTGAAACGAGGAGGGAGGTGGAATCTAGGGTTGAAGTGATAGTCCCACCTATAGTCACAGGAGAGAAGACAAAGTACCTGGGCACAAATGCTTTTGCGTAAGTGGTGAGAGCATGCAGAAGTATTCAGTTGATTAAATCTATTTTGTCAGTGAAAAAAGAAATAAGGTCATCAGCCCAGATTAAATATGGGGCAGGGATTGCTATAGGCTTGAGAAGAGAGAATGTAGGACATAATGTATACCTGAGTGGAAAAAATGCATTAACTAAAGAAACATACAACTCTCAGGTAAATTGAAAAATTAGCAGTCATGGAGAAGTTGGAGGGAAGGTGGTAGAATAGGAAGAACCAGGAATCTATCTCCCTGCATAGACTATTGCTCTGGAGAAGAATCTATTTGATGTAATCATTTTGGAACTCTGGAGTCTACTGAAATCTTGCTCATCACTCCCAGGTGATGGCATAGACAGTAAGTTGTGGTTAACTTAAATTCAGCTCTTAATTCAGTAGTGGTTACCCATCCCTCATCCTCAGACCCATGGCAGGCGGCTATGCACACATTCCTGAAGCAACTTGCATGCTGCTTGCAGGAGCCATTGTGGACAATAAGGATTCTGACCACCAAGATATCAAGGATTTGGGCTCTGACTGCTAATTGCTGCTTTTGACTGCAGAGGTGCAGACACAGAGGCAGGTATCCATTGGTGCACACCTCTCCTTCCATTGTTGTCAGTACTACTTCTGACAGCTGACATGACTTCCAGGGGATTTAAGAGACTTCCCTGCTTCACTTTTCTCTTTTTACCCTTTTGGGAGCCATATATTTAAGGACTATGGTATCAGCTCAAAAGCAACCACATATATATACAGGAATTTTGAAAGTCGCCATGTCTGCCAGGAAAAGCACAGAGTCAGAAAAGACCTGAGAAGATCTCTAGTAAAAGACCATGTAACAATCAAACCAAACCCAACCAGCAAACCCAGGAGAAGAAGGAGAATCTGACCTCCAGAGTTAGTCACATTGTAAGATTCAAATATCCAATTTTCAACAACAAAACCACGGGGCATTCAAATAAGTAGGAAAGTAAGGCAAATTTAAAAGAGAAAAGTAAATCAGTAGAAAATCCTTGCGGAAGAGTAGATGGAAGACTCACTAGGCAAATAACTGTCGTAAAAATGCTGAAAGAGTTAAAATAATGTTGTGGTGATGGTGTACAACACTGTGAATGTACTTAATGTTACTGAACTATACACTGAAAAATGGTAAATTTCAATTAGTAATAATGATAAATTTTATGTTATATATATTTTAGCACAATTTTAAAAGTCAGCGATTTGAAATACAGATCATAGGCATGAAATTAAGATGAGAACCTTCATTATGGTTTTGTGTCTTTTCTGTAATCCAGTTTAGTTGTGTGGATGCATGTGCAGAGCCAGTGAAGATGTGAGTTTCCCAAGGTAATAAGACAATAAGGTGACATGAGGAATGGATCAAGGAGTTAGGAGTATACGAAGGATGATTTTAATGACTGTGGAATGTAGGCTGATGGCTAAAATTCTAGCCATTAAGATCAAGCTGGTAACGAAAGGAAATAGGAGACAACAAAATAGCTCCTTCCCTTTGGACAGACTTCCTGGAAGAACCAGATACTTACCATTTAGTGAGCAGACATAGTCATGTGCTATACATAGGTGTTAAGGGATTCTAGAAAATCTGTTCTTTAATTCTGAGGAACAATGTGCCATGCTAAAAACATACTATTTGTTAGGGAAGAAAGGAAGAATGCATGTAGAAAGCAACTACCCTTTTGTATCACCATATGAAATAATGTCCTGTGTAATGAGTCTCTTTGGGAAAAGACTACAGAGGAAGTTGTTGTAGCCTGGGGAAAGGCAATATTCTCCTTTAATCAAAGCTAGGCACAAGGCCATTTTGGCAAAAAAATGTGGGTGAGACAACAGTATTTTTTTTTTTTTCTCAACCATTCATCTTCTTTCTTGGGGATGCTTTCCTTTCAGGTCATAAGAATTTTCATGTATTTTCCATCCCTTTACTTATAGAAGATTTTTTCAGGAAAGGACTTGATAAGACCAACTTCATTATGGTTTAAATGATTGATAAAGTTTAGAGTTACTCATCTGAACAGTGTAAACATTTTTAAAGGAGATGAAACCTTAAGCTAACAGTTAATGACATCTCATTGGAGATGGTTCCTAGCTTAGGAAGCAGAAATAATTTAAGGGATATGGGGAACTTTCTGTAGCTTCTGTAATAACACCATCTTGGCAATCCCTGTCTGAATGTTCCTGAGGATTTCACTGGCCACAGCTACATCATTCAGTCTTTCAAACTGTCAATCTGGCAACAGTTATTAAATTCAGTTTGAGACCAAATAAAAAGGAGCATTTTGCAATTGGATTGAATGAAGGTTAATAGCATAAAAGATTCAGAAATCACGATCAGATAGCTGTGGGATTCCGACTTGTCACAACTCAATCAGTGAATGCTAAGAAGTTGAGTTAACCTCATGGCACGCAACAGAATTGGCCCAGGACATGGTTTTGCTTGTGACAGGAGCACATTTCCTTTTATGCTCATTGAATAGCCAAATAGAATTGACTGATGGTTTGCCACATGCCACCAAGAGATATCTTAGCGCATCTGATAGACTACAGAATAGGAATGCTGCTTAACATGAATTTTATTGCATCTCAGCACCTGCTCCAGCCAACAGTCATTACTATCTAGGAGAGGCTGTGCTCAGATGATCATTATTCCTGTATCTTTGCATTTGTATTCTGCTGACTACTGTGCAAGCTAAAATTGACAAATGGAGGGACTTATTGTGAATGGCAGAAACCTGTGGCTGCATGTCCTTTGCAAGCCTGGAATATTAGGAAAGGTTGAGGAGGGGGTTGTTTATGTAATTGGAATCACCATCTAGATATTCCAGCCTTTCTGTCTCTCTCTCATTCAGCCTCCTCCTTTCCCATCCTCCCTACCCCATCTCTATCACTCTTGTCCATTAATTTTTGTGAGGATTTTTATTTTAATATGAGATAGGGAAAATATCATGTAATAACCAGGATGGAAATTTTCAGGCCAAAAATCCAAATATCTGATCAATCAGATAAATGTTAGAAATGTAGAATCCCATGTGTTATAGTTAGGGATAATATTCACTCAGGATAGTCAGACCAGTCATTAACATATTGAAATACCTCCTTACCAAATGTTGTGTATCTATTGGCCCATGCTCTCTGAATATATTCGTGCCACAAAGTCCCTTGGCCGGGACCTTTAAGGGTCCTAAGACCCTCAAAATTACCTCAATATCTAGAAAGTAAGAGTTAGATCTTGGAATGGCTGGGGGCCAGAGGAAGCAGCTCCTTATCTAATCTGATTGTTCTAAGCCTCATCCCATCACTTGTTAACTACTAGAGTTTCTAACTCCTAGAATGTCCTTCAAAGACAAACTGAAAAGGTTGCTGTAGGGTAGGAAAGATAAAATGAGCTGCTCCTATGTAATGTAGTGACCGTTTGTTCTTAGGTACAAAACTGGACACTTAGCCCTCTTCGGCCTTTGGTGAGAAGCTAAATCAATATTCTTTTGCTTATCAAACTGTTTTTAGGCAGCGGATAGTGACTCTATTGGAGTAGATGAGAAAAAGCCAAAGGGCATGCTCAATCCACTAGTCAAGGACCCCTGCAGATTCAACTCATCATGTGTGGCCTGTGGTAACCCTTGCAGTCTTTGCTCATTAACCTGTAAAAGGGATTTACTACTGCATGTCATCATTTGTAGGTGTCCTTTTATTGAGAAGGTCCCTGAAGATCCCAGAGGGATTCAAATTTTACCTTTTGGATATTTCTTCCCTCCAGAATCCAATAGGCATAAAAATGTTTCATATCTTTAGCAGGATTCATGTCTTTTCAATCATGGTTAACAATGGTATTCTTGACAGAAACTGCATCCTCTGCCACTTTATTATGTGCATTTCTTTGAACCATTTGTACGCTGTGTGTGATTGGATCTGTACAGATTAAAATAGCACTGAGAGAGCCAATTTAAGGCTTGGGATGAGTGAGCCCAAGCATTAGAGACATTCTGGCACACATACACATCGTAAATCCTATTGTTAAGTTTGCAGTGGTTGTGATGGAGTGTGCAGCTCAGGCACTTTACCCTCATTAGTGCAAAAGTAAATTGTAAGGGCTCTCACAGAGCTCCAAGGGGAATAAAGGAGGAGAGGGAATGGAAAAGATTTTCTGAAATCTGATATCTCTCTTGGTATCCCCAAGATGCAATACACCAGTAAAAAAGGCTAACGTCTTTGCTGATTATAGCCTTGTATACTAATTAAATACATGGTATTGTGTAGTAAAAGAAAATCCAAATGGCTTTCAGCACATCCAAAATGGAATAAGAACTAGAAACAAACCTTGTCTAAACAGTTCATTGATGAGATATGGTAATTGATTGGAAATTGCTATAAAGATAGGCTCATGATGACATGTTTTGGAATTAAATATCTATTTTCCCTCCAAATTCATATTGTTAAATAATAAACAGATTAACCTTATATGCTTATCTGTTAGTGCAATGGTTCTTAACTTTGCAGGGACATTAGAATCTCCTGAGGAGGTTGAAAAAATACTGATATCTTGGTCCTACCCATAGAGATTCTGATTTATTTGGTCTGGGCATCAGAATTTTGTAAGTCTCTTTGGTGAATTAAAAAAAATCCAGATTTACTGAGGTATATTGGCAAATAAAATTGAAATGTATTTAAACTATACAACACAGTGATTTGATATATGTATATGTTGTGAAAGGATTCACCCAATCAAAATTAATTAATACATCCATTGCCTCATATAGTTACTTTTTTTTTTTTTTTTGGAGGGGGGTAACACTTAAGATGTAATTCTCTTAGCAAATTCCAATTCTGCAACACAGTATTATCAACTGTAGTCACCATGATATACATTAGGTTTTCAGAACTAACTCATCTCATGACTGGCAACTTATAACCTTTTACCAGTTTCTCTCTGCTTCACCCAACCCCCAGCCCCTGGCAACCACCATCCTATTCTCTGTTTCTATGAGTTCAAATTTTATTTTTAGATTCCACGTATAAGTGATACCATGTTGTATTTGTCTTTCTCTGTGTGGCTTATTTCACTTAGCATAGTGCCCTCCACATTCATACATGCTGTGAAGTCCAGATCGAGAACTGTTTTGAAACATTTGGTTTAGAGTAAGGTACCTTACTGAGACAGATGCTTTCAGTGAGACATCGTTCATTTATAGCTGTATATTTTTAATATATATATATTCAAACTATAAGTGACTCAGGAAATAATTTTTAAAACTCTCAAAGCTTAGAAACATTTCAATTAATAGATTGAATTTTTCATGCAATATATCTAGAAATATTGTTTCATAGCTTAGTTTAAAATTATAGTGCATAAACTTTATAGGAATTCAGAATTGTATTTGGATTTTATACTATCTTTAAGAAAGCAAAACTTGCGAGTACACACAGTTAATAGTTTTAATGGAAAATGTTTTTCTTCAGGCACTTAGCAAGATTAAAGGTATTTCTATATAACAAAGTAGTATTTGTTTCTCATTGGAAGAGAGAGACAATAATCTCTAGATAGAAGATAATAGCAGATGCATGCTGATGAAGGTTTGACTGATTTGATTGCAGTTAATTAAGAACCTGGGAGTTTCTGAGAATCAAACCTGCTTTATATCAAAGGTGATGGGGATCATTTTGACACTTCAAACAGTCTCTGAGTTGAGTGAAGTCTGTTGGATTTTTGAGGTCAGAGAAAGGCTTTGATGCAATTATTTATCATTGCTTGGCTACTAGCATGAAGAATAAATTCAATTCATTAGTAACTTAAAACACTATTAGTGAGGCCTATTTAAGGCATCCATTAAAAGCATTATGGGACATTTTTTTTCTTCTTCCAGAAACAAATCACCTTTCTTGCCTATCTTTGTTAAATAAGACTAGGAACAAAAATGTAAATATTTAAACTGATTTTTCATTCTTTAATAAGACAGTAAGGTTCCAAGGTTACACATTCCTAGGTGGCCCTCATCTGCTAGGGATCTACTTCCATTATAGCATTTCTGAGGAAAAAGGTTATTAAGAGAAAACTGTGTACCAGTTTATACTGGGGAATAGCCTGATGGTTGCTGGACAACACTGTCTTCATGTTCCCAGTAGGGTTTTTTAGAACTCAAAATAGCATTTGTTTTTAATTTGTTTGTTTTTGTTTTGTTTTTTATTCATGAGTTTCCCCTATGTTTTTCTTTTTAAAATTGAATTATAATTGACAAACAGTATCATATCAGTTTCAGGCCGACACAGTAGTGATTTGATATTTTTATGCATTTAGAGATGATCACCATAATAGGTCTAGTTACCATATGTCGCCATGTAAAGTTGTTACAATATTATTGACTATATTGCCTATGCTGTATATTATATCTCTATGGCTTACTTATTTTATACCTAAAGGTTTGTATCTTGCTTAATCTCCTTTACCTATTTCTCCTGTCCCCTTATTTGCTTACTATCTGGCAACCACCAGTTTGTTCTCTGTGTCTAAGAGTCTGTTTTATTTTGTTTTGTTAATTCATTTTGTGTTTTTAGATTCCACATATAAGTGAAATCATATTTATATTTGTCTTCTTGACTTCTTTCACTTAGCATAATACCCTCTAGGTCCCTCCGTGTTGTTGCAAATGGCAAGATTTCATACTTTTTATGGGTTGAGTAGTATTCCATGTTATGTATATATGTGTGTAACGATAATAGCAGCTGAATGCTGATGAAAGTTTGACTGATTTGATTGCAGTTAATTAAGAACCTGGGAGTTTCTGAGAATCAAACCTTTACATCAGAGGTGATGTGGATCTCTCTCTCTCTCTCTCTCTCTCTCTCTCACACACACACACACACACACACACACACACACACACACATCAATTTACCTTCTTTATACATTCATCTATTGATGGACACTTAGGTTTCTTCAATATTTTGGCTATTGTAAATAGGGCTGCAGTGAACATAGTGGTACATATATCTTTCTAAATTAGTGTTTTTTTCTTCATATGACTACTCAGAAATGGAATTGCTAGAATGTATGGTAGTTCTGTTTTTAACTTGAGGAACCCCCATTCAGTTTTCCATAGTGGCAGCACAAATTTACATTCCACTAACATTGCATGAGGGTTGCCTTTTCCTCACATTCTCACCAACATTTATTTCTTGTCTTTTTGATGCCTCCCATTCTGATAAATGTGAGGTGGTATCTCTTCGTGGTATTGATTTACATTCCCTGATGATGAGTGATGTTGAGCATCTTTCATGTTCCTGTAGGCCACCTGTGTATCTTCTTTGGAAAAATATTTATTCAGTTCCTTTGCCCATTTTTTAATCAGGTTGTTTTTTGATATTAAGTTGTACAAGTTCTTTATATATGTTTGCATATTGACCCCTTATTGGATGTATGATTTGCAACTATCTTCTCCCATTCAGTAGATTGCTTTTGTTGTTGTTGTTGATGGTTTCCTTCACTGTAGAAAAGCCCCAGCAATAGCACTGCTAGGAATTTATCCAAGGGACACAGGAGTACTGATGCATAGGGGCACTTGTACCCCAATGTTCATAGCAGCACTCTCAACAATAGCCAAATTATGGAAAGAGCCTAAATGTCCATCAACTGATGAATGGATAAAGAAATTGTGGTTTATATACACAATGGAATACTACGTGGCATGAGAAAAAATGAAATATGGCCTTTTGTAGCAACGTGGATGGAACTGGAGAGTGTGATGCTAAGTGAAATAAGCCATACAGAGAAAGACAGATACCATATGGTTTCACTCCTATGTGGATCCTGAGAAACTTAACAGGAACCCATGGGGGAGGGGAAGGAAAAAAAAAAAAAGAGGTTAGAGTGGGAGAGAGCCAAAGCATAAGAGACTGTTGAGAACTGAGAACAAACTAAGGGTTGATGGGGGGTGGGAGGGAGGAGAGGGTGGATGATGGGTATTGAGGAGGGCACCTTTTGGGATGAGCACTGGGTGTTGTATGGAAACCAATTTGACAATAAATTTCATATATAAATAAAAAAAAAAGAAAAAAGAAAAAAAAATAAAAAAAGAAAAAAAGAAAAGCTTTTTTTTTTTTTTAATTTTTTTCAACATTTATTTATTTTTGGGACAGAGAGAGACAGAGCATGAACGGGTGAGGGGCAGAGACAGAGGGAGACACAGAATCGAAAACAGGCTCCAGGCTCTGAGCCATCAGCCCAGAGCCTGACGCGGGGCTCGAACTCACGGACCGCGAGATCGTGACCTGGCTGAAGTCGGACGCTTAACCGACTGCGCCACCCAGGCGCCCCCCCAGACCACTTTCTTACACCATACACAAAAATAAACTCAAAATGGATGAAAGACCTAAATGTAAGACAGGAAGCCATCAAAATCCTCAAGGAGAAACCAGGCAAAAACCTCTTTGACCTTGGCCACAGCAATTTCTTACTCAACACGTCTCCAGAGGCAAGGGAAACAAAAGCAAAAATGAACTACTGGGACCTTATCAAAATAAAAAGCTTCTGCACAGTGAAGGAAACAATCAGCAAAACTAAAAGGCAACCGACAGAATAGGAGAAGATATTTGCAAACGACATAACAGATAAAGGGTTAGTATCCAAAATCTATAAATAACTTACCAAACTCAACACCCAAAAAACAAATAATCTAGTGAAGAAATGGGCAAAAGTCATGAATAGACACTTCTCCAAAGACATCCAGATGGCCAATCGACCCATGAAAAAATGCTCAACATCACTCATCATCAGGCAAATACAAATCAAAACCACAATGAGATACCACCTCACACCTGTCAGAATGGCTAACATTAACAACTCAGGCAACAACAGATGTTGGTGAGGATGTGGAGAAAGAGGATCTCTTTTGCACTGCTGATGGGAATGCAAACTGGTACAGCCACTCTGGAAAACAGTATGGAGGTTCCTCAAATAATTAAAAATAGAACTACCCTATGAGCCAGCAATTGTACTACTAGGCATTTATCCAAAGGATACAGGTATGCTTTTTTGAAGGGACACATGCACCCCCATGTTTATAGCAGCACTATCAACAATAGCCAAAGTATGGGAAGAGCTCAAACGTCCATTGACTGATGAATGGATAAAGAAGACGTGGTATATAAACATACAATGGAATGTTACTCGGCAATCAGAAAGAATGAAATCTTGCTATTTGCAACAGTATGGATGGAATTAGAGGGTATTATGCAAAGCGAAATTAGGCTGTCAGAAAGACAGATCTCATATGATTTCATTCATATGAATTTAAGATACAAAACAGATGAATATAAGGGAAGGGAAACAAAAATAATATAAAAACAGGGAGGGGGACAAAACAGAAGAGGTCTTAAATATGGAGACCAAACAGAGGGTTACTGGAGGGGTTGTGGGAGGGGGGGATGGGCTAAATGGGTAATGAGCATTAAGGAATCTACTCCTGAAATCATTGTTGCACTATATGCTAACTAATTTGGATGTAAACTAAAAAAATAATAATAATAATAATTAAAAAAATCATCCTGAATTTTCTCTTGTTTCTAGGCTAATAGCATGTAAAGCTTGTACATTGTAGGTACTCAACAGAGGAATTGTTGAATGGAGAGAAAGAGCAGTAAGCCATGACTTAGAGAAATAGAGGGGAAAATGGTGATTATCCACAAGGGGCCTTCACAAATCTACTACCATTTCTTTTTCTTCTAGTGAGATACTAAGCCTTCACTGTTCTTAATCAGACCATTCCTAAGACACAACTTGTGCTACTTCTCTGTTTCCCTGTATTTGTAAGTAACTGTACTCAACACTGATTTCTTTTGTTCTTTCGTGTATTCCAATATGAGGATTTTGAATTCCCTTCCCTCCTTATCATCGTAAAATTTTAAAAGTTGGCTTGGGGAGTCATGAGATAAGGATTTAAAGAATACAGCACAGGACATATCACCTGGCAAATGCTTAGTAAACAGGTATTATTATTGTTATATATAATATCATAGTGACCACATCTTATCTATTTCTTACTTTAAATCCAAGTAAACTGCAGTCCTGTGAGTTAAGAAATTTGCCTAAGATAAAATTAAGAGCTATACCAGACATGAAATCCGACACAGGTTCTTCTGAAACTTAATCTAATGCATTTAAAGCATATGGTATGAACTTTTTGCTTAACTACATGCTAACCTATGACAGAGGCAGTGTCATGATTCTTACCAAATCTTGTTTCATTTTCCTCTTCCTGGGAATATAAGACTATATTTTTCAGTCATCCTATGTTGGGAGCATGGATTAACCTCTGGACAGTGGGATATGGTTAGAATTGATTTAAGCTGGTTTCAGGACTTGAGCTTAAAATACCTTGTATTGTCTCATCCCTCAGCTTCCTTTTCTTTCCTGTGGTGACCTTGTGTTCCAGATGCATAGCTACATAATGGCAGGAACACACATTCCCTCAGTCATAACTTGAAACAGAGCCTTTGAGGAGAACAATCTAGCTTTCACTGGTAATAAGAAAAAATAAAGTTTGTTGTGTTAAGCCACTAAGATTTCAGTATATATATATATATATATATATATATATATATATATATGTATATATATATGTATATATACATATGTATATATATATATATGTATATATATATATATATATATATATTTGTTACCACAGCATAGCCTGTTCTATCTATATAGCTTGTGACAAGCTGTGGACTGTAATCCAAATGTATTTTTATCTACTATGCAAATCTCATTTGTCCCTTCTCTTTTCAATGGCTAAACAACCCATGACTACTTTTAAGGAACACTGATTAATTTTCCCCATTTTTAAAAAAAAAAAATTTCTGTCTTCATTTAACTTCGTTATAGGTAAATTCTGACCCTTGGCAAATTTCTGATGGGTTCTTTGCCTCAGTTTCCTCAATATGAAATAGAAATAATGTTTCTCTATTTATTACTCAAAGCTGTCAAAAAGATGAATGAGTTGATAATTATTAGAAAAGTAGTATGTAAACATAGAGCATTACATTATTATTAGGTTATTCTCATAAGAGCAGCAAAAAGTGTTTCTGTGCTGTAGATCTGGGAAATGTTATGAAGAAAAGATTTATGATTTGTTCGGCGATTTTTTTTTTTGGTAGAATTGGAATAATTCCTTTAGGTTACATAGATAATCTACTTATCTTAAAACTTGAAGGCATCTTAACATGTCCACATGAATATTTAAAATATTTAAATGCTTTAGGGCACTGATATTAAGAATGTTATATGAGATAAAGTGATTGATATAAAAAAAAGCATGGGTGGTTTTTCATGCAGTTTCATATTGCAGTATAAGAGTGCAGTTGATTCTAGCCTAGACATGAATAAAAAATAGTTACAGGGGCGCCTGGGTGGCGCAGTCGGTTGAGCGTCCGACTTCAGCCAGGTCACGATCTCGCGGTCCGTGAGTTCGAGCCCCGCGTCGGGCTCTGGGCTGATGGCTCAGAGCCTGGAGCCTGTTTCCGATTCTGTGTCTCCCTCTCTCTCTGCCCCTCACCCGTTCATGCTCTGTCTCTCTCTGTCCCAAAAATAAATAAATGTTGAAAAAAAATTTAAAAAAAAATAGTTACATACCTAGAGGCTTAGTGAACCTTGTAAAAAATATAATATGAATAATGGTTGATCCTGCAAGGAGACCAGACCTTAAAAATTTAGTTCTTGATAAGGAATATGTCATATTTTAAAGGAGAGTTACTATTTAACCATAATTAGTCTTTAAACTGAGGTGATTTTGTAAAATATTCTTTGTACTCTTCTTGAACCATAAATTAATTATGCAAGCTATATTTATTTTTAACTTTGAGACAATTGTAATGTGTCCTCATATAGATTTAATCTGTAATACATTTAACCATATCAGTCAGGGGTTAAAAATAGTCATAGGATTAATCACAAAATAATAGGGCCCTTGCTTCATACACCCACCTGATTTGTAGATAAGTTGACTTCCCTAAAATTCCTTTCAAATGATTTTGATAATCCTTAGATAATGTTCACTATATGCTCCATTGACCCCTGCACTTGGCAACTGATGACATTAGACTTTTCTCCTCTTCATCATTGGCTCACTGGGTGATATGTTCTGTCGTGGTATACAAAGCAGGAGCCAGGCTACTAATGAGCCTCCAGGTGCCACCTGGTTCTGTCACTGATGTCTGTAGACATGCTATAAGGTTGCTGATGTATGATGCTTAGGCCACTGACGTTTGCACAGTGCTCTTTGTATCCAGTGAGACCTTGGCATGACGAGGCTTCTCCAGCCAATACGGTTGAAACTATCATGGTGGCAAGAGTTCTATTACTGTTGGTGACAACCAGGATCTCCACTTAGGCTGATGATGGCTAATATTGAGGGTGACACTTTCATGACAGAGATGTGGTGAAATATCTCGTTCAAGTTTTTCCCTCTTTTGCTGTAGCTCCTTTTACTAACAATTTAGGTATGAGTCCTTATAACAAGGCCTGGGCAAAGAGCAGACCTAATCATGGTCTGTGACCATAATCCATCTTTCAGTCTGATTCTTGCCCTTTGTCCCGTGACAGACCTCAATTCTGTCTTCCTTTTGGGAATTCATAACTATCATTCAACCTTCTATATCTTTGGAATCCTGAAAATGATGTGGATATGTAATGATGACTGGACAAACGGGAAACTGAATAATGACTAAACCTCATCCTGACCCTCTGGAAAACTATGTTAAAATATATAAATTAGCTAGAATCTCAAGTGGGGCTTCCTGCTTTCTACTCTGTACATGTCTCACGGATACACTTTCTTATATAATTAGATTGGGGGCTATTAGAAGAATGTGGGAGTCAGGGAACATTTATTTGTGTGTATGTCTTAAAGATGGGTGATATATGAATGTTAATTGGAATTACTCAGTAAACCAGTCAAAGCTGAAGGTACAGGAGGAGACTTGGAGAGCCATTGCAGTAAACTGCCAGATACAGGGGAGGCCTCCACAAGAGCACTAGGCATAACCAGCCTTTGATAGCAGGATGAACTCTTGTCCTCTCTTTCTTACATTAGGTGATCACACAGCTAGAGCTTTGCATGTAATTTTTCTATTCCATATCTGCCAAGCTCATTTCTTTTTTTTTTTTTTTTTTTTTTTTAAATTTTTTTTTTCAACGTTTATTTATTTTTGGGACAGAGAGAGACAGAGCATGAACGGGGGAGGGGCAGAGAGAGAGGGAGACACAGAATCGGAAACAGGCTCCAGGCTCTGAGCCATCAGCCCAGAGCCTGACGCGGGGCTCGAACTCACGGACCGCGAGATCGTGACCTGGCTGAAGTCGGACGCTTAACCGACTGCGCCACCCAGGCGCCCCCAAGCTCATTTCTATATCCTCCAGATGCTAGGCAGTAACACCTCTCCCTCCCCCATTTGGTATAGATGCTCCTCATTTGTGTTCACCAGCATTCAAAGGATATTTTTAACATGGAGCTTTTCGTATTTTATTATAATCAGTAATGATTTGTGTCCTTCTCAGCTGCTCCTACTAGGTTGTGAACTCCTTAAGGACTTTTTCTAATTTGTTTTGTTTTTTATTGTGGTGAAATATACACAACATAAATTTAACATTTTAACCATTTTTAAGTGTTCATTTATGTGGTGTTAAGTGCATTCACGTTGTTGTGCAACCATCACCACAATCCATCTCCAGAACTTTTTTTTTCTTTGCCAACTGGAAATCTGTGTCCATTAAATCTTAACCCTCCATTTTCCCATTTTCCCGTCCCCTAGCCCTTGGCAAACACCATTTAATTTGTTTTTATAGTTTCAGGGATGAACAAAGTACCTATCATATAATAGGTGGGCAATAAGTGTTTATTTGATAAATGAGTAAAGGTACCCATTAATGTTTTTTTAGTTTTTCAGTGGATTATGGGCCAGTGTCTTTAAATTTGGAATGAATATCTCATCTGTACATTAGTCAAATGAAATTTAATATATCAAAATTTATTCTAATCACATTATGCCCTTATTTGATGAAAGAATATCATGATTAAAGAAAGGACTGAATAAAAGTGGATGACAGTCAAACTCAAAAGATGGATACGTGCAAAACAAAGCATTCAGATCATTAAAAAACATAAACACAAAGGAATTCAATTATTGGTAACCTTTACAAAGTAAGTACAAAAACAAAAATAATCACTAGTTTCAGAAAAATGCCAAATAAATGACAGTGTCAGCTATCATAATTATGGAATTAGGGCAAAAGAAAAAGATTACACAAGTTCAGCTTTTGTTGTTGTTATGGTGACACTGTTATTCCATGATTGGGTTGCAGATGTTGTTTAGAAATGGCGGTTAAAAAAAAAGAGGTTGAACCCAATCAAATTATTTGGTTTTAATGAACAATTAGATTGTTGTTTGGAAAAGTAAACAGAATTACTTCACAACTCTATAGTGCTTTCTTTAATTCGTAGTTTGACAAACATAACAGAGCTTGAAAGCAACTACCTATGAAATATTTTGAACACAGTGGTGCTCTTGATGGCATCATATTTACTGGAATTAAAAATAAATAAATAAAAAACATGAGCTGAGTGTCATAAGTGTAGTTGCAATAATAATGAATGACTACAGGAAGAACAACACATTCATGTTAGCTTTGGTAGAGGCTGGGTTCCCCTGTTCCCCTATGTTTGAGGTTAATAGATGCAGATTGACATTAAAGATGTAGTGTCAACTCAGCTTTCTTCAGAATACAGGTTAATCTCTCCAGTCATGCAGAGAAAAAATAATCTAAACCAAAGCATCAGTTTCCGGGTATAAAAGTCAAATCACATGAAACTGACACGTTTCCAGTGATAAAATGAGAAAAGCTGGTCGAAGGTTGGAGTGTTAGTGGGGAAAGAGAACATTTACAACAAAGTTATGTAACTATATGGTTTCAACTGGATTCCTTCCAGTTTCACAGAAGTGTTTTTATAATGTGAAATAATGCCTTAAAATTTAGAAGCCATGTAGCCTTTAATTTGGGAAATGATTTAGACCATTTAATAGTACTAAAAAATAATGTTGAAGTAACAGGTAGTGTTGAGATGCTGGGTTTTAAATGGCAGGGTGGATTTTAGTTTTGTTGCTTACCAACTGTAATGCTTACTCTAAGATCTTTAACTTTTCTGAATTTTAGTGTCCTTTTCTGTAAAATGAGGAGACTGAGCTCGATAACTCTATTAACCACAAAGGTCTATGGAATTTATAAACAGAGCAGACATTAAATTGTTACTTCTTCCTTACATCAGTTTCATCAAAGTTGGGAAGTGGCATCAGATGTACAATATTGAATCTACTGCATTGCCTCTGAATTTCCGTGTTGTATATGTTACAAATGATTTCAGCTCTGTATATCTGGCTTATAAAGTATTATCAACTTTGATTGACACACTTAGGTTCATTAGAGAGCTCACATACTAGGACACACAGTAGAATTGGGTTCTATTTTTCTTAATTCTGAAAGACAATTTATAGTGCAAAGATTAAACACTTTTCTTCCTGAAGATAATGAGAATTGATTTCTTTACCCCCAATCAAACTTTCAAGTTCCAGGAGAGGAACTTTAAAAAAAAAAATTGGCTTTTAAATCTTGTAGTCTTTCTGAGCCCCCAAGGGTAAAAAGGTATTATGCCATTTAAATGATAGAAGACCGCGTACATCTCATTTTACTCTCTTGTACAAGTAAATACTACTTCAGGGACCTTATCTTTAAAGCAAAAGATTCATCTCAATCTTTACCTTAGTGAAGTTTATAAAGATTGAATGTAGGGCTGACTTGGCATCTGAGAAACCCTGAACATTTGTACAGGAGGCCAAAGTTTTTTTTTTTTTTTTTTTTTTTTTTTTTTAATTAAAATGCACATTTTCTGGTTTTTAAAATTATAGTTTTAACTTGTTTTCATTATGCCACTCAAAATTCCTTAGTTTTTAGATCTCTGGTGGAGTTAAATGATAGGGAAAAAAGTCTGGAGATGAATATGTATGCATGTTGTTTTTAGAAAGTTCTAAAAGATTTTTTTGCCATCCCACTATTGAAACATGTAAAACCAAATTTAGTGTCCACTTGAATTGATTTGCTCATTTCTGATGATTAGTAGCTTTTTTTTTTTAATGCCAGTTCTTTAGAAGTATCCTCTTCTTAAAGTTAAGCAATACCTTCCTCTCCCCCATGCATCAGTTGATGGACATTTAGGCTCTTTCCATAATTTGGCTATTGTTGAAAGTGCTGCTATAAACAACAACAACAAAAAAGTTAGAGAGGGAGGGAGCCAAACCATAAGAGATTCTTAAAAACTGAGAATCAACTGAAGGTTGATGGGGGGTGGGAGGGAGGGGAAAGTGAGTGATGCGCATTGAGGAGGGTACCTGTTGGGATGAACACTGGGTGTTGTATGGAAACCAATTTGACAATAAATTTCATATTAAGAAAAAAAACAAATGGTACGATGAGAGCTCCACCACTCCAATATATAGGACTATATATATATATTTAAAAATAAAGGTAAATAGAAAGCTATTGTTTCTTATACAAACCTAAAAAAAAAAGTTAAGCAATGCCTTTCAGTTTTGGTGACCTTTGAAATTATTGCTTAGACACCAGTTTCTTGGATGTTCTGAAAAATACCATATTCCTTTAGTGACCTGCTTATATAATTTTTTTTTTTTTTTTTTTTTTTTTTTTTTTTTTTTTTTTTTAGTATAAAAGTATAATGAAGGTGGCCAGCTTCACTAAACCACCAAAACACAATAACGGTATGTGTAACCCTGGGTGCCTTGGACCTATGCTTCAAGGCCTTCTGATTCTAGGAAGATCTGACTACCCTCATTTATAGAAACATTTAATGCCACAAACCTGTATTCCAATTTTTGGATCATTTCAACATCAACTACAAAGACCAGCCACTGGCTATGAGATCCTATACCATTTACTACAAACCTTTAGGGCTACCTCTCCCTTTTCCCCCTCTTTCAAACTAATTTTACCAAAAGGGAAAATTAAGGAGATATTTTGGGTGTTTCAGTAAGACTTTCACTGAAAAAAGCCCTTGATGATATCTATTGACAAAGCTTAAGTAATTTGCATTTATTGTCCTTTCTTTTTTTTTTTTTATTTATTTATTTATTTATTTTTTTTCAACGTTTATTTATTTTTGGGACAGAGAGAGACAGAGCATGAACGGGGGAGGGGCAGAGAGAGAGGGAGACACAGAATCGGAAACAGGCTCCAGGCTCTGAGCCATCAGCCCAGCGCCTGACGTGGGGCTCGAACTCACGGACCGCGAGATCGTGACCTGGCTGAAGTCGGACGCTTAACCGACTGCGCCACCCAGGCGCCCCAATTGTCCTTTCTTTCTAATGACTTATAACTTAGTTTTTCTAACAACATATATGGATTTTTTCTATAGAGACATGAGATTTTCTTTCCTTACTTTTGTTTCAAAAACTTAAAAAACTCGTTCCTGCTACTTGAGACTTGTCGAGTTGTCATGACCTGAATGCATCTTCCTCAAATTCGTATGTTGAAACCCTCCTCCCACCTCCGCACCAGTGTGATGGTATTAGGAGGTGGGGCCTTTGGGAAGTAATTAATATTAGCTGAGATCCTGAGCTTGGAATCCTCATGAATGTGATTAGTATACTTAAGAGTCATAAGAGAGCTTGCTTTTACTGCTTATTAGCTCTCTGTTAAGTGAGTTGGCAGTCTACAACCTGGAAGAGGGTTGAACAGACTAAGACAACACTTAAGCCATCTGGAATCTGTCCTTTTTCATCCCTTTCTCTTTTGCCCATTCTCTCTTGGACTTGCCTATAAACAGACACAGATGGTTGGTATAGGTAAAGCCCTGATGCAGTAGGTCCTGCTCTCAAAGTTCTCATCTGAAAAGGCATAGATGAGTCAAGCCCTTCACCTTTGCATCTCTGTCTTCCACTCAGAAAGGAAAGTCCAGCTGGCTGTTTCAGCCCTGGGCATGCACTATGCTCTTCAAGTCTACTTCATTGTTAACAAGGCTCTCCTCTGAACTGCACCAGGCTTTTGGGCTCTGATTTTACAATTGGCAGGATCCTCACAAGGGAGATCAGGTAATTGGTTAGCATGCCACAAATTTGGAATCGTGCATATTATTCTATATCAATAAATATTTAGTTTTTGTCTTGGTTTATCCGTAGATGTTTTGGGATTGATCACTAATTCAGTATGTTTTGGAGTGTGTGTCTTGATATTGACTTAAGCTCAAAAGATAGAGGAAATATCAATCTGCTTACTTTGTTCTCTTCTATACCAATGTTTCTAGGACCACCAGAGGTAGACATAGTCACCTGGAAATCATTGTGGAAGGGCTAAGGCATCACTACTTTTCAGGGAATATCAGTGGAGCTTGGCTAGGTATAGCAGGTAGTGGTCAAGACATGATGGACAAGGTTTATCTTGTTTGCCAACCAATCTGTCCATTATCTGTAACAAATAGGAAGCTTCCAATTAACATAAAGCCTACAGGAAAGAAGTTGAAAGCAGCAGGCTATGTTACACTAGGTAAGAGTATGGCCATAACAACAGTTGAGTGTTGTTTTAACTTTGAGGAGGTCTTCTCATCATTGCCTTTCACTTGACCCACAGTACTAAAGACACCTACATAAGGAATCACAGACACATATACAGAAAAATGCACACAGAGACATACAGGTAAATATTCATAGATAAACACAGTCATTCACATACAGAAACACACTGACAGGGTTGATTTTCTGCTGGGGACTATTGCTTATACCATCTCCAAATCACATTACCTGTTACCAACACCCACCACCAGATGCACTGTCTAGGTAAAGCCAAGCTGTCCTCTGAATCTCAGGAAATTCTGTTAACTCTCTGAGGTCTTTAATGCCTTGAGCATTGATCTCTTCTTCCTCTATACCATAAAATCTTCACTTAATGATTTTTAAAACATTTTTTCCAAAGTAATAATTTTCTCTCCACAACTAAATTGTATGCTGTGTGAAAAAAGGAAACGTTGTTTTATAGCCGTATTTCATTGACCATAGGGCGCCAAAGGCTAAGAATAAAAGATTTAATTGAGTGAGGTGACTGTGAGGGCATGGGGGATGACCCAGGAATGCCACAGGGATGCTACAGATATTCATTCACCTCTAAGTAAATTAGCACCTTCTGTGTCCTAGATTCTGTGCAAAGTTCCAGGAATATCATATATAACAGGTAAGACATGTGGGTTTTATACTCTTGGAACTTAGTCTAGTGGGAAATGAGGTAGTTATAAGCATTAAAAAAATAAAGTTGAAACTATTACTATGAAGTTTCACCAATTACTATATAACTTTTTTAGCTAGTTATTTTCCCTTTTATGAATCTCTTCTATTAATCTCTTCTTTTTTAAAAAAAATATTTGAGTATAGTTGACATACAATGGTATATCAGTTTCAGGTGTAAAACTCTACTAATCGATTCTTATTACAGAAAAAGTAAAGTTAGGGTGACTATGTGGCTCAGTTGAGTGTCTGGCTCTTGATTTCGGCTCAGGTTCTGGGTTTGAGTCCCACATTGGACTCAAACTCAGTGTTGAGTCTGCTTAATATTCTTTCTCCCTTTCTCTCTCTTTCTCTTTCTTTCTGAAAAAAAGAAAAAAGAAAAAAAGTAAAACTAGCATTAGCATCTGCCTAAATATAACCCTTTTAAATAGCAAAATTTCTGGGTAATATGTAACGTCATATGGAGCAAAATGTCATTTATATTTAACCAAACTTTCATAAACAAGTAAGATAATATGGCTGCACTATAAACTAATCAGGGTAGAGTCTATTGCTTGCTTTCTAAATCGAGTGATATTTACATTTAACACAAATTAGCATATTAGCACACAAAACAGTTCTCCAAATGAAAGATTTGCTGCCCAGTTTAATCTGCTAAGTGGTTGTAAAACAAATGTTACCTTTAATGTTATAAATAAAAAAAATACAATCATTTGCATTAATCTACCTTATGTTTATGCAAACTGGAGATAATTGACATCTATTTAAGGGATCATAAGGATTACAAAAGATTACACTGACACTTGTAAACTGCAATTATCACCTTCCATTAATGGTAACATGAGTTTATGCAAGTATATTTCTTTGCTAATTACTTATACTTGAGATAATAATCCACAGGATAAATGGATTTTTTCCTTAAGTCCCATAGAACTCCTTAATACATACATTTTAATTTCATAGTATAAGCTCATTGTCTGGTTTGTGTACGAACCACAACAAGAACAGATTTTTTTTTTTTTTTTAATCGGCCACTGCTTTTGGAGCCAGGCAAACAAGAAGCAGAGCTGGAAATCCCAGCATCCCAGCACTTGGGGAGGTCCATCTGTCGAGTCAAAGAGATAAGATGGCCAGTTACTCTTCAGTAAAAGTCTGTGGATGCGTTAACAAGCTAGGGAGCTAATAAACGTAATGATGGGCGAGCTCATCGGGGTCAATGTTTCTTTTGTGACCCACGGTTTGATTTTAGGCATTTACTTTTCCTTCAGTACTCAAGTTGCCCATGTCTGCAATGTTGTCCATCTGAAGGAATCCATTTTTAAGTCATTTCTTCAGCAGCTGGGGTCTTATTTTTTAAAAGCTTGTTTTCCTCAAGAATCTAACCATGCACTGGCCAAGATTAACTAACTAACTAACTAACTAACTAACTAACTAACTATTTACAATGTGTCTTCTTTCAAGACAATTATTGTTGAAACAATGAATTCATATGGTTTCTCAGTAAAGGGAAAATCTGGAATGATCATAACGTATTATACTAAATAAATAGTAAAGAGATGAATAATGATGAATTTCTCAGAATTGGTTAAGAGGAGAAAACTGGCTGAATAAAGTCCAGTCTGCTATTTTCAAAAATTTGAAGAAGCATGCCAGGTTTTTGTAGCTAGAGAATACAATGTCATCAGGATATTAGTTAACGGTGGTTAATGTCAGGGGATGTAGATGTAGCTCTGAGAGCAGATGATGGCAGAGAGGTTCTTGCTATCTGTGTGGAGTGCTGTCATTTTCTGAGTCTGTTGTGTGCTAGGTGGGTTATTGTTAATCGTTAAAACAGCCCTCATGTTGAAAGTGTTGTAGATGAAGAAATAGGCTCAGAGATTTTAAGCTTTTTGTATAAAGTCTCATATTTAGGATATAGGGAAATAAAGATTTGGCCCCAGCCAAATGGCTCTAAACCTATGAGTTCTCTTTTTACTACAATACTTAGTACCTTTTGATCAGGTCTGCTTCAGGCTCAACCAACTATTAGCCTTACTTATATGTACTGGGCATTTGTAGGTTTTTTACTTTTGTCCTTATATGTACTAGGCATTGGAGGTTTTTGATTGCATAGTAAATATTCACTCACGTATTCTTAATAGCATACTGATCTCATTTTGGGGTATACTTTTATTTGTATATAATCTTAGAGAGAGAGAATCAATTCCTTTAATTCCTTGTCCTTGCATGGATGGAAGAAGAGGCCATATTAGATACCTCCTTGGGCTTAGCAAGTTGAATGCTTCTGGTAAGGACTGAATCTTGGGAGAGTGATATTAGCAATAGTTGGGGGCACATTGCCTACAGTGGGGTTCAGATCTGACTGCTCCTGCTGGTTTGCCTTTGCTGCTCTAGCCTCCAGGGACCCCTTGATTACTGACTAGCATCTGAGACAAGTTTCCTAGCCTCCCTTTGATACATTGAGATCCTAGCCTTTCAGTACGGTCTCTTTATGTGTAGGCTAGCCAGAGTCAGTCTAATGTTATGACATGGGGACTTCTTTACTTCTGTGTTCAAAGCAAAAGGCAATGGGCAAATGGAAAAAAAGAAGAGATAAAACCTGAAAAATCAAGGGGACCATTTCTTTAAGCAAAAGCCATATCGCTTTATGTAAAATTTGTCAGTAATGATAAATGACAGGAAGAAAATAACTGAATTCAGAGACTGTATTAGCATTACTGAGTTCATCTCTAAGAGTCAGAGCCAAAAGCCACCCAAAGGCAACTATATGAATGAATAGAATAAGCACATCAACATCATTTATTTTTATTTTTTATTTTTTGCCTCCAATCTAGCAATTTTGCTTGAATTATTTTTATTTATTTTATTTTATTTTTTTTATATATGAAATTTATTGTCAAATTGGTTTCCATACAACACCCAGTGCTCATCCCAAAAGGTGCCCTCCTCAATACCCATCACCCACCCTCTCTTCCCTCCCACCCCCCCATCAACCCTCAGTTTGTTCTCAGTTTTTTTTTTTTTTTTTTTTAATTTTTTTTTTTCAACGTTATTTACTTTTCGGACAGAGAGAGACAGAGCATGAACGGGGGAGGGGCAGAGAGAGAGGGAGACACAGAATCGGAAACAGGCTCCAGGCTCTGAGCCATCAGCCCAGAGCCCGACGCGGGGCTCGAACTCACGGACCGCGAGATCGTGACCTGGCTGAAGTCGGACGCTTAACCGACTGCGCCACCCAGGCGCCCCTGTTCTCAGTTTTTAACAGTCTCTTATGCTTTGGCTGTCTCCCACTCTAACCTCTTTTTTTTTTTTTTTTCCTTCCCCTCCCCCATGGGTTCCTGTTAAGTTTCTCAGGATCCACATAAGAGTGAAACCATATGGTATCTGTCTTTCTCTGTATGGCTTATTTCACTTAGCATCACACTCTCCAGTTCCATCCACGTTGCTACAAAAGGCCATATTTCATTTTTTCTCATTGCCACGTAGTATTCCATTGTGTATATAAACCACAATTTCTTTATCCATTCATCAGTTGATGGACATTTAGGCTCTTTCCATAATTTGGCTATTGTTGAGAGTGCTGCTATGAACATTGGGGTACAAGTGCCCCTATGCATCAGTACTCCTGTGTCCCTTGGATAAATTCCTAGCAGCGCTATTGCTGGGTCATAGGGTAGGTCTATTTTTAATTTTCTGAGGAACCTCCACACTGCTTTCCAGAGTAGCTGTACCAGTTTGCATTCCCACCAACAGTGCAAGAGGGTTCCCGTTTCTCCACATCCTCTCCAGCATCTATAGTCTCCTGATTTGTTCATTTTGGCCACTCTGACTGGCGTGAGGTGATACCTGAGTGTGGTTTTGATTTGTATTTCCCTGATGAGGAGTGACGCTGAACATCTTTTCATGTGCCTGTTGGCCATCCGGATGTCTTCTTTAGAGAAGTGTCTATTCATGTTTTCTGCCCATTTCTTCACTGGGTTATTTGCTTTTCGGGTGTGGAGTTTGGTGAGCTCTTTATAGATTTTGGATACTAGCCCTTTGTCCGATATGTCATTTGCAAGTATCTTTTCCCATTCCGTTGGTTGCCTTTTAGTTTTGTTGGTTGTTTCCTTTGCTGTGCAGAAGCTTTTTATCTTCATAAGGTCCCAGTAATTCACTTTTGCTTTTAATTCCCTTGCCTTTGGGGATGTGTCGAGGAAGAGATTGCTACGGCTGAGGTCAGAGAGGTCTTTTCCTGCTTTCTCCTCTAAGGTTTTGATGGTTTCCTGTCTCACATTCAGGTCCTTTATCCATTTTGAGTTTATTTTTGTGAATGGTGTGAGAAAGTGGTCTAGTTTCATTCTTCTGCATGTTGCTGTCCAGTTCTCCCAGCACCATTTGTTAAAGAGACTGTCTTTTTTCCATTGGATGTTCTTTCCTGCTTTGTCAAAGATGAGTTGGCCATACGTTTGTGGGTCTAGTTCTGGGGTTTCTATTCTATTCCATTGGTCTATGTGTCTGTTTTTGTGCCAATACCATGCTGTCTTGATGATGACAGCTTTGTAGTAGAGGCTAAAGTCTGGGATTGTGATGCCTCCTGCTTTGGTCTTCTTCTTCAAAATTCCTTTGGCTATTCGGGGCCTTTTGTGGTTCCATATGAATTTTAGGATTGCTTGTTCTAGCTACGAGAAGAATGCTGGTGCAATTTTGATTGGGATTGCATTGAATGTGTAGATAGCTTTGGGTAGTATTGACATTTTGACAATATTTATTCTTCCAATCCATGAGCAGGGAATGTCTTTCCATTTCTTTAAATCTTCTTCAATTACCTTCAGGTAATTGTTCAGGTTTTCAGTATACAGATCCTTTACATCTTTGGTTAGATTTATTCCTAGGTATTTTATGCTTCTTGGTGCAATTGTGAATGGGATCAGTTTCTTTATTTGTCTTTCTGTTGCTTCATTGTTAGTGTATAAGAATGCAACTGATTTCTGTACATTGATTTTGTATCCTGCAACTTTGCTGAATTCATGTATAAGTTCTAGCAGACTTTTGGTGGAGTCTATCGGATTTTCCATGTATAATATCATGTCATCTGCAAAAAGCGAAAGCTTGACTTCATCTTTGACAATTTTGATGCCTTTGATTTCCTTTTGTTGTCTGATTGCTGATGCTAGAACTTCCAGCACTATGTTAAACAACAGCGGTGAGAGTGGGCATCCCTGTCGTGTTCCTGATCTCAGGGAAAAAGCTCTCAGTTTTTCCCCATTGAGGATGATGTTAGCTGTGGGCTTTTCATAAATGGCTTTTATGATGTGTAAGTATGTTCCTTCTATCCCGACTTTCTCAAGAGTTTTTGTTAAGAAAGGGTGCTGGATTTTGTCAAAGGCCTTTTCTGCATCGATTGACAGGATCATATGGTTCTTCTCTTTTTTTTTGTTAATGTGATGTATCACGTTGATTGATTTGCGAATGTTGAACCAGCCCTGCATCCCAGGAATGAATCCCACTTGATCATGGTGAATAATTCTTTTTATATGCCGTTGCATTCGATTTGCTAGTATCTTATTGAGAATTTTTGCATCCATATTCATCAGGGATATTGGCCTGTAGTTCTCTTTTTTGACTGGGTCTCTGTCTGGTTTAGGAATCAAAGTAATACTGGCTTCATAGAATGAGTCTGGAAGTTTTCCTTCCCTTTCTATTTCTTGGAATAGCTTGAGAAGGATAGGTATTATCTCTGCTTGAAACGTCTGGTAGAACTCCCCTGGGAAGCCATCTGGTCCTGGACTCTTATTTGTTGGGAGATTTTTGATAACCGATTCAATTTCTTCGCTGGTGATGGGTCTGTTCAAGCTTTCTATTTCCTCCTGATTGAGTTTTGGAAGAGTGTGGGTGTTCAGGAATTTGTCCATTTCTTCCAGGTTGTCCAATTTGTTGGCATATAATTTTTCATAGTATTCCCTGATAATTGTTTGTATCTCTGAGGGATTGGTTGTAATAATTCCATTTTCATTCATGATTTTACCTATTTGGGTCATCTCCCTTTTCTTTTTGAGAAGCCTGGCTAGAGGTTTGTCAATTTTGTTTATTTTTTCAAAAAACCAACTCTTGGTTTCGTTGATCTGCTCTACAGTTTTTTTAGATTCTATATTGTTTATTTCTGCTCTGATCTTTATTATTTTCTTCTTCTGCTGGGTTTAGGCTGCCTTTGCTGTTCTGCTTCTATTTCCTTTAGGTGTGCTGTTAGATTTTGTATTTGGGATTTTTCTTGTTTCTTGAGATAGGCCTGGATTGCAATGTATTTTCCTCTCAGGACTGCCTTCGCTGCGTCCCAAAGCGTTTGGATTGTTGTATTTTCATTTTCGTTTGTTTCCATATATTTTTTAATTTCTTCTCTAATTGCCTGGTTGACCCTCTCATTCATTAGTAGGGTGTTCTTTAACCTCCATGCTTTTGGAGGTTTTCCAGACTTTTTTCTGTGGTTGATTTCAAGCTTCATAGCATTGTGGTCTGAAAGTATGCATGGTATGATTTCAATTCTTGTAAACTTATGAAGGGCTGTTTTGTGACCCAGTATATGATCTATCTTGGAGAATGTTCCATGTGCACTCGAGAAGAAAGTATATTCTGTTGCTTTGGGATGCAGAGTTCTAAATATATCTGTCAAGTCCATCTGATCCAATGTGTCATTCAGGGCCCTTGTTTCTTTATTGACCGTGTGTCTAGATGATCTATCCATTTCTGTAAGTGGGGTGTTAAAGTCCCCTGCAATTACCACATTCTTATCAATAAGGTTGCTTATGTTTATGAGTAATTGTTTTATATATTTGGGGGCTCCGGTATTCGGCGCATAGACATTTATAATTGTTAGCTCTTCCTGATGGATAGACCCTGTCACTATTATATAATGTCCTTCCTCATCTCTTGTTACAGCCTTTAATTTAAAGTCTAGTTTGTCTGATATAAGTATGGCTACTCCAGCTTTCTTTTGGCTTCCGGTAGCATGATAAATAGTTCTCCATCCCCTCACTCTCAATCTAAAGGTGTCCTCAGGTCTAAAATGAGTCTCTTGTAGACAGCAAATAGATGGGTCTTGTTTTTTTATCCATTCTGATACCCCATGTCTTTTGGTTGGCGCATTTAATCCATTTACATTCAGTGTTATTATAGAAAGATACGGGTTTAGAGTCATTGTGAACATCATTTATTTTTTTAAGTTTAAAACTCCACAAAGATTTTTTTCTAAAACTCAATTTGATATTTATTATTTGATATGCATATCCTTCCTCTCCTTTCCTATCTTTTTCTTAGGTCATCTCCCACCCATTTGAATAACATTATTCTTTCTTGGTAATACATTTTCTTCCCAGATAGCTTATTTTTAGTAAATAAAAATCTAGACTTTTAAAATAAAAGACATATAATTGGAAATGTCTCTCAGGTACATATAATATTCTGATTAAACAGTGGATCAGAATGATGATTTTGGTTTGAGATGAATATATTTTAACTAGGGTTCCAAAGTGCTGTCCAGGAAAAACCTGGAGACGTAGATTCTTTCATGAATTTTTTCATATATTACTTTTGACCTCTGATTTTTATGTGCAAAGTGATTTTAGTACATGACTTAATTTGGGAACAGCTTCATAACTGGCAAAGGAAAGAGTTGTCGGGAATCTTCTAAAATCTCTAGGGGAAAAAATTAAAATGTTTTATGCCAGAATACAACTTTGAAAGGGGGTTAAATCCTGTTTTTTCTGGACGTGAGGGGATTGTTGGACTTAACTCTTTTATTAATGAATTTAAAATTTAACTGTTTTCTTGGTGAAATTGTTCTACAGTTGTGGTGTACATTTCTCCAGCTTCTTAGGCAGAGTATGCCTGCCTAAGAGTACCTTTTTCAACATTCAGCTCCAGGAATGTCTTTCTGGAAGCTGTGATTTCATGATAGCTCTAGTAGATATTAAAGGACTGGAGGGCCTTAATGAGATTTTACTCTTCTAGGGCTAATTCTCCTTGTATATCCTGTATAGCCTGTTAGTTCTATAAAGAATGACAGTACAGAAGAGGGGATGAGTGTGCAAGCCCTGGGAGTCAAATTGGCTGGGTTAAAAATCAGTTTTATTATTTAATAACCATGTGATCTTGACCATGTTGGTTGATTTATCTGTGTCTCAGTTATCTTACCTGCAAATTGGCGATCACGGTACATCTTACTCATAATGTCATTCATTCACTAGGTATTTATTGAGCACATATTATGAACTATTCAATACTGGGTACTAGCAATATAGAAATGAAAAAAATGAACAAAAATCCATTTTGTCATGGAGCTTACCTTTCCTGGATAGTAGCTAGCACTTATTCAAACCCTTACAGAGTTTCAGGCACTAATCTAAATACAACATATATATTTATTTGGTGTTGACAACCACTTTATGGGACATAGAAAATTGATATTTTTATGACTTTACTCACAGGATTATTAAGTAACTTGCTCAGATCATACAGTATTAAAAGAACAAATATAAAGAGATCAGAGAAGTACCTGTCATAAAGGAAGCACAATGTAGATAGATAGATAGATAGATAGACAGATAGATGATAGATTAGAGAGGTAGGTAGATAAATAGATTAGATATTAGGTCTTATTTACTATTTATATGTATATATTTATACTTTATATAAAATATATGTGTACATATATATTGTATATGTGTATATATATTTATTCATAACAAATGTAGTAGTATTCAAATAATACAGAAATATGTGAAGTAAAAATAAGAGTCCTTGTAATAGCTTCCCAAACTGTTAATTAAGAATTTGGCTTATAATTTATTTGATGGACTTCTCTTCCTAGGGCATATGTGAAATTAAGTCTCAGAATGTAATAAGTCAAAAATTCTTACAATCAGTATTCACCTCAGATACATCAAGTGATTTCTAATATCAAAGAAAATTACCAGTATGTAAGAAATCGATTGCAGAACAGACAGTATAAGGAATGTCTAAGTAATTCCATAATTTGCATTTTTTCATTCACCTCATAAAGACAATAACATAAACTATCTCTTTTCTCTGTAGTATAAAAAAGAAAAGTCTATTTTTGCCTAATTGGATTGACTGCCAACTAATTACAAACTTTAAATATAAGTAGTTATTGAGTGTAGCAACATAACTTCAGGGCATACGCTCATTTTTATGTATGAGGAGTCACAATCATAGCTCTCCTGGAGCCAAGAGAAGAATTATTTTCTGCATCTTTTTACACGTTTTAAACCAAAATTGCTTGAAAACCTAGCTCCAGTCTTTATTTCCTTTCTTTCATTCTGTTTCAGCCTAACTGAAAGGTTCTAAATCTCATTTTATAGAAACTAGTGTTTTGCTATGGTAATTACCAAGGAAATGCTCTTGGTAAAGTGATTAATAAAATTTCTCCCAGTCTTCCAAGCGCTAATGGTGTATCTGTATGTTTTAAGGAAGTAGGAACTTATTGAAGAACCATAAATGAAACGAAAATGTGGCCTTTCAAGGTGAGATAACAGTTAAGAGGTGCAATATGGGCCTACACAGAACTCCACATATACAAATGTGAACTATTACACTGCAGATGTTACTTAGACAAAGAAACGGTATAATCTTGAATAAAATAATTTATGTATGAAATAAGGGGTATATAAAGCAATTAGGGCAGAGAAAAAGGTTAAGAACTTCTGATAGCATTTTTCAGTCTAAAAATTGGAAGGTATAAGGCTTTGTTAACATTCATTATGTTAATAAAATTAAAAAAATACCTAAAAAAGATTGTGCAGATTTGCATTGAATGTAAGCACATGCAAAGATAAAATGGAGAAAAAGATGCTTCTTCTCTTCCAATGTCCTCTTCATCAGCCACTTTAAGAGGTAGAACAATGATTACCTAATTATATCTGTCATGAAGCTCTTTAAAAAAATGAAATTATGGTGAAGATTATTTGAAGTGTGGATTCATATCTATATCATTAGTGACAAACCTTCTAGACACACTGCCTTGAGATATTAGCAATATATATGGTGTGTATTTGGTATATAGCATTCATATACACATGGACTAAGAGTACTTGTTCACATTTTTTTCCCTGAACAATAAAGTTTAGAGAACACTGAACTTGTAAATACAATATCAACTCTGTCTCTTTATTGAAGGGTAAATTTATCGGAGGGAAGGTACCATATACACTAGAGATTGCAAACATGGTTTCTTTGAGCCAGTTCTCATTTGCAGAGATGCTTTATGCTGCATTCACAGTTTTATTTTCTTATTTCTTACTTTTATTTTAAATTTAAAAAAATATTTTAGTTATTTAACATTATTTTAATTAACTTTTTTAATTTGAGTATATTTGACACAAAACGTTACATTAGTTTCAGGTGTACAGCATAGTGAATAAGTCTATCCAGTATTCTGTGCTTGCCACAAGTGTAACTACCATTTGTCACCAAAAACTCTATTACAGTATGATTGACTATATTCCCCATGCTGTGCCTTTAATTCCCTGTCTTATTCATTCCATAACTACATTCCTGTCACTCCCACTCCCCTTCACCTGTTTTGCCTATTACCTCACCCCCATCCCTCATTTGGTTACTTTTAAAACTCAAGAGATTACACACCTTAAAAATACAGATTTTTTTCTTATGAGCAAAGCTCTGCCAAGTGTGCATGCTTTTCTGCAGAGGAGCCATCTTCCCTCTTTAGTCAGAGAATATTCTTTCAGATTCCTTATAGTTTCCTAAGTTCCTATAGTTCCCAAGTTTCTATAGTTTTATATCTAAACCACTTCATTCATTACTTTATTCATTTGCATTCGAGTCTGTGAACTTTGCTATAAATGCTAGCAATGAAAAAGACAGCTAGCCATACCACAAAGATTTGAACTTCCTCCACACTAAAGAGAATATAGTGAGTGCTGGAAAGCAGCTGCTGACCCAGGGCTATTCCTTCATTCCTCTCCCATCTTGTGGGGCATTGTGACTAGTTCTCTTAATGGCATATGAATGAAGTGATATATGTCCCAAAGAGCTTTCTTTTTTTCCACCACTGAGTGACTGACTGCAAAGGAGACCCTGGAAGAGGTAAGGAATGTTAATTAGATGGTGGGAGTCAGGTACCTGAAGTACCATGTGGAAGGCTTCTTGCAGACCAGTAACATACTTCTACTGTGATAAGCCAGTAAAATAGGTGGACTTACTTGTTGTAGCATTAAGCAACATAATAACTAATACATACTAATATTCATGAAATACTTATGATGTATTCTGATTAATATAGACAACAATGTCATGTTTAGTGATAAATGTCATAGAAAAATAAACTGAAATTAACGCTGTAGATATAGTTTGTCTATATTTAAAAAAATAGATTTGGATGAAAATGTTTGTTAAATCAGTTAAATCTTTTTATGTTTATTGATTTATTTTGAGAGAGGGAGAGAGATCAAGTGTGCAGCAGAGAGACAGGGGGAGAGAGAACCCCAAGCAGACTCTACATGGGGCAGAGCCCAACATGGGGCTCAGTCTCATGAATGATGAGATCAAGATCTGAGCTGAAATCAACAGTGAGGACACTTAACTGAATGAGCCACCCATTTGCCCTGAATCAATTACATTTTAATTGTTTTTTTTTTTTTGATAAAAACTAAATGATGTCAATGGGGTGCCCATAAATAATTAACAAAATGATATTCAATTGTAGCCCTACTTCAGAGTTACATCAGAGTAAAACGTTAAAAAACAAAGCAAAACAAGTTTGAGATCTGGTTTAAATTATGAAATTCATAAAAACTTCTAAAATTGAGTTATCAAAATCATTTAATCTCCTTCTATACTTAGATTTTTACCCTCTTTTATTTTTAGCTTCCATATATGCTGTACATTAACATATGGAGGGTAAAGAAAATGATAGTTCTTTCTAGACTAATAATTGCTAGACATGAGGCTTAAGCAGCAGATTATTGTTACATATACTTCATTTGAAAATAAACATGAGGTGATACAAAGCAAGTATCAGCCCCCCCCCCCCCCCCATGTGTTGACCTGAAAGGGGAATAAATAGGTTAGAATGGAGTTGTCCAACACATGTACTCTGTCTTGGGTTCGGAGAGATAGCCATTGAGCTTATGTAGGGGAGGTTTGTCAGTGGATGGTTTTTAATCTGGCAGGACTTGTGTACTCGTGTGTGCGTGTGTGTCTGTGTGCCCTGGTCACAATTAAAGGGCTGGGTATGAGGTCCATTGATAATGACTGTAGAGGCTAGAACTGAGTTGGTCAGTCTTGAAAACTAGACAGACTAAAGAGAAAAGTCAGATGAGAAGGAGAGAAGGATTGGAATGAGCCTTAAGGAGGAATTCTGGAAGGGACTTGCTGCTGATCCACTCATTTCTGGTCTTGCAGTTTTGTTGATTAGGGGAAAGTCATTCAGAGTCTGAGGTGGCACTGTGTCTGCAGGTGGGAGTTAGAGAGCTTCCATCTGCAAGATCAGTTTTATAGAGTAACAATAGCCAAAGAATGCTGCAGTAAATCTGGCACTGCTCTACCTTTAATTTTGCTCACTGTTTATCTGAAGCACTGATTTTAGTCACTTCCTTGAAAGCACGAAGGATTTCCCAACCCCGACTAGAACAGGGTGATTGCCTGCTATAATATGCTCGAAACCTCTCAACAAGGAAAAAACGCATAGGAGCTCTGCATTAATAGAAAGCCATGGGTCGACACAAATATCATTTAACCCAGTAACATATAACTTTTTCCTTTTTGTCTGAGTATAAAATTAGGGTTTAAAAAAATCGCAAAATCTGTAGCGCTTGGAGTAGTTCCACAAATTAGAGTGGGTTTCCTGCTGGTTGAGCTGTACTTCAGCTAATTGCTGATACTCCTTTGTACTCAGAAAATTCTGTATTTCTACATACAAATCTATTTGATTGTGGAAGATGGTTTAAATGACTTTACTATTTTCTTTGCAGCATACAAATTTAATGAATCTTTAAACTCTTAAACTTTTTTTTCAAATTTTAAAGTTTCCAAAACTTGCCTACTTTTTATTTCTTTCTTTCTTCATTTGTTCATTAATTTAACAGATATTTGTTGAGCACCTATATTACTCTAGGTATTGGGAATTCCAAGATTAGAAGATATAGTGTCTAACCCCCAAGGACATACAGGATTAAATCACTTGAAATCTGTGAGTTAGGGTATACAGTTGAAACAAATAATAACTAATTGACCTAATCAGGGTTTTATTTAGGTTTTAATCTGTAAAATATTTCTTAAAATGTTTACTTTTAAACCAGTATCCTGAATTAATTGCTTTTTTGTCTTGTTGGCTAAAATAGTTATTTAAATAGATAGAATCTTGAATGCATATAGGTTGACTTCATTAGCCAGCATTCCAAACATTTGAAAATATTTTCACCGATTATTACTACTAGAGAAGTGATACTCTGTGTCAAGTTGTCAGGAACATTGGAGTGGGAAAGATTGTTAAAGATATCTCCAAACTATGGTTTAAAAATGCTTGTTTCAGTGGTGCCTGGGTGGCTCAGTTGGTTAGGCGTCCGACTTTGGCTCAGGTCATGATCTCATGATTTGTGAGTTAGAGCCCCATGTTGGGCTCTGTGCTGACAGCTCAGATCCTGGATCTTGCTTTGGATTCTCTGTCTCCTTCTCTCTCTGCCTCTACCCCACTTGTTCTCTGTCTCTCTCTGTCTCTCAAAACTAAATAAATGTAAAATAAAATAAAATAAAATAAAATAAAATAAAATAAAATAAAAATGCTTGTTTCACAAATGTATGGCTAACTAATCTTTGACAAAGCAGGAAAGAATATCCAATGGAATAAAGACAGTCTCATCATCAAGTGGTGCTGGGAAAACTGGAAAGTGACAGGCAGAAGAATGAACCTGGACCATTTTCTTACACCATACACAAAATAAACTCAAAATGGATGAAAGACCTAAATGTAAGACAGGAAGCCATCTAGATCCTTGAGGAGAAAGCAGGCAAAAACCTCTTTGACCTTGGCCATAGCAACTTCTTAACATGTCTCTGGAGGCAAGGGAAACAAAAGCAAAAATGAACTATTGGGACCTCATCAAAATAAAAAGCTTCTGCACAGCAAAGGAAAAAATCAGCAAAACTAAAAGGCAACCAACAGAATGGGAGAAGATATTTGCAAATGACATATCAGATAAAGGGTTAGTATCCACAATCCATAAAGAACTTACCAAACTCAACACCCAAAAAACAAATAATCCAGGGAAGAAATGGGCAAAAGACATGAATAGACACTTCTCCAAAGAAGACATCCAGATGGCCAACCGACCCATGAAAAAATGCTCAACATCACTCATCATCAGGGAAGTACAAATCAAAACTACAATGAGATATAACCTCACACCTGTCAGAATGGCTAACATTAACAACTCAGGCAAAAACAGATGTTGGCGAGGATGTGGAGAAAGAGGATCTCTTTTGCACTGTTGGTGGGAATGCAAACTGGTGCAGCCACTCTGGAAAACAGTATGGAGGTTCCTCAAATAATTAAAAGTAGAACTACCCTATGACCCAGCAATTGCACTACTAGGTATTTATCCATGGGATACAAGTGTGCTGTTTCGAAGGGGCACATGCACCCCAATGTTTATAACAACACAATCAACGATAGACAAAGTATGAAAAGAGCCCAAATGTCCATCCATAGATGAATGGATAAAGAAGATGTGCATATATATATATACAATGGAGTATTACTTGGCAATCAAAAATAATGAAATCTTGCCATTTGCAACAATGTGGATGGAACTGGAGCTTAATATGCTAAGCAAAATTTGTCAGTCAGAGAAAGACAAATATCATATGACTTCAGTCATATGAGGACTTTAAGATACAAAACAGTCATATGGGGACTTTAAGGGAAACAAAAATAATATAAAGGCAGGAAGGGGGACAAAACATAAGAGATTCTTAAAAATTGAGAACAAACAGAGGATTGCTGGAAAGTTGTGGGAAGGGAGATGGGCTAAATGGGTAAGGGGCATTAAGGAATCTACTCCTGAAATCATTGTTGCACTATATGCTAACTAACTTGGATATAAATAAGTTAATAAATAAAAATAAAGTGAGAAAAAAATTTAAAAAAGATTAAAAAATGCTTATTCCAACTGGTGATTCCTTGCTAATAAGTGATGAGTCATTGATAAAGTTAGCATCTCACATTCTATCTTGTGATTATAAAAATCATTAATTCTTTAGTCTTATGATTCCAAAATTGTCTTTAAATGATTTGAGTAACCCTGTTATATGATCACATAGGAATTTTAGTAATTTACTCAATCATGTTATCAGCATTGCCTAAAAAAATATTCTATCACAAATCTTCTTGCTTGCTTAGAAATTTGAATACAATCTAGGAAAAGTTAATAAATGATAATTATGCCTACTAATGTACATTAGGAGTAAGGGTAAAAAAGGAGAAGTTTGTGTTTAATATCCATCACAGTAATATGTTTAAGCACTTTGAAGGAGAATGTATTTGTATACCTCTTAATAAATAGATGATCATAAATTATACTTTAAAAATAGACTATATTTGCAGTAAAATAAAATTAGATTTATGTGTCCATATGAAAGTGTGTCCCATAGTAATTTATATTAAAGGAAACAGCATGTTGTTAAAGATATTAATCATTTCAAACCAAAATTTTACAGATTATTTTTGCCCTTTAATTGTATTTTATTTCTTTAATGTTATAAAAAGAAGGAAAAATAAATGATTGGCTTTACATATTTGTTCTAGTAATGCAAATTTTCCTTAAGAGAAGCTTTATAAAATTCTTTTCACAATGTGGGCAGAGAGCCAAGAGCTTAAATTAGCATACTTAATAGAAGAAAGGAAACAATAACACATTGTAGTTAAGACATAGGTTCTGGAGTCCCACTGCCTAGATTCAAATCCCAGCTCTGCTACTTCCTAACTGTGGAACTTTGGGCAAGAAACTTACCTTCTCTGTGCCTCAGTTTTGTTATCTGTACCCTAGAGGAACCCACAGCTCTATTGCAAAATAAAATGAGTTTAATAGTCTTACTATTACTACTATTACCACTACACTCTTTGCCATTACTGCTCCTGCTACTGCTTTAGGATAAGCAAGAACAAGTTGAAATTTGAAGTCAGCCAAGGCAGAAATTGGTCCATGGATGCCCTATTTTTTAAGGCAATAGAGTACAGAGCCGAATGCAGTTAAAGATTCAGGAATAGCAGAGATAAATTAGAGGGCTAACCATACTGAAATTTGGATGTCCTAGATTACATTTTGTCAGCCTATTCTAGACTCAGTGATGTTTTAGTTGTGATGAGAGGGTAAGTGGCTAACTATGGGACAGAGTAGAAAGACTGAGGTCACTAGGTAGCCTGCATCCAATTCTAATCAAATGAAATTCTTTACTAAAAGAATTTAGTTTCTTCATCTTTAAGATTAGAGTGTTGTAGATGAGTTTAAAAAGTGTTTGAGTTTTGATATTTAGATTTCTGCGGAAGTACATAACTTGCCCGAGTCTACTTTGTTTGTGAGTGGTAGAGTTAGAACTCAAATGCAGTGCAGAAAAAAAATGTTATAATTGTATTGAAACAATATTAACCTTAATTCAGTTTAAGTTATTTAACATAGTTCATTTAGCATAAAGTTAAAATGACAAAAGTTATAGTCATGAGATGGTCAAGAGTCCAAAAGTTTGGATTCAATCCTTAGACTGCATAGTGGTTCAAAGTTGGGGCTCTGGATCCAGAAGATTGCCTTGACTTGAAAAGAAAAACAAAACAAAAAAACCCCCAAAAAACAAAAAAATGGAACAGTTTCTGCTAGGTTCAGTAAATAACTCTAAACAAGTAAAGAAAGACACCATTTATTGAGGTTTCTACTTCTATCTGCCTAGCCTTCTAGGGTACCAGAGACCAGAGAAAGTTTTAGCAGAACTTCACCATTAAGAATAGGGATTCATGTGGATGGAAATTAGCTTGACACATCCCAAGGGAATTTAGGCATAACAGAGCTAAGTGTGGAGTCTTACAGAATTGGAGACTTCATATCAGCCATGCCAGTCTAGCTCAGACCTCAACAACTGAGAAATGATCAGGTGAAAAATACCTTTGGGTAGATTTTATTATTGTTTCCAATTTGTTGCTGCCCCTCCTTGTGATATTATTTTTATCCCTGTCTATTGACATGAACCCTGACTATTTGTCTTGCTTTGGTCAATGAAACGTGAGTTAAGTGATGTTATGTCACGGTAGAGCAGAAGATTTAAAAGCCCTCACATAGTTTCACTGCTGTTTCTTTTTTCTTTTCCAAGAGAATAGCATGTCCTTGATAGAGGTGGCTCCTATAGAATGGGACTCCAAATGGAGCAAAGCCAAAGCTGACTAGTACTATAAATAAACACGAACAAGGTTTAAACCTTTTTGTTTTAAAGTCATTGAGATTTTGGGATTGTCTATTATTACAGTGTAAACTAGTAAAAACTGGTTAGTGAAATCCTTCCTTCAGCAAAGGTACTTTTATCTGGTTACATTTGGATATATTGCTCTTGGTAAAACAGTCTTTCAGTGGGCAATGTCTGTGTCAATTTGAATTGACTCTTAAAATTTGCCTAAAATATCACTGTGTTCTGTTAACAAAAATCATTTGTCTAATAGAATCAGAAATGATACATTTTTTTTACCATAGCCAAAAGGTTAATTATGAATAGATGTAATAGTTTGCTTGGCACAGTATGGTCTTAGTAATGGAAAAGCCTTTTGCTTTTCCTTTTCCTGAGGAAAAATGAAGCCCTCGTTTTAAAATTAAAATATTTTAAATGCAGTGGAACTCATAATGATGCTTAGGATGAATTGAGATGTCCTATTTGTTTTATTTTCAATGGCTGTTCCATCACATTTTGAGAAGTCAGACTGGCATTCTTCATGACCATTGAACGCAAAGGGAAAACATTTTCAGTATATTGAATGACAGCCGGCAATGGAGTGGCTCAGTGAAAGTATATCTAATTTACTTTCTTTCTTTTTTTAAGTTTTAAGGTTAATTTACTTTCTTTGGAAGTACAAATACTATGAACAACCACAAAGTCTACAATTACGGCTGGCTCATCTGTGACTTTGAATTATGCTTCCAACATAGTTTCTTTGAGGCTAGGGCATTATTCCAGAAAGAAAATTCCAAAGAGTTATGGATTAGTTCTAAACAAGAAAAGTTACCAAAGACTTTAGACAAAAAAGAAAAATTCAGGACTGGAAAACACATATGGACAAAAAATTTGCTGTTATAGGTGCTTTTGAAGGTAATCATATACCTTCCTAGCACCCCCTGATGGTATCCATTTATACTGTTTTGGGAGGAAGACAAAAAGAAGCACTTGGCTGTTATGTCTACCGGTTCAACCTTATAGTTTTACCTCTTGGGCTTTTCAGGCCTTTTCATGGAGGCAGATGAAGACTTTTTACTAAGGAAAGAAGAGTAAAGCCAGGAACAATCTAATTTACCACTAATCCCAAGTGGTACCTCTGATCCCAAGACAACAAGGCTATATTAGTCAGGTTAGGTTAGGCTTATGTTGTAGTAAACAATTCACCAATCTCTATTTCTTATTCATACTACTAGCCTGTACAGACAGGGACTTCTGTTCCCCATAGTCACTCGGACTTAGATTGTTGAGAGCTCTACCTTAGTTTCTCAGCACAGCAAGAGAAAAATAATGCTGAAGAGTTTTCACTAAAATTTCTTAAAGCATTTCACTAAAATGCTTTAGTCCAGAATAGATGCATACCATAAACTAATGGCCAGAACTAGCCACGTGGCTTTCCCTTTCAGGGAAGCAAGGAAGTAAAATCACTCTCCCATTTACCTAGCAGGACAAGAGAACTAGTTATGAATGAACTCCACCACAGAAGTGCTTGACCACAAAAGTTAACAGAGACCAATATTAAAAAAAAAAAAAAAAAAACAACAAAACAAAACAAACAAACAAACAACCTACTGGGGACCTTGGAATAAAAAGACATAGTTACCAGACAAATATAAAGAAGGATTTTACCATTATAAATAGAATTTGGGAAAATCTGTGAATTTTTCCTTTGGAGAATTGTGTTTACACCTGTGTCTCAGGAACTTGTCATCCATCCATTGTTTCAAAACTGTTTTGGCCTTAAAGTATTTTAAATGATGTTATTAAACTGGGAAACAATTATGGTATTTTCAAAAATAGAAGTCTGTAATTGTAGTCAAGCTTTTTAAACTGGGAGGAATTGTAATTATGATAATAAAAACAAACCATTTCTCGATATATGGATTTTGGCAGTGGCAGGGAAAGAATAGGGAGGAAGTTGGTGTCAGAGAAATGTTTACTGAAAAAAAGACAGTCACTGAGGTTGAGAGAGACCAGTTGCATCATGCTGAGTAATTTCTTTACCCATTTCTGTTGCAAAACCATACAGGAACAGAGAGAGGGCCTTATCCTAAAATCTCAGGATCTTCTAGTTGTTCAAGAATACTAGTTGTATATGCTAGTTATAAGAAAATAGTAGCAGAATGATTTGATTTAACTCATCCTTGCCATTGAAAATTAGATCATGGACTTGGGCATCAGTAAATTTTAAAACCTCCTTCAGGCAAGTCTAAGGTAGAACCTTAATAGTGGAACTATTGCTGTAAGTGAAGCAGGGATGATGTCATGTTTTTTGCACCATTCTACCTGCAGAGTCTGGTATAATCCTTAATTTACTGAGTAGTCACTCAGTAAATATTTGCTGAATACATGAATGTTGATGGAATGAATATATTTGAAAAAAAATCTGTAAAATGTAAAGCACTATGCATAATGGAGAACCCAGAAATGGACCCACAAATGTATGGCCAACTAATCTTTGACAAAGCAGGAAAGAATATCCAATGGAATAAAGACAGTCTCTTCAGCAAATGGTGTTGGGAAAACTGGACAGTGACATGCAGAACAATGATACTGGACCACTTTCTTACACCATACACAAAAATAAACTCAAGATGGATGAAAGACCTAAACATAAGATAGGAAGCCATCAAAATCTTAAAGGAGAAAGCAGTCAAAAACCTCTTTGACCTCGGCCACAGCAATTTCTTACATCTCCGGAGGCAAGGGAAACAAAGGCAAAAATGAACTATTAGGACCTCATGAAGATAAAATTCACATGGCAGAGGAAGCAGTCAGCAAAACTAAAAGCAACCAATGGAATGGAATAAGATATTTGGAAATGACATATCAGATAAAGGGTTAGTCAAAATCTATAAAGAACTTGTCAAACTCAACACCCAAAAAGCAAATAATTCAGTGAGGAAATGGGCAAAAGACATGAATAGACACTTCTCCAAAGAAGACATCCAGATGGCTAACAGACACATGAAAAAATGCTCAACATCACTCATCATCAGGGAAATACAAATCAAAACCATAATGAGATACCACATCACACCTGTCAGAATGGCTAAAAGTAACAACTCAGGCAACAACAGATGTTGGTGAGGATGTGGAGAAAGAAGAACCCTCTTGCACTATTGATGGGAATGCAAACTGGTACAGCCACTCTGGAAAATAGTATGGTAGTTCCTCAAAAAGTTAAAAATAGAACTACCCTATAGACTCAGCAATTTCACTGCTAGGTATTTATTGAAAGGATACAAAAATGCTGATTGGAAGGGCACATCCACCCCCATGTTTATAGCAACACTATCAACAATAGCCAAATTATGGAAAGGCCCCAAATGTCCATCAACTGATGAATGGATAAATAAAATGCATAAAGAAATGGATAAAGAAAATACACACACACACACACACACACACACACACACACACACACACACTACGGAATATTACTCAGCAAACAAAAAAAATGAAATTTTGCTATTTGCAACAACAAGGATGGAACTAGAGGGTATTATACTAAGTGAAATTAGTCAGAGAAAGACAAATATCATATGACTTCACTCATTTGTGGAATTTAAGATAAAGAACAGATGAACATAAGGGAAAGGAAGTAAAAATAATACACAAACAGGGAGGGGGACAAAAAATAAGAAAATCTAAAATACTAAGAACAAACTGAGGGTTGCTGGAGGGGTTTGGGGTGGGGGCATGGGATAAATGGGCAAGGAGCATTAAAGAGGATACTTGTTGGGATGAGCACTGGGTGTTATATGCAGAGGATGAATCACTGGATTCTATTCCTGATATCATTATTGTACCAAATGCTAACTAAATTGTATGTAAATTTAAAAAAATAAAAAAAATAATAAAAAGCACTATGTAGACAGAAGCTAGCAAAGACTTGAAATGAGAAGTGTAGTTTTAAAAATGAAAATGAGTTAAAGTAAAACTTAGTCAACTTCTCTTTGACATTGACTGGATATACAGGGTCTTGAGATATATATATATGTATATGTATGTATATACACATATATATATGTATATATATGTATATGTATGTATACACACATATATATATCTCAAATATATATGTATATAAATTTCTTGGGTAAACACAGTTAGGTAATTAAATTAGGTAATTATCCATTTCTTTCTGATAGCCCTGATAGAGCAGGCTAGCACTCAGGTAAAGATGACCGACCATTCATTTAGATGACTGTATCTTCACAGAATGCAGTTACATCTGTCTTGAGAGAGCTATAATTGAGAGACATTTTATAAGAGTGATTAAATATAATGACCACTATGACAACATACTAGGCACTCCTTTCATTTAATTCTCATAATTTCTTGCCACTTGTCAATTTTATCTCTTTTCAAATACTCTAACAGTTTTGCTCCCTTTGTAAGAGAAAAAGAGAAAAAAAATGGTGCTGTTTTGGGTGGGTTCTCTCTTCATTCAAGACTCTAAAAAATCATTTATCTGATTCACAATTTCCCTCTATACTTATTTTTAAAAGATTTCCTTTTTCTTGTCTTCATTTCCATTTTCACATTCTGTCAATTCTGTTATTTCTTAAATCAGCCTAAGATCTGTGTCTCAGAGGCTTCTTTTTATGCGTATATAGTCCACGATTCCAAAGACAGTAAGACAGAGAATTTCTTAACATTGCGAAGGCCCTTCAGAGTTTAATTTTAACCTGTATTTCTTTTCTCTCACTGCACACCCTTCCAACTTCTCCCCCTCCAAGATATGTCCTTAAAACATGACATTCTGACTGTTTTCCAAATACATCATGCACTTTATGCTGCATCAATTAGGATGTTTTCAGAAAACATATAAGTGGCTTGGATAAAAGAATATTTATTATTTCCCATTAAAAAAAGCCTATATATTGACAGAGTGATTGATTCTACATGTTCGTTGATTCAGTGACATAATGAAGGCATCAGAAATCTAGGTTCATTCCCTTTTCCTTTGTGCCATGTTCTGCATGTTGCTTCTGTCTTCTTCATGGTCATAAGTTGGCTGAACCAACTCCACAAATAGCATTTTCAAACAAGAGGGTCTGCAGGCAATAAAGAGGAGTTTTTCTGTCTTATGTCACTTTTTAGAGTGAAAGGGGGTTCCTGAAGTTTTCAGGCATCAACTCTTGTCCCATTGGCCAGAATTGTATCTCTTGCCCTTGCCAGTCACTTGGTGAGAGGAAAATGGTCTTAACCTAGTTGTAATTCACCCACAGTGGTTGTAGGGAAACCTTACCTCCTTGAAAGGACTCATGGAGAAGGTCAAGTGAAACTGGGGTCTTGATAAGTAAGAAATTGGTAAATAGCTGTTGCATGGGAAACTAACTTCTATAAATACAACTTTGCTTTTCTATTTGCAATACTCCCTGCTTGTCCTCCTCCCTTTTTAGGTAAAAATATATCTCACCCACCAAGATTCTCTTCAAATGTCACGTCCTCTGTGAAGCTTTATTTCATCTCCCTTCCTTTACTTGCAAAACTAGTTGTTCATATTTCTATTAAAACAGCAAATTGTTTTGCATATGTTTATATACATATCTATCCCTTCTATTAGATGGAAGATCCTGGAAATTAAGGTATATTTGGCACTGAAATCCTAGCACTTGAATGGTTATAATCATAAACTATCAGAATATCTCAGTTAATGTGTTTTTTTATCATTTATATAATCTAACCCATAAGTACTATTGTTCTAGGGATGACTATTCTCTTGTAATATATAGTTGGACTGGAAATACTGGTGATATATGGCTTGACTGGAAATAATGATAATATATAGCTGGATTAGAAATAATGATTTTCCTACCTTTTGAAAACTTCTTTGGAATTAGACCATTCAGGTGCCAAGCTTACCTGGACATATGAATTCTAAATGTATGTCTGACGGTGTCCTAGGCTTTTGGGATACAAAATAACATAGGAATAGACGCTGCTTTCACAAAGCTCAGAATCTTGTGGAGGAGACAGAGTTTCCAAGTAAGTAATTAAAATCTAGTATGTTATAGATTTTATACCATACTATAACGAAATAGATCGCAACTCCAAAGAGTATATTTTCTTGGATATCCTCTTGGATAATCCTTATCCACTGTAGAAGTGATATCTAACTTTGGTCTGAGAAGATATTAAGGACTTTTCCAGATGAACCAGGGAGAAAAGGAATGCCAGGATGAGGCAGAAGACTATACAAAGATACAGAAACATACTCATTTGCATAATTAGAAAGTTCAAGTAGTTCTCTGATCTTGGAAGATATATTTTGAGAAAGACAATAGCAGGGAAAGAGAGTGCTTGATTATGAAGTGTGTTTTGTGTCATAGGAAGGGTCTAGAACTATTCCAAAGGCTTTTATTGGGAGTCAGTTAGCTAACTTTGCATTACTACAAGGGGAACATGCTCTTCAACTAACAAATGCACTATGAGTTCTCAATGGGTGGATGATGGTAAAGTCTTTTATTGGCAAATTAGAGAGCCTCAGCAGACTAAATTGATATAAAATGACCAACTTTCTGTTTCACTTTTAAAATAATAGGGAATCTGAAATGGATCCTCTCCCCATGAGCATTTTTCATCCTCTTATTGTCACCTGGGGGATGTTAATGCTTTTGGACTGCTGCCTGCAGCCTTGGCCTTGCCCCCTAAGTGGATATTCAGTGATGGCAGCACACCCTCATAAAGACAGACTGCTGATTACATTTCCATTAAAGTCCAGAGCCCTATCTGTCTGCTAATTTCCCTGCCAATAAGAGTTAGGTTTTTACAATGGCCAGTTTACTGTGGAAAAAGAACCATTTTTCTTGTCAGAGTGCAAAGAGATAGCATAAGAAATGTAAGATTGTAGCCTTCATCACCAAATATCCTCAATAGAGTTTCTATAACAGAATAGCCTTTACATATCATTCTTCTGAAAATTTTTTCTTCATGTGCCTTTCTTTGTAGTAAGTTACATTATTGTCTACCCTTTCAGATTCTGTTTGTCTACTGCAGGCATAAAAATGAAAGAAAGTGGATGTGAAGAGCATAATTTCAATTATTCATTAATCAAACATCTATGACACATTTATTATTTCCAGTATTGTTTTAGCTGCCATGGCTAAAACAGGATGTGGCACAGCTGTTGCCCTCAAAAAGCTGACAGTCCTGCCTACCTTGAGGGTAAAGTATTTTGATAGTAAATACAAAAATAAAACTTTTATGAAGGAAAGAAAAACTCTTATAGCACTATGATTAGCAAGAAAAACTATAAGTACAGTTCTAGGATTCATTAGTATTGGGTTTAATTATAATAGAGTCTCTGTAAAAACAATTTTTACACGGGGCGCCTGGGTGGCGCAGTCGGTTAAGCGTCCGACTTCAGCCAGGTCACGATCTCGCGGTCCGTGAGTTCGAGCCCCGCGTCAGGCTCTGGGCTGATGGCTCAGAGCCTGGAGCCTGTTTCCGATTCTGTGTCTCCCTCTCTCTCTGCCCCTCCCCCGTTCATGCTCTGTCTCTCTCTGTCCCAAAAATAAATAAACGTTGAAAAAAAAAAAACAATTTTTACAATTTCATTTTTTTCTTTTTTTTTTTTTTGTTTACCCATTATTATGGATTGAATGTCCTCCTCAACATTCATATGTTGAAGCCCTAACCTCCAATGTGATGAATTTGGATATAGGGACTTTGGGAGATAATTAGGGTCAAATGAAGTCATGAGGGTGTGTCATGAGATGTTTTTATAAGAACAGACATCAGAGACATAACCTCTCTTCCCCTTCTGGATTTCTCACTTTCTCATTCTTTCTAAGTGTACATACAGGGTAAAGGCCGTGTGAGCACATAACAAACAGGCAGCTTGCAAGCCAGGAAGAGAGCTTGCAGATTCTGACCATGCTGGCACCCTGATCCCAGACTTCTACCTTCCAGGACTGTGAGGCAATACATTTCTGTTCTTTAATTCCTCCAGTCTACAGCGCTTTGTTATGGCAGCCCCAGCTGACTAATATACCCAGTCCATCATACTTTCCTTTTACATCTTGTTCTTTTCTTTTCTTTTCTTTTTTTTCTTTTCTTTTCTTAATTTGAGAGAGAAAGAGAGTGCTAGTGGGGGAGAGGGTTTGAGGGAGGGAGGGAGGGAAGGAGGGAAAGAGAGAGAGGGGGGGAGGAGAGAGAGAGGAGAGAGAGAGAATCTTAAGCAGGCTCCATGCTCAGTGCAGAGCCCAATGCAGGGCTTGATCCCACAACTCTGGGGTCATGACCTGAGCTGAAATCAAGAGTCTGGTGCTCAAACGACTGAGCCACTTAGGTGCCCCTCATTTTACATTTCTTATTGTTCATCATTAATCTTCAAGGCAGCTATGATTGTCCTTATTTTATAGGTATGTAAATGAGGCTAGGGGTCTTAAAATAATTTTCCTGAGTTGATAGAGCTAGTAAATGCCAAGTCAGGATTTAAGCACATATCTGTGTTATGCCTACTACTAAATTACAGTGCCTCATGGCATAGATTCATTAATCTTTCTTCTCATATATGGTGAAGTATGCTACCCAGCTATTTATATTCTAAATTCTCAAATCTCCACTTTTTTCATCTCATAATTTTAGTAATAATAGTCAGACAAACAAATTTGTTCTTCTTTCTAAGCATGTAAAATGTTTGCCGATAGTCTATCGTTTATATAATGATTTCAGGAGACATAGAAGCTGCAGAATATTTTTTTTCCCTGAGATCCAAGTATCATTTTCTTTACTAACCATTTAATTTTGCAAGGATAAGGACAAGCAATATAACAGTTGTCTGACACAATAAGATAGCACATTCATCATATGATTACTGACATTCTTTGGTTTTATCTTTATTTATCATGGAGAGTATGTGATGATGTGAATCAGTGGCAGGTGGGACTATCAGGTACATCATTTAGGAAGTCATATGGGTGTTCTGCTATTTTTGATATGTTTGCTTTTTGTCACTTCTGGCCTAGCTTTTAACATATGGAGTACATATACATTTGGTAATGTTTTCTTTTTTCAGTATGTTTTGAACTTGTGTATTTCTCTGGGTGGCGGGAGTAATGCACATTTATTCTTGGTATCTTTTGAGGGAGGTCTGAATGTATTCATGTTACTGCCTCATTGCTCTCTCTTTTTCTTTAGAGAAAAACTTCTTCAAAGAGTGATCTGTATTCACTGATTCCAATTTCTCTTCTCCCAAACTTTCTAAAGTTAACCTAAGTCAGATTCACCCCAGACTGCTCTGATCAAGGTAACTAGTGACCTTCACATTTGCTAAATCTGTCTTAATTCTCATCATTCTTGACCCATCAGTAGTATTTGACACCATTGATCTTGTCTTGATCCCTTATTTCTTTATTTTTGATGGATTGATTTACATGTGAAATGATCACCACAATAGGTTGAACTAGCATCCATCTTCTCATATAAATACAATGAAAAGAAAAGAAAGAAGAGACGGATAAAGGAAAAAAAAAAGATTTCTCCTTGTGATGAGAATTTTCTTAGGATTTTACTTTCTTAATAACTTTACTGTGTACCATAAAACAGTGTGAGCTATGGTATAAATAAGTTCTACCTTACTTTTTTTTCTTATAATTGGAAGTTTGTACCTTTTGACCACCTTCCTCCTATTCCTCCTTCCTCAAACCCTCAAATCTCTGCCTGTAGTAACCACAAATCTGATCTCTTTTTCTATGAGTTTATTTTTTTGGTTGTGATGTTGTTGTTTTGTTAAGATTCCACATATAAGTGATATCATACAGTATTTGTCTTTCTCTGCCTGACTTACTTCATTTAGCATAATACCTTGAAAGTCCATCTATATTGTCACAAATGGTAGGATTTCATCATTTTTAATGGCTGAATAATATTCCATTATGTATGTATATATGTATGTATGAATGTATATATGTATATATACCACCACTTTATCCATTCATTCGTTGATGGGCACTTAGGTTGTTTCTGTGTCTCTATTGTAAATAATGTTGCTATGAATATGGGGGTGAAGAATCATTTTAAGTTAGTGTTTTTCTTTCCTTTGGATATACTCTCAGAAGTGGAATTGCATCATATTATAATTTCATTTTTAATTTTTTTTTTAATTTTAGAAAGAGAGAGAGTGTGAAATTGGGGGAAAGGGGTGGAGAGGAGAGAGAGAGAGAGACAGAGAGAGAGAGACAGAGAGAGAGAGAGAGAGAGAGAATTTTAAGCAGGCTCCATGCTTAGCACAGAGCCTCATGTGGAGCTCAGTCCCACAACCCTGGGATCATGACCTGAGCCAAAATCAAGAGTCAGAGGCTCAACTGACCGAGCTACCCAGGCACTCCTATTTTTAATTTAAGAATCCTTCGTACTGTTTTCTGTAGTGCTGTACCAATTTATAATCTCATCAACAGTGTACAAAGGTTCCTTTTTCTCCACATCTACACAAGCATTTATTATCTTGTCTTTTTTGATGATGTTCATTCTAACAGGAATGAGGTGGTATCTCACATGGTTTTAATTTGCATTTGCCTGATGACTAGTGCTTTTGAACATCTTTTTATGTACTGGTTGGCCTTTTACATATCTTCTTTGGAGAAATGTTCATTCAGGTCCTTTGCCCATTTTTATTTTTATTTTATTTTAGAGTGAGAGAGAGAGAGAGAGAGAACATGAGTGTGTGTGTGTGTGTGTGTGTGTGTGTGTGTGTGTGAGAGAGAGAGAGAGAGAGAGAGAGAGAGAGAGGGAAAGAGAGAGAGAATCTCAAGAAAGCTCCATGCTCAGTGGGAGCCCAATGCGGAGCTCAATCTTACGACCCTGGGATCATGATCTGAGCCAAAATCAAGAGTCAGATGCTCAACTGACTGAACATCCGGGCACCCCTTTGCCCATTTTTAAATTGGATTATTTGGTTGTTTTTGCAATTGAGTTGTATGAGTTCCTTCTATGTCTTGGGTATTAATTTCTTATGAGATGTAGAGTTTGTAGATTTTTTTTCCCATTCCATAGGTTTTCGCTTTGTTGATTGTTTCTTTTGCTCCTTTTCTTTTGCTTCTTTTCTAGAAGCTTTATAGTTTGATGTAGTCCCTGTGTTTGTTTGTTTGTTTGTTTGTTTATTATTTTGTTGCCTGTGCTTTAGGTGTTATATCCAAAAATTCATTACCAAGTCCCATATCAAAGAGCTTTGTTTCTCTCTTTTTTTTTTTTAGTTTCATGGTTTCAGTTCTTACATTTAAGTCTTTATTTCATTTTGAATTAATTTTTGTTAGTTGTGTAAGATATGAGTTCAGTTTCATTCTTTTACATGTGAATATTCAAATATCCCAGAACAAGTAAAGACATTGTCTTCTTTTCACTGAGTATTTTTGGCTCATTAGTTGACTGTACCTGCTTGTGTTTATTTCTGGTTGACTATTATGCTGTTGATTCTGTTCTGTTAGTCTATCTGTTTTTATGCCAGTACTATACATTTTGATGCCTGTAGCTTTATAGTATAGCTTGAAATCAAGAAGTATGATACCTCCTGCTTTGTTCTTCTTTTTCAGGATTTCTTTGGTTGTTTAGCTTCTGGGTCTTTTGTGGTTTCATATAAATTTTAAGAGTGTTTTTTCTATTTCTGTAAAAAATGCCATTGGTATAGTTGTTGAGATTGCATTGAAACTTAGTGGCTTTTGGTTGTATTAACATTTCATAATATTCTTCCAGGTCATGAACATGGGATACTTTTCCATTTATTTGTGTCTTTTTCAATTTCTTTCATCAAAGTTTTTATTTATTATTTATTTATTTATTTATTTATTTATTTATTTATTATTTTGGCAGAGAGCAAGCATGAGCAGGGGAGGGGCAGAGAGAGAGAGAGACAGAGACAGAGAGAGAGAGAGGGAGAGAGAGAAGGGAGAGAGAATCCCAAGCAGGCTTCATGCTGTCAGTGGAGCCCGACATGGGGCATGATTTCATGGACCATGAGATCATGACTTAAGCTGAAATCAAGAGTTGGATTCTTAAGTGATTGAGTCACCCAGGCACCCCTCATCAATGTTTTTTTGTTTTTTTTCTGCACAAGACACTTTTACCTCCTTAGATAATTTTTAAAATATATTTCATTGTTTTTGATACTATTGTCAATAAGGATTGATTTTTTCCATTTTTAATTTTTTGTTAATGTATGCAAACAGTACTGATTTTTGTATATTAATTTGTATCCTGCAACTTTATTGGATCCATTGATTAGATATAACAATTTTTTGTTTGAATCTTTAGGATTTTCTATGCATAGAATCCTGTTTTCTGAAAATAAAGACAATTTCACTTTTTCTTTCCAATTCTGGTACATTTTATCTTTAGTTCTTGCCTAATTGCCTTGGCTAGGACTTCAGTACTGTTGAATTATTGTGGTGAGAGCAGGCACCATTGTCTTATTTATGATTTTAGTGAAATAGCTTTCAACTTTTCACTGTTGAGTATGATGTTGGCTGTAAGCTTGTCATATATGAGTTTTATTATGTTGATGTTTCTTCTGTTTCTAATTTGTTGAGTTTTATCATGAATGAATGTTGAATTCTGCCATATGCATTTTCTGTATTTATTGAGATGATCATATGCTTCTTTCTGTTTATTCTATTAATGTGATGTATCACCTTCATTGATTTGTATATGTTGAACTATCCTGGCATCTTAGGGATAAATTCCATTTAATCATGATGAATGATCCTTTTAAGGTACTAGTAAATTTGGTTTGCTGAATATTTTGTTGAGAATTTTTGCATCTATATTCATTAGGGTTATTGGCCTGTAGTTTTCTAGTTGCGCCTTTCTGGTTTTGGCATCAGGATAATGCTGGCTTTGTGAAATGATTTTGGGAGTGTTCCTTTTTCTTTGATTTTTTTTTTTTTAGAAGAGTTTGAGAAGGTTTGGTGTTAATTCTTCTTTAAATATTTGGTAAAATTTCCCAGTGAAGCCATTTGGTCCAGGGCTTTTTGTTGTTGCTGTTGGAAGATTTTTGATTACTGATCCAATCTCCTTACACTTAATTGGTCTATTAGTATTTTTTATTTCTTCCTGATTCAGTCTTAGTATGTTGCATGTTTTAAGCATTTTCCATTTCTTCTAGGTTGTTCAGTTGTTCAATATAGTACCCTCTTAAGATCTGGTATTGAATATTTGTCATGTCAGTTGTAAGGTCTCATTTTTCATTGATAATTTTGTTGATTTGGGTCCTTTCTCTCTCTCTCTCTCTCTCTTTTTTTTCTCCCCATGGTCAGTGTAGTTAAGTGTTTGCCAACTTTGTTTCTTTTCTAAGAACCAATTCTTAGTTTGGTTATTCCTTTCTCTCTTTTTAAAAATCTATTTCCTTTGTTTCTGCTTTAATCTTTATTATTTACTTTCTTCTGCTAAATTTGGGCTCAGTTTGTAGTTTTTCTAGTTTCTTAAGGCATAGAGTTAGATTTTTTTTTTTATTTGGAGTCTTCATTGCCTCTTACTGTAGGAATTTATTGCTATGAACTTTACTATTAGGACTTCTTTTGCTGCACCCCATAAGTGCTGGTATGTTTTGTTTTCATTTTGTCTCGAGAAACATTTTTTTTAATTTTCTCTTTAATGTCTTTTAAAAAATTCTTGGGGCGCCTGGGTGGCGCAGTCGGTTGAGCGTCCGACTTCAGCCAGGTCACGATCTCGCGGTCCGTGAGTTCGAGCCCCGCGTCAGGCTCTGGGCTGATGGCTCGGAGCCTGGAGCCTGTTTCCGATTCTGTGTCTCCCTCTCTCTCTGCCCCTCCCCCGTTCATGCTCTGTCTCTCTCTGTCCCAAAAATAAAAAAATAAACGTTGAAAAAAAAATTAAAAAAAAAATTCTTTATATATAATTTAAATCTAACTTAGCATATAGTGTAGTAATGATTTCAGGAATAGAAATTAGTGACTCATCACTTACATATAACACCCAGTGCTCATCCCAACAAGTGTCCTCCTTAATACCCCTCACCCATTTTCTCTTTAATTTCTTTGATCCACTGCTTGTTTAGGAAAGTGTTGTTTAATTTTCATGTGTTTGTGAATTTTCCAGTTTTCCTCTTGTTACTGATTTCTAGTTTCATGCCATGGTGGTTGAAGATACTATGATTTCAGTCTTCTTCAATTTGTTAAGACTTGTTTTGTGAAATAACATATGTCTATCCTAGAAAATATTCCATATGCACTTGAGAAGAATGTGTAATCTGCTGTTTTGGATAGAATGTTCTGTATATGTATGTTAGGTACATTTGGTCTATAGTGTTGTTCAAATATTCTATTTCCTTATTGATTCTCTGTTTGAATGACATATCCATTGTTGAGAGTGTGATACTAATGTCCACAGCTGTTATTGTACTATACATATTTGTCTTTTTTGCTTCATTTTGCATTATATATTAATGTGAGCCAATACTGGACCTATAAATATTTACATTTGTTATATCTTCTTGATGAATTGACTCCATCAGTATATAATGATCTTCTTTGCCTCTTTTTATCATTTTTAGTTGAAAGGTTATTTTGTCTGCTATAGGTATAGATACCCCTTTTTTTTAATTTAACTTAATTTTTATCTTTTATTACAATTTGTTTGAAATGTCTTTTTCCATTTCTTCACTCTCAGTCTATGTGTGTCTTGAAGGCTAAAGTGAGTCTCTTGAGGGAAGTATATTGTTGGATCTTGTTTATTATCCATTCCACCATTCTTTGCTTTTTGATTGGATAATTAATCTGTTTGTGTTTAAAGTAATTATTGATAGGTTAAGGATTTACTATTCCCATTTTGTTAATTGTTTTCTGTTTCATAGATTTATTATTCCCTATTTTTCATCCTGCTGTGTGTGTGTGTGTGTGTGTGTGTGTGTGTGTGTTGATGTCTTTTTGTATCCATATGCTTTGACTTTTTTGTCATGTTCTTTTGTGTAATTACTACCAAATTTTCCTTTGTGGTTTTCATGAGGCTTATTACATAAAATGTTTGATAACACTCTATTTTAAGCTGATTACAATTTAACTTCAATAGAATTTGTATATTTTACACTTGCTTTTTCTCCCCCTCACAGTTCAGGTTATTACTCTTACGATTCACATTTTTTTTTTATATTGTGCAACTACTAACAAATTATTGTATTATTAGGTTTTTATTTTTGCTATGTTATTTTTTATATAACTTTTAAACTGGAGATGTGAGTTATGCAGCACTATTGCCATATCACAGAATCTAACTATGACTATATGTTTACCATTACCAGTGAGATTTGTGCTACCTTTTTGTGTTTTTATGTTAATTATCGTTCTTTTACTTCCATTGGAAGAGCTCCCTTTAGCATTTTTTATAAGGCAGGTGTGCAGGTAATGAACTTTCTCAGCTTTTGTTTGTTTGGTTAACTCCTCATTCCTCCTTTGCTTCTGATGGACAGCTGGGAGCTACACTCAGCCTGGACAGTGAATTCGTATCTTTGCCTTTTTATATCATGGGAAACTTCCCCAACTGGTACTGGCTTTGCTGTGGGGCAGTCTGCTCTGTCTGCCTATCTCTTGGCTTCAGCACCACTGAGCTGTGCAGCATCTGGGAGTTGTCACCCACCTTTCTGCACAGGTGGGGCTAGAAGGCATTCTCCACATCAGGGGGCTGAGACTCAACACCTTGCCTGAGTGTGGGCAATCCAGGCTCTAGGGCTGGCAAAACTGAGCATTTAAGGTTCCAAATCAGGCAGATCTGCACTCCACCAGGTTCTCTAGTTAGTGTGTACCCTCTAACTTGGTTTTGCAGATGAGCAAACGTGCTAGTTGGGATTATTACTTGGCACTGCAGGTATGAATTTGGTCTCCCAAGATCTGTGTGCTGGTTCTTGCAAACCTTTCCCCACTTTTCCATCACAGTGAGATTCCCAGTGACTATGCTCTGAAGATTTCCCTGAAATCCCTGTGGTGTGTGATCAGAGTAAAGGCTCTTGCCATGTGACCCTCAGTGCTGTGGTGGGGAGCTGGTTGTTCCCTCTAGGTTTTATTTTCCCACTGGAGGTTCCAGAACCTCAGGGGAGACCCCTATGCATGGAGGTGTGCTGTTCTGAGAGAGGGTCAATGGGGTCAATGTGTAGCTGCTTCTCCTACCTTCTAATGCAGTCTGTCTTGATCTCTGAGGTGCAGGAGCTTGCTTTAGCCTCACCCCCATGTTCTAGGATTCTTTCAGTGGTATCTTGTACTTATATACACGTTAGATTTTTTTGTGAGGGAGAGTGAAGCCAGAATGGATTGTGTCACCATCTTGGTGATATTACTGATCTCTTTAAGTCTTTCGTCAAATAAAATACCTCCTTGTCGTCTTCCCTGGAACTGTATTAAATATTAGAGCCCTTATTCCTCAAAAAATTAAAAATAGAACTACCCTATAATCCAGCAATTGCACTACTGGCTATATACCCCCAAAATATAAAAACACTAAATTGAAAAGATACATGCACCCCTGTGTTTATTGGAACACTATTTACAGTAGTCAGATTATGGAAGCAGCCCCAGTATCCACTGATAGATGAATGGATAAAAGATGTCATGTGTGTGTGTACACACACACACACACACACACACACACACACACACACACTGGAATATTATTCAGTCATAAAAAAGAATAAAATCTTGCCATTTGCAACAACATGGGTAAAGCTAGAGAGTATAATGCTAAATGAAATAAGTCAGCCAGAGAAAGACAGATACCACATGATTTCACTCATATGTGGAATTAAAAAGCAAAACAAATGAACAAAAGAAAAACAAGAGAGACAAACCAAGAAGCAGATTCTTAACTATTGAGAACAAACAGATGGTTACCAGAGGGGAGGTGGGTGGGAGGATGGGTGAAATAAATGAAGACGATTAAGAGTACCCTTACCATGATGAGCACCAGGTCATGTATAGAATTGTTGAATCAATCATTATATTGTACACCTGAAACTAATGTAACACTGTATATTAACTATACTGGACTGAAAATGAAAAAGCTGAATAAAAATTATTAAAGCTCTCACACACTATTATATTTACCATAATACTTACCACCATCTAACTTATATATTTTATTTATATGTTTTTCTGTATCCCTAATTAAACTGTAAACTCACAAAAGGCAGGGATTTTCTTTATTTACTTTTGCATCTCTAGTACCTGAGAGCAGGACCTGACATATGGCTAAATTAAGATGGCCCATTTTTTTCTCACTATGCGTCAAGTGAGGGAATTTATTTCCCAATCCGTTAAATCTGTGCAGACTTTGTAACCGCTTTTAAATTACCATGGTATTCCAGTCCAGAAGAACTCTTGGATGACTCAACTTACCTAAAGTCAGTGGAGCAGACTTGTCTGGTTGAGTCAGATCAGTCTATACACCAAGAGAGATGACAAAATGATTGTTGCCTTTTCCACTTTTATTGAGATAAAATTGGCATAAATGATGTTTTAAACTACTGGATTTTGGGGTGCTTTTTATGCCTCATTAGCTAATAGGAACAGAATTTGTTACTAGAAGTAGGGTGATGCTTTAAGGAAAACCTGAAATATGTGATGTTGCCTCTGAATCTGGTAAGGCTGAATCTATAGTGGTCTCAAGGAGGTTGCTAGTGAAAGTTGGAAGGACAGGAAAGAAACTTTTATCGAGGCTAGAGAAAAGATGAACTGAGTTATGTAGTGGAAAAAAGTTTGGCAATAATGTTGGACCATAATTTGTGGTAATGTGGAAAATAGAAAAAATACATGTGAATTTGAGCAGTGAAATTTTCAGAGAGAATTTTCAGAAAGGACATTGAAAGTACTATCAATGTTATTTAAGCTGCAAGTGATAAGTTATCTATCTATCTATATCTATATCTATATATATAGAGAGAGGGAAACTAAAGAAGAAATTGTTTAATTTTCAAATAGAATTTGAATTGACAAACATTTGTGAGCCAAGTTTTGCAGGGTTCAAAAATGACACTGATTCTTATCACTAGTCTCTCATGGAAAAAGATTTACAAAGAATGAACTAGCCTCAGGGAAAATGTCAAATCCAGGATTTTGCCAGTAAAACATGATTTAAGGGTCAAGATCTCAAGGGTGCTGCTAAAAGATCCTTTGTTAAGATCTCAAAAATATTTGAGGCAGTTCTGTATAGACTCTCAGCCAGGCAAAGAAGATTCTAAGAATCATGACACTATAGCCATCTTTTCATTTAGGATATATCCAAATAAAATGTGAAGAATTCATTCACAAGTTTTATTCCTGAGTCAAGGATGGGATATACCAGACATTCACTTCAAACACTAGAGAGCTGTGAGAGACGGAAAAATAGAGATAGAGAGTGGGGTGGGGAGGGGGAAGAGAAAAATCCTTCTCTTTATTGAAATTCCATTGATATATAGTAAGTATCTTACTAGTTTCAGATATAGATCATAGTGATTCAATATTTTTATACATTATGAAACGATTCCCATAAATCTAGTTACCATCTGTCACAATACAAAGTTCTTATATTATTGATTATATTCCCTATGCTGTACATTACTTTCCTGTGACTTATTTATTTTATAACTGGAAGTTTGTACTTCTTAATCCCATTCACCTATTTCACTCACCCATCTAACTGCTTCCCTGTCTAGTAACAAAGTTTTTTTTTCTGTATCTATGAGTCTGTTTCTATTTTTTTTTTGTTTATTTATTTACATTGCCTTTTAGATTCCATGTAGAAGTGAAATCAGATGGTATTTGTCTTTATCTGTCTTATTTCCCATAGCATAATATCCTCTAGGTCCCTCCATGTTGTCACAGATAGCAAGATTTTATTCTTTTTTATGGCTGAATGATATCCCATTGTTCCTCTGTGTGTGTGTGTGTGTGTGTGTGTGTGTGTGTGTGTGTGTTTAACACATCTTTGAGAAAGAAATCTTTGAAGTTAAGTACTTCCCAAAATTTAGAATATACTTTTATGCATTGGGATGTTTTTCCCTTTTCTCTCAATTTTATTTTCTACTCTGCCCTTATACTTAACCATAACTGCCTTAACTTCTTGTGGATATTTCTTGAGAATGATACTTCAAAGTAAGTTCATCTCCACATTCTTCAAAAATCAAAATGTATTTAAATAATGAAAGCAATGGTCATTGTTTGGTTGTATATTTTAGAATAGAGGTGGGTAGGAGCACCTGGGTGGCTCAGTCAGTTAAGTGGTGGACTTTAGCTGAGGTCATGATCTCATAGTCTGTGAGTTCAAGCCTTGCGTTGGGCTCTGTGCTGACAGCTCAGACCCTGGAGCCTGCTTCCGATTCTGTGTCTCCCTCTCTCTCTGCTCCTCCCCTGCTTGCTCTCTCTCTCAAAGGTAATAAGCATTAAAGAAAAATTAGAATAGAGGTTGGTAAACTAGAGAAACGAGCCAACTGCCTGCCACTTGTTTTTGCCAAAGTGAAGTTGTACTGAAACACAGGCATGCCCATTGATTTATGTATTATTAATGGCTGCTGTCACACTGCCGTAGCAGAGCTGTGGAGTTTCCACAGTGACTGTATGGTCCACAAACCTAAACTATTTGCTATCTCACCTTTTTAGAAAAATTTTACTGACCCCTGTTCTGGAGCATAAATTCCTTGAGCTTAGGGACCACAGTCTGCTCCATTTTGAATGTTCATCATGGGACCATAGTCAGATTCAGTGCCAAAGACATCTCTGAAAGATGGGATGAGTGTACAAATTAATTCTTTCTATTCTAAGAGTACACAGAAAAGTTCTGTACAGATAATCTGTATACAGAGAATATCATTCCCTCAACAAATTTTAAAGACGTGCTTCTTAGACTTTTAGAAAAGAAGAATTTTTAGGAACCTTAATTCTGCTGTTCCAGAACACACTGGCCCTTAGTCCAAGGGAGAGAGGATGTAAGCTTAAAGAAATTTGCAATTGTAATGATCTCCTAATGAAATGAATTATAACTTAGGCTCACATTTTTTTAATGGAATTATTACAACTTGGACTGAAAGAGACTGAGATACTCAGTATGAAAAGAGGCACAGTGTTGATTGAGAATGAATAAGTATTCACTGGGTATATACTTTATTATGGGCAAATTGCAAGGATTTTTCACATATTCTCACTGGATTTCAGTCATGTGAAATAAATATTATCTCTAATTTGGAGGTGAGAAAACAGAGACTTAAAAATTAAATAATTTTGCAATTTTTTTTTTATCATTAGCAAGTGGCAGAGTTAAGAGTTAAACCCAGGGGTGCCTGGGTGGCTCAGTCAGTTAAGCGTCCAAATTCAGCCTAGGTCACGATCTTGCCAGTCCCAAGTTTGAGTCGCACGTCTGGCTCTGTGCTGACAGCTCAGAGCCTGCAGCCTGTTTCAGATTCTGTGTGTGTGTCTCTCTCTCTGCTCCTCTCCCACTCCCACTCTATCTCTCTCTCTCTCAAAAATAAATAAACATTAAAACAATTTTTAAAAGGTTAAACCCAAGTGTTCTGAACCAAATTCAATATATTTTTCATGATGTGCCAGCTCTTTTACATATTGAGATGAGTGAATAAAAACAAACACAGTTTTGTCTCATTGACACATAGTTTAACATAAGGTCAAGACACTCCCCAGGCAGTGGACAGTGGAGTACAAATTATATAAGGAAGATGCAGAGAAGTGTCTTGGGAAGCAGAAGAATGATAGGGATAATATGGTGTCAGTATAGAAAAACTTATTTGGTGGAATCAGATCTAGAGTTGGTTGGTGGAAGACAAGAGTGCAATATGGGAAGAGAGCAATGTGAGTGAAGGAGCAGAAACAGAGTGACTTTCCGGGCTTTTGTTCTAGCTTGAGGGGAGGGATACAACAGAACTTTCAGGTCTTGATTGAAAGCTGAAGAAAGTAGAACATTGGGAATCGGAAGGGAAGCTTATTTTTTCTTTGACACTTAGTAAATTCTTTATATTTTAGCATTTCTAAAAAAATGTATGAAGAAAGTGTGAAATGCAATTAAGACAACTCTTCCACATGCCACATTGAATAGGCAATCATTTTGTCCATTTTGGAAAGAGTATGCAGAATAAAAAAAGGTACACAATATTGAAAGATGATGATCTCATTGTTCAGAAGGTCTGTTTTTTCCAGTAGATTGGCTGTCTTAGTTAAAGGCTCCTCAGAATCTCTTGCAACAAGTCAATCAAATAGTAGAGAAGAGTGCATTTCAGCAACATTAAGAAAAGCTCATATCCTCATTACCCAACATAAACATGAAGAAAAAAAAAACGTAACAGCAAAAAGTTGGAGCCAAGTATAGTTAACTACAGATACTTTTATAGTCTGTAAAAGCTAAGTACAATGTGTAAGGAGGAGAGTTTCCTTGGGGAGCTAGGGAATTGACTGAGTGCTGGTACATTAATCCTACTTAGAAACACTTATTACTGTAAATAATTAAAAACTTTGATTTGGGGAGACAGTCTGTGCTAAAGGAAGTTCCAGGAAGTGAAGCCAAATAAAATAATGGTCTCTATGAAATAATCTGAGGATGGAGAAGTAGAGAAATCATTCTGGTATTATTGCTCTTGGAAAAACAATGTCCCAATCTCTCTAACGTATGCTTTCAAAAAAATGAATGAGGACATATTCTTCCACAGACACTCAATGAATTGAACAGGGTGGAACTGAACGGATACTGAATTACAACAAAGAGGTGGAGGGGAGCAAGAATGTAGTTGCAGATGTGCCTCAAGTAAAAGTGACCTTCTATAAGCACAGAAACTATAAACAACACAGAATAAAAGAAGGCTAGGATGTGTTTAATTGTGCATATCCCTAAGCACATCTACCACATCCCTCAAGCAATAATTGGGAAAAACAGTTTATAAAACTAGATGTCAACATGTATATTATTCAATTCACTGAAAATGTAAAAACAAGTTAAAGTTTATAAATAGCCCAGTTTTTTTATTGGGGGAAATGCTGAATCATGTCTTTTCCTTGAGTTTAGTCTTTTTCCTAGAGCCAAATCACTAGTGGAACAGATTTGTGTACTGGTTGATGCATCTGGTCAAAAAAGGAATTGAGTTACAATAATAAAGGAATGTAAGAGATAAGAAAAAACTCAATATAGATTTGGATAGCACATTTTTTTTAATGCACTCAGGCCATTGGTAAACTCAGACTCTTTCTATAGGAAACTACCTCTTTTTTTTCATCTGAAATTTTAATTGAAGTTGACATACAATGTTACATCAGTTTCAGGTACACAGAATAGTGATTCAACATCTCCATATGTTATGCTTTGCTTACCACAAGTGTAACTACCATCTGTCACCATACAACCCTATTACAATACCATTGACTATATTCTCTATGTTGTACTTTTTATTCTCCTGATTTATTCATGCCATAACTGAATCCTGTATCTCTTCTATGCCCCTTCACCCAGTTGTCCATTCTCCCTCCCCTCTGGCTACCATCAGATTGTTCTTTGTATTTATAGGTCTGATTCTGCTTTTTGTTTATTCATTTGTTTTATATCACATATAACTGAAATCATATGGTATTTGTACTTCTCTGCCTGACTTATTTCACTTAGCATAACATCCTGTAGGTCCAATCATGTTGTTGCAAATGGCAAGATCCCATTCTTTTTTGTGCCTGAGTAATAATCTCTTATAACAAAATTACCTCCTAATTGTAAGACCTTTAGCATCTGAAAAATCAAGTGTGAAAGTTAATAGTCATTGGTCCTTTATGTCACTCTGGTGGAAGGAACAATCTAACAGATTCCCTAGTACAAAGTTTTAAAAGAAAATCATATTAAAACAACAACAACAACAACAACAAACAAAAACATAAGGTCTGTTGTCGCCCAGTAGGCAATTCTTCACTGATTTAGGATGGGCTCAGATGACAAACAAGTTTAGGTGCTTTTTTTGTCCTTTATATATGATTCTTAAAAACCTGATCTATGCTGAGTAACTGTTCATAAACCTCTAACTCATATGAGTGGTACTATAGTCTAAAATCTGAATTTAACAATTTCTAATGCTATTTCAAGAAAGGAATTGCTACTATTTGTCTATGCCTTGGATTGTATTTAGGTTTAGTAATGTCAGTGAAAATATTCACATTAATTATTCTTTTTATTTGCTCATTCTAAACTATATAAAGGATTATAGGAGATCCTAGATAAGAACATATTTATTTACAACTCATAACACATCTTGAGCAGTTGCTTTTGTTATCTGCATTTACACACGAAGAAATTGAAGTCAAGAGCTGTGTTATCTTGAACAATTTTCTTAATCAAAATATTCTTAGGTCAATAAGTAAAGTCGTAATTCAAACCCAGGGTTGTATGACTTCAAATACCTCTTTCCCCTAAAGAATATCACCTCCTATGAAGACAGGAACATTGACATATTTAATGCCAGCTAGCATGAAGGTTTTTTTTTTTTTTTTTTTTTTTTTTTTACAGTTGAGACTACTAGGAAGTTTACTCCTTGGTTTCTTCCCTTTGCATGACATTCAGTAGGTAAGTGAGGAAGTGTAGTATTTCTTGCATTCTACTTAGTCACTGTGGCTAGGAGAGATTGCTGGTGGCACCTCAAAGTAAACTAGTGGGGTGGGCATTTCTGGGCTGATTCTGGCTCTGTGTTTGGTAAAAGATGAAAGTTTCTGGTTTTACTAAATGCCCCTCCTCTGAACCTGGCCCAGGCGATAATAATAACAATGAAAAGAAAGAATGACAAGATTTATACTTTCAGTAACGTTACTAGTGTTTTTGATCCTTGAATTTTAGATGGTTTTGTTCACTCAAAGCTAGCAGCCAACACATTAATGATCTTCAGGCATTTTTTTTTAATTTTTTTTTTAACGTTTATTTATTCTTGAGACAGAGAGAGACAGGGCATGAACGGGGGAGGGTCAAAGAGAGGGAGACACAGAATCCGAAACAGGCTCCGGGCTCTGAGCTGTCAGCACAGAGCCCGACGCGGAACTCGAACTCACGGACCATGAGATCATGACCTGAGCCGAAGTCAGCCGCTTAACTGACTGAGCCACCCAGGCACCCCCAGGCATTTTGAAGGTTATGGCTTTGTAATGCTTAAGCAAAATTACACTTTATTTTTTAACTACTTGTAATCTTAAGAGATTTCAGAGACTATGCTAATATGTTTCTTATTAAACTTTTAATTATGGAATTGATTCATTTTCTTGGTTAAAACTTTCACAGTATATAGTGGATTAAATAAAACATAAAATGTAGTTGACTTCTTTGCTCCCCAATATCCATTCCTAGCCAACTCACTCTCCAAAGGAAACCACTGTTAACTGATTTTCTTTAAATCCTCCTCAAATTTCAAGTAATATATTCATTTGATATATGATGTACAGATTTGTCAAATTAATATAGTGCCTAATGAATCTCCATCATAAAAAATAAGAAATTGTGCAGTTTTTCTTTCAACTCTTAATTCTTCCTCAATTTTTGTTAGTTATATTACCATTTTTATGTTGTCAAACTTTATAACATTTTATTCTGTTTTTCACATTAAGTCTTTCAACCTGTGTCTAGACTGATTCCAAAATATCAAATACTAAGAGGCAGCATTTACAATATAGTTTTCTAAATATTTTGTGCTATGTCAAAATTGTGAATGGACTCATGACCCTTGCAAATGTTGATGTCAAATGACCTCTCTTATTTCCTGTCCAGTTTTCCTGCAAGCCTTCTGGGTCATATATGGTGCATGGATGATAATTTTCTGAATTGTGGCATAGAACTAGAGTCTCAAACTAATTCTATATTATTCTCAAATTTTCTTGACAGTTTGGTGGAGAATAATATTCTAAACATTTCCCCTGAGAATTTGAAGATGATCTTTCATGCTTTTTTTGTTGAGAAAATCTCTGTCACTCAAGTGGTTTGGACTTATTTAGTGAATACTTCCTCTCATGTAGGTAACTTTAATTTCTTTGTAGAAGTTTTCAGAATGTTCTCTTTACCCTTAGAATTTGCAATGTTGTATCTAGAAGTTGGTCTTTTTCTCACAAATCCACCAGATATTTTCAATCTGAAACTTCTTCAAATTAGGGGAATATTTTGTTGTGTTCTGATTGGTCCCTTCATTGTTTCTACTTTCTTCTTTGAAAACATTTTTAGGTGACTGTCAGACTTCCTGGATCCTTCATAATTTTTTTCCTCAGTTTCTCTGTGTCTGTTTCTAATTTATCATTTTATCATTTATCTTTAAAACCACTCGCACGATTTTTAGCCATGTTCCCTAATTACCATATACTCTGTATTTATAAAATTTCATAAGGATTGCACAATGATTTCCTGACTATTCTTTTTCTTTGTCACTTGTGATAATAATTTATTATTCAAAGTGATTAAAATTTTTCTATTGGGAGCCATTATTTTATATGTCCTCTGACCTACTGATACCCTTAAATATCTTATTAATTTTTATTATTTGTGTATATATTTATATGTATTCATAACTGAGAAAAACATGATGGAGTAAGTAGATGTTTTCTCTGACTTCATGTAAGTCTTTTCTCAACAGATTTTTCTTTTCTTTTTTTAATTTTTAGTTTTTTATAATACTTTTTAAAATTTATTTACTTATTTTGAGAGAGAGTGCAAGCATGAGCAGGGGAGGAGAAGAGAGAGAGAGAGAGAGAGAGAGAGAGAGAGAGAGAGAGAGAATCCCAAGCAGACTCTGGAGCTGTCAGCACAGAGCCCGAGGCAGGGCTCAATCTCATGAATTATGAGATCATGACCTGAGCCAAAATCAAGAGTCAGACACTTACCAAACTGAGCCACCCAGGTGCTCCAACAGATTTTTCTTTTAAATAAGAGTTGGAGAAAGGCAACCTGTGCAAGTCAGGGGAGCACATAGGCAAGCCATCTCCCCTATTGGATATATGAAGGAAATTTATTTGGTGACATTACAGATCATTGTAATTTAGGAGAAAAATGACCTATGATAATTATTCATTGGCAACCTCATTGGGACCTCATGGTAAGTGAAATTTGACCTCTGCAGGTTCTTCAACATAATCATTGTCTAGTGACTATTGCTAAACTCTTAAGTCCATGAGTCTCACCTCCAAACTTTTTTTTTTTTTACCATGTGCATTCTTTTTATTATTTATTTATTTATTGCTTTTTTTAAAATATGAAATTTATTGGCAAATTGGTTTCCATACAACACCCAGTACTCATCTCAACAGGTGCCCTCCTCAATGCCTATCACCCGCTTTCCCCTCCCCCCACCCCCATCAACCCTCAGTTTGTTCTCAGTTTTTAAGAGTCTCTTATGGTTTGCCTCCTTCCCTCTCTCTAACTTTTTTCCCCCTTACCCTCCCCCATGGTCTTCTGTTAAGTTTCTCAGGATCCTCGTAAGAGTAAAAACATATGGTATCTGTCTTTCTCTGTCTGATTTATTTCATTTAGAGTAACACTCTCCAGTTCCATCCACATTGCTACAAAAGGCCATATTTCATTCTTCTTCATTGCCAAGTAGTATTCCATTGTATATATAAATCACAACTTCTTTATCCATTCATCAGTTGATAGACGTTTAGGCTGTTTCCATAGTTTGGCTATTGTTGAAAGTGCTGCTGTAAACATTGGGGTACAGGTGCCCCTATGCATCAGTACTCCTGTATCCCTTAAGTAAATTCCTAGCAGTGCTATTGCTGGGTCATAGGGTAGATTTTTTTTTTTTTTTTTAAATTTTGAGGAACCTCCACACTGTTTTCCAGAGTGGCTGCACCAGTTTGCATTCCCACCAACAGTGCAAGAGGGTTCCCGTTTCTCCACATCCTCTCCAGCATCTGTAGTCTCCTGATTTCTTCATTTTAGCCACTCTGACTGGTGTGAGGTGATATCTCAGTGTGGTTTTGATTTGTATTTCTGATGAGGAGTGACGATGAGCATCTTTTCATGTGCCTGTTGGCCATCTGGATGTCCTCTTTAGAGAAGTGTCTATTCATGTCTTCTGCCCATTTCTTCACTGGATTATTTGTTTTTTGGGTGTGGAGTTTGGTGAGTTCTTTATAGATTTTGGATACTAGCCCTTTGTCTGATATGTCATTTGTAAATATCTTTTCCCATTCCGTTGGTTGCCTTTTAGTTTTGTTGGTTGTTTCCTTTGCTGTGCAGAAGCTTTTTATCTTCATGACGTCCCAATATTCATTTTTGCTTTTAATTCCCTTGCCTTTGGGGATGTGTCAAGTAAGAAATTGCTGTGGTTGAGGTCAGAGAGGTTTTTTTCCTGCTTTCTCCTCTAGGGTTTTGATGGTTTCCTGTCTCACATTCAGGTCCTTCCTCCATTTTGAGTTTATTCTTGTGAATGGTGTAAGAAAGTGATCTAGTTTCATTCTTCTGAATGTTGTGTAATTTAGGATAAAAATGACCTACAGTAATTATTCATTAGTGATCTCGTTGGGACCTCATGGTAAGTGAAATTTGACCTATGCAGGTTCTTCAACATAATCATTTTCTAGTGACTGTTTTTAAACTCTTAAGTCCATGAGTCTCATCTCCAATTTTTTTTTTATCATGTGCATTTTGAATGAAACTCTTAACCTTTATCAATAAGGCTGTTTGTTTTGCTGCTTTTTCGATAAACGTATTGTTGTTAATAGAAATTTATTTTATATGCTACATGAAGTTTCTAATGATATTTCCAATAGTCACCATGGGAAAGAAGAGGACCAAGAATAAAACAGAAATGGTAGGGAAATGATACATCCCAGAAGAGGAGCATTATCTCACAGTGAAATGTTTCAGAGCTTATTGAAAAGCATTTGAGAAAACTAAAGGAAGTTTATAAACATATTAAATATAAATGAGGTAGAATAATGCTTCCTTGATGGATAGAGAGAAATTCTTAATGGCAAGTTGAAAAGCATGTTTAAAAATCCTCAACACTTGGTTTTATTCTTTCTAGATCTCTTGTAAGGAATGAGTACTAAACAAATAAATGAGAGAAGGTGATGTTTTTCTTTCACAAGGAAAGTCTGAAGAGAAATCCGGGTGAACTCTGGAAATATACCTCTTGGCAGTCTAGTGCACTAATTTGTAGGCTGATCTTTCTGCCTTAAATACTCTGTTCAATTAAATGCCAGAATTTCAGTGCTTGCTTGAGTAGAAGGGGACTTCCATTTATTTTCATTTTATTCTTCTTTAAAAAACAAATCATGTACATTCCAAGCTTACATTAATTTATGCTTAGAAAAGTTAATTTTCATGTTGAAAAAACAAAACCCAAGCTCTAATATATGGGATGGGATTAATATGAACAGTATTTTCTAGCTTTTAAATTAACTCAAATATTATTTTATTATGATTGTATTGTTTTCCCATTTTTATAATTGTGCTTGACTACAAAAGCAATAGTTGGTTTATTTACTAAATTGAAATTATTTCACTATTAGAAAAAAACTAGTTGACATATCTAAGAGCTCATATTTTTATTAACAAATAGAAGGTACAGCCTAAAGTAAAGATGTCAAGACAACTGAGCTAGATTTAATTCACTTTTTCTTCAAAGGCCCAATATGTTGTTTTGATGTTCTGTAGCTCCTATTGCCCAAATAAATAGATTTTCATTGGTTTAAGGTCAATGATTTTTTACAGACATGGAGTCAGAAAAAAATAAAGAAAACTACTGACTGTGTGTGTGTGCGTGTGTGTGTGTGTGTGTGTGTGTGTATGTGTGTGTGTGTGTGTTTATATGAAATGTTTTGGGGAGAGATCTGCCAACCTTTGCTAGGGTGGTCAACTTTGTCACTGATACTTTATCATGTAAGATTCATGCTGGCATGCAAGAATCCAAAACTTAGTCAATGGAGGGCTTTGTTCTTCGAGAAGCCCTATTACCACTGTGCTGATTAACTGAGTGAATTGCCACAGAATGAAAAACATGAGACAATGTTTGTTTTTGTTGGGCTGTGCTAAATACACACACAAACACATGCACATATACACACACACTTTTATATAGGTATAAGAAAAACAATATAGAAAATGCTATTGAGAGGAAGAAATGAAGGAAATTTCATGGTATTTACTTGGCTGATGTCATTTGCAGTTAGATTGAGCCTGAGAAAGATGATTGCTCAAAATACAATATTAGCAACTGAAATGACCCTGAGGATAACATTCACAAATTGTTATTATTTTATGATTCTATATAAAGCTGATCTTTTTGTTGCTGATCATGAGAGTTTTGAGTCATTTTCTAAAAATTCAGTAAACCTGTTATTCTGAGTGGCCCTGTATATTGGGAATATATCTCATGCACTAACAATAGTTTATTATGTGTGCAATACACAAACACAGAGAGACTGTGGATCCCTGGCCTTTTTCTTGGCCTAAAAATCTATGTGTAGACCTACCTAAAGCTTCCTTCTGATGTCAGGTGAAGCCTCTGAAGCTAATTTTTTGTAAAAGTACAATAATTATTAATGACTTTGGAATTATGTTTTATTTGTCTTATGTAAATTGCTTCCCCTGTCTTTGAAATCCACCACTTTGTTACTGCACTGGCATATTCAATGCATATCATGATTTTAGGTTTAACTTCACATATGAAATTCAATAGATCATTAACTCCACAAGAACGTTGGAAACATGGGTCCTTTTTGCATGATTACTGCAAACTTCCATGAAGGTATGGCACACAACTATGGCTTGTGTCTGAAGGTTATCTGTACAAGTCCAATCAAGATTCTACTCAGGCCTAGTCTTGGATTCTTAAAGTTTCTGCTCAATACTAATGACTATCAACATAATTGGAAGGTCCAACCAACAAATATAAAAGCATTTCTTATATAGTAATAATAATTAGAAATGGCCCCTGCATGCATTTTGAGCCAAGTGTTTATGAAACATGTATATATGTGTGTATAATATGTATGTATAACATTACAACATGAAATTGGTTCATTTCAGCATAGGAATTTAGAGACCTTTGGCTCTCCTTGTATAAATAGGGACATATTCATGACAAAACATCTTGCATCAAAACTATAGTTTTCAAGCTGTACCTAACTGAAAACCTTTTCATAAAGTCTATTCACACTGTACTTACTAGTGTCCTTAACTCAGTTGAACTTGAATTTTAGTGCCTTTAAGGAAGTTCATTCAGCTGCCCTGAAATTGAAAAAGACACCCACACATAAATATCATTAATATAGACATTTAAATGAAACTTTTCAAAGAGACTCAGAGAGCAGAATTGCAAAGCATACAGCCTTCTGCTGATTACCTTATTTTCAAGGTGTTTTACCTCCTTGATGTGTATAACTACTGAAGGTGATAAGAAAAGAGTTTTCCTGGTGTGATAAGCACGGCCAGCAACAAGGTTGGCTGTGAAACAAAGAAGATGGTTTTGAAAAGCATATTGTATATGTTGAATACACAATCACATACATTGTGATAAACGCTTTTAAATGTATTTTCAAAACCCACACAATAAATTAAATGGATACCATGACTCTTTTTAACAGAACTCAGCATGTGTCTATGCTATTATTTTTGAAACCTTAAAAAAAAAAGAAAAATTTTCCAGTTGCATATTGCATAGAGGGGTAGAACACAACCCTTACCTTGAATATCTTTATAAGAAAAAACAATGCATTTCTTAAAAATAATTTTACATTTCAAGTTTAGGAAGTCTTGTTCAATAAAACACTAAAATTTGCCTTCCCTTTAACTGTTAGCACATCAAGAATCCATAGATAAAATAAGAAAAATTAAGATCTCATGAAGGGAGTGAAAAGAAAAAGAAAAAAAAAAAAAAAAAACACTATGTGCTTTGCACCTGAGAGGAATTTTAGGAATTGCTATGACAGGAGATTCTAGGGAATTTGTAGATACGGTCTCTAAAGAATCACGTAGGTAGACTTTGTTCAAAGAAAAACACTAAAATTGAAGGCAGTGTAGAAACCGAAAAGAAATAATAGGAGGAATTTTTTATAACGTGTTATAGAAAAACAAAATCTAAAAAAGAAATGAGATTTTCTGCTTTGCCCAGAGAATGTGACAAAGTAAATCACGGACTTAAATGACAGGAATGATCTGAAAGGATAATTTCAAATGATATATCAGAATAAAACATATGCACTAAAGATCATGCATTTATACTCTTGTTACACTTACATAATAAAAATATATTTAACATTGTATAATAGTTTAACTTGTTTTGGAGGAAGAGCTAGAGTCAGCTGCTAGTGGATGCATTTTGTGTTCCAGGAACCTTACCTGATGCTTCCAGTACTTCTCATTTAATCATCATAAAACCCTAAGCCATTCTTCTAATAGATGAGGCTCACATGCCTTGGAAGCTTGTCCCAGTTTCAGTTCCATGCCCCTAAACTGCAGCAGTGTGTCACTGTAAACGTTAGTCTTTCGGACTTGAAGTCTGATGGTCCTTCCACTTAACTATGCCGGCATTGTAAGTTTCCAAGCCTTATTATTTTTTGTTACTTCATTTGATTATCATGAGAACTCTGTACAATTCATCCCAATGAAATGTATATTCTTAATTTGGAGATAAGGAAGTGAAGATTATAATAGAAAAACAGATTTATCCTGTTTTTCCCAAATTATTTCTAATTTGTGAGGAAGATGATTTTTTTTAATCTAACTTACAGAGATGAGTATTTTCTATCACATTATGCTTCTAATTCAACTAGGGTAGAAGACAAAAATGCTTCTATAGGGAGAATTTAGAATCTAAAATGTATACCCATTCAGAATTTGTGCATATCTGGGATTGTCTGGGCAATGTTGACTCCCGTGTCATTTACCAGAGGGTTCCAGTTGCTGAATAGGATAGACCCTGATAAGACGGCCTCTGGCTGTAAGATGGACCTTGGGCTGAGACCATCTAATACTTCAAGACAGTGGCGTCCCATTTTTCTCAGGCAGGATTGAAGAAGAGTTCAAGAAAATAAGTTAGTTGTGGGGAACCCAATTTGGGAATGAGAGGAAAACTAATATTTGATGGGTCACCATTCTCAATTATGCTTTGGCCAAAGTTTTCTTTATGTATTTATTACCTCCTCTCAGAGATGATAGAAGGTCAAGAGGGGCAAATATATATGAAAGCAAATGTTGAATAAAAAAGCAGTATCACTGGAGGCACAGCAAACATGTGGAAATAGGAAACCACTGTTTTGTGCCCTAACAACAGTCATTAACTCAGATTAGAGGAAGGTATTTCGTCAGACTTTCGTATTGTAATTTAAAGAGCATGGCCAAGAAATAGATATAGATGATGGTCGAAGGTGAGAACAGGAACAGCTGTGTGATCCCTGAGGAAGGAGATCAGCTCAGCAAGAATTTTCATATTTTATATTTTAGTTTTTGGGTTTTCCAGGTAATAAATATAACATCTGCATTCCCTAATTATATCAGTAGCCAAGTGGTACTAATATTTATTGTTTTCCATGTATTATTTCATTTAATCCTCACATAAACTGTGTCAGGTATCATTATTATTTTTCCACATGAAAAAAATGGGCATAAATAGGCTAAATAATTATTCAAAAATCAACCATTAGTTGGTAGATCTAGGTTTAAACTAAGTATCTTTAGAGGACATATACTTAACCAGTATGCATTACTCCCTCCCCTGTGAGATCCTTTATCAGAGATTAATTTTTTATTACTGTACCTAAAGGCATTAAAAGAAATAGCTGATTTTATAAAACTAATTGAAATATAGAAAGTTTTTTTTTAACTTAAGCTGTAACATAGTTAAATAAAGTGAATGTTGACAAGATATGGAAATGACACATTATTTCAAATTGCACTTAGTCGTTATATCTTTTGTGGTATTTCAAGTGAAATAAGGAAAAGAAAAAATCATTCTAGCTGCCTAGGTAAAAATTAGAGTTTTGGACTTTGGTTTGATTGCATTCTATTTTATTTTTATTAATGTTTATTTATTTTTGAGAGAGAGAGATAGAGAGCGTGAGTAGGGGAAGGGCAGAGAGAGAGGGAGACACACTCTGAAGTAGGCTCTAGGCTTTGAGCTGTCAGCACAGAGCCCAACGGGGAGCTCGAACTCACAAATCGTGAGTTTCTGACCTGAGCCCACTTTGGACGTTAACCGGCTAAGCCACCCACGTGCACCAGATTGTATTCTATTTTAAAAGCTAGCACAGCTTGTATGTTTCCCACAGTCTAACTTTGATTCTGGTAATAATTGTTTTGATCATTCATTAATTTTTTCATTCTATTTCTACTCATTTATTAAGTACCAACTAAGAACTTTTACTCTGTGTTGGTTGTCTGGTATGCAAAATGTGAAAAGTGAAAGACTTTGCTTTCAGGTAGTTAACAGTTTAATGACAAAATAAGTGCTGTGGCAAAGGGGAAGAAACTTCTCAGAGAGCTATGAGGAGCCAAGCTCACCTCTGTTGAGAAGGCAGCACCTAAGCCCAGAGATCCTGGCCCACTGGGTGCCTAAGAAGAAACAGTATTCCAGGCAGTGGAAGTAATGATGATGAGATTTGCCTTCAGTTGTCCTCCTAAATAGGTTTTCCTTTAGGCAGAACATTATAAAAAAGCTTGTTCCTTATGAAAGGTTTTCCAGAAGTTATCTTTTATTTTTAGACTTCCAATGTTTCCTCTCGACCTGTTCCTTGATCAGATTTCAGATAACATGCTTTGTTATGCTTTTTTCTCCTTGTTATTAGGCTCTAGGTTGTTAATGACTTTTGTTGCTTATTTCGGTTGCATCAAATTGTAAGTGATTCTCTCTTCCGGAACTGATGTTATTGGCAAATATAGTCTATCGACACATAGGCTTATGCTATCTGACTATTCCCCATAGTCCTACATCTCAACTTTTGCTTTAGCTTGATCATTAAAATGAAGTACACAGTTATACCAGTGTTCCTCATTCTATTATTCCTCATACAATGGTCAAAATAACCTTGACATAGAATTTTCATACCATGCTGTAAATTGTTTCTGCTATTCCTTTGCTGCATGCACATTTCTCTTTAATTTTACTAATCTCTAAGGTTCTCCTGACATTTGAAACTTCACATCTTGCTCAATTTCTCTTCATTGTATTAATTTTCAATTTTCCAAGCTGAATCACATTTTAAAGTCCTCTTTAGACTTTCTTAGAAGCTTCCTGTCTTTTACAATTTTGTCTTACTTTTCCATTTTGTATCATTTCAAGGCTTATTATATTTATTTCAGAACTGATGTAAAGAGAATTGAATTCTTGGAGTAAAGGCCATTCTGATTCCCACACACTTTGAGATTTTTGGCAAGGTCAAAGTTTGGGGGCCATCAGCTAGGATGTTGGGTTAAAGTCTAAGTCAGAGAGAAAAAAAAAGGTTAAGAATAAAGCAGTAGCATCTATGTACCCCTTCAACACACATAAGCGAAACCTAAACATGAAAGCTGGAAAGCATCATGTCTTAAGGGACCCATATATCTCAAGCCCATATTTCCAGAAAATATTTTTAACAAGCTTGATAATTTGACTGGGAATCTCTCAGATTCTCATTTACATCACAAGAAAGTTGATCTATTTTATTATTCTATCAGACAATATGGTCCTATCAAATATTCCCTTAAGTGGATTCTCCAAAACACTTTTCTGGTTTATAATGAAAAGGTAACCAATATTTAAATAAATTTAGAAAATACCAAAAGCCGAATCCCTTTGAATATTCACTGTAGATATTCCTATGAAAGATTTCAGATTAATAATATCTGTTCAACTCTTTTTAAGTCAAGATTTCCAAAATGTATTTGATGAAGGAACATTTCTGATGTGGTACAGCTACCATCTTCTTGTTCAAAAGCATTCAGAAAATAGGATTCAAATGAATCACTAGTTTCCTTCTGGATCTAACTCATTGAGTCTTGTAACCTTTCACCTGTTATAGATAAAGTATAGAAGGTTAAGTACTTACAGACAGATGATCCTAAGGAGAACCTGATTTTCTGCATGTATTTATTTTGATACCCTGATACTTTGTCCCTTGACCCAGCTCTGACATTAGCTGTGGCTCTGGTGGACACTTTTGCACACTGACAACTTCACATTCCAAGTTCCTACCTGCCTTCTACGTTTCTCTACTTTAAGACTTTCTGTAAAGTCTTTTAAGTTTCTTTATTTTTGAAAGAGAGAGGAGAGAGAGAGAGGAGTGGGGGAGAAGCAGAGAGAGAGAGAGGGAGAGAGAGAGAATCCCAAGCAGGCTCTGCACTGTCAGCACAGAGCCTGATGCAGGGCTCAAACTCAGGAACCGTGAGATCATGATCTGAACCGAAACCAAGAATTGGATGCCTAATAGACTGAGCCACCCAGGCACCTCTCTGTAAAGTCATCCTGTGCTGAGGTAGAGGGTCTGGGAGGGCCATTAATCTGAGTGTCAACTCCTTGTCAGTAAGGGGACAGATGAATGCCCTAGATTCTTTCTTCAGTTGGACAATTCTAAGGTGCAGTCTACACATTTCCTATGAGGGTCCTCAGTGGGGTGAGTTGTGTTTTTTTTTTGTTTTTGTTTTTGTTTTGTTTTTGTTTTGTTTTTTTTTTTTTTTGCCCACACTGGTAACTAGTTCAATAACCTACACTTTATTGGGCTTCTTCCCATTCATTTCTGCTTTCACTTCTGCTGCCTGAGATTATCCCCCAGATAAGTTGAGTCCTCATTTTAGGGTCTTCTTTTAGGGGAAACCAAATTAAGATTCTCTTTTTTTTTTCTAAGTAGCAAAAATAGGAAAGGGTTAAGTTGACAGCAGGAAGCACATATATTCCATGGGTTCCCTGATTCCTACATGTAGTCCCATGTTATGTTTTGAAGTGATTCTTATTTGTGGGTCAGGGTTATATTAAGGTGATACAATCTTGGATGTCCTACTTTGGCTCAGGTCATGATCTCATGCTTCTTGGGTTTGAGCCCATTGTCGGGCTCTGTGCTGACAGCTCAGAGCCTGGAGCCTACTTCATATTTTGTATCTCCCTCTCTCTCTGCCCCTTCCCTATTTGCACTCCCGAAAAAATAAATTTAAAAAATTTAAAAAAACATTAAAAAATTAAGGAGATACAGTCTGTATGGCCTGTAAAAATTCAAATATGTTAATTATCCACTTACTGGCTATTTCTTACAGATTGTTTCAGGTTGTGTTCTCTGAATGAATGGCTGTTCCCAAAGAAACAAGAAAGGAAGGAAGGAAGGAAGAGAGAGAGGGAGGGAGGGAGGAAGGAAGGAAGGAGGGAAAGAAGGGCAAGCCTCCTAGCCCTACCATTTTGTCTCAAATCTTATCACTGAGCTTCTACTTTGTTCTTAGAGGCATCTTCATCATATAAAACAATAACAATAATACCAGTTATTATATATAAAGGAAATTTGGCAAGCATTGTACAATATGCTTATAATTATTTTATTCTCACAGTTACCCATATAGATATCATTGAAAGAAAGCCAAGAACCAGAAAAGTTAAATAGCTTGCAGAAGATCATACTACTGGTATTCTGCAGAGCCAGGATTGGAACTCATGTCTGTGTGATTCTGTGCTTCACACTCCTAGCCACTGTGCTCCACTGCTTAAACTCCATGTCTAACAATTCAGCTACCAGATATTTTCACTTGGAGATAACTGTGTCTATAGAAATGGGGATAATGATGCACTTTCCTCATAGGGCCCGCAGAAGTATCAAATGACTTAATGTATGTGAACATAAAACAATGCCTGGAAGCTTTTATAAAATATTTACTATATTATCATTACTACCATAATTAGAGAGGGTCTATTTCCTTCTCTTGGGAGTCCTCTGCAACCTCAGGTGGGTGAGGTAAGTGTGCCAACACATGGAAGACTACATTGGGGCTGCTTTAGGAGCTTAGGCAAGAGTGCTGCATATCAGTTCTACCCTTATTCCATTGGCCATCATCCAGTCACATGATCTCACCCAACTGCAATTCCCATTGGAAATGTAGTCTAGCTGTTTGCCCAGGAAGGAAAAGGAGGAAAATGATTGTATAGTGATATCTCACATGTTGTAATCATCATTATTAATTTCGTTCTAATTTAACATATTCAAAAATGAACTTGACCTGCAAGATATATTCAGAATCCCATCATGTCTCGCCACAGCTCCACAAACACCCTTCCAGGTCCATCCATTATTTCTCTGTCTGATTTCTGCAGTAGCTATCTAACTGGTTTCTCTTCTCCACTGCTGTCATTCTAACCTCTTTTTTTTTTTTTTCCCTTCCCTTCCCCCATGGGTTTCTGTTAAGTTTCTTAGGATCCACATAAGAGTGAAACCATATGGTATCTGTCTTTCTCTGTATGGCTTATTTCACTTAGCATCACACTCTCCAGTTCCATCCACATTGCTACAAAAGGCCATATTTCATTCTTTCTCATTGCCGCGTAGTATTCCATTGTGTATATAAACCACAATTTCTTTATCCATTCATCAGTTGATGGACATTTAAGCTCTTTCCATAATTTGGCTATTGTTGAGAGTGCTGCTATAAACATTGGGGTACAAGTGCCCCTATGCATCAGTACTCCTGTATCCCTTGGATAAATTCCTAGCATCCACTGCTGTCATTCTAAAAATGCATTCTCCAGTCAAAAAACACATCAGTCTCATGATAAAATTGTGTCTCCCTCTGCTCAGAACTCTCCAGTGGATTTTCAGTACACTTAGAATAAATGACAGATGTCTCCATTATCTATCCCTGTCTACATCTTTGACATTGTCTCCTACACACTCCTTGTCATCTTAGGAATATAGATTTGCTTTTCCCTCTTTTTGAAAGGCTCTTCCCTTGCACCTTTATGTAGATGCCTTCTTCATTTCATTCAGGTCTGTCTCCAGTATCATTTCCTTTTTTTGTGTCTATCTATCTATCTATCTATCTATCTATCTATCTAGGCAGAGAGGGAATCCTAAGCAGGCTCCAAGATTAGCATGGAGCCTGAAACAGGGCTCCATCTTACAAACTGTGAAATCATGACCTGTGCCAAGATCAAGAATCAGATGCTTAACCAGCTGAGCCACCCAGGTGCCCCTCCAATATCATTTCCTTAAAAATACCTTTTTAATCATTTCACTTAGAATATGCCTTACTCTCCAACTCCTTGATCTATTTTTCTTCATAACTCTTAAAATGACTAACAATATATTGTATATTTATTTATTGATCCGGTTTATTTTGGGCTTACTCCATTAGATTAAGTTTCTGAGAACAATGATGTTGCTTATAGTTCACTTCTGTATCCCTAAAATTAGGATAGTCTTTGGCATGCAGGAAGTGTTTAATACATATTTATTAAAAGGATGAATGACTGCTTCACTCCCTGCGATGACAATTTTATATCTTGGCAGTTCTCATAGGGCTCATTTCCTCTTTCAGGGATTACAGTGCTTCCTCTCTACCCCAGGCCTGTTTTTATTTATTTATTTTTCATTTCTGGGGCTCTATGAACTGGTAACAATTTACATGTTACCAATTTACATGTAACCAACAATTTACAACAGTTTACATCACAGCCCAACTGTCTGTATGTCTGAATGTTTGTTTTGCCCATACTAGATATAAAGAGAAATGCTATCTAAATGCTATCTGATTTCTTCACAATAAGCCAGTTCTGCCTGTTTTTTTATGATACCAGTTCAAAGTATTGATGGAATTTTACAAGGTTGGCTTGCCCTTATTCCCTCCCTCCCTCCCTCCCTCCCTTCCTCCATCTCCCTTTCTCTCTTCCTCTCTCTCTCTCCTCTCTCTCTCTCTCTCTCTCTCTCTCTCCTCTTTTATTTGGAACAGCCATTCATTTAGAAAACACAACCTGAAACAATCTGTAGGAAATAGCCAGTAAGTGGACAATTAACATATTTGCATTTTTACAGTGTGTTCCATATCATTATTTTCATATAAGAAGGAAGCACAGGGGTGCCTGGGTGGCTCAGTCAGTTAAGTGTCTAACTTCGGCTCCAGTCATGATCTCGCGGTTCATGAGTTTGAGTCCGACGTCAGGGTCTGTGGTGACAGCTTAGAGCCTGGAGCCTGCTTCAGATTCTGTGTCTCCTTCTCTCTCTGCCCTTCCCCTGCTTGGTCTCTTTCTCTCTCTCTCAAAAAAAAAATACTAAAATTAAAAAAAAAAGAAGGAAGCACAGTGGGTATCATTGTTCATGTACGCACTATTAATACTATTGCTGTGATACATACCTATAACCAACAGCAACTTGTCTGGAGGAGTTTGTCACTATGCCATTTAGATTCCAAAGTAGCATAAAAAATTGTCCACGAGCTGTCACCCTCTTACTCCTCCACACCAAACACGCTTTTCAGAGATATCTCTATTTGGAAAAGACATGACCATAATTCTAAGGGTATTTCTTTTAACAGTGTCTTTTTCTTGTGAAGAAGTGTATTTCTACTAAACTCCCCTAGAGGAAAAAAGAATGAAAGTTTTCTGGTTGTAGGAATGACTGGTTTTGTGGCTGCCACTGTAATTTAACTCATCATTTTTGGGTTTACTACTTATAAAACATAAAAATGCAAATTTTTTCCAAGTTGTATTTTAGTTCTTGGCCATAATTAACTCAGGTACTCCTAAATATTACTTGGAAAAATAACATCTATAAAGGACTATATGTTTCAGTTAAATTTTTACATCTATTTTTGGCCAGCTTTTAAAAAGAAACATTGTACCAGGTTTGTGATATGACCTACAGTGGAAGATTCTGAAACAGGAATCAATTTACGGTTTTAGATTTGTTTCAGTTCATAACAGCTAACACTCCTTTCCCAATTCAGAAAACTTCCTCCACTTACTCCCAAGTGTTTGTTGCATTATCTCATAAGAAACATATTAGTTTTAGCTGTTCTGTTTCAATAAACATCAATAGAGGTTTCTTAGCTTAAAATAAGTCTATGTCAATTTGAAAAATAAGACTTTGATTGCAATGCAGAAGTGATTCCAAATAAGGTTTTTGCTTTGTGCTCTCTCTCTTTCCACTGTTCGGTTTCTGATGCAAACAAAGATCTATCTGTACACTAAAAGAAAAGGAATGTTAACATTTCCCTAAGTGCCATTCTGAAAATGTCTCAAAATTTATACTGGTTTTATGTCTTTAACAAAAAGTCATTTACAACATAGTCAATGACTGCCAGTTGTGCACCAGGTTGGATCTAGGTACGTCTTTCTATTTTAGAGCTGGAATATAAGCCCAGAAAAGACTTTTAATTCCTCAAACCAAGCAAAATGATTTTTATATTTAAAGAAAATTCATTAGGGAAAAAATAATATATTAGCAGTTAATTAGATCATGACTACATTATTCTTTTTGTTGTTGTTGTTGTTTATTTTGAGAGAAAGAGAGAGCACAACTGAGGGCCAGAGAGAGAGAGAGAGAATCCCAGGCAGGCTGCACACTCAGCACAGAGCTCGACATGGAGCTCCATCTCATGTCTTTTAGATCATGACCTGAGATGAAATTAAGAATCAGTCACCTAGCCAACTGAGCCACCCAGGCACCCCAGGTCTGCATTATTTTATTTTATGCAACATAGGAGTTTTATAAGCCAGAAAGAGGAAGTGTACATTAAGAAGCCTTGAAAGTTACAAAACATTGTTTAAAGATAAAGTAGCAAGCACACCTAAGACACATATAGGAAAGATGGCATGTGGGCTCATTTTCAGTAGCATTTGGGTTCTCTTCTTAATCCCCTCTGAAAATCTCACCTGTCACTCTCCATTCTCACATCTCCACTCCGCGCACAAGAGTTAACACTCTCTCTTTACTGTCCTTTGTACTCTTTTTCATTCTATCAGGAAATACCAGAACAGAAAAGCAATAGTACTGCATTACCCTCACCCTAAAATGTCCCCTGAATGCAAATTATCTTAAGAATTACTGTCACTTAAAAATATTCATGAAGTCTTTATAAAGAATACGATGTCAAAAAGTCAGGATTAGAAAATTTGATAGGGTACAAAGACTGACCTTTGGATGAGGAAGGATATTGATGAACAAGGAAAACAATGCAGAAAGAAGAAAAAGTTTTCACAGAGATTGGGAGAAAATAAAAGGAATATTTCCCTTTTCCTAATAAAATCTGTTCAGATTATTGGTAGATTAAATATTTCTGAGACCAGGGAAGACAGCTGCTCAACAGCATAAGTGACAAAATCCTGGAGTACAGCAAGAGATCCTCAGTCAAGTCTTTTTCAGTAAGTGTTTCCCCAGGTTATAAAGCCGTACTTAAGTAAACCAGGGGTAAGCTATATTTGAATTAGTATAACAGCTGATTTGAAGGACAGAAATACTGTAAAAACAGTGAAAAAATTGTAAAATTTGGAACCTGGATCTTCTAAGCCATAAAATAGAAATACTGTGCCTGAAAATAATACAGTAACTTCTGCATAGTACATTTGGTTGAGTGTCTATCATTTACAAAACACTGTGTCAGACACTAAGCGGGGGAGACAAAGATGAATGAGATATGAACTTGGAATTTAGGAAAAGATTTTCTAACTGAGTAAAGTTAGGAGTCCACATACTGGAAGTCATCATAAATTTTAACAAACGAATTCCCTTGCCTCCTAACATTTATGTTCAAAATGTCCAAATAAATATTGATGAAAATATTTATGAAACTATGATTGTTTTGTCTGTAAATTGTTGCCAGTAAAAAAAGCTCTGTGACCTTGTAATAAGTTTCCAGAGCTCACCTAGGAGATGGCATATGTATCTTCCTTTTACTAATTTTCTGTAGAAGCAGACTGTGCCATGGTTAGACTGGATCAGCACTTAGTAAATATTTAATAACTTACACTTAGCAGTGAAAAAGCCATCTACACATTTTGCATGATGACTGTAATGCCTGAGAAAGATGATGAGTTCATTGGAGAGAAAGCAGCAAAAATCAAAGAATCTGTGCTATTAGAGAATTGCTCCTGGATTCAGCATGGAGAAATGCCATGGGAATCAGCTTAGCACAGATAAACTTCTACTATCATTCCACCTGAGTTTCTTAGGGTTCCTTATATCTAAGCATTACAGCACATAGTATATGGACTTGAATTTAAAAATGTACCAATGTGGAGGGTGAAGAATAAGCAAGGCAAGAAGAGTATCATTGATCATCCTGTGAATGTAAAAATAAAGTTAAAAACCACTTCCTGTTCTCAAACAGTTGCTCTTTTGGCTCTTTCTAGTCTGTTCTTTTTCTAGATGCCCCATAAATTTTGGTGTTCTATGTTTTTGTTTTAACACTTCTCATATGACATACTTTGTAGAATTTCGTTTATGCTTCTGCTATTCCCCCAAAATGAAAATAAATATGATATTTTTCTCTCCCAAGGCCAAAAGCAACCGGGATAATGAATAAAAAGAAATAATGCAGATGCCACATGTAAAGTAGAAAATTAAATTCTTTCTGAAATCCAATCCCTTGAATTCTGTGTTTATCCATCATTTGTTTATTGTGATTTATATACTCAGTACTGACTCTAGCAGAATTTATCCATGCATTAAAATGTGGAACCAGTTTTTTGACAGGTTACATGAGAGGCAAGATATTCAAGACTAAACCTGGAGTGGTTTGCCCACATCATGCTAACAAAATACTAATATAGCCTGCTTCTTCTTCTGGATTCTTTTTTTTTTTTTTTTTTTTTCTTCTGGATTCTTTGTGTTAATTATGTGGACATTTAACTTGGAAACCTGTAGCAATCCTTAACTTCTTCAACTTCCCATGTCCTACTTTTAATAAGATTCATGGATTTTACCTGTCAAATATTTTCTGGATACATTCTTGTTCTCAATCTTCTTTGCCATTACTACCACTTTAGTTTGGTTCTCATCTTTTAGCTAATTTCCTTGCTCTTGTTTTGCCCTCTCTAATTCGTCCTGTACCTTGGCCAGAGTGATATATTTATCCCAGAGGATACAGTTAGGTTTCTTAACCAAGCATATGAAACTCTCCATGATTATATGCTTGCACTTCTTGACTCCAAGTTCAGTAATATTACACTGCTTGTAAGTCTCCCTGCTCTACGTACTCATCCTCCCCTACATAAACTCGATATTTTCTGCTTTGGTGCTTCATTGTATTGTTTCCTTTTCCTGGGCAGCCCTGCTCCGGTCCGTTTCAGAACCTTATTCTTCTTCCTCGGGACTCTTATTCCTCCCTTAAGGCACAATTTGCACTCACTTCCTCCAGAAAGCTCTTCCCGGGAACCTTTTCTGCTAGACTTCGTGTCGTGCCTCTGGGGTTCCATAGCAATGACCTGCTTATATGGGTCTTCCTCACTCTACTGCAAATTCCTTGAAGACTAAGACCACTCCTATTTCACCAGTGATTTTCTAACTGAATTTAACTGATCACCGTTTGAACAATGAACAACAAAGGGGGTAAGTGGAAGTGATCAAGAAAGGAACAAAACTAGTCAGTTATGGACTCCACCCCTTACTCTGCTATACTCTTTACATTTACCACCTTAATGAATGTAGATTCTCACTTCTCACTTGTAGGCAGGTGGTCTCCAGTTGTAGATATGGCTGTAATCTTTCTCTAACATCTACTTGGGTACTGGACATGTCCCACTTGGAATTCAGACTTTTATCTTCCCTGGAATGGCATTATCATTCTTCTGTCTTGACATATTACTCTGAGTAATATGTCCATATTATCATCTGTCCTTTCCTGCAGTCTAATCAGTTAACAATCTGATATATTCTTTTCTTGTAGTATTTATTGTTCTGAAATTATTCCTTCCTTTAAAATTTCTCTGCCCTCATTCCATTTTAAATCCTTATAGCCTTGTTCCTAAATGGTAGTACACCACTAGATATCCCTCCTATCTGATCTGGCTCCAATCTGATTTTCTTAAATTTTTTTAAAAAAATTATCCAGGGGCGCCTGGGTGGCGCAGTCGGTTAAGCGTCCGACTTCAGCCAGGTCACGATCTCGCGGTCCGTGAGTTCGAGCCCCGCGTCGGCTCTGGGCTGATGGCTCAGAGCCTGGAGCCTGTTTCCAATTCTGTGTCTCCCTCTCTCTCTGCCCCTCCCCCGTTCATGCTCTGTCTCTCTCTGTCCCAAAAATAAATAAAAAACGTTGAAAAAAAGTTAAAAAAAAATTATCCAATAATTAAACTCTTTTTTTCCCCTTAGGATGGTCTTTCACTAAGCTGTCTAAAACTGAGTTTTCTAAACTTTCTTTCACTAAATACTGAATATTAATTAATTCATTTTTCTCTCCCCTCCCCCTTCTCTTTTATTTGTGCTTCACCTGTCAACAACTCGAACTTCTACATAGCTTCTGTAAAAGCAACTTGATGATAAATAAGCATTAATTAATTGATGGAAAAGAAGGTGCCACATTGTTGGTTCTCTCTTGGGGTCAGTACCTTTGCATCTCTGATGCATCACATTCATTCATGTCTTCTGCCTCCGCTTCTGCATCTTAGCACATCACAGTACTTGCTCATTTACCACAGGTTAATTTGTGTTTATTACATTTAACCTATAGAGTCAGGTAGCTGAGTGGTGAATATTAGAGGACTGCTATTAAAGAATTTGAAAAGCACTTTTAGAAAGCCTTAGATAATAGTGTCTGAAAAATTTATTCAGAATAGCCCTGGTATTTTTCTGTATAAAAAAACATAACTATTCCCATTGTACTCTTTTGTACATATCAATTAACATTGAATATCAGGGGAAAAGTTTTGACCTTGCTTTATTTTTTTTTTAAATTTTTTAGCGTTTATTTATTTTTGAGACAGAGAGAGACAGAGCATGAACAGGGGAGGGGCAGAGCGAGAGGGAGACACAGAATCTGAAACAGGCTCCAGGCTCTGAGCGGTCAGCACAGAGCCTGACGCGGGGCTCGAACCCACGGACCGTGAGATCATGACCCGTGCCGAAGTCGGATGCTTAACCGACCGAGCCACCCAGGCGCCCCTTGACCTTGCTTTAGTAGAAGGATTTATTGCAAATCTTTCAGAAATGGTTTAATGCCCAAAAAGTTAAAATAGAACTACTTGGGACAGCTTGACAGGGGAGACAAAATTCACATTTTAAAGTATTAAAACTCCTCAAAGAACTTTAGTTAAATTCAAGACTAAGCCAGAAGTCCAAAATAGAAGCCCTCTCAGCCCAGTTATTACCTTTTGCTGATGCTTTCTCTGTGGTTACTCTGTCTAAGCCAGAAGATTCTAAAGCTAGGAAGAGTGTTGTTTTTTAATAGCTATTTGGCCAGACCACCAATTGCTTTATGATACTGTAGCTCTGAATACAGTGCAGAGTATTAGATTAACAACTTTTGCTTTGACCAGCAAGAACAGGAGAGTTAGGAAATAAAAAGCAGGACCCCTGTTTTCCCTATTGCAGAATTCTTTGTTCCCTGAACCACAGGGAGGATTAGTTTGAATAGTGGTGTGTAAAATGGAGTCAGTCTTATAGATCCTATCACTTTTTATCATTCCAGTAAGGGAGGGTTCAATTTAAAAAGACATGGTATTAACTGTATTTGGTTTGTTTAGGACCTTTATATAGATTAGCAACCCCGGACTCTTTCTCTGGTTTTCTTTTCTTTTTTTTTCTTTTTTTAACTGATGATAGTGTGATTAGCAGTAGCAGGAGGTAATGGTGGTGCGAGTGGAGGGAATTTTGAAGGTGAAGCTTTGATAAATATCAGGGATTTGGGACTCACAGGAAGACACTGCATCCCACATCCTTTGTTCGGGAATCTCCATAATCAGGATCCGTCAGGGAAGTATCAGCGGTTTTTAATTTCTGCCTAATGGAATAAGCAGAAAAGATCTTTGCACTCTGCTACTAAGTTGTCTGTCAATTGGTCTGCAGTCTCACAAATAGAAATTGAATGAACACAAAAGCAATTTTCCTAGTTGGGATTCTAGGCCTCATCCTCAGTTGCAACAACCATCGTGTCTCCTCTCTATACTCACAATCTCAATCTCTGTTCAGTATTTAATTTCCTTTCAACAAACACTTATTGAATGCCAGGCATTGTATTAGGTGTTGAAGAAAGATAGGAGGTGAATATAAAACCTGGCCTCCGCCCTTGTTTTCATCACCTTGAAAACTCAATTGTGTCTCATAGAATAGTTTATTTGTTTAGTAATCTAGATGAGAAACTAGCCACACAAAATACACCTGGAGGTATAACTAAGTTCAGATACTAAATACAGCAAGTCAGGTGATACAGGGTCATGTTACAGCATAAGGTAGATAGATAGGGTCCTGAACAACACCTGGATTCCAAAGAACTATAGTGAAGAGGCTCTCGTGTGGATCCTGCCAGGTGACTTTATTTCTTTGTGCCACTTAAGGTTAAAACAAATGTGTGTGCACGCATGCGCGCACGCGCGCGTGCAGACACACACACACACACACACACACACACACACACACACACACACACACAGCTTCTGCCTGCAACCAGACATACATGCACAAAAGATATCTAAATGAGTTGATCGGCATCTGACATTTATAATTAACAGTTTTAGAAGGTCTTTTTTTGTTTAAAATTAGATAAACTGTGAATATCAAGATGAAAATGAATTGACCTGTTTAATTTCTTTGTCTAATAATACTGTTGATAATGATGATTTGCATAAATCATCCTTTTTTCCTAAAGAGACTTAGAAAATGCATTATATTGATATATTCTTTTCTGTTTCTATGTGAATTATAGATTAAACAAATATTACCATCTTTATCTTAGAGAAACTGAGACATTGAACTGTGTAATGACTTTAAAAAGGCAGAAAACCAGGATTAGAGTTCCTAATTTTAGAACCAGATTTTACATTGGAGGTAGAAGTAGATTGTCCAAAAGAAATTTTTCTACTGTTCTTTGTTCTTTATCAGCTAACTTGCTTTCCAGCCAGATTTTAACACAGTCAAGAAATCATAAGAGCAGAGTGATTGTACTGAGCAAGGAAGGAATGGGGGAAGTGCCTCTCCTTCTTCGTTTGGCAGAGCTCCTTTTATAAGAAAGTTTAAGAGGGGTGACTGGCTGGTTCAGTCTGTAGAGCATTTGACTTTTGATCTCAAGGTCTTGAGTTCAAGCCCTACATTGGGTGTGGAGCCTACCTAAATAAATAAATAAATAAATAAATAAATAAATAAATAAATATTTTTCAAAAAGGAAAGAAAGTTTGGGAATAAGAGGAAATGATTTTGAATATAACCTGGTACATACTACCTTTTTGTTTTGTTTTGTGGGTTGAACCAAAAATAAATTGTCCTGAGGAAGCAACGTTTCTAAATGGCAGAATGATAGCCAGGATCTTTGCTTTCTTCCCAAATTCGTTGCAATAGGAAGACAACAGAAAATAGTCACCCCTGACTATAAGCCCAGCTTTAGTCTTCTGATGACTCAGAGTCTAGGTATTTTAAATTAAGCATTTTTATTGTGCTTTAATTTTAAAAGACATATAAGTTTAAAAATAGCTGTATTTCCAAGATGCTGAAACAGTTTTGTAAATTTTATGAATTGTTTACACTTTTCCCTTTCATACTTTCAAACAGTTTGCAAATAGCTAAGAAATTCTTTGTGACAGTTTAAGCAGCCTGCTGTTGATGCAGTGTCTAACATGTTTTGACAGACATGGGAGCTTTCCAACACATAAATTGGTATTGTATTTCAGCACAACTCAAGTTTCAACCACCTGCATTAGAAACAAATGCAAGATATTCTTTGGCAACTGGTACTGCTTTTGGCTTTCTAAGAGGAACTTTGCAATATATAACCACACAGACATATAGATTCTTAGGCCTGAGAAAGACTTAAAATAAATATCTGGTCAGTTCCCCTCTTCCCAAGCAGTTTCACCCCCTCCTGGTAGACCTTCACTTGCATGTCATAACATCAACCATTCCACCAATAGAGGCTCATCCCTTGGATTATGTATTATCTGTAAAGATATTCTTTTGAAACCTCAATAGACAGGAGATAAGGAAAGGTTTTGTGGAAAGAGAATAGGATCTGGGATCAGGAGGGCTTAGTTTCATGTCCCAAGTTTATCTCTGACCCTGTGTGCAGCCTGTAATATATTTTTTTAAATCATTGTGAGCCTCATTTTCCTCATCTGAATAATGGGGATAATAACAGTTTCATAAATTATTGTAAGGAATAAATTTTACAACCTACCTAAAGTTTCGAGCATAGTATTTGCTACCAGATATGGGTATTTTATTTTATTTGGTCCTTACATAAGCAGTAGGAGAAAAATGTTATCTCTATTTTATAGAAGAAGAATGTGAAGTTCAGTGGTGATATGGTTTCTCCAAATTTTTATGTTAAGTAAAAAATATCACCAGGACAGCCAAATAACCTCTTACTTATCAGAGCAAGTGAACTTTGGAATCTTCATGTTTTCCAGCATTTTAAATCCATTGCTCAGTCACGTTGTAGGGTAAACATTGTGCCCATTTTTTCCACAGTTCATACACCAAAGGTAAATGAATTAAATAAAAATAGAATTAAGATTGCCACCTTAACAAATAGTTCTTTATCACTGAACACACAGACGTTAATGACAAGTATTAATTGGATTTTAAACTTTGATTAACAGTTTTCATAATTATGTATTAAACATAAATAATTCCCAGCCTGCTAAGCTGAAAGTTTCAGGAAAGCAAAGAACACATATGCCGTATCCCCAGTGCTTGGTACGTTGTACTTATCTATAAATATGTAAATAAATACTATTAATTGTGTAATAATACTTTTGCAGTGGTATAAAATTCCACTTTTTTCAGTTTATTCTTATTTCTATTTCTGGAATTTTTCTTCATATTCTACATTTTATTTCTTTTCTAAATAAAATAAATTCTCATTGCTAAGGAAGATTTAAAAAAAATAGAGATAAGACAAAAGAAAAAATATTAACCATTTCATAGTTTGTTATTTTGCTTTTTTAAAGAATTGAAAATCAATTTTAGTTAGACTTCAGAAAGTGTATATGTTTCCCTGGGTATTTCTTGATCTAACCACAGGGCTCTCCCCATTACAAGAGATAAAGCTTAATAATAACATTATTTGCTTATAAATTTCAGCCACATGGCCCTGGGAAAAGTGTCAGAAACCCCTCCATGTTTTTTGTTCTGTTATCATTTTGGTAAGATTTGTTTAGGGAGCCACTTCCCTAAGGAATCTTAAAATTAATCTTTTATTTTCTATTGATTTTCCCACAATGAAGCAAGAGTATTTTTTATTAATACATATTATAACACCTCTATTCTGTTCAGGTTAATTTTGAGTCATCTTTGGATTATCTGAGAACTTCAAGCTATTTCTTTTAAGAATGCTACATAAGTAGCTAATATTTCAGCTCTGAACACTTCATAAAGTTTGAGTAAAAATATGTATCAGTTGTTTTTATAAATGGAGCAAGAATTTGTCCTAGTACTAAATTATTGGATAATAGCCTTTTAACACTGAAGCTCCATAATGGCGCTCATGTATATATATATATATATATATATATACACACAAACACATGCATATGCATGCCTGGGGGCTTGGGATTTTTTAAAAACTTGGTAATTATAAAAATTTCCATGATGTATTTAAGGATAAACTTACTTTAATTTTGCCTTGCTCTCTATAACTTTTTTTAAGCATACAACTTTTTAAAAATTATGTTGATTGTATTCTTTGATCTGCTTCCATTATTTTCAGTTCTTTCTTAGAACATCTAAGTATCTTTTTGTAATGTTTATTCTTAAAAAATTAAATTGGTACAAGTAGACAATTAAATACTCAAATAGAACCAAAGGGCATTAAAAATAAGCAGTTCCTTGCCCTTCACCCCTCTCTGTCCCTTTCTTTTTTTTTTTAACGTTTATTTATTTTTGGGACAGAGAGAGAGACAGAGCATGAACGGGGGAGGGGCAGAGAGGGGGGGAGACACAGAATCGGAAACAGGCTCCAGGGTCTGAGCCATCAGCCCAGAGCCTGACGCGGGGCTCGAACTCACGGACTGCGAGATCGTGACCTGAGCTGAAGTCAGACGCTTAACCGACTGCACCACCCAGGCGCCCCCCTCTCTGTCCCTTTCTATACACAGTCCCACTCTCATTTAACTTTTTGCTATAAATTATATTACTTAGCTTCATGTGTTAAAGTAATATTTTTATACTGATATTTATTGATATATCTGTTTTAAATATGACCTGTTGAGGAGTTGAGTTTGAAGCTCTTAGCACCATCCTTTTTTTTTTTTTTTTGTCAATTAGCTAACATACAGCATAGTCTTGGCTTTAGGAGTAGATTTCCGTGATTCATCACTTACGTACAACACCAAGTGCTGATTCCAAAAAGTGTCCTCCTCAGTGCCCATCACTCATTTTCGCTATCCCCCAACCCCCTACCCCAAGCAACCCTCAGTATGTTTTGTGTATTTAAGAGTCTCTTATGGTTTACTAAGAGACTATGGTCTCTTAGTAAACTATGGTCCCTCTTTGTATCTTATTTTCCCTTCCCTTCCCTTCCCTATGGTCTTCTGTCAAGTTTCTCAAATTCCACATGAGTGAAATCATATGATATCTTTCTCTGACTGACTTATTTCACTTAGCATAATACCCTCCAGTTCTATCCACATTGTTGCAAATGGCAAGATTTCATTCTTTTTCATCTTTGAGTAGCATTCCATTGTGTATATATACCATATCTTCTTTATCCATTCATCAGTTGATGGACATTTGGGCTCTTCCATAATTTGGCTATTGTTGATAGTGCTTCTTTAAACATTGGATGTGCCCCTTCAAATACACTCCTGTATTTTTTGCATAAATACTTAGTGCCATTGCTGGGCTGTAGGGTAAGCCAATTTTTAATTTTTTGAGGAACCTCCACACTGTTTTCCAGAGTGGTTAAACCAGTATGCATTCCCATCAACAGTGCCAGAGGTTCCCTTTTTCCACATCCTCGCCAACATCTGTTGTTGCCTGAGTTGTTAATTTTAGCCATTCTGACAGCTGTTTGGAGGTATCTCATTGTGGTTTTGATTTATATTTCCTTGATAAGCGATATTGAACATCTTTTCATGTGTCTGTTTGCCATCTGGATGTCTTCTTTGGAAAAGTGTCTGTTCATGTCTTCTGTCCATTTCTTCATTGGATTATTTGTTTTTCATGTGTTGGATTTGATAAGTTTTTTATAGATTTTTGATACTAACCCTTTATCTGATATGTCATTTGCAAATACCATTTCCCATTCCGTCAGTTGTCTTCTAGTTTTGTTGATTGTGTCTTATGCTGTGCAGAAGCTTTGTATCTTGATGAAGTCCAGTAGTTCACTTTTGCTTTTATTTCCCTTGCCTTCACAGACATGTCAAGTAAGAAATTACCACGGCTAAGGTCAAAGAGTTGCTGCCTCTTTTTGCCTATAGGATTTTCATGGTTTCCTGTTTCACAGTTAGGTCTTTCATCCATTTTGACTCTATTTTTGTGTATGATGTAAGAAAGTGGTCCAGGTTCAGTCTTCTGTAAGTTGCTGTCCAGTTCTCCCAGAACCATTTGCTAAAGAGACTGTCTTTTTCCTATTGGATACTCGTTCCTGCTCTGTTGAAGATTAGTTGGCTATCTATTTGTGGGTCCATTTCTGGGTTCTCTGTTCTATTCCATTGGTCTGTGTGCCTTTGTGTGCGTGTGTGTGTGTGTGTGTGTGTTGCCAGTACCATACTGTCTTGATGATTACAGCTTTGTAATACAGGCTAAAGTCCGGAATTCTGATGCCTCCAGTTTTGGTTTTCTTTTTCAACATTACTTTGGCTATTTAGGGTCTTTTGTGGTTCCATACAAATTTTAGGATTGTTTGTTCTAGCTCTGTGAAGAATGCTGCTGCTATTTTGATTGGGGTTGCATTGAATATGTAGATTGCTTTGGGTAGTATCAACATTTTAACAATATTTGTTCTTCCAATCTGTGAGCATGGAATGTTTTTCCATTTCTTTGTGTCTTCAATTTTTTTCATAAGCTTTCTATAGTTTTCAGCATACAGATCATTTCCCTCTTTGGTTAGGTTTATTCCTAAGTATTTTATGGTTTTTGGTGCAATTGTAAATGGGATCAATATCTTGATATCTCTGTTGCTTCATTATTAGTGTATAGAAATGCAAACAATTTCTGTACATTGATTTTGTATCCTACCATTTTGCTGAATTCATAAATTAGTTCTAGCTGTTTTTTGGTGGAGTCTTTCAGGTTTTCCATGTGGAGTATCATGTCATCTGCAAAGAGTGAAAGTTTGACTTCTTTTTTGCCAATTTGAATGCCTTTTATTTTGCTTTGTTGTCTGATTGCTGAGGCTAGGACTTCCAACATTATGTTAAACAACAGTGGTGAGAGTGGACATTTCTGCTGTGTTCCTGATCTCATGGGGAAAGCTTTCAGTTTTTCCCCATTGAGGATATTAGCTGTGGCCCTTTCATATATGGCTTTTATGATGTTAAGGTATGTTTCTTCTATCCCGACTTTATTGAGGGTTTTTAATAAGAAAGGATGCTATATTTTGTCAAAGTCTTTTTCTGCAGCTATTGATACAATCATATAGTTTTTATCCTTTCTTCTTTTAATATGATGTATCACACTGATTGATTTGCAAATATTGAGCCAGCCCTGCAGCCCAAGAATGAATCCCACTTGGTCATGGTGAATAATTCTTTTAATATACTGTTGAATTTGATTTGCTAGTGTCTTGTTGAGAATTTTTGCATCCATTTTCATCAAGGTTATTGGCCTATAATTCTCCTTTTTAATGGAGTCTTTGGTTTGGGAATCAAGGTAATGCTGGCTTCATAGAATGAGTCTGGAAGCTTTCCTTCAGTTTCTATATTTTTGGAACAGCTTCATAAGAATAAGTATTAACTCTGCTTTAAATGCCTGGTAGCATTCCTCTGGAAAGCCATCTAGCCAGGACTCTTATTTGTTGGGAGATTTTTGATAACCGATTCAATTTCTTCTCTGGTTATGGGTCTGTTCAAAGTTTCTATTTTTTCCCATTTGAGTTTTGGTAGCATGTGAATGTATAGAAATTTGTCCATTTCTTCCAGATTGTCCAGTTTGTTGGCATATAATTCTTTATAGTATTCTCTAATAATTGTTTATGTTTCTATGCTGTGGTTGTGATCTCTCCTCTTTCATTTGTGATTTTATCTATTTGGGTCCTCTCTCTTTTCTTTTTGAGAAGTCTGGCTAGCAGTTTATCAGTTTTGTTTATTCTTTCAAAAAACCAGCCCTTAGATTCATTGATATATTCTACTTTTTTTTTTTTTTTTGGATTCCATATTGTTTATTTCTGCCCTAATCTTCATTATTTCTCTTCTGCTGACTTTGGGCTTTCTTTACTGCTGCCTTTCTAGTTCCTTTAGGTGTGAGGTTAGATTATGTATTTGAGACCTTTCTTGCTTCTTCAATAGGCCTGAATTGTAATGTATTTTCTTCTTAGGACTACCTTTGCTGCATCCTAAAGGTTTGGACTGTCATCTTTTGATTTTCATTTACTTCCATATGTTTTTTAATTTCTTCTTAGTTTCCTGGTTGACCCATTCATTCTTTATTAGGGTGTTCTCTAACCTCCATGTATTTGGGGGCTTTCCAAGTTTTTTCTTGTGGTTGATTTCAAGTTTCATAGCATTGTGATCTGAAAATATTCATGGTATGATCTCAATTCTTTTATATTTGTTGAGGGCTGTTTTGTGACCCAGAATGTGATCTATTTTGGAGAATGTTCTGTGTGGACTTGAAAAGAATGTGTATTCTGCTGCTTTTGGATGAAAAGTTCTCAATATATCTGTTAAGTCCATCTGGTCCAATATTTCATTCAGAGACACTGTTCCATTATAGATTTTCTGCCTAGATGATCTGTCCATTTCTATAAGTGGAGTATTAAAGTCCCTTACAATCACGGTATTATTGTCTATACATTTATTTATGTTTGTGATTAATCGATTTATATATTTGGGTGTTCCATGTTGGGGACATAAACATTCACAATTGTTAGCTTTTCTTGATGGATACACCCCTTAATTATGATATAATGACCTTCTTTATCTCTTTTTACAGTCTTTATTTTTTTTTTAAATCTAGTCTGTCTGATATAAATATGGCTACTCCAGTTTTTTTTTTGACATCCAGTAGCATGATAGATGGTTCTGCATCCCTTCATTTTCAATCTGCAGGTGTCCTCAGGTCTAAAATGAGGCTCTTGTAGGCAGTATATAGATGGATATTAGGTTTTTTGTTTTTTTTTTTTTTTGGTCTATTCGGATACACTACGTCTTTTGATTGGGGCATTTATTCCATTTACATTCAGAGTGATTATTGAAAGACATGGATTTAGTGTCGTTGTGTTATCTGTAGCTTTATGCTTGTGGTGATGTCTCTGGTCCTTTGTAGTCTTTGCTGCTTTCCACTCACAGAGTCCCCCTTTGGATCTCCTGCAGGGCTGGTTTAGTGGTTATGAACTCCTTTAGTTTCTGTTTGTCTGGGAAAGCCTTTATCTCTCCTTCTATTCTGAATGACAGCCTTGCTGGATAAAGGATTCTTGGCTTTATATTTTTCCTATTCAGCACATTGAATATTTCCTGCCACTCTCTTCTGGCCACATTTCAGTGGGCAGGTCTGCTACTACCCTTATAGGTTAAGTCCTGTTTGTCCCTGGATGCTTTCAGACGTCCTTCTTTATCTTTGTATTTTGCCAGTTTCACTATGATGTGTCATTGTGTTGACCTGTTTTTGTTGATTTTGAAGGGGGTTCTCTGTGCCTCTTGGACTTGGATGCCTGTTTCATTCCCCAGATTAGGGAAGTTCTTAGCTATAATTTGTTCAAATAAACCTTCTGCCCCTTTCTCTCACTCTTCTTCTTCTGGAACTCTTATGATACAGATATTATTTCATTTCATGGCATCACTTAGTTCTCTAATTCTCCCCTCATAGTCTAGTAATTTTCTTTCCTTTTTTTTTTCAGCTTCAACATTTTTCATAATTTTATTTTCTATTTCACCTATTCTCTCCTCTGCTTCTTCCATCCTTGCTGTCACTGTATCTAGTTTATTTTGCACCTCCTTTATAGCCTTTCTTAATTCATTGTGACTACTTCTTAGGTCTTTGATCTCTGCAGCAATAGACTCTCTTCTGTCTTCTATGTTTTTTTCAAGCCCAACTATTTGTTTTATGACTGTTATTCTAAATTCTTATTCATACATATTGTTTATATATGTTTTGAGCAATTCTCTGGCTGTTACACCATCCTTTCCCATTCTCTGTCTTCCAAAAAGTTTTGGTTAAATCAGCAATGTTTACATTATTATAATTATATAAATATTAGTCATTACTAATCCAAATAATATACTATTATATCAATAGCATACTACTTTTAGTTTGTCTTGGAGCTGTTAATTGCTTTTTGTTTTGCTCGGTTTTCTATGTGCCTATAAACATTTACTAAATGGTCCAGCACAGCTGGGAAATGCCTAGTAATAATCTTTCCCAAACATTCAAAGATATTTTATAGTCTGTAGTTTGATTTGTTATTCTTTATGGGAACTGTTCCCTCCCAACTCTCTAACCTCATGCTCTCTTATGGACTCTTGCTCTCCAGACCTGTTGCACAGCTGCTGCCCTGGAACTTCGTGGTAAATCTATGTTGAACCCCCAGTTTTCTATATATATACCCTGTCTGCCTCTCTCTTTCATTTATTCTGCTCAAATATGGCCTCCAGTAACCTCCCAAGAAGGGGGAAAGGAAATGAGCAGTAAACTTTTGAATTATTAGCTGCCTGAAAATATCTTTATTTTATTCTTCACTTGACTAGTAGTTTGGGTGAGAATAGACTACAAGGGCAAAAATAATTTTCCCTGGAAAGATGGAAGGCATCATTCGTTGCTCTTTTAGTGTCCAATCTGGCTGATAAAAATTCCAAATGCTATTATGATTCCGTTCCTTTGATTGTGTTGTGTTTTGTTATGTTTTTGCATTATTTTCTGGAAGCTCTTAGAGTCCCTTTTATGTCTTTTCTGTAATTTTTAAGTCATTATCCTAGTCATTCTGGGAAATTTTCATATGCATAATTTATGTCTCTAATTTTTCAGTTCATTATTTTGGAGGTGGTGTAGGGGTGAAATTTTGTAATTGTTGGATTTTGAAACTTTAAGATTGATTCTCAAAGACTATCATAGTTTATCTTATCTTTAACACATTCTTTTCTAAGGGATTTACTTGGTTTTATCTAATAGAACTTCTGATTTTTAATTTCAATTATGTTTTAATTTAAAAGCCCAATTTTTATTATTTTTCTTTCCTATAGGCCGTTCGGCTTGTTTATGTCTTTTAATATTTATTGCTTATTACTCTTTTAGACAGAGTCTTCTCTTGATTCTCAATATATATTATATATATATGACATATATATGTTTATGTGTGTATATATATATACACACACACATATATATATATTTTCATCTGTTCTCTGCACTTAGTTTTTTCTTCTTTTTTAACATTTTTGTTAGAGTTTTGTTTTGAATTTCTTTGGTTTCTCCTTTTTATAATGAAAACATTCTTTAAATAACAATTGATCTTGATCTGTCCATTCATATTCCAGAGGCACCAAAAAGCTCATTGAAGGTGAGTGCCTTGTGGGAGAGTGGTCTTGTTAGTTGGCAAATTAGTTACATCTATACTGAGCAGGAAGGGAGCCAGCCTTTTAAATGAGGGGCCACAAAATGTCCCAATGAAGATTTATTTTCTTGGGCTATAGAGTTACACCCAAGACAATCCCTTTTCTAGCGCCTTGTCCAGGATGCAGAGGAAGATCCCTACATCCAAATTCTAGGCAAGAATAAGGAGAAGGATCCCAAAAGTGTGCAGTTTTAGACTCCCTTGCATCCCATTTTCACTCCTGCATGCTCTCTTGCTCTGCGTGGTACTCCTCTCACATATTCTAGAGCCTTTCAGAGAATAGACAGCTGTTGTCCCATCAGTGCAAGAGGATAGGGAATAATCTTCTGAACAAAGGCATAGAGAAGCAGACCTGAGATGTTCCAGCTGCCCTGTATACAGTGTTCCAACCAATCTATCTAGTCCTCATCTACTTCACTTTCTTGGTACCCAATGCTTCTAATCGTTAAGATTATCAAAGGCTTTGGGGCAAATTGCCTCATGTTTTCATAGTTTACCTGCTGGCAACTGGATTGTTATGTTACCCAAAGAAATCAGTTATTTCTTCTTCTGCTTTCCATCCTCTAAATATTTATTAAAATCTTTATATTACCTCTTCTTTTGTGTTATTTGTCCTGTGGGTTAATGCCCAAAAATTATTTTCTGTAGTGTCATTTCTGAGTTTTAGTGCTAATACCTCAGAGTGTAGTGGTGTCAACAATCTTCCTTTCCTTCTCATCATGCCCTCTTTTCAAGGTATGATGTTCCATTTTCATGGAAGTTGTGTTGTCATACATCCTATGCAGATTTCCAAAGCATTTAAAAAATGTCTTTGGGTCTTGGCTTCACAGGTGATCTCTAACTTTGCCTTGTTAGTGTGATACTAATTGTACTCTTTATCTCCACAAAATTCTGAGGCCCGTGTGTTGGTTCTTCTGTGTTTAGTTTAGCTGCATTCCATTTGGATGCTGTTCGAAATCTCTCCTAAAGTCTATGCAATTAGGATTGTTTGTGCAGTTCTTCACACCCTTGCCTGCTGAGCCCATGCTGCTGGGCTGTGGTGGGAGCTTCAGACACTATGAAGTGTTTGAACTCCTTATAGAAGAGTCACTTAAGACCCCTATTTCCAACATTTTCCCTGGGCTTTCTTCTTTTCCTTCCCTTCTTCTTTTCTCTCTTTCCCACTTTTCTCTGGGGTCATGTACAGCACTGCCAGACCCCCACTACTTCCTGCCAGATAGTTTTGAGGGGATCCACTGTCTCTTTCTGGCTAGAATTGAAGCATTTATTGGTAATTTTGGGTGTATCAGACTGGCCCCAGAGGACTGTCAGAACAGCATTCACACAATGTCACAGATGGTTAACTTTTTCTAATGTTCAGGTTTGTACAGGTATTGCTGTTGTGTGTGCTGAGAGGGAGGAGATAAATGGTAAAGGTGTTCCTACTTTCCTAGTGCTGAGCAGAACACTAGTAGATGAATGATTCATTTTAGTGTATGTAAAACTTTGTAGTAAGCAGATTTCCAGTGAATGTTGGCAGTGGTGACTTTTCTGCTTAATTTTCAGTGCTATTTCAAATTCTGGTCATCTTTCTGACTTACTAAATTCTTTTAAGGGACAAGTCAAGTGGTATCTTTAAGTCTTTTGCAAGACACCATTTTAAATGGTAACTTCACATAGTTTTTTTTAAGTGTTTATTTATTTATTTTGACAGAGATAGAGCGAGGGAGCTGAGGTGGGGCAGAGAGAGAGGGATAGAGAGAATCCTAATCAAGCTTCATGCTTACAGCACAGAGCCCAACATGAGGCTTGTTCTCATGAACCATGAGATCATGACCTGAGCCAAAATCAAGAGTCAGATGCTTAACCGACTGAACCACCCAGGCACCCCTATATAGTTTTATTTAGATTTTACACAGTAATGTTATGTTCAACATTTTCATTTATTCACAAAATATGAAAAGCTCTGTTCATTAAGAGTGAAGTGTATAATATAATATAATATAATATAATATAATATAATATAATATATTCATAATATAATACAAAAATAATTGGTTGGTCATGCCTACTATGTATAGGTTCACAACCCTTTCAGGAGCTCTCTTGTGTAATTCAAAATCCAAATCATCCCTGTACGCAGAGTGCAGGGAGAGCGGGAAGAAAGAGGCAGGCCATGCCAGGCTGGTAGATGTCAGTTTTATGTTTTTTTTTTTCATTTTTTTAAATGTTTATTTATTTTTGAAAGAGAGAGAGAGCATGGTGGGAAGGGCAGAGAGAGAAGAAGACACAGAATCCAAAGCAGGCTCTAGGCTCTGAGCTATCAGCACAGAGAACATAGGACTCAAACTCACAAGCCGTGAGATCATGACCTGAACCGACGTTGGATGCTTAGCTGACTGAGGCACCCAGGTGCCCCAAAATATTAGTGGCAGTTTTAATATTAGCAAGAGGAGCTTATATATGAGGTTTGTCTTGGGTGGCAACAAGACAAATGGATCCCTGCACGAACCCTTCAGATCTTAAAAGCTCATAAAGAGGCCCTAACTGGACGCAGTCATGTATACTGTGCACGTGTTTTTAACATCACTTAACCATCTCACGGTTGTGTCCTTGGAACAGCCTCTGGGAGGGGGAAAGGCAGGCAGAATCAACATTCCAGAGACAGGATGCAGGGTGAGGAGCCTCCAAGTGCTGGGGTCCAGCTCACAGGTCAATTGATGGTTACGTCTTTTTGATCACGTTTCCCAATGTTGTGTTTCAAGAAGGACAAAAATAATTACATCCTGATATTGCACCTTCTAAATTCTTAATGTCATGCAAAAGCCTTCAGCAAAATATCAGTTGCCATGCTTTGTAAAAAGAAAATTCAGTACCTATGAAATGAGGTGGTTAGAAGGAGAAAGGGGACAGATATAGAGAAAACAGATTGGAGTTTTAGTTTTAAATTCCACAAGGGTCTATCTGAGTATACTTTTTAGTTAGCGAAGGTTGTAACTGCTGTTATAGGCAAAAAAGAAAATTAAAATAGAGAACAGATTATGCCTCATAAAGATGTAAACAAGAAATACCTAATAGGAAAGCTTTAGCAGATAAAGTATCTCTGAATGTTGTTTTCACTGGCCCATGTTAGAATAATAGTATCACTATTATGATGCAGCAGCTAAGAGCACACATCACCCTAGGGTAATGTTGGGTAAGTTATTTAGCGTATCTGATTCTCAGTTTTCTCCCATGCAAATGCACAATCATAGGTTTATAATGGGTATTAAATAAGGTAATGTTACAGCATGTGGTAGCCCATGGTGCACATTTAAGTAAATACTTAAAAAATGGGGTAAGTTTTTGTAAAAAATAAATTCTGCGTATTCATACTCTGAGAAATTTTTCTTTTCATTGATTTCAATTTGTGGATTTAATAAATGTATCTTCCTTTCTTTAGTTTGGTAGCCCATGCTATATGAATTAATTACTTGTTCCTACTTGCTCAATGGAACTAGTAAAAGAAATGATGTTGTGTTGATTAGACAACAATGAGCTCTCTCTCTATAATTCCTAGAATAATGTAAGTGCATAATAAATAATTGTTGAATTAATTAATACCAAAAATTAAACCAGCCCTTCTTTATTTATTTAGACCACACAAGTTTAACTGTAGAATATCTGGATAATGCTTAAGGACTACCAGTTATCTCTAAGCCTCATTCTTCAGTATAAAATATAGATGAAGGCTACTGATATAGATAATTTATCCATGCCATTATAGGTTGGGAATGTTTCCCCTATTCTTTAGGTAGAAAACAATTTAGATATTCTTCATGAAAGGGTTACCTCCACTTTTTTTTAAACACCTGAAATGGTGACTATAATACTCTTTGTACCCCTGTCCGGTAGGTGATATTCAAGGCTCTGGGCTCAATGAGAGGTTAAAGAATTAAAACACATACTCCCTATCCCTAAAAGCTCATTAGATATTTGGAGATATTTACTATAGGACTCAGAAATTTTCAGTGCATTAATTGAATAGTATACCCATACTCTACAGATGAAAGAGATAGGGTTGAACAAAGATTTTATGAAGAAATTGACACTTGAGTTGGGCTTTAAGGGAAAGGTGGTATTGACTGTAAAGATAAAGGTAAATGGGAAGAGGACAGAGAGTGAACAAAATGGAGGAGATATGAATAGGCATGGTACAGAGTTCTTAAATTTATTATAAATCTCTTTTCTGTTTAAAATGAGCATTGGTTTATTCTTACGTGAAGTTTGTTAGCAGTGAGCATATTTTAATTTGATGGTGTTTCTGGGAGTGATATGAATATATTGCCACTAAAAAATGTTAGGGAGGAAAAACATGATAGTGCATGTGAAATAACCAAAATTAGAATTCAGGCATATCTAGAGACTCAGTACAATTTTTTTCCTTCAGATTTTCCTTCTCATCTTTGGTTTAGGCTGTATTTATGATTTTTATCCCCATTGTAGTCTTACAATGGAAATCCACCTATTTAAACCATACCAGAAAAATAAAACTAGAGGTGATTCTCATGAGGGGAGTTACAGGTGAGTTTCTCTCAGCAGATTCTGATGTGAAGGGAAACCTGGAAAAAGTTTTTTTTTTTTTTTTAGGAAGTGCTCTTGGAACATCTGTGGAAGATAAGGAGAGGAAGCAGGGTTCAGCCGAGGAAGAACTTTGGTCTTGATGCAGCCTTACTGAATGTCCCAGCTAACCCCACAGGTTGCTCTGAAGTGGGGCTGGAATTTCTCAGTTAGCCCACGATGTGGTGAGGGGCCAGGAAGGAGATAGGACTGGTATTGAGGCAGCTTTCTACAACTGAGGGCAATTTCTTGACAGACCTAAGACCTGAGTGCTGTTAGTACTCTTCCCATTTTTGGAGGAGTACATCCTTAGTCCTGAGGAGGGTCTGGCCAGCACACTGAAACATCTACTATAGGAGGCAAAGCCATTTTGTGGAGATTTGGATGTCAAAAGCATCATTTTACCTGGATGCAGATTCAGGTAAAGGCGTGGATCATTCAGGCAACATTGCTAATGTCGGTCTCCAAGGGTCACTACCACTTTACCGAATAAAGAGATGCTGTGGGTCCTGTGTTAGTTTGCTTGGGCTGCCACAACAAAATACTTTAGACTGAGCCACCAAACAATGAAATTGTATGTTCTATCAGTTCTGGAGGCAAGATAGGGTTTTAGCAAATTCAGCTTCTGGTGAGAGGTCTCTGTCTAGCTTACAGAGAGTGGCCACTTTCTCTGTATGTCCACACATGGCCTTTTTTATGAGCTCACTGAAATTTCATCACTTCCTGGGATCTTGGGTGGCTCAAGTCGGTTAAGTGTCCGACTTTGGTTCAGGTCATGATCTCGCGGTTCGGGAGTTAGAGCCCCTGTCGGGCTCTGTGCTGACAGCCCATAGGTGGAGCCTGCTTCGGATTCTATGTCTCCCTCTCTCTGCCCCTCTCCTGCTCGTGCTCCATCTCTCTTTCTCTCAAAAATAAATAAGCATTTAAAAAATGTTTAACGTAATTACTTTCTTAGAGATCTATGTGTTTGGTCCATCTCCAAATACAGCCACACTGGGGGATGGGGTTTCAACATATAAACTTGGTGAGGATGGGGGGGTGGGGACAAAGATCTATAACAGGGCAAGTTAACTCAGATTTTCACATGCGTTTCCTTATGAAACTGGAGAAATATAAATTATAAATGAATTTTTCTCCCCTAAAGAAGTGGGGTATTTTTTTTTACCGTTGAGTAAAAAACAAAGTAAAGCATCAAAAAAAATAACTATTCCTCCATTTCAGTCAACCTCATAAGTTTTTCCTGTATTGCTCTTTTGCAAATTGCCTAGAGTGGCTTGTTATAAAAAAATAATAATTATCATTCATTTAGTCAGTAAGTATATTTTAAGTGACTACTGTGAACCCCATGCATTTTAATTTATATTTTAATTTACCACCCATCCTCATTCAAAATTACTGACATACCTTATGAGAATTAGAACAATCGCAAATACTTATTATGTTCAATTTTTAATTTAAAATGAACTTTTATTAGTGCCAATATTAAAAAGCTTTTTTGTTATGTACAACATGAAAATTCCTGGAATTGTAGTTAGAAATAACAGTAATTTGCTTTTCTTTTTCAGAGATGGGGGATAGGTTACAAAACATTTAGTTGAATCGATTGTTCTGGAAAAAAATTTTTGTGATTAAAATAATTGGGTTAAATGGAATATTTTATAAACATACATATCACAGTGTGCTTCCATAATATTTGACCTTTTAATTATCAAGCATATGCTCTGCTCAAGTCTTAATGGGCTGAAGGGAATTCACTACTTAAAATTGAGCTCTCTTTTCCTTTTGAGTGTTTATATGACAGTGCAATGTAGAAAGACACCAATTCCTTCAGTATTTGGATAGAAGAGCAAGAAGGATTGAAAATCTTACCCTGTGAATAGTGAGGACGTTTTTTAGGTTTTTTGGGAGCTGGGGAGGGAAGGAGTGTTTGGATAATGGATGGGGAACTAAGATGAGGAAATAGAGTAAAAATTTTTACACTACAGAAGTCTGAGTATTTAATAAGCCTCCCATGTCCTATTTGACTTTCTCTTTTGTGTTTAGCAGTTTATAGATAATGATAGATAAGGTTTTGAGACTCTCCTCTAAACCTGACCCTCCTGGCAAGTTATTCATAAAATCCACAGCACACTTTCTTCCAGACATTGCATTGGGGATCAAAGCACATTTTAATCTTTTGTTTCGGGAATATTTCAGCTGGAGGGTAGAGAACAATTCCATTGTTCTCTTCTGTGACAGCTTTATGTATTCTTTAGAGGCTGATGAACAGTAGAATTTCTTTTCTTCTCTTTTCTTCATTTCTTCATGTGCCATCTTTTAAAAGTTCGTGGATGAGATATGTGACTTGTCACATCCAGGCACTAACATTACCCTCCTATTGAATATGGAACATACCTAGTCATACTTCTTTAATGGATTCTGACCTGAAGGATAAAACAATCACAAAAGTTCATCTTTTGTGAAGTTAATATGAACTAGTTGGAATTCAGCCCTGTTGAGGGTATTTCACATACATCATCAATTATAAGCACTCATCTTTGTGGTGCAAATGGATATTTGGAAAACCACATGTTATGCTGTGATATCTATATATCAACATGTTTATATCTCTATATATTCTTTCAAGTAATGTGTCAGTGGCACATTATATGGTCAAGGGTTAAAATTTATGAAACAGCCATAAAATAATTACCTGGAGCCAGAACAATACTGAAGATTCATAGAAGACATAGATTAAGAGTAAATCCTTAAATGATAGAAATATTTATCCTGAAAATGAAGTCGCAAACAAGTGTGGGAGTGGGACTAATTAGACTCTATCTCAGAAACCCTGGGGAGATGGGTCTATGTCTAAATTGCTCAGAGGTGCTATGTTGAGAGCAAGGATGGTCTTTATATAGTTCACCATTTTACTTCCGATACCTTCATAACACAGGTTCCCAAGAGATATCTGTTCAATAAATGAATGGATATAAATTCAAGTAAGTGAAAAAGCCAGAGATAAGGCTAGGCGGGCCAGGATTATCTTCTGACCACCTTTAGATAAATATTTGACGTTGTAAGGGAGGCTTGTAAGTCATTTCATTCAACTGACCACTTGCCCTTTTCTGCCTGACAGCCAGATATACTAGTGACTTGATGTTCAATCCCCTTTTCATCTACAATCTTACAGCCTCAAGCAGATAATGCCATTTTGCCATGATGAGAATCATGTACAAACTAGTGTTTTCTTCAATTGAACTTTTGAGGGAGAGAGGTTACTGATACACAGAGCTTAGAGCAAAATCCAAAAAGAAGCTGAAAAGACGTGAGAGAGAGAGAGAGAGAGAGAGAAAAGGTCCCACTAAACGACATTTTCTGTTGGTCTGTGCTTTACACATCTTCTCACAGCAAAGATGTGCTTAGAAGCCAAATTGTTGTTTCATCAAGAGACAGTTTTGATAGCAAGGAAAGCACCCAAGCAGGTCAATAGAAACAGACGGTGAGCTGACTGGTACTTTGACCCCTGTCTAACTTTCACACCTGAGGCAAGTGTGGAAGCAGGTTTAACATTCTCTGATTCAGGTGAAATAGTCAGAGAATGTTACACCTGCCTTAATCTTTGTAAAAGTTTAGTGATACACCAGAGTAAGATTACTGTAATAGATTTTTAACAGTTCCCTACCTATATGTGTGATCCACTCTAATTCTTTCCCCACAATGTCAGATGCATGGTTGGAAAAGAGGAATCTGATCACATTGGCCCTATAAAGTCCTTCAATATACCCTGTGGCCTTCAGCATAGTATTCAGTCATTAGGATAGAGTACAGAACCCATCAGGTACCCAACATTTCCCTACTCTCCTTTTCTTTAATGAGCATTTATTGAATACCTACTGTGTCGAACTGAGCTCGTTGCAAGGATCTGATGATGAGTAAGGAATATAGACCTGTGGGGTCATTTTCACCCACTTCTTGGCCCTAATCTTAAGGATATTTAAATGGACCGTTTTGCCTTTTTGAATAATAATCTTCATGCCCACCTTACCTCCTCCCCATTTTTTGCTTGAGTCATACTTGTTCTTAAAAATCCATCCAAGCCCCTGTCCACTTGTCCCTCTCTGGGACCTGCATGCCAGATGCATATCTTCTCCATTGCCAAAGACATTGTGTTCTCCTGTCTTGTAGCTCCTGTGTGATGTGCTTTTCTCTGAGAGGAAAGCCCGTTTCTCATCTTTATCCCCAGCAATTTGCACAATGCCTGCCACACAGTAGGTACTTAATAGACTTTTGTTTCCCTTTTTTGATCAAATCCTCTTTTCCATATGATTTCTTAGATGATGTGGATTTTATCCATTCCTGTGGCAAACATTTCTTAAGAATCTGCTGTGTGTCAGTCATTACATTAGCCATATTTCACTTTCCATTTCCTCAGTGAGTGTGTTGAAGGAACGGAAGCTCAGATGTGATACTGTGAGTCTTAGATCTTGGCAGAAATGCTTCTCAGACTCAGATCCATGTGACTCCAAAACCCATGCTTGCTCTTTCTTTTTTCTTTTATGCTTCGCTTTTCCATCTGGGCTATAGCATAATATTCTGTACATTTTATGTAGCAAGTAAGAATATCCTACAGTTTAAATTCCATTGTAAAGAAGCCCATAAGACCTCCAAGTTCACTTGTCGCTTGATTATAATGAGCACACTGTTAAAAATCCCTTTTATAGTCAGGATATGAACATAAGAAAACGGGCACTTAGGACTTTTTTGTTTGTTTTTCTGTTTGTTAATAAATCATCAGATGGAAAAATGAACTCAGGCTCAACACCCCTGCACATCAATGCAGGGAGAAAGGTGCTGTACCAGCTGCGTTCTCCTCGATCTAATGTACCAACTCTGGTTTGTTGAGAGAAACTGTTTTGTTTCTGTCTTCAGTCACTCCTCTAATGGGGGTATATAGGGAAAGATTTTTTCCCCCTGTTTCATGTCCCTGTTGTAAATTTTATATAAATCCAGGACCTTACTTGGTCTGTATATATTGTAGAAACAATAATGGATGAGTGGGCACTGAGGCAAACACAGAACAAAGTTAAAGCTATAGCTGATTTTTACCAGTGTTTGTACAGCTGATTAAAGATGGCTATAAATTCTTTGATGCTCTTCCTGTAGAGAAGAGAGGTTTATTTCTCCTCTCCCTGAATTTGAGCAGACTCTGGCTGCTTTGACTGATATGATATAACAGAAGAGATACATTGCTAATTTCCAGGCCCTTAATACATTGATAGTTGCTACTTTCTGGGTCACAGAACTTTCACTGTTGGAGCTCCGATGTATCATGTGAGCTGCACAATGTGATGACCGTGTAAGCAGCATGGCGACATGGGGTAGGGGAAGGAGACCACTGAGTCTAGTCTTCTAGGGTTCCTTTCAAGAAGCCAGGCTTGGACATCCCCTCCACCCTCAAGACCAGACCAGCCACCAGCAGAATACTACTGAGTGATAGCAAGCAATTATGCTACATTCTTCTGGGAACAAAAGAATCTTCCAGATGAAACTTTCCTGAATTCTTCAACTGTGTTAATCCACTGAAGTTTCAGGTAGTTTGTTGGCAATAATAGGTTACTGGAACAGTTTGTACTTCGTCATCAATAACAATTACTTCAAGTGATTCCACATCTACTTCAGGACTCATTGAGGCTGATTGGATATATTGTGCTTTCCTTTTCTTTGATGGTCACCAGAATAAACATGCTAGCTAACATGGAAGATATGGGTTATTCATGTGTTTAAAAAACAACAACAACTCTCTAACTGATGGTAATCATCCCTATTTATTTACCACATGGAAATTTCCAAATCACATTTACATCTATTGTCACTAGGTATTCTTATCAGATGTCTGTCATGGTCATTTGTCAAGTGTGGTTTATACCGTCTTGCAGATGGTGAAGCTGAGGCACAGAGGTCTGGTTGCCTCTCTGTGGTCACACAGTTAAGATTCTCAGAGCACACTGTATTTTACCTTTGCATGATTCTCAAATTAATGACTTTTAAGAGAATTATATGTTTAATATCCATCATACCAACTAGACTTTAAGCTCTAAGAGGTCAATGAACTTTTCTCATTCACCACTCTATACTTAGAACTTAACCCAGTGCTTGACAGAGAAAATGTCCGCTTAGTACTAGTTGAATGAATAAATTAATGAAGAATGACAGAGCTCTAAACCCTAGGTTTCCCAATTCAGAAGTACAGTCTCTTTTCTTTATACCAACGAGTGATGAGAGGGCATGAACCCTCCCCTCCCCCCATGTTCCCCTTTACAGCAGAGCATATCTTTATGAAGAAAATATGGTTTTTGAAAAATTTTCCTAGTAATTCGAGTATGCCTCCTGTTGAGAACTAAAACACAATATTATTCTTCCTCTTAATCATATTGTTACATATGAAGGAAATGGTCTGAGAAAATACAGTGTTTTTTTTTTTTTTTTTTTATATATGAAATTTATTGTCAAATTGGTTTCCATACAACACCCAGTGCTCATCCCAAAAGGTGCCCTCCTCAGTACCCATCACCCACCCTCTCCTCCCTCCCACCCCCCATCAACCCCCAGCTTGTTCTCAGTTCTCAACAGTCTCCTATGCTTTGGCTCTCTCCCACTCTAACCTCTTTTTTTTTTTTTTTTGTTCCCCTCCCCCATGGGTTTCTCTTAAGTTTCTCAGGATCCACATAAGAGTGAAACCATATGGTATCTGTCTTTCTCTGTATGGCTTATTTCACTTAGCATCACACTCTCCAGTTCCATCCACGTTGCTACAAAAGGCCATATTTCATTTTTTCTCATTGCCACGTAGTACTCCATTGTGTATATAAACCACAATTTCTTTATCCATTCATCAGTTGATGGACATTTAGGCTCTTTCCATAATTTGGCTATTGTTGAGAGTGCTGCTATGAACATTGGGGTACAAGTGCCCCTATGCATCAGTACTCCTGTGTCCCTTGGATAAATTCCTAGCAGTGCTATTGCTGGGTCATAGGGTAGGTCTATTTTTAATTTTCTGAGGAACCTCCACACTGCTTTCCAGAGCGGCTGCACCAATTTGCATTCCCACCAACAGTGCAAGAGGGTTCCCGTTTCTCCACATCCTCTCCAGCATCTATAGTCTCCTGATTTGTTCATTTTGGCCACTCTGACTGGCGTGACGTGATATCTGAGTGTGGTTTTGATTTGCATTTCCCTGATAAGGAGCGACGCTGAACATCTTTTCATGTGCCTGTTGGCCATCCGGATGTCTTCTTTAGAGAAGTGTCTATTCATGTTTTCTGCCCATTTCTTCACTGGGTTATTTGCTTTTCGGGTGTGGAGTTTGGTGAGCTCTTTATAGATTTTGGATACTAGCCCTTTGTCCGATATGTCATTTGCAAGTATCTTTTCCCATTCCGTTGGTTGCCTTTTAGTTTTGTTGGTTGTTTCCTTTGCTGTGCAGAAGCTTTTTATCTTCATAAGGTCCCAGTAATTCACTTTTGCTTGTAATTCCCTTGCCTTTGGGGATGTGTCGAGTAAGAGATTGCTACGGCTGAGGTCAGAGAGGTCTTTTCCTGCTTTCTCCTCTAAGGTTTTGATGGTTTCCTGTCTCACATTCAGGTCCTTTATCCATTTTGAGTTTATTTTTGTGCATGGTGTGAGAAAGTGGTCTAGTTTCAACCTTCTGCATGTTGCTGTCCAGTTCTCCCAGCACCATTTGTTAAAGAGACTGTCTTTTTTCCATTGGATGTTCTTTCCTGCTTTGTCAAAGATGAGTTGGCCATACGTTTGTGGGTCTAGTTCTGGGGTTTCTATTCTATTCCATTGGTCTATGTGTCTGTTTTTGTGCCAGAAAATACAGTGGTTTTATCCTTGGAAAGAAAATACCTGAAAGCTAAGGCTTTACCTTCATGATTAAATGAATGGAAGATTGAGGGCATATGGAGAATCTGAGTTAACCAATCATCAATGATATGAGAAGATAGTTCACTTTTAGGAATTTTAGTAATTCTTAGCGAGTAGGTACTTGAGCCCTCATAAAGGTAACTCAGTAAGTTCTACCATTGCTTTTCTAAATACTTCTGAACTCTAAAAGGCCCTTGAACTAAATAGTAGTTCCTAACAATTGATAGTGATCACTAGGAGCTGTCTGCCTGTCAGCACACTGGAGGAATAAGGAACTGCCTCCTAAGATCCCTTTTCTTGCCTTTTGTGCTTCTCAGGGTTCCCAGGCAATTGAGCAATGGCAATAACTGGCTAACAATTCAAGGAGCGAGTGCTATGAACCTTGCGTTTCTGGCTAGCCCAACTCACGCATGGGTTTCTTGGATTTGAGTGTCTGGTATGGATATAGTTCCATATATCTATATCCTATAGATAATGGTTCATCAGTCTGGAGTAGGCTAACATAATTGGAATAATTTTTCTCTAATGTTTGAGACTAGCAGCAGCTGCTTCTTTCTGGAGTCAAAACTAGCCCCTCCAATGAGAGGAGGAAAGAAAGGAAGGAGGGAAGCAGGAAGGAAGGAGAGAGAGAGAGAGAGAGTAAAAGAGTGAGAGAGAAAGAGAGAGAGAGAGAGAAAGAGAGATGAAAGAAGTAGAAAAGAGGGTAAACAGGAAAAATAAGGGAGATAGGAGAGAGGAGAAGGAAAGAAGAGGGAGAGATCAAGAGGGAGAATGACCTTAGCTCTAAGAAAAAATAACTTCCTGATAATGTGTATGTATATATTCACACACATCATTGAAAACACTACTGGATTGCAGTTATGTGTAAATTAAGGTGCTTTGAAGCTTGACTGATTCTAGTAGACAACTGATGGATTATCAGACACCAAACACCAAATTATAAAATAATACCAGGAAAGTTGTACTGAGAATCATAAGGATGGCTTCTAGACACCAATGGATGGTTTAAATATATTTTGTATGATCTCCTTACAAAGTTTGGGAAGTGTCAGTCTTTTAAAGATGTTTATTTGTTTCATACCAAAATTAACTATTAGAAGTATTTGGGGAAAGGCAACAATGACACTAAAAGTACTCAAAAGCTCATCTTTCAATGACAAATTATGTTAACATTTGGACTACCCCCTATTTTTTTGTTGTATTGAACAAAAATAAATTGTACTAAAGCAACATCGCATAAAGGGTACAGTTTATCTGTTGTGTCCCATTCTAGGCAAAATGCTCTTGTTTGCAATAGTCCTGTGGAGTCCAGCAAAATAATAACTTTCTATACCAATTTTAAAGGCTATTTCAATGAGGACTTTTAAAAAAGAACAAAGAATCTACCGCAAATGATTGGACACATACCCTATAATGATTTTATATATAGTTTATTATGAAGATGACATTGCCACAAATGTATTTTATAAATTATAATGAGTATGTCAGAGTCTGCTATAAACTTTTTATTCCTCACCACCAAAGAACAAAAAACCTATGAGCTGTGGCTAAGAAAGTAATCATTGTTATGATCCATTCTGGATTCTTATTCCTCGAAATTTTATTAACCCTCCTTGATACGCTTTACACCACTTGTGTACTATGCTGATTTATGATGTGCTGTACAATTTTATTTGAACAAAATAAGATCCTTAATTAATCTTTGAACACTTTATAATCACAGTTACTCAGTGAAGTCTGTATTTAACTAATTAGTGTGCCTCTTCTTCTACATTTTGTAGATGCCGTCTATTGTCTATTGTTTTACACACCCTATCAACAACTGCTCTATAAATTTAATGTTGTAGCTTCCCTCCCCTCTCACCTCTGTACTCTCTACTGTTGTCACTTTATTTTCTTATCAATTAGCATTTCTTTTGTATATCAGAGGGAAAGTGGATGTTTTAGATATTTTGTGACAGAAAAAATAATTTCCTCTTTAGGATTTGAGATGCCTAGCTGGTGGATGATGCAACTTATAGTCTATCGCTCTGCTCCACCCCATCCTGTCCTAGTCTATAGCAGCTTAGTGAGGTAATACTGCTTCACTTTTTATATGGCATAATTTTTTAAGGATGGCCTTTTATTTTGAACATAATAATGTAATTATGGCCATATAGCATATTTTTATTCTTTTTCTTTACACTTAACATTTTATTATATCCTAAACATTTTTCTACTTCCCATAAACCTAGAATGAACCAAAGGTATATTATTTAACTCTTCCAAAATTAACATAAGCTGACAAATTTATGTTACAAAATTAACATAAATCCACTTCAAAGTTGCAAAGTAGAGGAAAGAAAAACAATTCCAACACTTTTTTATGCAATATTTTATTTTGTATTTTGCCATTTACTTTGCACCAGAAATTATAAGTATATGGATAAATGTCAATATTTTTTCATATTTAAATATTTTGAAAAGCTAATTTTTGTTTACATGACAATTAATAACACACTTAAAGTGTGTTACATACTTAAAGTGTATTACATACTCTAAGCCATATGCAGAAGTAAAACATATGCCAACAGTAGTACTGGAGCAAAGAGATGGAGAAATACTCTTGTAACCTTGTTATACTAGATGTAATGGGGCATTATGTCATTTGAAGGTAGACTGTTAAAGATAAGCTGAAGATGTGTATTATATACCTGAAAACAAACACTAAAATAACACAATTGTTATAGCCAATAACCCAACTAAGAAAAGAAAATTGAATCATTAAATATAATCAATTAATCCAAAAGGCAGAAAAAGAAGGAAAGGGGAACAAAGAACAAATGAGACAAACAGAAAGCAAATGATGACCTCATCGATTTAAACCAAACCATATAAATAATTACATTAAATATAGGTGTTTTTGGCATCCCAATTTATTTTTTTATTTTTTTTATTATTTTTTTTTAAATTTTTTTTAACGTTTATTTATTTTTGAGATGGAGAGAGACAGAGCATGAACAGGGGAGGGGCAGAGAGAGAGGGAGACACAGAATCTGAAACAGGCTCCAGGCTCTGAGCTGTCAGCACAGAGCCCCACGCGGGGCTCGAACTCACGGACCGCGAGATCATGACCTGAGCCGAAGTGGGACGCTCAACCGACCGAGCCACCCAGGCGCCCCGGCATCCCAATTTAAAAGGGAGAGTCAAATTGGATACACACACACACACACACACACACACACACACACACACACACAAGAATATTGTGCAGCCATAAAAAAGGGGAAGGTTATGCCATTTGGGAAAGTATGAATGGACTTACAGGGTATTATGCTAAGTGAAATAAGTAAGACTGAGAAAGAGAGATGCTATATGATTTCACTTATATGTGGAATAAAAAAACCACAAATGAATAAACAAACAGAGCAGAATCAGACCTATAAATACAGAGAACAAACAGATGGTTGCCACATGGGATGGAGATGGGAGGGATGGGCAAAATGGGTGAAGGGAAGTTGGAGATACAGGTTCCTAGCTATGAAATGAATAGGTCATGGTAATAAAAGGCACAGTTTAAGGAATATAGCCAATGGTATTGTAATTGTGTTTGTATGGTGACGGGTGATAATTACATTTGTGTTGAGCATAGCATAACCTGTAAACTTGTTGAATCACTATGTTGTACACCTGAAATTAATGTAACACTGTATCAATTATACTCAAATAAAAAAAATTTAAAAAAGGAAGACCCAACTATATGTTGCTTACAAGAAAATCTTGGAAAATAGAAGAAAAATCACTCACTCATAATGCCATCATTGCTGTTCTCTAGTTTGTATTTATTCCTTTCTTCTTTCACAGGTATGGTTTACCTTGTTGCTATTGTGGTGTGCATAGAGGTTTCATTCTATTTTTTTTGCACTTAAAGTATGTGGTTGTATGGAAATGGGTTAAAATTCACTGTTTTTCAATAGTCCATTCTCTAGCAGTTACAAATTCAGAACCAAGTTTCAAATATTAGCCAAATAAAAACTTTTCAAAGTTGGCTTATACAATCAGTAATAAGGTGGATACAAAATGTAAGAGGATTCCTGTTCTCAAGAGATTAGAAATATCATTCCTTATAAGGGCCTATGTTTGGGTAAATGGCTTAAATCAGTATTCAACAATAAATGTTGATCACTCAGTGATCCAGTTAGAGCACTTATTCTTAAATATATAACTATTTTGAACTAATCATAATCTTTCTTTTATGACTTAGAAAGTTATTTTGAAGTGTGTTTATCATGTTTAGGATTATCTTATAGCATCATTTATCTCTGAACTATGAAAACACAAGATTTCCTAGTAATAAAACTTCCAGTTCATAGACTATTGAATCAACCACTTTTGGATGAGCATCTATGTACAACTTCAAGGTCAGCACTTAACATGTAGTATTCACTTGTGAAAAACTATATTTTTTTATTCATTGTGCTGTTTTTATACTTTTATTTTAGTATAAATATAAAAATTTATAATAAGCTTTTACAGATTCAAGTACACATTCTTAAAAATATAACTTGCACAGATGAAGTGGAAATATTTATAATTTCAAAGGAGAAATGTCCAGAAGTGAGATTTAGTAGGTCATAGGTTGTGAATGGTTTTATAACTTTTAATGCATTTTGCCGGTTTTATTTTTCAAAGCAGATGAACCAACTTACCCTGCCACCAACAATATATGAGTATAAAAGTTCCACTCAAATTTTGTCAATATTTGATATCACCATCAATTTCAGTTTTACCCCAGCTATCAAGTTTCTACTTTATTTAATTTGAAATCATTGGTAAAGAGTTGAATGTTTGAAGGCCTTACACCTTTGAATACTTTGTTAGAAAGTTATGTTTGTGATATGCTCAGATCTGTTTATTATAACACACTCCTGTTTAGACTAGTTCAAGATTATAATAGAATATTATTTTCTCTTTTCAATGAGAATCACTAAACATCTCACCTCCAATGTTAAAATTAAAAAGTAATCCAAGATTTTAGCAGAAAGAAATTCAGAAGGAAATTGTCCAGGCTGGAGGTGGACGCTAAGTGCTGATATTTTCTTCTTCACCTTCACCTCTGCAGGAATGCTCTTACTCTTGCATGAGCTCTGCCTTCATCATGTCAAGCCACTGACATATCAATACAACCGTGAGGTTTAGGTGACCATGGACACCGAATCCCTTCCCTTGGATTGTCTCACCATAACCAAAAAGAACAGAAAGGAATCAATTTGAGAGGCAGTTTAGCCTTTGCGCTAAAAATTAAAAAAATATATACATGAAGAGATCATGGAATTCAAATATACAAAAAAGCATAAAATGTAAATTAAGGCTTGTCCCCATCCCAGTTTTCCTTCTCAGAAGTTGGCAGTATTACTTCTTTATGCATTCATAAGCAGTTTCTGCTCCCTCTTCTCTCACTCTGCACACATGATAGTATTCTGTCTGGCTACTTGGAAATGATCAAAAGCTTTGGCCTGAGCAGAGACAGTAAATGGCAGAGCCAGACTCAAAACTATCTGTGTGACCTTCAGAAAAAAAGTTCGTCTTTATGAAGTTTGTTTTTTCATTTGTGAAAGTGGAGGAAATGATGATTACAACCAATGGAGGATTGGTTACCTCAAAGAAATTCACATAAAATACTTAATACAATGACTGAAACATAGATGGTTTGATAAATGATTATTATATGTATCATTATTAAGTGTATTATTGCTATTTTTATTGATTTTATTATTGAGAGATTGAAAACAGAAATGATGAGAGAAAATTCTAAAAGCATAAACAAAGAGAAGTATCCTCAGTGAGGAAATGTCAGAGGAATCCAGGAAGAGTTTAGTTGACTCCTAATCCCTCTAGATGTTGGGGACTTCTTTCTGGTTCTTATCCAGGTCTCTTTCCTCTCATAACAAGGTTGTCCCACAGCATCTCCTCCTAGAATGAAATTTTAAAAACCTTTGGTTTAAAATCCTCAATTACTTAGCTTCTTTTCTCTCAGTTTATGTTAGAGAAACTTACTGGACTTAATTGAACTCCCTCACCTTTCTGATCTAAGATGTCAGCTCTACCTATCACTCTGGGCATTATTTATGAAAACTTGATAATGGGAAACTCCTCAGGAAGAGAAATGGTCTTGAGAATGATAACTATGCTTTGTTCATGAAAGACCCATGAGTTTCTCATGCTCCATGAGGGTAGGGAATGTGATGTTCAGTGTCACCAACCCACGTCTGGCAATTAGCAAAGTGCTTCACATAGAATATGTATTTAGTAAGTGATTATTGAGTGATGCATTTCTGACTCATAAAGCAAGGGACACCTTCACTACAGAAGATTGATCTTGATTTTGGCTGGCCTATGTCCTAATTCTACTGCCTATTAAACAGCCATGGTCCTTTTTAAAAAATATATTTATTTATTTTATTTTTTATTTGAAAGAGAGAGAGAGAATGTGAGTGGGGCAGGAGGACAGAGGGAGAGAGAGAATCTTAAGCAGGCTCCATGTCATGCTCAGCATGGAGCCTGATGCAGGGCTCCATACCACGACCCTGGGATCATGACCTGAGCAGAAACCAAGAGTCAGATGCTCAACCAACTGAGCCATCTAGGTGCCCCCAACCATGGTCTTTTAAATATTCTTAGGACATGGTTATCTCCCATTTTTTTAGTCCCTCTTCTCTAGATGTTTGTCACCCAGGCTCATTAAGGGACAAAGACCCAACAAAACAAACAAACAAGCCAAACAAAACTCCAAAAGTCTTTCATCTTGTCCAAACAGGATGCATCAAACATCTTTCTTCCTTGTTCTGTGTACTGCATTCACATTGCATTAGTTTTTTTTTGTTTTGTTTTGTTTTGTTTTGTTTTGTTTTGTTTTGTTTTGTTTTGTTTTGTTTGTTTTTGGTATAGGACGCTTTCTTCAGCTAGAAAAATCAGATATAGAAATCTTCTTTGTTAATATTGACCCATTTTAAGTTTTTCAACATCAATAATTGCCTGTTTTCCCCTGCACTCCCTGCCACTCTACCCTCCTCCCCCATCCGCAAAAAACAAAAAAACAAAAAAACAAAAAAAAACCCAAAAACCCACAAAGAGACAGTTCATTCTCTGGAAATCTCATTTGTTTTTGTTTTATTTCGTTTTCTCAGTGGGGAAAAATTGGGGTCAAACATAAATATTGTCTTTAAGAAGTTAAACTGCTTTAAGAAATTAATGTATATCAGCTATAACAACAGAGTGGTGAATCTATGCATATTAAGCTGGTAAATCCCCCTCTTCTCCTCTTTCTCATTGTAAGTTACTTCTTATCCTGCCATTCTCTTATCTTTAAATCCTATCATAGGCAGAATATTCTTACTCCAATTGCTAACCATGATAGTAGTCTTTCTACATTATCTGCATTAGAAATGTAATTGCCATTTATAAGGACATATCAGAAGAAAACATAAATGTATATTATATATGTAAAGACTAAACTTGGAATACTATTCATAAATAGAAAGTAACTCTCAACAAATTAATCAATTAAGATCATCCTGGTGTTTCTATTGTGATGGATAATGAAGGATAGCAATTTAGCTTCTGTTTTTACCCTTTTAAGATTGTCATTAATGGAGGGATTGATACACAGTGTACCAGGAAAGTTGCAATTGATTTTTATTGACATTTTTTTATTCAAGAATATTGTATCAGGTAAGTAGTGATTACTGGAATAAAGAAACTATTACAAGAAGCTAAATAATATTGTTGATAACGGGAGGGTGCCTCCAATTAACATACTAATTTCTGTCCTTTCCAAACTTAAAACTCCATTCCTTTCTATTTTTTAAACATTGCCATTTTTAAACATTAAATATAAAAATTATTCTGTTGTATAAAAATAAATATGGATATTCCAAAACATATGAACACAAAGATAGCCCTTCTGTGGAGTGAGTCTGAACTCTGTAGAGAATGTTCTGGAACATGCTGAAGTCTCCTTTTGTCTGTTTGCCACCTTTCCATGCTGTTAGGGCAGGAGTGAGGGGAAGGAAGAGGAGAAGGATACAGTGGTAAGGAAGCCATAGAGCACGTATTTTAGCATCCACTTGTGAGCGTCTATTTTCAGATGAGTAAACATGAACTCATCCACGGCAGAATATTTGAAATTGTGACTGTGATTGAAAATTTCAAACGTAAGTCATGTAATTTTTCTTCTTTTCCTTTATGATTTTCTATAAAATATTGGAAACCATTAAATGCAAAAAATAACCACAATTAAGTTTCTTTTGCTTAAGCAATCATTTTAATGATAAGCATGTCTGCTTAATGAGTATCCCTTTACTAATCAAAATGTTACATATGCTAAAGAGGAAAAGGTATTTTTATGCCAGCTGGCAGAGAGGAATATTGCTCAATTTTATGTGTTGTTGTATATTAAATAATTATTAAATCCCAAAGCCTTATCTTTTTCAAATGGGTTTTGGAATGAGGTGGAACATACAAATAAATATAGCTCAGGCCATATATTAGGCTACTGGGGGCAATAAAACAGATTAATAGAAAGGATCTTGGTCACAAGGAATAGCAATTTCCTCAGTGACTTACAGTGCATTTTGTAGCAATAAGGATTATGTAAATTAAAAACAAGGTTTCACTTTTATTTACCTATCACTTTGTTTTATTTAATTTTTTATTAAAATAGAAACAAAATATGGAATATCCTGGCACTGACAAGTAGCCCTAAGGGGCAGAATGAAACAGCCATTTGTGTTTAAGGCAAATTCCTTGGTCTTGAATGGCCGTGAAGAATGCTTATTTTAACACTTAGTCTGGTGTTCGGCATATAGTGGTGAATCAGTTAATGTGACATAAAGGAGTGGATGTGTGAGCAGCTGACAAAATGAGGAAGGGGATTTCAGTGAGTCATTGGAGAGCAGTGCTTGATGTTAGGGGAACTGCTGTGATTCTTCGTTGATGGTTGTGAACCTACTTAGTCTCTCAGTTTCTGAATAGTTGCAAATAATTATAAAGAACCTCAGTCACATTTATTTTTTTCCTTCATTCACATTTTATGTAATAGTTGATCTATTTAGAAAATGGGGCATGAAAATAAAATAAGCTCTCATGAACTCAAGAACCCGAGGACAAGAACTTGACCTTTAAACATTGAAGCTACTTTTGTTTGTTGTTCCTTAATCCCATCCTTCTGTCATTTTTATATGAGTAACTATTATGTCTTTTCCCCACATATTTTTACCAGATACTTACAGTTTTACCACATATTTATGTTTTTGTGTTTGATTTATTTTGATTTCTTGAACTTCATGAAAATTCTATCATACTACAGGTGGTATTTTTACCTATATCTGAGTATATATATTTTTAGCACTGTATAGTATTTATAAAGTGATGATCCATTCTCTTTGTATGGACATTTGAGCTGGCTGTGGTTGTTTTCATTTATTGATTGATTGCTATTACCATGCTACCAGAAATATGCTCCCAAAATGTAAACTTTACCCAAACAGGGATTTTTTTTCTATTTTTTTTTTAACCTAAAAAGTCACCTGACTTATGAATGCTCAATAAATGCTTGTCATTTGGGGGCAGAAAAGAAAAACAAAAAACAAAAAAATATTGTATGTGATGTCTAAACGTGACTGTACAAAAGGTTTCCTGTTAGAAATTTTGCTCACATATCCCCCAATAGAATTTTGAAAACCTGTATCCCTTAATACATTTTTTAGTTGATATCTAAGACAACAGCTATATTAACAACTATTTAAGCTGTTATATATAACAGCTATATTAACTATATTAACAGCTATATTAACAACTATTAACTATTAACAACTATTTAAATTATAAACACTAATTATAAGTGCAGTAATTTCTGATATAGCTGTATACTGATATTTTAAATTTATACTGTGGTATCATTATTTGAAATAGATCCAATGGAATCCAAATGCCATTGTGATTTTTTACCTTCCATCATTTACTTATAAAATGCAGATAAAAAGGTTTTAAAAAAAACAGAAATTTTATTTTTTTCTCCCCAAGTCATATTTCCATTTTACTGTTCCCACAGAATTTTAGCCTAGTGCAATATATATTTGCACTTAATTTTTTTTAGTGGTTACCCTGTTATACTTTGCAACAAAAGTTATGTAAATAAACCTGATTTGTAGCAAATTTAATGTTACTTTAAAACTGTTAAGTATTAATTTTTTTTCTGGATTTAGTTATAACAGTTGTTATTTGTACACAGTTCATTAAAGCCATTTCAAAAAATAGTCATTAAACATAAAGTAAAACTTTGGAAATGTATCTCAAGATGGATGGGACTATCATTGTTCTCTTGGATGGATGCCTATCACTGACTAGTAGAATGAGACAGGATTCAGTGAAAATTCACAGTAAGAGAAGATATTTATTAGGCCACCAGTGTGTGCAGTGTTTCCATAAAATGTTGTAGGGATCATTGCTAAGTATACATTATGTATAATAGACTACACTTTCTATTCTCATAGGAAGGAATAAACAAGTACAGAAGTGGTTGACAAGTGCCAGAAAGGATATTTATTATTAAGTTAAAAAAAAAAAAGTACCATTTCTAAGTGTTCAGTGATTTTTTTTTTTTTTTTGTAAAATGCAGGGAAATGTTTGTCCTATGAATAATAAGTGTTCCAGAAACACAAGACACTTTTTACCTCTACTATATGTTCCATTTTCTTAAAGATGTAATTCTGAGATGTCAGAAATAACAAACATTTTAATTTTTAATTTTTTGAAATCATGTAAAATATTCAGTTGAAACATAATCCTAGATAAATTTAGGGCATGAGATTTGGAGCACAATGTTTTAGTTCTAGGGTACCTTAAAAATAATCTAGATATGTTAATTCTGTGATAGACTGATAGGACATGTAGCCTCATCGCATTCTTGTTGCTTTTATATTTCTTACCCTCATGCTGTTTTGTTTTCCTCTTATAGACAAGGGTCTCTCCCTCAGGTACAGTGTGCTTTCTTCCACAATCACAAGGCATGGGAAAGTGAGGCTATTAAATGAAAATTGTCATTTCCTGTAATTCCACTCTATAATATATATGCATTCACTGCACCCTAATATGGTGTGTGTGTGTGTGTGTGTGTGTGTGTGTGTGTGTGTGTGTGTGTGTAGGGGGGTTCTAATCCCTCTTTGTCCTTAATAGAAATACAGTTCTATAGAAAACTAGGAAAGATACAAAGCCATACAACTAAGATAGCATTGCTGACATTACCTTCATTAAAGGAGAATTCTCTGCTTTTAATATTTTGGATTGTTCCCATTATTTGGCTTCCTTTAGGATATTGCATCACTATGAAATTGAAGATGAGTGAGGTATTTTTTTTTCAATAATATGGAAGAAAGGATGATTAAGTGAAAAGAGAGGTGAGAAGTCATTGTCATGACATGTAAAGCCTCTACTAAAGGTACATTCTCAGACAGATAACTTCAGAATACATACATTGTAGGGGTGCCTGGGTGGTTTAGTCAGTTAAGCAACCAACTCTTGATTTTGGCTCAGATCATGATCTCATGGTTTATGGAATCAATCCCCATGTCGGGCTCTACCCTGACAGTGCAAAACCTGCTTGGGATTCTCTCTCTCTCCCTCCCTCTCTCTGCCTCTCCCCACCCACTCTTTCTCTCTGTCTCTCTTGCACTCTTTTTTTTTTTTTAATTTTAACTTGTTTTATTTTTTATTTTTTTTTAAAAATTACATCCAAATTAGTTAGCATATAGTGCAACAATGATTTCAGGAGTAGATTCCTTAGTGCCTCTTACCCATTTAGCCCATCCCCCCTCCCACAACCTCTCCAGTAACCCTCTGTTGTTCTCCATATTTATGAGTCTCTTCTGTTTTGTCCCCCTCCCTGTTTTTATATTATTTTTGTTTCCCTTCCCTTATGTTCATCTGTTTTGTCTCTTAAAATCCTCATATGAGTGAAGTCATGTGATTGTTGTCTTGCTCTGACAAACTAATTTCACTTAGCATAATACCCTCCACTTCCATCCATGTAGTTGCAAATGGCAAGATTTCATGCTTTTTGATTGCCAAGTATTACTCCATTGTATATATAAACCGCATCTTGTTTATCCATTCATCCATCAATGGACATTTGGGCTCTTCCCATATTTTGGCTATTGTTGATAGTGCTGCTATAAACATGGGGGTGCATGTGTCCCTTCGAAACAGCACACCTGTATCCCTTGGATAAATGCCTAGTAGTGTGATTGCTGGGTTGTAGGGTAGTTTCTATTTTTAGTTTTTTGAGGAACCTCCATACTGTTTTCCAGAGTGGCTGCACCAGTTTGCATTCCCATCAGCAGTGCAAAAGAGATCCTCTTTCTCCACATGCTTGCCAACATCGGTTGTTGCCTGAGTTGTTAATGTTAGCCATTCTGGCAAGTGTCAGGTGGTATCTCATTGTGGTTTTGATTTGTATTTCACTGATGATGAGTGATGTTGAGCATTTTTTTCTGTGTTGGTTGGTCATCTGGATGTCTTCTTTGGAGAAGTGTCTATTCACATCTTTTGCCCATTTCTTCACTGGATTGTTTGTTTTTTGGGTGTTGAGTTTGGTAAGTTCTTTATAGATTTTGGATACTAACCCTTTGTCTAATGTATTGTTTGCAAATATCTTCTCCCATTCTGTCGGATGCCTTTTAGTTTTGCTGATTGTTTCCTTCACTGTGCAGAAGCTTTTTATTTTGATGAGGTCCCAGTAGTTCATTTTTGCTTTTGTTTCCCTTGCCTCTGGAGACGTGTTGAGTAAGAATTTGCTGCGTCCAAGGTCAAAGAGGTTTTTGCCTGCTTTCTCCTCAAGGATTTTGATGACTTCCTGTCTTACATTTAGGTCATTCATCCATTTTGAGTTTATTTTTGTGTATGGTGTAAGAAACTGGTCCAAGTGCATTCTTCTGCATGTCGCTGTCCAGTTTTCCCAGCACCACTTGCTGAAGAGACTGTCTTTATTCCATTGCATATACTTTCCTGCATTGTCAAAGATTAGTTGGCCATACGTTTGTGGGTCCATTTCTGGGTTCTCTATCCTGTTCCATTGGTCTGAGTGTCTGTTCTTGTACTAGTACCATACTGTCTTGATGGTTGCAGCTTTGTAGTATAGATTGAAGTCTGGGATTGTGATGCCTCCTGCTTTGGTTTTCTTTTTCAAGATTGCTTTGGCTATTTGGGGTTTTCTGTTTCCATACAAATTTTAAGATTATTTGTTCTAGCTCTGTGAAGAATGCTGGTGTGATTTTGATAGGGATTGCATTGAATATGTAGATTGCTTCGGGTAGTATTGACATTTTAATAATATTTGTTCTTCCTATCCAGGAGCATGGAATATTTCCATTTTTTTATGTCTTCTTCAATTTCTTTCATAAGCTGTCTATAGTTTTCAGTGTGTAGATTTTTCACCTCTTTGGTTAGATTTATTCCTAGGTATTTTATGGTTTTTTGTGCAACTGTAAATGGGATTGATTCCTGGATTTCTCTTTCTGTTTCTTCATTGTTGGTGTATAGGAATGCAACCGATTTCTGTGCATTGATTTTATATTCTGCAACTTTGCTGAATTCAAAAATCAGTTGTAGTAGTTTTTTGGTAGAACCTTTTGGGTTTTCCACAGAGAGTATCATGTCATCTGCAAAGAGTGAAAGTTTGACCTCCTGGCCTATTTGGATGCCTTTTATTTCTTTGTATTGTCTGATTGCAGAGGCTAAGACTTACAATACTATGTTGAATAACAGTGGCGAGAGTGGACATCCCTGTCTTGTTCCTGACCTTAGGGGGAAAGCTGTCAGTTTTTCCCCATTGAGGATGATATTAGTATTGGGTTGTTCATATATGGCTTTTATGATCTCAAGGTATGCTCCTTCTATCCCTACCTTGTTGAGGGTTTTTATCAAGAAAGGATGCTGTATATTGTCAAATGCTTTCTCTGCCTCTCTATTGAGAAGATCATATGGTTCTTGTCCTTTCTTTTATTGATGTGATGGGTCACGTTAATTGTTTTGCTGATATTGAACCAGCCCTGCATCCCAGGTATAAATCCCATTTGGTCGTGGTGAATAATTTTTTTAATGTATTGTTGGATCTGGTTGGCTAATATTTTGTTGAGGATTTTTGCATCCATGTTCATCAGGGAAATTGGTCTATAGTTCTTCTTTGTAGTGGGGTCTCTGTCTGGTTTTGAAATCCAGGTAACGCTGGCTTCATAGAAAGAGTTCGGAAGTTTTCCTTCCAATTCTATTTTTTGGAACAGCTTCAAGAGAACAGGTGTTAACTCTTCCTTAAATGTTTGGTAGAATTCCTCTGGAAAGCCACCTGGCCCTGGACTCTTGTTTTTTGGGAGATTTTTGATTACTAATTCGATTTCCTTACTGGTAGTGTATATGTTTCTAGGAATTTGTCCATTTCTTACCAATTGCCCATTTTATTGGAATATAATGGCTCATAATATTCTCTTATTATGGCTTTTATTTCTGCTGTGTTGGTTGTGATCTCTCCTCTTTCATTCTTGATTTTATTTATTTGGGTCCTTTCCTTTTTCCTTTTGAACAGACTGGGTAGTGGTTTATCAATTTTGTTAATTCTTTCAAAGAACCAGCTTCTGGTTTCATTACTCTGTTATACTGTTTTTTTGTTTTTTTGTTTTTTTTTGGTTTCAATAGCATTGATTTCTGCTCTAATCTTTATTATTTCCTGTCTTCGGCTGTTTTTGGGTTTTATTTGCTGTTCTTTTTCCAGCTCCTTAAGGCACAAGGTTATGTTGTATATCTGAGATCTTTCTTCCTTCTTTAGGAAGGCCTGGATTGCTATATATTTTCCTCTTATGACCACCTTTGCTGCATCCCAGAGGTTTTGGGTTGTGGTGTTATCATTTTCATTGACTTCCATATATTTTTTAATTTCCTCTTCTTGGTTAGCCCATTCATTCTTTAGTATGATGTTATTCAGTCTCCAAGTATTTGTTACCTTTCCAAATTTTTTCTTGTGGTTGATTTTGAGTTTCATAATGTTGTGGTCGGAAAATATGCACGGTATGATCTCGATCCTTTTGTGCTTACTTAGGGCTGATTTGTGTCCCAGTATATGGTCTATTCTGGAGAATATTCCATGTGCACTGGAGAAGAATGAATATTCTGCTGCTTTAGGATGAAATGTTCTGAATATATCTTTTAAGTCCATCTGGTCCAGTGTGTCATACAAAGCCATTGCTTCCTTGTTGATTTTTTGATTAGATGATCCGTCCATTGCTGTGTGTGGGGTGTTGAAGTCTCCTACTATTATGGTATTACTATCAATGAGTTTCTTTATGTTTGTGATTAATTGATTTATATATTTGGGTGCTTTCACATTTGGCACATAAATGTTTACAATCATTAAGTCTTCTTGGTGGATAGACCCCTTGATTATGATATAATGCCCTTCTGCATTTATTGATACAGTCTTTATTTTAGTGTCTAGATTGTCTGATATATAAGTATGGCTACTCTGGCTTTCTTTTGTTGATCATTAGCATGATAGATGGTTCTCCATCCCCTTATTTTCAATCAGAAGGTGTCTTTAGGTCTAAAGTGGGTCTCTTGTAAACATCATATAGATGGGCCTTGTTTTCTTATCCATTCTGTTACCCTGTGTCTTTTGATTGGAGCATTGAGTCCATTGACTTTTAGAGTGAATACTGAAAGTTATGAATTTATTGCCATTAAGATGCTTGTAGAGTTGGAGGTTTGGGTGGTGTTCTCTGGTCCTTTCTAATCTTTGTTGCGTTTGGTATTTATTTATTTATAAATATATATATATATATATATATATATATATATATATATATATAATTTTTTCATCTTTTCTCCCCCCAGAGAGTGTCCCTTAAAATTTTCTTGCAGGGCTGGTTTAGTGGTCACAAACTCCTTTAATTTTTGTTTGTCTGGGAAGCTTTTTATCTCTCCTTCTATTTTGAATGACAGTCTTGCTGGATAAAGAATTCTTGGCTGCATATTTTTCTGATTTAGCACACTAAATATATCCTGCCACTCCTTTCTGACCTGCCAAGTTTCTGTGGATAGGTCTGCTGCAAACCTGATCTGTCTTCCCTTGTAGGTTAGGGACTTTTTTTCCCCTTGGTGCTTTCATGATTCTCTCCTTGACTTTGTATTTTGTGAATTTGACTATGATATGCCTTGTTGATGGTCGGTTTTTGTTGAATCTGATGGGGGTCCTCTGTGCTTCCTGAATTTTGATGTCTGTGTCTTTCCCCAGGTTCAGAAAGTTTTCTGCTATTATTTTCTCACATAACCCTTCTACCGCTATTTCTCTTTCTTCATCTTCTGGGATCCCTATGATTCTGATGTTGTTCCTTTTTAATGAGTTACTGATTTCTCTAATTCTTAAATCATGCTCTTTTGCCTTAACCTCCCTCTTTTTTTCTGCTTCATTATTCTTCATAAGTTTGTCCTCTATATCACTGATTCTCTGTTCTGTCTTATCCATCCTTGCCACCACTGCATCCATCCGTGATTGCAACTCAGTTATAGCATTTTTAATTTCATTTGGACTATTTTTTACTTCTTTTATCTCTGCAGAAAGGGATTCTAATCTATTTTATACACCAGCTAGTATTCTTATTTCGTGATTCTAAATTCTGGTTTACACATCTTGATTGTATCTGTGTTGGTTAAATCCCTGGCTGTCGTTTCTTTGTGCTCTTTCTTTTGGGGTTAATTCCTTTGTTTTGTCATTTTGAAGGGAGAAAAGGAATTAATGAAGCAGAAAAATTAAAATTAAGAAAATATCAAAATTTAAAAAAGATATATAAAAATTAAAAAATTAAAAACACACACTCAAAAAAAATCTAATAAATGATGCTAGATTCTAGGTGTGTTTTGGTCTGGATGTTGAAAGTGGTTTGACAGAGTAGAGAAAAAAGGGTGAAAAAAGAAAAAAAGAGGAAATCATTTGAGAATTTGAAAAAGTGAATACAGACTAAAATGAGATGATGGGAGTAAAATAGAATTTGAAAATATTTACACGAAAGTAAAGATTATAGTAGAATAAAATCAGAGAAAAATATTTTTAATAAAATTTAAAATAATGATTTTTTCTCTTTATGTATTCAAGAAAAAGAAAAGAAATGAAAAAGAGAAAAAGAAAAAAGAAATCATTTGAAAATTTGAAAAAGTGAATACACTGTAGTAGACTAAAATAAAATGATGGAAGTAAAATCGAATTTGAAAAAAATTACATAAAAGCAAAAGATTTTGTAATAAAATTAAATAAAAATAGAAATTTTTTCTACTTTAATAGAAATTCAAAGTAAAATGAAGTTTTTCTTTTTCTGTATCAAAAAAAGAAACAAAAAAGAGAAAAAAGAAAAAGAAAAAAGGAAATCGTTTGAAAATTTGGAAAGGTGAATACAGTGAAGTAGACTAAAATAAAATGATGAAAGTAAGATAGAATTTGAAAATGTTACACAAAAGTAAAAATATAGTAAAATATTTAAAGAAAAATACTTTTAATAAAAATTGAAAAAAATGATTTTTTTCTCTTTCTGTAATCAAGAAAAAGGAAAGTAGTGTAAAAGAGGAAAAAAAAAGAAAGAAAATTGAATAGGTGGACCTGCTAACAGATTGAAATAGGACTGAGATTACTTCATTTTCCCCTAGAAGTCAGACTATGTAGCGCTTTATAGTCCATAAACTATGTTGGCGGTGCGATTTGTGTTCTTGAAGAGTGAGGTTGGCCCAGTTGGGGGGGGGGGGGCTCAGTGTAACTGCTCCATTCTCCACTAGATGGCGCTGCTAGCCTACTGGGATGGAATGTTGTGGCACTAGTAGGTGCATATGTGCATGTGCGGAAGTGGTGAAAATGACGTCACCCAGCTACCCTGTCTCTAGTATCTGAAGGAACTCTGTTCTCCCGGATCAGCAATTGCGCCCCTTTCCTCTGTCTTCAGCTTTCATCCACTCCCTGATTCTTCACTGTCAGTGACCTGGCCCCAGGGAGTACCTCTCTCCCGAGTTTTGTCTCAGATGCAGCTGTTTTCCCTGGCCCGTTACTTCTGAAGGACTGCGGCTTTGACCCATTCCACCCCTCTGTGGGAGGGTCTCACCGAGCAATGGCTGAACAAGGGCTGAATGTCCACTGCACCCAGGAACACTTGTTGGACCCTGTTGCTGCTGGAGCTCCAAGACTGTGGCCAGTTGCCAGCCTGCCTCAGAAAAAGTTCACGAGATAGTGTAGCAGCAGCTTTTCAGAGATTATGGAAAATCACAACACACTTCTGACACCAGGCTTCACCCTTAACAACCTTATTCCAGCACCAACAAATGTGGCTATTTTCTGGGGTCTGCTGGGACCAGGTGGCTTCAACAGTCTCTACCAAATATCCTCCCAGCAGTGGAACCACTTTTTCCTGTGTGGCCCGAGAACCTCCCGGACCCCACTCTGTTCCTGGGGATTTGTCCTTCCCACCAGAGCACTACCAGGTATCGAGCTGCGGAGTTGCAGACTTTGTGCTCTCCTTGTTTATAGTCTCAATGGAATTTAAACCCTCTCCTTTCTCCTTTCTCCCTTTTTTAGTTTAGTCCCTGCGGCTGTTTCTAATTTTCCACTTTCTCTTTAGCTACTTTTGGGAAAAGGTGCTTTTCCTGTATTCTACCCCCTCCCTCCCACCCAGTCTCCATCCTGTCTCTGCCTGCAAAAGTGGCTCCCTGCCAGCCTCCAGCTTCTCTCTCTCCCAGTTCACCTCTCCACGCCATGTACCTGCTGAATTCTGTGGTTCAGGTTGTGCAGATTGTTGTGTTGATCCTCCAATCAGTTTTCTAGGTTTGTAGGATGGTTTAATGTTGGTCTGGCTGTATTTCATGGACGTGAGACACACAAAAAAAGTCTATGCTGTTCCACCATCTTGGCTCCTCCTCCTCCTGTCTCTGTCTTGCTCTCATAACAAATAAGTAAATAAATAAATAAACAAACAAAAAACAAATAAAAAATAATATATACATTGCATATGGAATCTGGGAGTGTGCAGTTTATTCCCTTAAATGTATCTGTGCCTATGAGAAACTCATGTACCCCAGGGTTATACATACCCAATTTGGAGACTTTTGATACTTGCGTGGAAATAGGTGCTCAGTCATGGGATATGCCTTTTTCCCATTTATAAAATAACCTCCAAATTGCTTACCAAAATACTCTCCAAATTAACACGCCAATACTTATTGTCAGATTTATTAATTTTAGGTAAACTAATAGATATAAAATATTATACCTTGTTATTAAATACCATTTCTGTGTCATTAATTTACTAAAGAGATTGAACATCTTTCCTTGTTTATTTGCCATTATTCCTCTTCTGTGCAATGCCAATGTATACTGTTTTGCCCATTTTTCTAGTGGAATGTTTGTCTTTTTGTTATTATACCATAGAATTTATTTATAGACTCTGGATTTTTTTTTTAATTTTAATGTTTATTTTTGAGACAGAGACACACACAGAATGTGATCAGGAGAAGGGCAGAGAGAGAGGGAGACAGAATCTGAAGTGGGCTTCAGGTTCTGAGCTGTTGGCACAGAGTCCCACATGGGGCTTGAACTCACCAAGTGTAAGATCATGACCTGAGCCGAAGTCCAATGCTCAAACAACTAAGCCACCCAGGCTCCCCTAGATTCTGGATTTTAATAATTTATTTGTTAAATATGTTGCAAATATCTTCCCCTAGTTTTTGGCTAGTTTTTTCACATTCTTTATGGAATCTTTTGGGGAACAGAAGCTCTCGAATTCAGTCAAATTGATCTTTTTGTTTATGATTAGAACCTTTTTATTTGTTGAAAAATTCTTTTGTACTTAAAGTGTATATTGGTATCTTCCTCTTATACTTCCTCTAAAAGTTTTAAATTTTCTTGTTTCACCTTTAAGTCTGTAATCCATCTGGAGGTGGTTTTTGTCTGTGATTTGAAGTAGAGGTTTGAGTTTAGTTTTTCCCATCAATAGTCAGAATTGTTTATTGTTTAGTGCACCTCTTGCCTAATGATCTTCAGTACTGTCTCTAGTATATATCAAGTTTCATGTATGTGCAAGTTTGTTTCTGCACTTTCTTAGTTTTTGTTTCTTGTTTTGCCTTTTTAGTTTTTTACTTTCTTTTTAAAATTTCTCTTATGGCTTTATTATTTTAAGTTTATTTATTTATTTTGAGAGAGAGAGAGAAAGAGTGAGTGAGAGAGGAGAGAGAGAATCCCAATCAGGCTCTGCACTGCCAGCACAAAGCCTGACTAGGGGCTTGAACCCATGTACCATGAGATCATGAGTCGATCATGATCAGATGAGCTGAAACCAAGAGTTGGATGCTTAACTGACTGAGCCACCCAGGTGACCATCACTTTCTATGTCTATGCTGATACCACACTCTCTTTACTATTTTAGTACAATAAGTGTGGATATCTATAGCAGATTAGAGATGGCAGCACATTTTTGACATGTTTCTCATCAGGCAGTGAAGTCTCTTCTCCTCCACTGGAAATTATGCTCCTCCATGATTGCTTTGACCAGTGGAATATAGCTCTAGAACTAGGAAGATATCTATCAGTTTTCAGTGTGGTTCAAGGGATTGCTGTGCTACCAAGAAGGAAGTCTAACTGTCCTGCTGGAGATACCAGATGTTGAGAACTTTCTGAGTACATGGAGAGTAAGAAGGGAGCAGCTAAATTCACTCTGCTGGCTGTTCCTGACATGATCCTAGGGTGAAGCTGTTTTGGATGCTCCAGACCAACTAGCATCCAGCTGAGTGTATCATTGAATGATCCCAGTAGACACCATGTGGAGTCAAAAAATAATAATAGCCTAGCTCTATAGCTTCCTGATATGTCCAACTTGGCTACCATCCCCCTTTATTCAGTCAAGCACTAATTTAGGTGCTACTGTAAAAGGATTTTGCAGATGCAGTTAAAGCCATTAATCAGTTGATTTTAAGTAAGGGTAATTATCTTGGTAGGCCCAATTTAATTTGTTGGATCACCTTCAATGCAGGCCCGTGTGTTTTCTTAGGGAGAGAAGAAATTCTGCCATTAAGCAGCAGCATTTGCTTATGCTTACAGAATTCAGACCTCTATACAATCCTTCTTTCTCAATTTCCCCCTGTATAGACTTATTTAGGCAGCCCCCAGAAGTAAGTAAGCCAATCCCTTGAAATAGATAAATATTTGTAGTAAATCCTACTGGTTTTACTTTCTTGATTGAACTTTTACTGATAAATGAGCCAAGCCCTACCCAAATTCCTGATCCTTAAAATCATGAGATTAATAAAATAGTTGTTTTAAGCCACTAAAATTTGGGATAGTTTGCTATAAAACAGTAGATAGTCAAAACAATATTAAGGACAACTTCCTTCCTTCCTTCCTTCCTTCCTTCCTTCCTTCCTTCCTTCTTTCCTTTCTTTTGTATCATGGCTATCCTTGGTCTTTGCTTTTTCATACAAATTTAAAAATCAACTTTTACAGAGTCTTTATGAACTCTATTGATATCTTCATGGGGATTGTATTACATCTAAAGACCAATTTTAGGGCAATGACATCATTATGGTATTGTATCTTATCCATTTATTTATGTCTACATTTATTTCTTTAATGTTTTTTCAGAGTCAAGAGTGCTAACCATTACACCATGGAATCCCACAATGTTTTTCAATAATATTTAAAAAATCTCCTCCAATAGGTCTTATATATTTTTGCCATATTTTTCTAGATACTTCATATTTCTAATGTTATTATATGGAAGTATTTTCTTAATTAAAATTTCTGGTGTATGAGGGGGGAGGGTTTTTGTATAGTAATTTTGTATTTCTGAAATTATGTTAAACTCTCTTACTAATTTTAAAAATTTTTTTTAATGTTCATTTATTTTTGAGAGTGAGAGAGACAGAGTGTGAATGGGGGAGGGGCACAAAGGGCACAAAGGGAACAAGGATTCTTTTTTTTTTTTTAATTTTTTAACAATTATTAATTTTTGAAAGGCAGAGAGAGACAGAGCATGAACAGGGGAGGGGCAGAGAGAGAGGGAGATACAGAATCTGAAGCAGGCTCCATGCTCTGAGCTGTCAGTACAGAGCCTGACATGGGGCTTGAATTCACAGACTGCAAGATCATGACCTGAGCCAAAGTCAGACGCTTAACCAAGTGAGCCACCCAGGCACCCTGACTCTCTTACTAATTTTAATATTTTGCCTGAAGAATCTTTTAGGTTTGCATTTTCTGTCTTATTCGTACCTCCTTCTCTTTATCCATGTCTTCCCTTTATAAACTCTTTTTTTATAAACTCTTTTTTTTTTAATGTTTATTTATTTTTGAGAGCAGAGAGAGAGGGAGACACAGAATTCAAAGCAGACTCCAGGCTCTCAGCTGTTAGTACAGAGCCTGACATGGGGCTTGAATTCACAGACTGCAAGATCATGACCTGAGCCAAAGTCAGATGCTTAACCAACTGAGCCACCCAGGCACCCTGACTCTCTTACTAATTTTAATATTTTGCCTGAAGAATCTTTTAGGTTTGCATTTTCTGTCTTATTCGTACCTCCTTCTCTTTATCCGTGTCTTCCCTTTATAAACTCTTTTTTTATACGGGGCGCCTGGGTGGCGCAGTCGGTTAAGCGTCAGACTTCAGCCAGGTCACGATCTCGCGGTCCGTGGGTTCGAGCCCCGCGTCAGGCTCTGGGCTGATGGCTCAGAGCCTGGAGCCTGTTTCCGATTCTGTGTCTCCCTCTCTCTCTGCCCCTCCCCCGTTCATGCTCTGTCTCTCTCTGTCCCCAAAATAAATAAATGTTGAAAAAAAAAATTAAACTCTTTTTTTATAAACTTTTTTTTTAATGTTTATTTATTTTTGAGAGCAGAGAGAGAGGGAGACACAGAATTCAAAGCAGACTCCAGGCTCTCAGCTGTTAGTACAGAGCTTGACGCAGGACTGGAATCCATGAATCCTGAGATCATGGCCTGAGCCGGAGTCGGAAGCTTAACCAACAGAGCCACCCAGGTGCCCCTAGAAACTCTTAAGTAGATGGAGACAAAAAGTTGATTTTAAGTTTACCCATGGTCTAATTTGTAGGTATTGGTAGTTATGGTATGTATACTTTTAGAATACTGATGTATGTTCTTCTTTGGGCCTTTGCAATTTAAACATGTGCTTGAGAACAATTAGAGTTAAAAAGAAAACATGTTGGAAAACTTACAGTGCACTTAGAGGTTAATATCCCGGCTGTATGATTTTAGATAAATTACTTCACCTTCATAGACTTGCTTTTCTCCCCTCTAAGATGGGCATTAACATAGACCTAAACCATGGGGTTGTCTTAAGAACAAAATTTAGTGTGTGCATTCAAAATTCTCACCTCTTTTCTTTCTTCCTTTCTTTCTTTCTTTCTTTCTTTCTTTCTTTCTTTCTTTCTTTCTTCTTTCATGTTATTTTGTTCATTTTCTATTTATTTATTTATTTTTTATTTTGGAGTGATTTTAGATTTATAGAAAAGTTGCAAAGATAGTACTGCAAAGATAGTAGTTGCAAAGATAGTACCCACATACCCTTCATCCAGTTTTCTCTAATGATACCATCTTAAATAATTATGATACATTTGTCAAAAATTAGAAGTTAACATTGTACATCACTGTTCACTGAACTCCAAAAATTCTCATCACTTTGAAAGCACTCAGTAAATGGTGGCTGTTGTAATTGTAGGCAAATAGCTATCTGTATTTAATTAAAAGTGTTTATGAAGTATTTATAACTTTCATATGATTGAAATCATACTTTATTGCAAGATGTTTAACATTTGAATAGTGTATTCTCACCCACATGCTCCGGGAGGCTGGCAAAAAACAGGTGAAATTGGTCTCTTATATTACCCTTCCCTCTTTGGATGCTCCGTACTTCTGTTTAGTCATTTTCCTTTTATGTATTCAGTGTTCTCATATGGAGAGGAGGCAGTCTTAGGGGAATGAAACTCATAAAATTCATACTAAGGAATTTGTGATTTATGTGATGTCCATGGCAGATAGTTTCTTTAAAGATTACTGTGTGTGTGTGTGTGTGTGTGTGCATGCGTGTGTGTATCTATATCCAATACAGTATGCTCTTCTTACAATTTGATGTTGATGCACCTTCATCAGGAGATAAAGGGTCTTTATTACCTCCACTTGAAATTGGGTGGGCTTTTGTAAATGCTTAACTAGTAGAATGTGGAGAACTGGTGCAGTTTGACCTCTGCAGCTAGATCATGAAAAGCATTATGGCTTCTGCTTGGCTATTCTCTGGACACTTGACCTTGGAACCAACTACCATCTGGTGAGGAAGTTCAAGCCACGTAGATAAGGTTTAACAGTTTCTTCAGGTCTTCATTTCCTTATGAAAACTCCTGTCATGTAAACCTTAAATTAATGTGTATGCTTTTCTGTTATTAATCTGTCATCTGTTACAGGTATCTCAGCAGATAATTTAAAAGGGTAAAGGAAAACGATATATATTTTTTCTACACATTTTTACTTTTTGGTGTTTTTTTGGTGAGCAAAATCTTTCATGTTGATTAAGACCAATTTATCACTCAATCTTATAATGATACTAAGCAGTAGAAAGAGGCTAGAAAGATTTGTCAGCCTAATTTACAAAGATATCATTGCATGAAAGACCAAAGATGAGACCTTTGTGTTTGCTTTATATTATTTAATGTTTTGAAGAATAGCATATGTAATTTAATTTTTCAAAAAAATATATTTAGAATGGCAATACAATTCCGTTTTGCTGCTTAACTCTGATGAAAAGTTTTTGTAAATTAAATGAGTATTTCTTTTCAAATGTAGATTTGACAAATTATATCCTTAATGACTTTTAAAAATAAGAGTATGCCAGCTCAAGAAAAGCAACATTTTGGAATTGAACTAAAAAATATATGTAAAGTAAACTCAAAGTGAAAGATCTAGAATTATAAGAAATTCTTCCATAAGGAAGTGTGTGTGTGTGTGTGTGTGTGTGTGTGTGTGTGTTTGTATGAGAGAGACAGAGACAGAGAGATATAGAGACAGAGAGAGACAGACATAGAGAGCATTTGTGCATGCATTTGCATTTAAACAGAGATTATCCTGTCACTGTCCTTCCTTTCAAATTGTCCTGACCCTCAGACAACAGAAAACCAACATAATAGGACTGCATAACTCTTTCTACAACCAACTCTTAAAGGGAGACATTGAAGAAAAAAATAAGTCTCCATTTGGATTTCTTTCTTTTCACCATTATGCACTTGTCTTTTAATCAGACAAACACCTTCTGTGGTTTTATTTCATGAGTAAGTGTGCACAAATGGTATATGTGGACTGTGTGTTAGAGAAAGGATTATTACCTTGGAGCAAAGCTCCAATAGCCGGACACTAATAATGTCAAGTCAGGCTTACAATTAAAAAATGAATATTTAAATGATGTTTTGGATGTTTTCTCTCTTGATTGCTTTATGGGATTAAAAGCCTGAAACCGGTATCTCTGTGCTAGTAATAAGATTTGGCCAAAGGTGAGGGAAAAAAAAAAACCAAGACCCAAGCAAGGAGCTAATAGCAGATACCACTGGTATATTTAGTGGGAATATTAAATTTTGATCTTACTTATAAATGCATTAAATGGTTCATCTGCATTTTCTATTGAGTGTCAGAGAACATATAATTAAGAGAAATTGTTTGTAATTGTAAAGTACCCTATCATAGCTTAATAATCTTCTTATGAATTGTTTAATGTTGTTTAAAATGTTTCATTCTGTGGAAAGGGTCATGCTCCCTTTCAGGGGTCTAGCTGTGTCTAAGGACAGGTTTCAAAATTATAAAAGGTTGGTTTTATGTAGATGCTATAAATTAGAAAATAACTATTAGCTGGTTATCTAATAAAAAGAGATCAGATTGCAATAATTTATGCAGTTGGAGAAAACTGCTGAGAGGAAAAAAATTGAAAATATTAATCTGTATGACTGGTTTCTGTTGCTGTGAGTACCTTTCCATGTGTATTTTGTCTTAAAATTAGAGAAAAATCATGAAATCATTGTAAAGTAGATTTAAACAGAAAGACAAGAGGATGTCTGCTATGGACTGAATTGTGTCCTTCCAGAAATCTATAAGTTGAATCTAAACCCCAATGTAACTGTATTGGAGATAGTCTTTAAGAAGGTAATTAAGATTAAATGAGGTCATAAGGGTAGAACCCTAATCTAATAGGACTAGTGTCCTTATAAGAAAGGGAAGAGACACTAGAAGTATGTGTACACAGAGGAAGGGCTATGCTAGGACACAAGGAAAAGACAACTATCTGGAAACCAGGAAGAACAGTCTCACCAGAAATTAACCCTGCCAGCACCTTGATTCTAGACTCCCAGCTTCCAGAACTGGAAGAAAATACATTTTTATTGCTTAAGCCATCCACCTTGTGATATTCTGTAATGGCAACATGAGCCAGCTGACACAAGAACTGAATAGGATCTAACCCCAAGAGTTTTAACATCTCTAAGTTAGCGTCAGTGTTACCTGTATCAGCTGGATATATCCAACCTTACTTTACCTTTATATTTATGACTAATTAAGGTGTTACTATGTATCAACATTTAAAACAAGTATGTACAGTTGTTATTAATTTATAAAATATTTGCATGTTCATTTGATTCTGAAGGAGTGTGATGCTCTTGGAAAGTCATATTCCAATCACCCTGCTATTTATCCTAATGAAATCAGTAAATATAAACACAAGGAGAAATCTATAGATAAAGTAGTAACATGTTAGCATCTTGCTTTGCAGCCAGTGAGGAAATAGAAAGAGCGTTTATAAATAGATTAGAGACTTACTACTCAATGTGTGGCCGCATATATCAGTGGCATCAGCATCACCTTGAAGTTAAACAAAAAGGTAGAAACTTCGGTTCTACCCCAAACCTACTGAATCATGACAATGAGTTATCACTTCTCATCTGTTAGTATGGCTATTATGAAAAAGACAAGAGATAGCAAGTATTGATGAGGATGTGGAGAAAAGAGAACCATTGTACACTGTTAGTGGGAATGTTAACTGGTAGAGACATTACAGAAAATAATATAGAGGTTCCTCAGAGAATTAAAAATACAGCTATCACATGATACAGCAATCCTATTTCTGGGTATATATTTGAAGAAAATGATATCACTGTAGCCAAAATATGGAAACTACGTAAGTGTCCATCAACAGATGAATGGATAAAAAAGATGTGATACACACACACACACACACACACACATACACACACACACAAAATGGAATATCATTCAGCCACTAAAAAGAAAGAAATACTGCCATTTGTAACAACTTGAATTGACCTTGTGGGAATTATGCTAAGTGAATTAAATCAGAGAAAGAAAAATATTGTATGATTACACTTATATGTGGAATCTAAAAAAAAAAAAAAAAAGGCCAAACTCATAGAAACAATATAGAATGGTGGTTGTCAGTGGCTGGGGTGGGGGAAATGGGGAGATGTTGGTCAAAGGGTACAAACTTCCAGTTATAAGATAAAGAAGTTCTGATCATCAATTATATAGCATGGTGACTAGAATGAACAATATTATATTATATACTTAAAAATTATCAAGGCAATAGATCCTAAATGTTCTTATCACAGAAAATATGTTGCAGTTATGTGAGGTGATCGATGTATTCATTAATATACATTATTGCGGTAATTGTTTTTGCAGTATATATGTGTATCAAATTATAACATTGTACATCTTAACCATATGCAATGTGGCATGTCAGTAATATCTCAAAGGAAAAGACTTACTGCAAAGCTACCATCATCAAGATAACTGTTGGCACTGGACAAGGATAGACATATAGTTAATAAAAGAATTAAGAGAATCCAAAAGAAACCTTTACATTTATGATCAATGTGGTCAGAGGTGCCAAGGAAATTCAATAAAGAAAAAAAAAACCTCTCTTTTCAGTAAATGGCTCTGGGACAATAACTATCCATACGCAAAAGAATAAGTTAGATCCATTCCTCACACCATATCCAAAATTAACTCAAAATGGATTATAAAGGTATGAATAAGTTAAAACTATAAAACTCTTAGAAGAAAATCTAGGAGTAAACCATGTAACTTTAGTTTAAACAAATCCTTTTTAGGTATGACACCAAAAGCACAAGTGGCATCAGGGAAAAAAACAAACAAACAAACAAACAAAAAAAAACCAAATTGGACTTCATTGAATTTAAAGTTCTGTGCTTCAAAGAATACCATTAATAAAGTAAAAATATAATCTCTATAATGGAGGAATATTTGCGAATAACATCTGATAAGAGATGGTAGATTCAGACTATATAATGATCTCTTACCAGTCAAAAAGACAAATAATCTATTTTAAAAATGGGTGAAGGATCACTTCAAGATATATTACAAAGCTGTAGTCATAAAAACAGTAAGGTACTGGCACAAAAACAGACACATAGATCAATGGAATAGAATAGAAAGCCTGAAAATGGAACCACAACTATATGGTGAACTAATCTTCAGCAAAGCAGGAAAGAACATACAATGGAAAAAAGACAGATATACAGTCTTCAATAAATGGTGTTGGGAAAACTGAACAGCCACATGCAGAAGAATGAAATGGGAACACTTTCTTACACCATACACAAAAATAAATTCAAAATGGATGAAAGGCCTAAATGTAACACCTGAAACCATTAAAATCCTAGAGGACAACACAGGTAGCAACCTCTTTCACATCAGCTGCAGCAGCTTCTTAGTAGACACATCAGAAAAGGCAAGGGAAACAAAAACAAAATGAACTATTCAGACTTCATCAAGATGAAAAGCTTCTGCGCAGCAAAGAAAATAACAAAACTAAAAGGCAACCTACAAATTGGAGAAGACATTTGCAAATGACATATCTGATAAAGGGTTAGTATCCAAAAATCTATAAAGAACTTACCAAACTCAACATCCAAAACACAAATAATCCAGTGAAGAATGGACAGAAGACATGAATAGACACTTTTCCAGAGAAGACATCCAGATGGCTAACAGACAAATGAAAAGATGCTCAACTTCACTCATCATCAGGGAAATACAGATCAAAACTACAATGAGAAACCACCTCACACCTGTCAGAATTGCTAATAACAGATGTTGGTGAGGATTCAGGGAAAGGGGAACCCTCTTACACTGCTGGTGGGAATACAAACTGGTGTAGCCACTCTGGAAAACAGTATGGGAGTTCCTGAAAATGTTAAAAATAGAACTACCCTATGACCCAACAATTTCACTACTAGGTTTTTGTCCAAAGGATACAAAAATACCGATTTGAAGGGGCACATGCACCTCGATGTTTATAGCAACATTGTCAACAATAGCCAAATTATGGAAAGAACCAAAATTTCCATCAACTGATGAATGGATAAAAAAGTGATACACACACACACACACACACACACACACACACACACACAGAGTGGAGTATTACTCAGCCATAAAAAGGAAATGAAGGGCACCTCGATGGCTCAGTCAATTAAATGTCTGATTCTTGATTTTGGCTTAGGTCATGATCTCATAGTTATGAGATCGAGCCCCACATGGGGCTCTGTGCTGGGTGAGGAGCTTACTTGGGATTCTCCCTCTCCCTCTCCCTCTGCCCCTCCCTTGCTTGTGTGTGTGCTTGTTTGTGTGTGTGGGCACCTGGGTGGATCAGTCAGTTAATCATCCGACTTCAGCTCAGGTCATGATCTCATGGTTTGTGAGTTCAGTCCCCACATCAGGCTCTAAGGTGACAGTTCAGAGCCTGGAGCCTACTTCACATTCTGTGCCTCCCTCTCTCTCTCTGCCTCTCCCCTGCTGGCGCTCTGTCTCTCTGTCTCTCTCAAAAATAAATAAACATTAAAAATTTTTTTTAAAGTGGTATCTTGCCATTTCTTTATTTTATTTTATTTTATTTTATTTCAATATATGAAGTTTATTGTCAAATTGGTTTCCATACAACACCCAGTGCTCATCCCAAAAGGTGCCCTCCTCTATACCCATCACCCACCCTCCTCTCCCTCCCACCCCCCATCAACCCTCAGTTTGTTCTCAGTTTTTAAGAGTCTCTTATGCTTTGTCTCTCTCCCACTCTAACCTCTTTTTTTTTCTTCCCCTCCCCCATGGGTTTCTGTTAAGTTTCTCAGGATCCACATAAGAGTGAAACCATATGGTATCTGTCTTTCTCTGTATGGCTTATTTCACTTAGCATAACACTCTCCAGTTCCATCCATGTTGCTACCAAGGGCCATATTTCATTCTTTCTCATTGCCATGTAGTACTCCATTGTGTATATAAACCACAATTTTTTAATCCATTCATCAGTTGATGGACATTTAGGCTCTTTCCCTAATTTGTCTTGCCATTTCAACAATGTGGATGGAATTAGAGTGTATTAATGCTAAGCAAAGTAAGTCAGTGAGAGAAAGACAAGTACCATATGATTTCACTCATATGTGGAATTTAAGAAATGAAACAGATGAACATAGGGGAGAGAAAACAAAGGGGAGGGAGGCAAAACAGACTCTTAACTATAGAGAACAGACTGAAGGTTTCTGGAGGGGAGGTGGGGAGGGGATGGGCTAAATGGGTGATGGGTGTTAAGGAGGGCACTTTTTATGATGAGCACTGAGTGTTATAGGTAAGTGATGAATAACTAAATTTTACCCCTGAAACTATTATTACACTAAATATTAACTAAATAGAATTTAAATTTTTAAATGTTTAATTTGAGAGACAGACAGAGACAGAGACAGAATGTGAGCAGGGGAGGTACAGAGAGAGAGGGAGACACAGAATCCAAGGCAGGCTCCAGGTCCTGAGCTGTCAGCACAGAGCGCCATGCAGGACTCGAACCCACAAACTGTGAGATCATTACCTAAGCCAAAGTCAGACACTTAACTAACGAGCTACCCAGATGCCCCTAGAATTTATACAAAAACTTGAAACATTTAAAAAATGGGTCAAATATCTGAATAGGCATTTATTCTAAGAAGATATACAGATGCCTAATATGCATATGAAAAGATGCTCAACATTATTAACCTTAGAAAAATACACACTAAATCCATAGTGAGATACCATCACACTCACTATTATGGTAATGATATTAATAATAATAAGGATAGATAACAAAGATGTAGTTAGGGAAATTGGAACCCTTAAACATTGCTTGTAGGGATGTAAAATGGTGCAGCCACTTTCAAAAACCATCTTTTAATTCCTCAAAGGTTAAACATAGGTCTACCATACATCCAGAAATTCCATTCCTAGGGAAAATACCAAGATATGAAAATGTATGTTCACTCAAAAACTGAATACAAATACTCATAACAGCATTATTTATAGTAGACAAAAAGTAGAAACAGCCCACATGTCCATGAACTGATGAATGGATAAATAAAATTGGGTATATTCATACAATAGAATATTATTCAGCAATATAAAGGAATGAAGTACTTATACATGTTACAACATAGATATGCCTTGAAAACATTATGCTAAATGAATGAAGCCACTCACAAAATACCACTATTGTATATGGCATGCTCTTCATAGGCAAACCTATAGGGACAGGAAGTAGATTCATTGTGGCCAAACTTTGGGGGTTTGGAAGGAAATGGGAAGTGACTATTAGCAGGTACAAAATTTATTTTTGGAGGGGTGAGGATATTCTAAAAATAATTGTGTTTATGGTTTCACAAACCTGTGAATATAGTAAAAAAAATTAAACACACTTTGAAATGGGTGAATAATATGCTATATTAATCATATGTCAATAAAGGTATTATGTTAAAAAATTTCCCAGTGTTATCTTTCTTCATTCCATACCAACATTCATTCTACCCAGGGAGTTTATTTATATATTTTTTTTATTTTTTATTTTTTAGAGAGAGAGACAAAGTGTGAGTGGGGGAGGGGCAGAGAGAGAGGTTGACACAGAAGCTGAAGCAGGCTCCAGCCTCCCAGCTGTCAGCACAGAGTCCACTGTGAGGCTCAAACTCACTGACTGGAGATCATGACCTGAGCCAAAGTTGGACACTTAACCAACTGAGCCACCCACACGCCCCTACTCAGGGACTTTAAAAGCCATGATTTTACAAATAAAAATTTGTGATCTGTCAAGTGTGTTTCATGTACTTTTATTTTTGTCTTTGGCTGTGATTTTTTTTTCTTTTTCTCCTCTTTCTTTCTTTCTTTTGTTCTCCTCTTTCTTTCTTCCTTCCTTCTTTTCTTTTCTTTTTCTTTCTTTCGAGAATGAGTGGGGCAGAGGGAGAAAGAGACAGAATTTTTTTTTTTTTTTAATTTTTTTTTCAATGTTTATTTATTTTTGGGACAGGGAGAGACAGAGCATGAACGGGGGAGGGGCAGAGAGAGAGGGAGACACAGAATCGGAAACAGGCTCCAGGCTCTGAGCCATCAGCCCAGAGCCCGACGCGGGGCTCGAACTCACGGACCGCGAGATCGTGACCTGGCTGAAGTCGGACGCTTAACCGACTGCGCCACCCAGGCGCCCCTAAAGAGAGAGAATCTTAAGCAGGCTCCATGCTTACCCCGGAGCCCAACACAGGGCTCAATCCCACAACCCTGGGATCACGACTGAGCCAAAATCAAGAGTTGGACGTCTAAACAACTGAGCCACCCAAGACGCCCCATGTAAACTTTTCAGTTGTATGCTAAACATGAAACTCTTCCTAACTTCTTTGTGTCCATAACTTATTATTTAAAATATTATTGTATTAGTACAATTATATTAACTATTGCCTATGAAAGTGGTAAAATTAAGAGCTTAAATATTTTCTAGAACCATCATTAAAATTCTTATTGGAAAATGAAAAGTAATGAGAAAAATATAGTTTGGCACACTCAAAAATTAAAGTTTTATAGAATCTATAAATTGGTGTGAAAGAAACATCTTGAAACTGAAATAGCAATGTTATGTCATAGAATCATATTATTTCACAGATAACTTCAGCTGTAATTTAGGTGCATCTACCAAGTATAAAAAAATACCATCCATATCTTTCAAATTGATTGACCTCCTGAAAGGAATCACAAAGAGGAGATTCTCAGAAGTGCAAATCTTTCGATTTCCTTCTTTAAATAATGTCTTTGTTATCCCTTAGTATGTCATTATATCTGAAGAATGTAGTTCTTGCTCAGGTATGTCAAGCTGCATCATTTGGAATTGCAAATCCATCAATGCTGTCTAATTTTATTTTATTAAAAAAAAATTTTTTAATGTTTATTCATTTTTGAGAGACAGAGAGAGACAGAGTATGAGTGGGGAAGGGACAGAGGAAGGGAGACACAGAATCCGAAGCAGGCTCCAGGCTCTGAGCTGTCAGCACAGAGCCTGATATCAATGCTGTCTAATTTTAAATAGGTTTTTTTGAAAATTGAAAAAAGATGTTTATTTATTTTTGAGAAAGAGAGACAGAGCATGAGTAGGGGAGGGGCAGAGAGCAAGGGAGACACATAATCTGAAGCAGGATCCAAGCTCTGAGCTGTCAGCACAGAGCCCTATGTGTGGCTCCAATCCGTGAACTGCAAGATCATGACCTGAGCCAAAGACAGATGCTTAACCGACTAAGCCACCCAAGCGCCCCATGATTTTTATGATTTTTTTTTAAACAAGGAAATGTCACCTGAATGATACAGCTCAAAGTTGTTTCAAATTTTTCAGTGTGTTGGACCTGTTCAGAATCCAAAACAAGACACTAATAAGACTTTAGCCATTTGTCTACTACCAGAAGGAATAAATAACAACTTATTTGAAGGAAGGAGTAGAATTAGCAAAAATGAGTAATCAATCAATCAATCAATCAATCAGTCAATCAATAAAACATACTGTGCTAGCAAACATACCATCCTTGTTCAGAATGCTAGAGGGGCACCTGGGTGTCTCAGTCAGTTAAGTGTTGGATTGGCTCAAGTCATGATCTCATGGTTCATGAGTTCGAGCCCCAGGTAGGGCTCTGTGCTGACAGCTCAGAGCCTAGAGCCTGCTTCAGATTCTGTGTCTCCCTCTTTCTGCTCCTCCCCTGCTTGCCCTCTGTTTGTCTCTCTCTCTGCCCTTCCTGTGCTTGCACTCCATCTCTCTGTCTCTGAAAAATAAACATTTAAGATATTTTAAAAAATTCCAGATCTTTGGTAGTCTGGAGTTTGATATATCCCTTTTATAGGATACTATTTTTCTTTAGCATGAAAGTCTGACACTGCCAAGTTGTTGAGTGAGTACTAATTTTCCCAAGTGGGGTGGGTTGAACATATCACGAATGGTAATCTGAATTCCTAGATACCATTGCCCCATTGCTTTACAATGTGCTTATTGATCATTGGTACCTAGGTAGCTACTGGATTGCTTGTTTGTTGTTACCAGGTAGCAGATTTCAGATATATCAGTAACAATATGTGTGTCCCTGTTTACATTGATGTTCAAAATCTAGTCACCCTTGGCTGTTTGAAAACAAAATTCAGAGTTTTTAATTCATCTGGGAAGAATCCTAAATTGCAAAATGTAATTTGGACATTTGTTGCTCCTTTATCCTAGGATGACTGAGGTATTATCTAGGTGTTGTTATCTCTGTTTCCTTTCAGGTATATTTATATGCAAGCAGTTCTAGGCTGCTAGCATATTAGAATCCGTCCCACCATCAGTGAAGGTGGTGTTATCTCATCTCAGGCCTCCTAGGAGTACACAAACTCTCACATGTATGCAGCTATTCCAGCTTAGCCTGAGGAAAGATAATTTTATTTCACTGAGGTTAAGATTATTTTATAAGGATTTTTTTAATGAAATGAAGTAAAAAAGTCAGTGACACTTAATAACTTATAAGGTTAATCAAGCTATAGACTGGGGCTAGGGAAGGAGATAGGCAAACACCAAAGTTTATACAAACTTTGTTAATATAACAAAGTTAATCTTCCATCACTATTTCTTTTAGCTCCTGCCTGGAAAGGGCTCAGGAATTCATGTCCTTGAGATAAGGCTGTGAAAAGAAGCACATTTAATAAGACAGAGAGACTTGGGTTTGAATTCCAGCTCTGCCTTTAATGGTTTCTCATTGTCATTTCATATAACGTCTCCAAGCTCAATTTCCTCCTCTAATCCTAGTTACTAGCCAGTGTGGTAGTGAGGATGAAATGGGACAACCCAGGTTTAGCACACAGAAAATATAGAAAGTGCTCTACAGCGTGTTCATTCCTTTTGTCTTCCTCTACAGTCTCCAAGACATCCTCTGACTTCACTTTTTCCTCCATGCACAAAAACGGAGACAGAAACAGGATTTCACCCTTGCTATGGAAAGAGGGTCCAGGGGAGCATTTACAAAGCAAACGTGAGGGCTGTGGTTGAAGAACAGTCCCTTTCTTGGCTCCCACTCACAGTAGTTTCTTCTTACTCTTCTCAAAGTAAAGTTTTAGCTGAGTCATAGTGAGCTATTTCTCTGCTCAGGTTTATACAGTACATATTTGTATTGGAGGTAGAGGGATGTGCCTGATTCACTGTGCTCTGAAACATTCTGATTAGTAAGTAAGGTGCACAGCCGTTTTGTTGTGTTGTCTTATATTCTCTTTCTGCTTTTCCTTAATTGGAAAGATCACGTGTGCCTACACTAAGAATGTACACATATACACATGTATAGATGCCAATTTAGTTTAATTAAACACATAGAAACTGACATAAACTGTTGTAAATGATCATGATTGTGCACACTGTTTTGTGTCCATCAGAGGCTGGCTTAAACCGATTTAGAATTTTCTGTGGACTTTAATGCCATTCCATTGCTGATGCACTGCCATCCATCTCCTCCCTTTGTAATGATTGCCCTACGGCTCCCTGAAAAACTAACACTCTAGCCCTCCTTCCCTTTGACATCTTTCTGTAACACTTGCTGGCTCTTTCTACTCTTGGTCCCTGAATGTAGACATCCTATTACAAAGTTTTAGCATATTTTCTTCTAAAAAACCTCACCTTCTAAATCTCTCATGACTTTCCCAGTTATTTGAGTCTTAAGTTATACCCATATTCCTAATTGTTATACCTATACCCCTGACTGCTTGCAGGGCATTTCACATTCTTCAAATATAAAACCAAGCTCATCTTATAGCAGTGCCCTCCTCATTTCTAGTCTCTATTTCTCTCCTGTAACACACACTCAGAAAAATGTCTGGGTTTTTTCTTTTCTTTCTTTTCTTTTCTTTTCTTTTCTTTTCTTTTCTTTTCTTTTCTTTTCTTTTCTTTTTTCTTTTCTTTTCTCTTCTCTTCTCTTCTCTTCTCTTCTCTTCTCTTCTCTTCTCTTTTCTTTTCTTTTCTTTTCTTTTCTTTTCTTTTCTTTTCAACAGCACTAGTCAGTAACTAAAAACCTTGGAAGTTTATGTTAGAGTGATTCTATCTGTCATATCCAATTTTTGAATCTTAGTTCAAATACCTTCCCAGGATTAAAAGTTTACTACCTGATTTTTTTTAACATTTATTTATTTTTGAGACAGAGAGAGACAGAGCATGAATGGGGGAGGGTCAGAGAGAGGGAGACACAGAATCCGAAACAGGCTTCAGGCTCTGAGCTGTCAGCACAGAGCCCGACGCGGGGCTCGAACTCACGGACCACGAGATCATGACATGAGCCGAAGTCGGCCGCCCAACCAACTGAGCCACCCAGGCGCCCCTACTACCTGAATTTTTAAGGCTAAATTACCATATTTTACCTCTTCTTAGACATTCTGTTCATTCTTATCTATTTAGCAATTAGCCCACAGAACTCATTCAGTTTTTTAAGCATATATTGTTTAATATTGTCATACTTTTTACGTACCTGTTCTCTAAAACTGGAGAACCCTAAATTCTTGCATGGCATTGTTAATGATCTAATGCACCAAGATTCCTCAAATCTGGTGGCATCCTGGTTCCAGAACAGGGCATTTACTACTGCTTCTCACAGATAGAAGATATAAACCACCTTTCTTTACTTTTTGAGTTGGACTGGTCTTAAAGAGTAATTAATTAAATAATAAATCTCATTGATACTATGTGATCTGGTGACTAAATTTAGTGTGGTAGCTACTTTAGTTAGATATTTTATGTATTTTATATTCTAGTAAATTTTAAGTATTTGCTCATATTTTATATATCTTACATGTTAATCAATAAGAATTGAATATTATACCTAGTTTATCATATTTATCTCACATGGTTTGTCTTTTTGACATGTCTAACAGAGAAATGGTCCTGTAACTTGAGATAAAAGTGTCAAAGCAATGTTTTGCCAGTTTGTCTGTTCGAGAGTTGGATTTTTGCTCAATTCTTAATGAGGACTTAACATAACTTGCTTCTTTTTTTTGTCGCTAGCATTTTTCTCAATGCCTGACATACAATAGGAACTCAATCAAAATTTGTTGAATAGATGAGCAAATGAATGAAGAAACTCAAATTCAATTCAGATATTCAGAGAAAGCCTAACTGATAATCTTCAACAAATTACTTTAACAGTCTGGTAATTTTCCCACTTGTGGTTGAGTTTCTGGAGTTTATTTCAGTCAGAAAGAGAGAAATTATATTCACTTGAGAATAAATGAACCTTTCTCATCTATGTTAGTAGGAAATTTCACTGTCATTTGGTTCCCCAAAATGCCCAGGGGTAATGTCCCTAATATTTTAAGGATTGTGTTGTCTCATAACACTAGTCATTAAGATCAACTAGATAGCCTCTAAGTGGTAGATATCACACTAGCTTTTAAAGCTACAAGCAGTCATCTTTGTAGAGGAATTTTCTTCTAACCTGCAATGGTTTTCCTCACTGTTATTAATTCCAGTGCTGAGAATGACATCCGGCTGAGTTCTGAGCCACTGGTTGTACTGTCTGCAATATACTTTCTTAATTGTACAACTGAATTACAAAATTACAAAGTACATCTGATCAAGATAGCAATTATTTCAAGTGGTACTTGTATCTGTAGATTTCATTTTGTATATATCCCTAGTAACTGAAATATGTCAATTCAAATTTCACATATTCATGTCTGCATTAGTCACACTCATCTTTTTGCTCCAATTTATTAAACACCTATCTTAAAATATAAAACACAAGTGGGAAGAAATGAGGTACCATTTTACATATAACCATAGAATTAATTTCATTTCTTTTTTTTTTTTTTTTCTGGGACAGTAGCTTACTCTAAATTCTGTTTCCTTTCAAGTATTTTTTCCCCTTGTCCTCCACATGGAGCTGACTTGTGTCATTTTTATTCTCATCTAATATATACTTGTAATTATTGTCTCTCTCTGTAAGTGGCTGGGTTTTTTTTCAGTTTAGGATAATTTTTTTTTTTTGAGGTGGGTGCTTTTCCCCAGTAATCATAACTAAAGGGCTTCCAAATTTAAGATCTCTAATACTGTATTATTCTATTTCATCCATTCTTATGGGACCAAATTCATCTTTGTTGTCAATACAGGTGCCATTTTGTCAAGGGCCTACTGTTTGCCCTTTGATTTGTATGTACTATTTAATTTAATCTGAGGTATTATTATCTAATCTAATAGATGAGTAAAAGCAAGGCTCAGGAAAGCTATATAATTTGTCTTGGGTAAGGCAGCCAGATTCTCCCCAGGACTGATTCCAAAATCTCCTTCCTTTATACTATCCCAGAATCTCATAATGCTTACAGATATATGTAGTTGTTCTTAAATGTTTGACAAGACTTTTTGCCAAGTTTAATAAGTTTGACTTATTATTGCTATGTATTAATTCCTGTGAAAGATAAATATTTTAAATATATGTTCACTTTATTTAGTAGTTTCAATCTTTTTATGTGTTTGAAATATGGTGGCCATTACCTCTGAATAATTGGTGATGCAGAATGTCTGAGAAATGAACAGAATTAACTATCAAAATGTCATCAATAAATCCAGAACTTAGGAAATGGCATATATATATAATCAGCAGTCTAGTTCTTACCAGACGTGTCTCACAGACAAGGGAAACAAAAGCAAAATTGAACTATTGGGAACCAATCAAAATGAAATCTTCTTTCTGCACAGTGAAGTAAGCAATCAACAAAATGAAAAGGCAACCAATGGAATGGGAGAAAATACTTGCAAGTGACATAGCAGATAAAGGGTTAGTATCCAAAATCTACAAAGAACTTATCAAACTCAACACTCAAAGCACAATAATCCAGTGAAGAAATTGGCAAAAAACATGAGCAGACACTTTTCCAAAGAAGACAGTCAGATGGCTAACGGACAAATGAAAAGATGCTCAACATCACTTATCATCAGGGAAATACAAATCAAAACCACAATGAGATAAAGCCTCACACCTATCAGAATGGCTAAAATTAACAACTCATTTAACAACTCAGGAAACATCATGTAGGTGAGGATGCAGAGAAAGGGAAACACTTTTAAACTGCTGGTGGGAATGCAAACTGGTGCAGCCACTCTGGAAAGCAGTATGGAAGTTCCTCAAAAAATTAAAAATAAAACTGCCCTATGATACAGCAATTACACTACTAGGTATTTATCCAAGGGATATAGGAATGCTGTTTCAAAGGGGCACATGCACCCCAATGTTTATAGCAGCACTATCAACAATAGCCAAAGTATGGAAAGAGCCCAGATGTCCATTGACTGATGAATGGATAAAGGAAATGTGATATATCTGTATGTATATGTATATGTATATGTATATGTATATGTATATGTATATTATATGTATATTATATGTATATTATCTATATCTAATCTATAATGGAATATTACTCAGTGATCAAAAAGAATGAAATCTTGCATTTGCAATAATGTGGATGGAACTAGAGTGTATTATGCTAAACAAACTAAGTCAGTCTGAGAAAGATTAATAATACCATATGATTTCCCTCATATGTGGACATTAAGAATCAAAACAAGTGCACATAGGGGAAGTGAAGGAAAAATAAGATGAAAAGAGAGTGGGAGACAAACCATAAGAGACTCTTAAATACAGAGGACAAACTAAGGGTTTCTGACAGGGATGGGCTAAATGGGTGATGGGCATTAGGGAGGGTACTTGTGGGGATGAGCACTGGGTGTTATATGTAAGTGATGAATCACCAAATTCTACTTCTGAAATCATTATTACACTGTATGTTAACTAACTTGTATTTAAATAAAATTTAAAAAAAGAAAAAGAATTAAAAATTTAAAAAGGCCAAAAATGTTATTTGGAGCATGAATCAGTCATTGGATAGAAGACTTGTTATTAGGTCCTCATAAAGGGTAGCAACCGAAAGGATCTTTGCAAATATAATCTTGGAGAATTATAGATGCTATATAGACTTATCACACCAAAAAAGATCCTCAAAGCTCATACATGCCATCTTGCCTTCTGAAAGAACACACCTTACCTCAAATGTAAACTGGGAATTTTATTGTCTTCTAAAGTTAATCAGCACATGACTGGGAGGGACACTTCTGGCAGATGAATAAACAAATTCTTGATAGTATGTTTTGGTTAGGAGCATCCAAGTACCATTTAGTAATCTTGACCAAAAAAAAAAACAAAAAAACAAAACAAAACAAAAAAACAAAAAAACAAATGAAGTCAAATATAATTGTCATAGTACAAGTGAAGATTCTAATTATTTATAGTATGTTTTGGCCCATCAGGATTCTTGAAGATTCTGTTGCTGGTGAGAAAGTATCTGAACTGATTCTGTGCTGTTACTCAGTGAGTAAATATAAAGCAATTATTTTTAGTCCAAGTGAGATTGACTTGTACGATGTGGTCATGAATCTTTCTTAAGATAAAGAACCCTACTAACTTTCACACTTTTGTCTGGAAGCTCAGTTGAGCTCTATAGATCCCTTTTCAGACTTAGTAAGCTGATGAAACCTTACGCTTCTGTGAATGAAAATGACAAGACTGATGTGTTTGAAAGAAAGTTGTCAGAGCATAAAGATGTGTGTGTGTGTGTGTGTGTGTGTGTGTGTGTGTGTGTGTGTGTGTGTGTGTAGGTATATATGTGTGTATGTGTGCATGTAATATGTCCTCTTCTTTAAAAAATGTCAGGAAATATTAGTCATTTTTCAGTATATGCAAGAACAAAAAAAAATCCTGGCTGAAAGGAATAGTTTTCTTTTTTTTCCAGAAAGTTAAAGCAAGTGTCTGAAAACTGAACCTGTAATAGAATTGCTTTCTCCAACAGAATTATAGCATAATTACTGAGGGGACTTAAGATATTTTATACTGTTCTATTAGAACTTTCTCATATTTTTTATCCTTTAGAAGATTTTGCTAGAATGAATTTAGAACAGAGGTCACAGTCCACACATCTGCTAAATAAGTACAAAAGTAATAATACTAAATAGAAAATGCTTGCAACAACATTCCACACAATAATGCAGTGCTACCCTTAATCCTGACTTTAGTTATGGTAACTCATCACCTAACCCATCCAAGTTTCAATTAAATAAAGAATTCAGTAATGTATACCATAAAACTACCTACTCCCATGAGAAAGTGTTTATTTTTAGAATCTTTTGGATCTTTATATTCCCTAATCTTTTTAGTAGAAGCAAACTGAATAAACATACCTATCCCATCTAAGAATTTGTAGTTGAATAGAAGCATGCTTAGAAATAAAATGCACTTGATTATATATCTCAAGTAAAATGTACTTCAAAGAGCCCTTTGCCATCTACCAAAGGAAATGCCATTATAAGGAATGAATTATATTTAAGTGAAAGTTTTCAGGAAAAATTTAAAATACTAAAGATGAAAAATTAAATAAACCTGTATTTCAACACTCAGTTTCTTCTCTGAAAAATCAATCTGTTTGCTGTCCCATATGTCTAATTGGACTGATTTGGTTTAGACTATTTATGGTGGTAATTTTAAACTTAAGTGTGGGTAAAAGTCTGTATCAATATCTGTTATGCCAGAAAATTTATGACTGAAACTTGTGGAGATTATATAACTTTGGGCTGTCATTTTCTGTTTTTGGAAATTCTAGATCTCCTTTGATTTGTAGTTACTACAACTGTGTGACATAAATCCCAATTGCCAAACAGGTTAATAGTAAAACTTATTCTCAAATTCTAAAAGGTTTCAGTTCATTAACTATTTAATAATAGAGACATCTCTCATCTATGTTCCCACATCTAGTGTTCAACTTATATTGTTTTGCCAATTTGTATGTAGTAAGGAGTAGGTTGAGATTACTTTCAAGTTATATGTAAAGTAAGAAAAACATTCTACCATTCTAACGCAACTTTTGTACTATTAAAACTACATGTAACTATTGCTTATGTCTTCACATTTGTCCATATAACTGTTTATTTTCTTATGATACTATTTTTATGAAATATCATAAATAAATTGTATATTCAGTTTATAAGGGATAGTAAATAACATCTGAAGTGTCACTACTTACCTTCAGTATCACTGCAACCATTGGTGATGCCCCACCTTTCATTCTAGAAATAGTTACAGTGCTCATATTTCTGATTATCTTCCCTTGTATTTTATAATTTTACTTACATGGATGTATTATGTATTTACAAATTTAGAAAGGTATATTTCTTTATACAGTGATCTTCTTGATCTCTAGTTATGCTTTCTTTGGTAAAGTTTATCTTTAAGGTTTTTATATAGCTATACCAGCTTAAGTTTGCTCTAGGAATTTTCCTTTGTATATTTACTTTTTCCCCCCCATCTCTCTGTTCTTGTTTTAAGTATACCTCCGGTGTATGGCCTGTGATTGAATTTTGTTCTAATAAGATCTTTGTGATATTATTTTAATTTGGAAATTTTATTGTATTTACTTTGACTACCAATATACTTGGATTTGTTCTACTATCCTACTTTGTTCTATTTCTTTTTTCTCTTCCTTCCTTCCTCCCTTCCTTTTTCTTTTCTTTCTTTCTTTCTTTCTTTCTTTCTTTCTTTCTTTCTTTCTCTCTCTCTCTCTCTCTCTCTCTTTCTTTCTTTCTTTCTTTCCCAGGTTTTCCAATATTCACCCCCCCCCCCACTGTCTTGCCTTCTTTTGGATTGATTTTGAATTGTGTTTCACTTTCCCTTTTGTTCCTCTAATGCTTTGGAGGTTGTGTAGTTAATTTCTATTCTTTTAGTGGTTACTTTTGAAATTTCAACAGGTTTACTTAACTTAGCATTAGAAATGGTTAATCTGGGGCGCCTGGGTGGCGCAGTCGGTTAAGCGGTTAAGCGTCCGACTTCAGCCAGGTCACGATCTCGCGGTCCCTGAATTCGAGCCCCGCGTCAGGCTCTGGGCTGATGGCTCGGAGCCTGGAGCCTGTTTCCGATTCTGTGTCTCCCTCTCTCTCTGCCCCTCGCCTGTTCATGCTCTGTCTCTCTCTGTCCCAAAAATAAATAAACGTTGAAAAAAAAAAAAGAAAGAAATGGTTAATCTACATTTATAAAATAAGTTTCCCTAATTAAGATTTTGGAATCAGGGGATAGAGTGATTTCATAGCTTTAAAAATATACTGCTAGGGGCGCCTGGGTGGCGCAGTCGGTTAAGCGTCCGACTTCAGCCAGGTCACGATCTCGCGGTCCGTGAGTTCGAGCCCCGCGTTGGGCTCTGGGCTGATGGCTCAGAGCCTGGAGCCTGTTTCTGATTCTGTGTCTCCCTCTCTCTCTGCCCCTCCCCCGTTCATGCTCTGTCTCTCTCTGTCCCAAAAATAAATAAACGTTGAAAAAAAAATTAAAAAAAAATATATTTTAAAAATATACTGCTAAATTGTCATTCAAAAAGTTGTATGAATGTATTTTGCCACTGGCAATCCATAAATGTGCATTTTCACATTTGTGGCAAATGTTGAATATTGTGATTATTTATGTATTTATTTTTATGCTAATTCACTTGTGTGATGTTACTCTTCATTGTTGATATTTTTTATACATTGCCAAATATCTTGATCAGTGAGTTCATTTTTCCAATTTAGCATTTAATTACCAAATTTTATGTGCTCACTATAAAATGAATCATTTATTTGAGGCTGGTATTTTTTAGTGTCTATGCAATAGTCTTGAGTTTGTTGGTTAATTTATCTTGAAAGTTTTCTACATCATCATGATGATACTTTTATCATGGCATCTACTATTTAAGCATGCATTTGTTTATCTATCTTTCTCTCCCCCCAGACTGGGGCAATATTATATTCAAGTATCTACTTATATTACCTAACAGGATGTTCATGAGGGTAATCCTAAATGTCAGATAGTGGTCTTTTTTTTTTTTTTTTTTCTGAGCTGCCAACACTGTTTTTGAGTGCTATAAATCATTCCAGATTATTATTATATTTCAAATAATGGCTCCAAAGAGGACAAAAGTGAATGTGTTTAGTCAATTTGCCCTATTTAACTAGAAGTTGACTTCAATTTAAGTGTTTTATTCTATTACATGTTACTTTATTGAATGAATTTGAAGTGAAGATGGAGGAACATGGCTCATATTCCTCCTATTCCCTGATTTTTCCTACAATATGATAGTTTCTTCATAAATGTTAATTTCCATTAAATGATATCATTTATAAAAGGAGTTCATGCCAAATAGCAGCTACTATTCTAAATATTAGGAATTAAAATTTAATTAAGATATTGTTTTATGTCTCTTTTATAGTTGATTCTGGAAATGCCTATTTCCATTTAGTTATTTCCTTGATTTATTAGGATATGACTATATAATATTACTGGGGTGGGTCCACTTTTGATATTTACTTATTTATTTATATTTGTAAATAACTATTTCTTCTTTCTATCTTTTTTATCTTATTTTAGTTTAGTTTTATTGAGGATTCATTGACATATAAAATTGTAAAATATGTAAAGTATACATCATGGTGATTTTTTATATGTATACATTGTGAAAAAATTCCCCCCAAGTAGTTAGTGAACACATCCATTGCATCACATATTTATCTTTTTGGGTGAGAACATTTAAGTTCTGTTTAACAAATTTAATTTATAAGATACAGTGTCATCAACTGTACTCACCATGTTTTACATTAGATTCACAGACCTCATTCATCTTATAGCTGAAAGTTTTACTATTTTGCCAACTTCTCCCTATTTTCCCCACAACTCCACCTTCTGAAAACAACCACTTTTGTGCTGTTTCTATGAATGTGGCTTTTCTTTTTTAAGATTCCACATATAAGTAATGCCATATAGTATTTGTCTTGTATTTGTCTTTCTCTGTTTGTCTTATTTCAATTGGTATAAGGTCCATTCATGTTGTTGCAAATGGCAGTATTGCCTTCTTTCTCACAGTTGAATAATATTTAGTAGTGTGTGTGTGTGTGTGTGTGTGTGTATCACATCATCTTTATCCGTTCATCTTTGACAGATACCTAGGTTATTTCCATATCTCAACTATTGTGAATGATGCTGTAAAGAACACAGGAGTACAGATATCTCTTTGAGAGTCTTGTTTTCATTTCCTTTGGATATATAGCCAGAAATAGGAATGATGAATCATATGGTAGTTTTAATTTTATTTTTTTGAGGAGGCTGCATACTGTTTTTCATAGTGGCTGCACCAATTTACATATCCATCAAAGTGCTCAAGGGCTCCCTTTTCCCCACATTCTTGCCAGCATTTGTTATCTCATCTTCTTGATGACAGCCATTCTAACAGGTGTGTGGTGATATCTCACTGTGCTTTTAACTTAATAGTTGTATTTAATAATATAGTAAGCATCCATGAAATCACCACTCCAAACAAAAACTACAATATTGGCAATAATCAACTTCTAAACACCTGGTTTTGCCCTCCTATCAACCCATTCCTTTGCCTCCTCTCACTCAAGGTAACCATCATCCTGAATCCTCTATTCTTTATTCTTTGTTTAAATGTTAGTTTTATTTCATCACTGTGTATTAATAAATGTGTGTGTGTGTGTGTGTGTGTATTTGGATGTTAAATTAAAAGGGCTCAGAGGCAGAATAAGGAACCAGATTGTCGAATCAAACTCAAACAAATCTAAAACTTATCAAGTACCAAACTTTACTAATAACTTCAACACTACAAGCAATCAAGTGGAATAGGAACAACAAGAAAAAAATCCAGTATATATAGCAGGACTCCCCAGTTCTTGTTTTCTGTTTTGGACACCCACTTTTTAGCTGAGAATAGCATATGAGGAGGAGTCTAATGAAGTTCAAGGCTCACCTCAAAGTCTATGTGATTTTCTCCAGAAAAGCAGGACTCATAAATCTATAGATTTATAGATTTATAGGTGTGTTTACATTAGACAATACCAAATCATGGGTATTCTATTCAAAGTATTACAAAGCTAAAGGTTCTTTTCCTAAAATACACTATTAGTTTATATGCCTGGGAATCCAGTATTATTTACAAGGAAATTATACTGGATCACCTGCCTTATTTCCCCAGGAGCATCCCTCCTCTCCCCATTGGTAATTGGGGAAAAAATATCTCATATCTGCGTTACCTCTTCACTGCATGTGATGAGAAAACAGCTATTTTGTGTTGCTGCCTAGACACTTTACGGTATGACAACTCTGCTCAGACTAAGTCTGGATATTTGGAAAAGGACCTGAGCTTGGGATTCCTAGCACAAGTTGGTGCTTGACTTTTCCCCTGGCACCTTTTAAAATAACCACTAAAATGTGAACCCGTGAAAAGTTAGTGACATCTGCCCCAACCACCTTACAAGTAAGAGGGGCTTGCTACCTTGCTATCTTCTACCCTGTCATTACCTGGGCTAGAGGACTGTCCCTTCCCTAGCCCATTGAGCCCTAATCTCCCCACCCCATTTTTGAGATTTGTAAGTAATAAATCTTTACTTACAAAGATTTATTGGCTTTATTTCATTTGTATGAATGTACTGAAACTGTGCCTTCAATCAGATCAACCTTGCAGTTTTTCCTTCCTCAAAATGGCAGTTTACATGCTGAGAGAGCTACCTACTGATTCTGTGTGAGTGCTTCCTCATTCAGTAGCTAAGAATCTGCATATTCTTAATTTAATACACAAGGTATAAGGCTACTGACACACTTCTCAGATGCTTTCTATAGTATATCCAGCTAAGCTGGACCAAAGAAGACATTTCCAGAGATGACAAGAGAACGAGGGACCCATCACTCTGTAGCTTCTAGGTGTATAAGTTGCTCCAAATGATACTTTCATGATGTATTATTCTTAGTGGTCAGTGTGTCGGTGTGCTATTGCACAACTTGATTACATTCATGCTGTCCATTTACAATGGAATAGTTACTTTTTGGGGCACCTGGGGTGCTCATTCGGTTGAGCGACCAACTTGGACTCAGGTCATGATCTCATGGTTTGTGAGTTCGAGCCCGCATCGGGCTCTGTGCTGACAGCTCAGAGCCTGGAGCCTCCTTCTTATTCTGTGTCTCCCTCTCTCTCTGCCCCTCCCCAACTCATGCTCTGTCTCTCTCTGTCTCAGAAATAAATAATCATTAAAAAATTAAAAAAAATGGAATAGTTACTTTTGTAAGAATTTAATTTTATTGGTTTACTGACTGCCTGGTGAAAATGAATACATAAATAATACAACTTTGAATATTACAAAAGGTAATAGTGTTTGATGTTCCAATGTAAATACAGAAGATGAATTTTTATGTGCTGGGATAAATAAATCTATAAGCATAAAGTAAAAGGAAAGTGAACATAGGAAAACCTTATGAATAACTGAAAACTGAAATTTATTAGCCTTCTAATCTTTTTGCTTTTACTCTTCAGTGTATTTATTGTCTAATATAAAATGCTATAAATTAGTGGTATGTATGTCTTTTTCAAATGTAGCAGAGTAACCTCTTTGGCAAAACAATCAAGCTTCCAAAAGCGAAGGAAATTAATTATTGGATAGGAAAGGCAGAGAAAAGATTAAAAATATAAATGCATGATTCCAAGGTATGCTCCTGAAGGCAAAAATATTGTCATAAGTTGCATAACTACTGAGAATCTTAAAATATGGAACATATGTTAATATTATGATAAAAATCAATCTTTTTTATAGATGATAATGCTGGAAATCACATATCAGTATATGATATAAAATATAAAAAGATGATTGCTATCATATATTTTACTTAAATTTGAATAGAACTGTTGACATGCTGAAAATGAATCAGCTCATTGCATCTGTTTATAGGAGTGATAATTGCTTGACTACTTTTTTCTTGTTTATCACTGAAAATCTATAATACAAGAAAAAGGTTTTCTCTTAATTGATCAGTTTAGTGAACCCTTGGGTAGTGAACTGTTGGGTGGACTAGAACAGCTACAATGGCATCAAACTCATAGAACTCCAGCTATATCTTCAGCAAGAATGGAGACTGATAGGCACATTTTTGAAAGATTAGAACTAAATGATAATTCACATGCCTTTATTTATGGAGAAAGCTCACAGTTATCAAGAGATCTCAATTCAGAGTTGAAGGAAATAGTGAAGAATGTAAATACTTTTCCATCACAGCTATTTTGTTTATTTTTTAAAGTTTACCTGTTTATTTTGAGACAGAGAGAGAGAGAGAGAGAGAGCGAGCACATGTATGCACAAAACAGGGAGGGACAGTAAGAGAAGGAGAGAGAGAATCCCAAACAGGCTCTGTGCTGGCAGCAGAGCTGGATGTGGGGCCTGATCCCACGAACTGAGATCATGACCTGAGCTGAAATCAAGAGTCGGTGCCCAGGCACCCCCATCACATCTATTTTAGTGTACGTATTTTTAAGTATGTTCTATGAACTCTGTATGAGCAGGTGACCAAGACTTTGTGACTTGAACCCACTGATTATATGGCAATAGGAATTGATTACAATGTGAGAATGTGATAAAAAATATCCCTAGAACTACTGGGAAGAAAAAGGTCTCCGCCCCCCTCCTTTCTGAGCCTATTTTGAGAGGCAAAAATCACAGACATTACCAGACCAAGAGTTGAGTTTGCATGAGAATGGAGCCAAAACAGAAATAGGTGTGAGATATGGAGAAGACTTGATCACTGCTTGAAGATATTGTTTGAACCAATGGATTTATTTATAGTTGAATCCACATTTACCAAAAATTTTTAGTTTTTATTCATTAGCCATTTGAATGTTGTATTTTGCTACTTGAAAAGGAAGGAAACTTTTTCTTCTTATTTATTTATTTTTAATTTAGTTTTTAAAATTTACATCCAAGTTAGTTAGCATACAGTGCAACAATGATTTCAGGGGTAGATTCCTTAATGCCCTTCACCCATTTAGCCCATCCCCCCTCCCACAACCCCTTCAGTAACCCTCTCTTCTCCATACTTAAGAGTCTCTTATGTTTTGTCCCCCTCTCTGTTTTTATTTTATGTTTCCATTCCCTTATGTTCATCTGTTCTGTGTCTTAAAGTCCTCTTATGAGTGAAGTCATATGATATTTGTCTTTCTCTGACTGACTAATTTCACTTAGCATAATACCCTCTAGTTCCATCCACGTGGTTGCAAAAAGTAAGATTTCATTCTTTTTGATTGTCAAGTAATACTCCATTGTATATATATACCACATCTTCTTTATCCATTCATTCATTGATGGACATTTGGGCTCTTTCCATACTTTGGCTATTGTTGATAGTGCTGCTATAAACATGGGGGTGCATGTGTCCCTTCGAAACAGCACACCTGTATCCCATGGATAAATGCCTAGAAGTGCAATTGCTGGGTCATAGGGTAGTTCTATTTTTAGTTTTTTGAGGAACCTCCATACTGTTTTCCAGGGTGGCTGCACCCGTTTGTATTCCCACCAGCAGTGCAAAAGAGATTCTGTTTCTCTGCATTTAGGCCAACATCTATTGTTGCCTGAGTTGTTAATGTTAGCCATTCTGACAGGTGTGAGGTGGTATCTTATTGTGGTTTTGATTTGTATTTCCCTGATGATGAGTGATGTTGAGCATTTTTTCACGTGTCTGTTAGCCATCTGGATGTCTTCTTTGGAAAAATGTCTGTTAATGTCTTCTGCCCATTTCTTCACTGGATTATTTGTTTTTTTGGATGTTGAGTTTGATAAGTTCTTTATACATTTTGGATACTAACCCTTTATCCGATATGTCATTTACAAATATGTTCTCTCATTCGTCGGTTGTCCTTTAGTTTTGCTGATTGTTTCCTTTGCTGTGCAGATGCTTTTTATTTTGATAAGTTCCCAATAGTTCATTTCTGTTTTTGTTTCTCTAGCCTCTGGAGACATGTGGGGTAAGAAGTTGCTGCGGCCAAGGTTGAAGAGGTTTTTGCCTGATTTCTCCTCGAGTATTTTAATGGCTTCCTGTCTTACATTTAGGTCTTTCATCCATTTTGGGTTTATTTTTGTGTATGGTGTAAGAAAGTGGCCCAGGTGCATTTTTCTGCACATCTCTGTCCAGTTTTCCTAGCACCATTTGCTGAAGAGACTGTCTTTATTCCATTGGATATTCTTTCCTGCTTTGTCAAAGATTAGTTGGCCATACATTTGCGGGTCCATTTCTGGGTTTTCTATTCTGTTACAATGATTTGAGTGTCTGTATTTGTCCCAGTACCATAGTGTCTTGATGATTACAGCTTTGTAGTACAGCTTGAAGTCTAGGACTGTGATGCCTCCTACTTTGGTTTTCTTTTTCAAGATTGCTTTGGCTATTTGGGGTCTTTTCTGGTTGCATACAAATTTTAGGATTGGATGTTCTAGCTCTGTGAAGAATCCTGGTGTTATTTTGATAGGTATTTCATTGATTTTGTAGACAGCTTAGGATAGGTATTGCACTGATAATGTAGATAGCTTTTTAACAATACTTGTTCTTCCTATTCTGGAGCAAGGAATATTTTTCCATTTTTTTGTGTCTTCTTCAATTTCTTTCATCAATAGTGTTCAGTGTGTAGATTTTTCACCTCTTTGGTTAGATTTATTTCTATATATTTTATGGTTTTCAGTTCAGTTGTAAATGGGATTGATTCCTGGATTTCTCTTTCTGTTGCTTCATTGTTGGTGTATAGGAATGCAACAGATTTCTGTGCATTGATTTTATATCCTGCTACTTTGCAGAATTCATGTATCAGTTCTTGCAGTTTTTTGATGGAATCTTTTGGGTTTTCTATATAGAGTGTCATATCATCTGCAAAGAGTAAATGTTTGACCTCCTCCTGGCCAATTTGGATGCCTTTTATTTCTTTGTGTTGTCTGATTGTTGAGGCTAAGACTTCCAATAGTATGTTGAATAACAGTGGTGAGAGTGGACTTCCCTGTCTTGTTCCTGACCTTAGGGGTAAAGCTCTCAGTTTTTCCCCATTGAGGATGATATTCACGTTGGGTCTTTTGTATATAGCTTTTATGATCTCTAGGTATGATACTTCTATCCCTACTTTCTTGAGTTTTTTTTTTTTTTTATCAAGAAAGGATGCTATGTTTTGTCAAATGCTTTCTCTGCATCTATTGAGAGGATCATGTGGTTCTTGTCATTTCTTTTATTGATGTGATGAATCACATTGATTATTTTCCAGATATTGAATCAGCCCTGCGTCCCAGGTGTAAATCCCACTTGGTTGAGGTGAATAATTATTTTTTAATGTATTGTTGGATCCAGTTGGCTAATATATTGTTGAGGATTTTTGCATCCATGTTCATCAGGGAAATTAGTCTATAGTTCTCCTTTGTAGTGGAGTCTCTGTCTGGTTTGGGAATCAAGCTAATGCTGTCTTCATAGCTTCATAGGTAGGTTTCAGAAGTTTTCCTTCCATTTCTATTTTTTAGGAGCAGCTTCAAAAGAATAGGTGTTAACTCTTCCTTAAATGTTTGGTCGAATTCTGCTGGAAAGCCATCTGTCCCTGGACTCTTGTTTTTTGGCAGATTTTTGATTACTAATTCGATTCCTTTACTGGCTGTGGGTCTGTTCAAATTATCTATTTCTTTCTGTTTAAGTTTTGGTAGTTTATATGTTTCTAGGAATTTGTCCATTTCTTCCAGGATGCCCATTTTATTAGTGTATATTGGTCATAATATTCTCTTATTATTGTTTTTATTTCTGCTGCATTGGTTGTGATCTCTCCTCTTTCATACTTGATTTTATTTTTTTGGTTCCTTTCCTTTGCCTTTTTGATCAAACTGGCTAGGGGCTTATCAATATTGTTAATTCTTTCAAAGAACCAGCTTCTGGCTTCATTGATCTGTTCTACTGGGTTTTTTGTTTTGGTTTATTTTGTTTTGTTTTTGTTTTTGGTTTTGATAGCATTGATTTCTGCTGTATTCTTTATTATTTCCTATCTTCTGCTGGTTTTGGGTTTATTTGCTGTCTTTTTCCAGCTCTTTAAGGTGTAAAGTTAGGTTGTGCATCTGAGACCTTTCTTCCTTGAAGACCTGGATTGCTATATACTTGCCTCTTATGACAACCTTTGCTGCGTCCCAGAGGTTTTGGGCTGTGGTGTTATCATTTTTATAGCTTCAATGTATTTTTTAAATTCCTCTTTGACTTCTTGGTTAGCCCATTCATTCTTTAGTAGGATGTTCTCTAGTTCTCTCCGAGTATTTGTTACCTTTCCAAATTTTTTCTTGTGGTTGATTTTGAGTTTCATAGCATTGTGGTCTGAAACATGCACAGTATGATCTCGATTTTTTGTACTTGTTGAGGGCTGATTTGTGTCCCAGTAAGTGATCTGTTGTGGAGAATGTTCCATGTGATCTGTTGTGGAGAATGTTCCATCCTCTGGGCTTTAGGATGAAATGTTCTGAATATATCTGTGAAGTCCATGTGGTCCAGTGTGTCATTCAAAGCCATTGTTCCTTGTGGATTTTCTGTTTAGATGATCTGTCCATTGTTGTAAGTGGGGTGTTGAAGTCCGTTACTGTGATGGTATTATTATCATCAATGACTTTATGTTTGTGATTAATTGATTTATATATTTGTGTGCTATCACATTTGAAGCAAAAATGTTTACAATTCCTAGGTCTTCTTGGTGGATAGACCTGTTAATTATGATATAATGCCCGTCTTCATCTCTTGTTAGTCTTTATTTTAAAGTCTAGATTGTCTGATATAAGTTTGGCTACTCTGGCTTTCTTTTGTTGACCGTTAGCATGATAGATGGTTCTCCATCACCTTACTTTCCATCTGAAGGTGTCTTTAGGTCTAAAGTGGTTCTTATAAACAACATATAGACACATCTTGTTTTCTTATCCATTCTGTTACCCTGTTTCTTTTGATTGGAGCATTTAGTGCATTGACGTTTAGAGTCAGTACTGAAAGGTAGAATTTATTGCCATTATGTTGTCTGTAGAGTTGAAATTTCTGGTGGTGTTCTCTGGTTCTTTCTAGTCTATTGCTTTTGGTCTTTTTTTTTTTTTCCGTCTTTTATCCTCTCAGAGAGTCCCCATTAAAATTCCTTACAGGGCTGGTTTAGTGGTCACAAACTCCTTTAATTTTTTTGGTCCAGAAGCTTTCAATCTCTCCTTTTATTTATTTTTTTTTTTAATTTTTTTTTAACATTTATTTATTTTTGAGACAGAGAGAGAGCATGAACGGGGGGAGGGCCAGAGAGAGAGGGAGACACAGAATCTGAAGCAGGCTCCAGGCTCTGAGCTGTCAGCACAGAGCCTGACGCGGGGCTCGAACTCACGGACCGTGAGATCGTGACCTGAGCAAAGTCGGACGCTCAACTGACTGAGCCACCCAGGCGCCCCCTCTCTCCTTTTCTTTTGAATGACAGTTTTGCTGGATAAAGAATTCTTGGCTGCATATTTTTCTGATTCAGCACATTGAATATATCCTGCCACTCCTTTCTGGCCTGCCAAGTTTCTGTGGATAGTTGTGCTACAAACCTGATCTGTCTTCCCTTGTAGGTTAAGGACTTTTTTCCCTTGCTGCTTTCATGATTCTCTCCTTGCCTGACTATTTTTTGAGTTTGACTATGATATGCCTTGTTAATGGTCGGTTTTTGTTGAATCCAGTGGGAGTGCTCTGTGCTTCCTGGATTTTGAGGTCTTTGTCTTTCCCAGGTTAGGAAAATTTTCCACTATGATTTGCTCACATAAGTCTTCTACCCCTTTGTCTCTCTTCATCTTCTGGGACCCCTATGATTCTGATGTTGTTCCGTTTTAAAGAGTCACTGATTTGTCTAAATCTTAAATAGTGCTCTTTTGCCTCAGTCTCCTTCTTTTTTTTCTGCTTCATTATTCTCCATATGTTTGTCCTCTGTATCACTGATTCTCTGTCCTGCCTCATCCATCCTTATTGCCGCAGCATCCATTTGAGATTGCAGCTCAGTGATAGCATTTTTTATTTCATCCTGACAGCTTTTACTTCTTTTGTCTCCACAGAAGGGGATTCTAATCTATTTTTGACCCCAACTAGTATTCTTATTATCATAATTCTAAATTCTGGTTCAGACATTTGCTTGTATCTGTGTTGATTAAGTCCCTGACTGTTGTTTCTTCCTGCTCTTTGTTTTGTGGTGAATCCCTTCATTTTTTCATTTTGTAGGAAGAAAAGGAATTAATAAGGTAAAAAAATTAAAATTAAAATATTAAAAACAACAGACACACACACACACACAAATCAAATAACTGATGCCTGTTTCTAGGTGTGTTTTGATCTGAGTGTTAAAAAGAGTTTGGTAAGTTAGAGAAAAAAAGAAAAAAAAAGAAGACGTTTGAAAATTTTAAAAAATGAATACAATGAAAAAGAATAAACTGAAATGATGGTAGTAAAATGGAATTTGAAAAATTTACAAAACATAAAAAATTTAGTAGAAAAAAATAAAGAAAAATATTTTTAATAAAAATTGAAAATAAAAATATTTTTTTTTCCTTTCTGCTTTGAAGAAAAAGAAACGGAAGGGAAAAAAGAAAAAGAAAATTGAATAGATGGACCAGCAATCAGACTGAAATACAATTGAAATTACATCCTTTTCCCCTAGAAATCAAACTCTGAAGCACTTTATAGTCCATAAACTAAGCAGGTGGAGAGACTTGTGGTGTTCCTGAAAATAGAGGTTGGCCTATTTGGGTGGGGCTTATTGTAATGGCCCCTTTCTCCACTAGATGGTGCTGCTTTGCTTACTGGGGTGGATTGTTGTGGTGCTTATAGGTATGTATGTGCATGCCCAAGAGGGGTGAAAATGGCATCAGCCAGCTACCCAGGCTCTAGTATTGGAGCTCTCTTCTCCCTGATCAGCAATTACCCATCCGTCTTTGTCTCCAGCTTCTGTCCACTCTTCCCTTTTACACTGGCTGTGACCAAGCTGTCATGTGCCAAGTGTCACTTCCCTCCTGAGTTTTATCTCCGATGCAGCTGTTTCCTGTCCTCTCACTTCTGAGGAACTGCGGCTTTTACCTGTTTTGACACTCTGCAGGAGGGTCTCACCAAGCAATAGCCAGATGCCGGCCTGCCCCCAGGAATATTCGTGATACCGTGCTCCTGCCGATGCCCAGAGACTGCAGCTGGGTGCCAGCCTGCCCTAGAAAAATTTCACGCAATCATGTAGCAGCAGCGTTTCAGGGACTGTGGAAAATGACAACACACATCTGTCACCAGGCTTCACCCTTAACTACCTTGTTGCAGCACCAGCGAATGTGTTTTTTTTTTCTGGGATCCACTGGGGCCTTTGCCTATGGGGTGGCTGCACAGCCTCTACCAAATGGCCTCCCAGCAGGGGAACCACTTCTCCCCATGTGGCCCAAGGACCCTCTGTACTTCACTCTGCTCCTGGGGATTTTTCCTTCCCACCAGAGCACCACCAGGTATTGAGCTGTGGAGTTTCAGACTCTGCACTCCCCCTGTTTATAGAGTCTCCTTTCTCCTTTTTCAGTCCTTGTGGCTGTTTCCACTTTTCCACTTTCTCTCCAGCTGCTTTCACGGTGGTTCAGGTTTTGTAGATTGTTGTGTTAATCCTCAAGTCAGGTTTTTAGGTGTGCAATATGGTTTAGTGTTGATCTGGCTGTATTTCATGGGCTTCAGATGCAAAGAAAACTTCCATGCTGTTCTGCCATCTTGGTTCCTCCCCCTCAGAAAGGAAAGACTCTTAAGCACAAAGTAGAATGTGGCAATTAAAATCTTATATTCTTGGGTAATGGTAAATAGGCTTAAATCCTGGCCTCCCACTTACTAATTGTGTGGCCTACTAGTTTCTTAAAGTATTTATGCTTCAGTTTCATTATTTATAAAAAATGAGGACAATAATAGTACTTACCTCAAAGAGTTCTTGTGATGGCAAAAGGAGATAGTATATGTAAATTATAATAACTGTAAATTTAAAAATATGTAAAAGAACTCAGTATCTGGCATATACTTAGGAATTAATGTTAATTTTAATTATTTTTATCTTTATTACCATTTATATGAATTGTCAGCCATTAAAAATTTCATCAATATCTGCATAAGAACCCACAAACACAAAAATACTTCTTAGAGCTGAATAAAAGAAAAGAATAGAATGGGAATTCATTCACTAAAATCCCAAATTTAAACTGTAAATAAACATTTCAGGGGTATGTAGGAGAGGACAAACAGAGCTGGCAAGGTAGATGGTAAGTGTCAGAACTGGTGCCCACCAGCATCAAGCCAACTAGACTGAAGGGACACAAGTAAATGGCACCTGCTAGTGCTTCCATTCCTACAGAAATTTTCTACAGACCGTTGCCCCTCTAGCACATGCTGCTCTAAAATTAGTCGGTAAATCTTCATGTGTGGCCCATGTACTTTTTAAATTGCTGCCTCTGCACGTGGTCTTGGGGTGAGTGATACTGTTCATGGGCTCTCCTGGACTTAAGCCCTGCCGATTTTCAAAGCTCCTGGAGTTAAACCTTGCTGATTTTCAAAGCCAGACAGGGTAAGTGCTTGTCTTCCGGATGCAGATCCCAAGGGCAGGAGGGGACCAATCTGGGGCTTGAAACTTTCAGTCCTCAGGGAGGACCTCTGTCACTGTGATATCCCTCCAGCATCTGGGCTGTAGTGCTGGGAGGTTGATTCCTGACTGCTTGTCTTTTCCTAGTGCCTTTCTCAATGTGGATTTTTTCTCTATATCTTTAGGTATGGAAGTGCTGTTTTGCTGGTCTTCATGCTGTTCTCAGAGTGAGTTGTACTATATGTAGTTGCAATATTTGTGTTCATGGAAGAAGGTGGGCTCAAGATCCTCCTACTTCAGTATATCTCTCTCTCGCCAGGGCTTTGATAAAAAAAAATAATAATTTCATAGTATCCATCTCCAAAGTGACTTGTCCAGCAGCATGTTGTACTTTCTATTACTTAAAAATATTTTTACTTTTAAAAATTAGTTCCTAAATTTCTCAAGAAGAGAAATATAACTTTGATGTACAAATTAGATGGGAAGTAATGTCTACCAGTTTGTTCACATGCCCATATTGATTTATTCAGAGCTCATTTCAAATTTAAATTTTTCATATAGTGAGTTCTTATATTTAATTCCCCTCAGTGCTAAGTATATCCATTCTCCACTTATGGGTACTTAAGAAGGAATTGTTATCAACTCAACAAGCATTTAAAAGTTGGAAGATTACCCCAAAGAAGTACATTTCCCCGATGGTACATAGAAACTCTCTCTTTTTGTTTGCTGACCCATGAGACTGTGGGATCTTAGAATAACTTTCTGGGATTTTTGGATTTGCTTTTATCTTAAAACTCTTTCAGGTAAAATATTCTTCATCCTAGGATAATTGAACTCACAGATCATCAGAATGACAGGTAGATAAAAATAATACAATAGTATATGCTAATTGTATCTCAATGTTACAAAAAAGATGAAATAGTACATTCATAATTCAAATATATGTAGTGATGAAAAAGAATGAACTAATTTTACATGCAAAGAAAGAAAGCATGAAAGTGCTACACACACACACACACACACACACACACACACACACACAGTGGAGGTTGAAAGTTTCTTGGGAGGATCTTTAGAAGCCAAAACATGGGGAGAATAAAAATCTTGCCCTAAGTCACACAGCTAGTTAGTGAAGGAGGTGGGATTATAAAATTTACCTAGGAAATAGCATTTGATAACAACATGCAGATTTTATAATAATAAGGTCTGAGGAAAAGGCTATCACTTTTATATTTCTTTTACCTTTACCACTTAGAGTGCATTATTAGTGTCATTAGTATCTGTCACTATTTTAATAATATTGTAAAAGCAATTATTTATTCAATACTGATTTTTTTTGTGCTAAAATGAAGATTATATTTAAGAAATCATGTGGATTTTCCCAAAATAACTATATGGCTAAAATGAAATTCTAGCCTTGAATATTTAAATCGGGAAAAAAAGAAAGGACCAGGACACCTGGGACTACCTGTGTGAGCCATTTTTCATAAGAAAAAATTTTCATTTTTCAATTTCATAAAAATTTCACAATGAATGAAAATTTTCATTTTTCATTTAATTTCAATAGGCTTTGGTTTCATAAAAAATATTCCATGTCACGTCACACAATTCTGTTTAAAAAAAATAGAAAACAACAAGTGTTGGAGAGGATTTAGAGAAATTGGAATACTTGTGCACTGTTGGTAGAGATGTAAAATGGTGTAGTCACTATGGAGAACAATATAGTGGTTTCTCAAAAAATTAAAAACAGAATTACCTCATGACCCAATTTTTTTTTTTTCATTTCAAAAAAGTTGAAAGCAAGACTTCAAAGATAATTGTACATCCATGGCTTAGAAGCATTAATCACAATACCCACAAGTAGAAGCAACCAATGTGTCTATCAGTGGATAAATGAATAAAAAGAATGTGTTCTATATACAATGGCATATTATGTAGCTTTAATAAGAAAGAAAACACCGACGCACACTATAACATAGATGAACCTATAAAGCATTATACTAAGTGAAATAAGCCAGTTACAAAAGACAAATACTGTGTGATTCTACTTATATAAAATATAGAGAGTAGTCAAATTCATAGAGACAGAAAGTAGAATGGTGGTTTCCAGGGGCTGTGGGTAGGGGAGAATGGGCAGTTATTGTTTATTGGGTACAGAGTTTCAGTTTTGCAAGATGAAAAAAACTCTTCTGAAGATCATCACATTAATGTGGACATACTTAACATTACTGAACTGCATACTTAAAAAATGGTTAAGATGATAAATTTTATATTATGTGTATTTTGTCACAATTATAAATAAATACAAATCCAAGGAAAAAAGTCATTCTGGATGATTGTAGTGTTGCAGCCAGAGTTTAGAACCTTTTTCCTGTCTATACCAGTGGTTCTCAAGGTGTGTCCCTGACTTAGCAGTATCATTGTAGCCTGGGAACTTCAAAAAAAATTTTCATTGAATGTTTCATTCACCCCACTTAGTAGGAAAAATCAGAATCTGGATAAATAGGGGGTAAACTCTGGTCCCCATTAAAAATAAAACTCATAGTGCAGCAATTTTTTTGTCAAATGAATAAAATTAGTATAATATAAGAATTCAAAAAATGTTAAATACTGTCTTATGTTTACCTTATATTTATCTATAAACGGTTTCAATATTTTTGAAAGTATTCAAAATAATTTTTTTCTTCTAGTTTTATTGAGATAAAGTTGACATATAGCATTGTATGTTTAAGGTATATGACATAATGATTTGGTATGTTTGTACTGTGAAATGATTTCTAAATAAGCTTAGTTAGCATTGATCACCTCACATAGTTACATTTTATTTTTCTTGTGATGAAAACTCATAAGTTCTACTCTCTTAGCAGCTTTCACATATATGATACAGTATTGTTACACATGGGCAAGTCTTTGGAGATACTGGCTTGGTGCTAAACGTAAACTCTAAATGCTCTCTAGTGTTCCAAGTATTGCCTCTTTGGTTTCTAGATGATGAGAGACAAGAAGAGGGATATTGTGGTAGCATTGGGTGGCAAAGCCCACTTGAAGGTTTCAGAGAACCCAGTAAATGTCATTTGGAGTGTTGATTTCAACACTTTCTCAGTATTTCACAACTGGCCTGGATGTAGTGCTGTATACTGAGGAAGATCAGCCCTGGCTATATTTTATTGGCTTTGGAAAGTTCATGATCACATGCATCTGCTAAATAACTAATTAGTTTTAATACATTACATTGAAAATATAAAAATGTCATAGAATGCAATGTCTGGATTTGAATTAGACCAATGCTTTGGAAGGTTGGAGGTATCAATACAGTAGTAGAGGTTGGATGGTAGAATTTCAGAATTAAAATCAGAGTCAAGTACTCCAAAATTAGCATGTAATCTTGCAAAATAGTAATAGTGCAGTGGTTTTCACAACCTACTATTTAACTGTGTTAAATTGGTCTGAAAAAGGGGGTGAAATTGCTTAATTACTTTGTGGAAGTGGCTAAGTTAAAAAAAAAACTGGCTAAATATAAGAATAATTCACAGTGATTACTTTCAATGATGAGTTTTGAACATCCTGGTGAATAATGTTACTATTCATAAATAGTTATTCAGAATAACTATTTCTGTGTAGTATATATGTCATATTAGCTTTCCAGTCATGGATAATTACTATTAGTTTTACATTGACACACATAACTTACCTTCCTGTGCATTTGTAAGCAAAACTCTATGCTATATCTCATAAAAACATAAAAAGATTTTTCTTATATCTAGTAAAAATAGAAAATTTTTTTCTCAGTGTGGAAAAATATTAGTTTCTTTACTTCATGGCTCTAATGAACCCTCTAGGAATCTAGTAAAATATAACTAAAATAGTACTGAGAGGTTTTTTTTCCTTTTATGTTGAATCACTTAAGGGTAAGTTACTGAAAATGTACTTCAACACTTCAGAAGACTCTGGAATATATTTCCTACAAACAGGATTTCTTACATAACTAGACTATAGTCTTCAGAGTCAAGAAATTAACAGTGATACTTGATATCATCTAATAAGCAGACACCACTCAAGTTTTGCCAGTTTTCCCAATAATGTCCTTTGCTATAAGCAAAGTATCCAATGCATGAGTGCATGTTGCATGTATTTGTCACATTTCCTTAGATTCCTCTAATAATTTTGTAAAATATTCCCCAATTTGCAGTTGTTGTATGTTTCCTCATGATTAGATTCAGGGCATGCACTTTTGCCAGGAATATCCCAGAAGTAATGCTTTGTTTTTATTTTATCTTATCAGGTAGTACACAATTTGTTAACCTTAATCACTTTATTAAGGTGGCGTTTGTCATGTTTCTCCATTTTAAATCACTCTTTTTTTCCTATGTATTCAATACATATTTTATTTTGAGGTTTTTGAAACCATCACATTGAAATATCACATTGCTCTGCAAATATTTACCTACTAATCTTAACATCTATTGATGTTTTTTGGTTGAATTAATCATTTTTTAAAGTTTCCAAATGGTGATTTTCTAAATGAATTGTTCCTTCTATATTCAGACATTGACATTCTATTGTATGTGACAGTTTCACTAGTCTCAATTATCAGTGTGGACTTTTAGATTTCTATTTTCTTTAATGAGTGAAAATTAGTGACTATTGTTATTTATTTAATTATATACTTTGCTTTAAAAACGATGTTTTTGGGGGTGACTGGGTGGCTCAGTTGGTTAAGTACCTGACTTCGGCTGGGGTCATGATCTCACAGTTTGTGAGCTGGAGCCCCACTTTGGGTGAGTTCTAGCCCTGTTTCAGGTGAGCTCTTGCCCTGCTTCAGATGAGCTCTATGCCCAAGCTTCGGGTGAGTTCCAGCCCCATTTCAGGTGAACACAAGCCCCGTGTTGGGTGAACATGAGACCCACTTCAGGTGAGCTCCCTTTCTCTGTCTCTACCCACCTGTCACTTGCTTTCTCTCTCTCTTTCAAAAAAAGGAAGTAAAATTAATTTTTTTGCAATATAACATACCTTAATAAAATGATTCTATTTTAAGTGTATTGTTCTGAGTTTTGATAAATATATACACATCTGTGTAACTACCAAACCAATAAATATATAGATCATTTCTTTCACCTTACGTTTATTTATTTTTTAGTAATCTCTACACCTAACATGGGGTTCAAACTCACGACCTGGATCAGGAGTTGCATGGTCCTCTAGCTGAGCCGGCCAGGCACACCCATTTCTTGACCTTAAAATGTTCCTTCATGTTTCTTTGCAGTCAGCTCTGCACCCCCCTAACATGACTCCAGGCAACTTCTTTTGTTTTTGGTCACTAAAGTATGCTTTTACCTATTGTGGACTTTTATGTAAACGGAACCTTGCTATAACAGAACCATTTTGTGTCTGGATTGTTTTTCTCATTATAATGATTTTGATACTTACCTATGAAGTTGAGTGTATCAGTAGTTTTTTTATTGCTGTGAATTTTGCCATTTATGTACCAAAATTTATTTATCCATTCACCAAACAATAGACATGTTGGTTGTCTTCAGTTTGGAGATAAAGCTGCTATGAACATTCATTACAAGCCTTTTTGTGGACTGTATATATGCTATTCTTTCTTTTGGGCAAGTATTTATGGTTAGAGTTGCTAAGCCATATGATTATATTTAACTTTATTTATGTTTATTTAGCTTTATAATAAATTGCCCAACTGTTTTCCAAAGTGGATGTACCAATGAATATTTCCACCTGCAACATGTGAGAGTGCCAGATGTTTCACATCCTTATCGATAGTTGAGATTGTGTTTCTTAATTTTTACCACTCTAGTTTGTATGCAGTGATATCTCATTATGGTTTATTTTTTTGTATTTCCCTAATGACTCAAACACGTTTTTATTTATTTATTAGCTATACATATATCTTCTTTTGTGATGTGTCAAATATTTTGTTCATTTTGTATCATGTTGTTCATTTTCTTCTTACTGATTTGTAAGAACTCTTATATTTGTAATCCAATTACAAATATCAAGTATTTTCTCCTATTTCTTCATTTGTCTTTAATTTTCTTGAGGGTGTTTTAGGAAGAGCAAAAGTTTTTATTTGATGTACTCCAATTCAGTTTTTTTAATGTTGTTTTTTGTGTGTGTTCTCACTGAAAAATCTTTGCATATTCAACAACAGCCTCAGTGAGAGTCCTAGACAGAATTCTGAAACCTTTCTCTTTTTTGTGGGTATGGTAAGAGGGCAAGTTCAGTGCCAATTATTGCATCAAGGTTCAAATAGAAGTTCTATAATAGACTATTGATTCAATTTTGAAATAGGTATTTAAAAGTAAAATGTAGGAGCACCTGGGTAGCTCTGTCAGTTGAGTGTCTGACTCTTGATTTTGTTTGGCTCAGGTCATGATCTCACAGTTCATGAGACTGAGCCCTGCGTTGGGCTACATGAAGACTGCATGGAGCCTGCTTGGGATTCTCTCTCTCCATCTCACTTTGCCCCTCCCTCACTCGTGTGGACTTTCTCTCTGTCTCTAAATAAATAAATAAACATTTTAAAAATGTAAAATGTAAGCTGCAACACCATTCTTTCTAAGTGATTGCATCTTATAAAATTAAATCCCTAGATGTCTGAAGCTCTAAAGTATACTATGAAAAATCCTACTGAGCACTGCTCTGTTCTAGTTGGAGCTCTATATCAGCTTTTTCTCAAGTCAAAATAGAGTCTCAGCATATGGTGTCCAGAATAGAAGCAAGTGGAGCAAATACTTTAATATACTTTCAGGTATCAGGATATTAAATACATGCATACAGAATATGTGGGAGGGTCCTTCATGATAAATAGAAGTCCATACACATTCTTAAAAGACCTAGTAAATAACTGAATGCCTTACCCTATAATGCTGAGCAACCTTTGTTAAAAATATAAATTTGAAGATATATTGAAGTGTAATAATGTGCAAGGAATAAGCTAATCTTCAGGAGATAAACTTTTGCGGGGCGCCTGGGTGGCTCAGTCGGTTGAGCGTCCGACTTTGGCTCAGGTCATGATCTCATGGTTTGTGAGTTCGAGAGCTGCATCATGCTTTGTGCTGACAGCTCGGGTCCTGGAGCCTGCTTCAGATTCTGTGTCTTCCTCTCTCTCTGCTCCTCCCCTGCTCACACTCTGTCTCTCTCTCTCAAAAATAAAGATTAAATTTTTTTTTTTAAAAATAAGATAAACTTTTGCTTCTATGGAAAGTTTTTCACTTAACTTATTCCATTCCCCCTCCCACACACACTCTTTTAAACAGATCTTTTTAAAGATTATAAGTCACACTATTTTTGAACCATAAAAATTGTTCATTGTGGATTTTTTACCCTGTCTTTATCCAGTAGAAGTAACGTACATTACTGAACTTTGACTGTGGTAATGAAGATTTTTTTTATGCCACATAATCTTTATCACAAAAATTATATATATTGCTAAGAGTTTTGAATGAGGAATGTAACTGTCTCACAGAAATTTATGTCATTTCTAGATACTTTCACTAGATTCTCCCACAAAATTTTTGGTCAAATTGTTCCAGCCCAGTATTATTATAGCTAGACACACAAGAAGGTGTTTAAAGGAAGTATAAAGTTACTTAACTTTCACTTTATATAGCAGAATACATAAATTTAGATGGACTGCAGTTCACTGCCCTCTTTGTCCCCATTCCTTTCTCTTTTCCTTGGCCAGCTTAATGGGATTTATGCAGTAAAGGAGGGAGCATGTGATATTGGCTGGCAACAAAGCTAATGCTCAGTACCTACAAGTTATCTGTGCATATTGTATTTTTCTGAACTATTGACTATTGCTTAGCAATTAAAAGACTCTCCATCATAATGACTTAGTTTACACATTAATAAAATATATTAAATCTAAAGAAATATCTTTATTTGTCTAGCAATCTCAGAATTTTTTGAGGGTTCTTAGGAAACACTATGAAATCAAATATTTTCATGATGACAGAATAGAATTACTTTCCAATTTCCCTACTGTATCACAAAGCTAGTGCTTCTAAATTTTCATGTACATGATAATTACGTAGAAGGTGGGCTTTCCCTCAGATTTGCTGATTCAGTTGGTCTGGGGTAGGGCCTGAGAATTTGCATTTCTGAGAGGTTCCCAGGTGGTGATGATGGTGCTTGGAGGAGCACTGCTTCAGGAAACCGTATTATCGGAAAAAACTAGTTCTTTAGGCAGACTATTCCGTAAGTAGTAAATGTATTTGTTCACTAGGCTAACTGCCTGCCTTTGAAAATGAATTATAAATACTGATTTTCTCTTAAGTGTAAGTGTTTTAATTACTGTATTTGTAACAATGATATTTTTGGGGATGATGCAGTTTACATCTATTATAATTCTTTCCACAACTAAAAAGGTTCTTTATTCTAGGAAAGCCTAGGCTTTTGTATTTTATACAAGTTTTATGTTTGTTTATTTTCCTTGCCAGGCCAGGTCTGATTTATGAATTTGCTCTGAATATATGCCTGCACTGTGATATGTAAATTAGAGTGCTATACGTCAGTAATTCAGTTCAGCTGTACATTGTACCAATAACTTCTTTTTTCCCTTTTCTATACAATATGGTCTAAGATTTTCACACCATGTTCCTTTCTTTCACACATTGATCATAATGTACTATTTTCCACTGCTAAATGGAAATAAATTTAAATGTAGATTATTAATTAAAGCCTTTTCATCAAAATACAACTTTAAAAGATCACTCTCTTTAACACATTTGATTCAATTATATGCTAATTTAGACTTCTTACTAAACCTTTCTTTCTTTCTTTATTGTTTTCTCCTTTCTAACACACATACATATGTATGTGAGCACACACACACGATATATATACATGTATATATGCCACTGTTTAGCCATTATAATATCAGTGTATTTATGTAACACTTGCAGTTACAAACATAATGTACCGTAAAAGGTAACATTTACATAAAGTAGAGAGATAAGGCATGTGATTTCCTCTCTGTCACACAGGAAATAAGCATGGCTTAGTTTTATGGGAAATTTGATGTTTCTTTGGGGTCAACTGTTTGGCATGAAGAATATCAATCATACAATGATAGTCCCTTTAACATCCCATACATACACAATGACATATATTCAATCCTTTATCTTTCAAAGGTAATCTCATTAGTGGTGATTTTATAACTTTTTTTTACCTTTCCAAAAATGATTATTTTAATATCCATTATCAATAAAGTGAATTTTAGAATTATCGAGATAACAAGTTAGAGTCAACTGTCACATACTAAGTATCAGTTATAAAATGACATTTTTTATTTTGGTTCATAGGAACCTAGGTTCAAGAATTTGGGTAAGGGATCAAGCTAGTTATAGAATAATAAATAAATGAAATTTAAAAATTATAGAATGAATCATCCCAATTACAGAAAGGGAAATTGAATTTCAGAGGTTCTAAATGACAAGTTCCACAATCCAATTTGGCAGAAAGCCTTATTAGAACCAAGGTATTGTGATTTCTAGAATTGTATTTTTGTCACTACCCATTTCAGAAGCATAAATTCAAAAAGAATGGTGACCAATAAAAATGGTATGACTCTTATATTGGAAAACAATGTAGAAAATATTCTCTTCTTTTTATCTGTAGCCTCCAGTCTTTAACTTTCTCATCTTTATGCTTAGACTATAAATAGTTGAAAGCTTAAAAGGAGATATTAGCATTGTTGACTTTCAGGAAGAAGTATGTAGCAATGGTTTATTTAGTTACCATAGTATGTCCATATGAATAGTCACCAAATCATAGTAGCAAATAGAGATATCCATCTAAACACATGCATCTCATAAGTACAAGAAATGACATATTACATAATTTACTTTGTCAATATTTCTGGTGCATTTATCACATTATACTGGGTACTGAACTCTCAAAAACATAATGTTCTTACAGAATAACTTATGTATAGAATTTCTGTGTTATTTTAAGAATCATCCTGTGAAATAGCACTATGATACACTTTCCTAAGAATAGAAAGTGAAACCAAAAACGAGACAATCACATCAGGCTATAGGAGTAGAATGATCTTAAGCAGTATCACAAACATTTAATCAAAGTAAAATTATCTCTAGATTCTGACAAATATCCCCTTATTAGCAACACCAGCCTACTCTGGGGGAAAAATAAATTTTTAAAGGACTTCACATGTGAGGTTGAATGCTTCCAGCTTCCATGATATTTTTTTTTCCACCTTATTTAATCACTACTGAGATCCTTGTCAGTCGTTCTCTTCATAAACTTTTGGGATCTTAGAATATTAACAGTAAGGAATCTTTGAGTACATACAGATCAACTTTCACTTCATAGATGAGGGAAACCCATACCCAGAGGAAGGCATGACTTTGAAAACTTGCACAGTGATTTGTATGAGAATGGACAGTAGAGCCTCTGCAGATGACTTCCACACTATTATGTACCAATTACTTGGTCAAGACAAATGGAATTGCTGGTGTTCTGGGCTCCATGGTTACCCATTCTTTGTTTATTCCTCTGTGTCACTTTGACACTTACTGTTCACAGTAAGTTAAGTCCTGAGCACAGGAGGTTTATAATGTTCCATAACTTTCAATTCTATTGAAACATTACCTTATTTATTATAGCAGCAGCTCAAAAAGAAACTTATTTTAATATTAAAAAACATGAAGGTGATGATTCAGTTTGGAGTGTTAAAGAAAGTTGAATAAATTGGTATCTATAAAAAGCTACTTCCTATTGGGTTAGTACAAAGAGTGAACTTTGAAGAAGCCTATAATTAAAATCTAAATTCTCACTTAGTTTTCATATAAGGGGGCCAGGATCCCCGCTTTTAAAAAGATGACTCTTTAAAACAATGACTAAACATCTTATCTTGTTCAGTCCAACTTCTCTTTATTCCTTCTTCCATAGAACTGGTAACATTACATTTTCAGGTCACTAACTCAAACCTTGGGGCTTTGCCATGTTGTGAAGCAAAGGATGGGAAAGGAACTATGATGTAAATGTTAACGTCTGAGTTCAAAGAAAACTGGACATAGCCATGAGCTAAGGCAATTTATTTCTTAAATTGATAAAATAACAACAGGCAGAATCATGTATTTTCAAAAGGTAAAGACAAATTCACATGTGATTATTTATTATCAACATCCCAATGGAAGGTAGGGTAGAAAGTTGAGGAGGAAGTTGTAAACTTGGGGTGAGAAAGTCTGGATTTAAATTACCAGTCTGTCTCTTTCCAACAAGGTGACTTTAGGTAAATTACTAACCCTTCCTGAACCTCAGTGTACTCATCTGTAATATGGAGACAGTTATATCCATCTTCTCTGCCTACTCAAGTATGCACACATATGGTGTTATTATGGTTATTAAAGATGATAATAAATTTAAAAATGCCTAGAGTATCATGTGATATGTAGTTGTTAAAATGTACTTGAAATTTGAGGGGGCGCCTGGGTGGCGCAGTCGGTTAAGCGTCCGACTTCAGCCAGGTCACGATCTCGCAGTCCGTGAGTTCGAGCCCCGCGTCAGGCTCTGGGCTGATGGCTCAGAGCCTGGAGCCTGTTTCACATTCTGTGTCTCCCTCTCTCTCTGCCCCTCCCCCGTTCATGCTCTGTCTCTCTCTGTCCCAAAAATAAAAAATAAACGTTGAAAAAAAAAAATAAAAAAAAAATAAAAAAAAAAAAAGAAATTTAATGGTAGGACATAATGAATGATGTAAACTCATACCTGGATATTACAGACCAAGTATTCTGGATATCTCAATCCTGTCATCTGGAAATGACTTGGAAATATTTTAACTCACTTGGAAAGTACCTTTGAGATTATGGCCAAGCAGTAGAACACATTTTAGTCAGGTAGATGAATATATAGTCCTTTCAGCAGTTGATATAGGTGCTTTATGAAGTAGACATATCCTGAGAAGAAAGGGTGTAAAGATATCTATCATTTGAATCATTTTCTCATTGGCTCCTACCAATTTTTAAAATGGTGTTCCAAAGGGAGAAAATGGCTCTGGGATCTAATAAAAAGCAGACAAAGAGAAAAAATGTTGTGAAAGAGGCATCAAATTTTCTCTGTTTTTCAGTGAGCTGTGTCAGTTTTAGGACAGACAGTATACTCTTTGGATGATAGAAGAAGCACTGTGGCTGACTCTCATAGCATCCCTTGGTAGAGCTGAATCACCAGTAGTAAAGTACAGGTTAATGATGTCATCCTGGGACTGGAAATTTCTCCTTCGGGTCTATCTACAGGCTTATGATTTCATGGCAAATGAAGGGGTGAGATGAGATCAAGCCATGCTATTCACTCTGACACCCATGCTTAAACAATGTCAGGAGACAACAGGTGGGGAGTGAATATCATGTTTCCAGAATATTCTAGTCTGTTAACAAAGGTATCTACTGATATGATGAAGATGAACTTTTCAAAAACATTCAACTGACTTTCTTCTCAGTTTTCTCTTGTAACTATAGCAAATTTCTACAAGTGTATTTTTAAAAAATGGAGTCCAGTTCTGTAACAAACATTGCATTTTATGATTCTAATGTTAAAAGGAGCCCCTAATTACTTCTAGCATGTTCAGATTCAGGATCATACTTAGATGAATGCCTACATGAATAAAGCTGTCTTTCTCATTGATCCTTCTCAGATGTATGGAAGGGTCTTGTAAGTGACATGGGACAAAGAAGACATCTTTGGAGCACATGTTGTTATTCTACCTTTCTAGAATGCTGAACGAACATTAAATATCTCCATGTTCTTATATCATTTGCAAACTAATTTTTCCCCTCTAAGATTAACAAGGATGATCCAAACCAGGTATCTTAGAATCCTCTGTACCAGTGAATAGATCTGTAACATTCTGCAGAGTGGTAGAGATAGGTTCTCAAGTTTGGGCATAAATGGTGTTTCTCAGACACTGCTCAATAGGTCAGTGCAAGCTAGCACCTTGTGCTCAATTGGAGAAGCTTTTAGAAAGTATAGAATCCCAGGCCCCACACCCACAGTAGATCAGAATAGGGCACTGAGATCCATATTCTTTTTCCAAGTAGAGTGTGGTTTGGAAACAGCTGATCTAAGGTGTGCTGTACAGCTTTGAACCTTTCAGTACACACGGGCCTAAGGGATGTGAATTTATTGGTAAGATATAAGAAAATATAGGCAAGATATGTTACTGAATGATAATAATTACACTTAAGCATTATCAGTTACAACTATAGGGTGTTATATGGAGGAACGCTAAAGTTTCAGACTTGAACACTTTCAGGTGTTCAGTTTAAATCAACAATGTTATTGAATGTCTTCTTGTACCCATTTGTATTTAGGGCTTCATTTGTACCTCAATGAAAAATTCAGTACCTGTATTTCAGTCTGTAGCAGGATAACAAGTATTTCCATTTATTACTTTTTCCTAAGACCTTTAATATGTAATCCTGAAGCTATTGTTAAATTAAACTTCAATTTGGTAGGAATGGACATCAACATTTTAAGAGGCCATTCTATTTTATGCATTTATCAAGCATTTATTGAATACCTGCAATATGCCAGGCACTAGACAAATGAACAGTGACTCATGAATAATGTTCCTTTTCTAATGTAAGAGGCTACAAAATCAGCTCACCTTAATGGAAAAGTAAGTTACTGCTTTAAAAGGGGACAAACTTTTAATAACTTGACATAGCAAAATCAATTAAAAGCCAGGGAATGAAAGAATGGGAAAGAAAATGGAATTTCAGTATGGAAAAAATATACATTACTTATTTGGAAATGTTAACCAGATTAACGATATACTCTCTACAATAAGACTTTACTTAAATTATAAAATCTAGAATTTGAATTGTAGGTTAAGTAAAATTCTGTGAATGGGTTTGACATCTAGTCATCTTTTGTTTTAGATGCAGGCTTCAAAGGCATTTTCATTACTTACTCATCAACTGTGTTTTGTTTCACTGGTTTCTGACAGACTAGCTGGCAGAGGATGCTTGGATATGTATGGATAGATAAAAAAAAGAACAGATTATCAGTCAAGGAAAGGTTAGTGAACAAGGTAAATTAGACAGAGATCTGGAGTCATTATAGGTCTAGATCCAAAGGAAAATGCTGTATTCTTACTCTGAGGTTTAAAAATCCATACAAAAACATTTATTTAAAAAAAAAAATAAAGAAATCTGGGGCAGATTACAGGCAGTTTATTAACTAAGAATGCATGTTGATTTGATCTAATGATTTAAACCTCCAGAGACTTTTTTCCTCATTTACTAAATGGCTGTGACATACACACAATTCCAAAAATCCAAAGAGGTCTAAACAGAAAGATTTTTCATTAATCTGACAACAAACTCATTTGGCAGCAAAACTGGACCTGAACTGACTAGAAGAAATTTATGATATTACATATCCCACCTTCCCCTGTAATATTCCTAAGTATGTTTTTGCAGCAGAAATGTTAATGTGGTTGATTATACCTAAATCATTGTGTGTGTATGTGTGTGTGTGTGTGTGTGTGTGTGTGTGTGTGTCTATGTCTGTGTGCATCTGTGTGTCTGTGTGTTTAAAGTGGGACTTCAGTAAGAATCCCCAAATCACAGAAGGGTTGTTCTTAGCACTGAATGATTATAAAATTTATATGAAAGCAAAAGACCAAAAGTAACCAGAGCACTAGTGGAGACAAAGAAGCAGTATACAGCATGTTAGTGGTAATAATGTTCTCTGGAGCCAGACTGCCTGGTTTACAATCCCACCTATGGTACTTACTCATTGTAACTTAAACATGTTACTTAACCTCTCTGTGCCATAGTTTCCTCATCCGTAAAATCAGGAAAACAAAAATACCTATCTTATAAGACTGCTTTGAGCGTTGACATGAGTTAATTTGCAAAGGGCTTAGAACAATACTTGACATAAAATGGGTTCATAGTGTTGATTAAAAACAAAAAAAAGGGGCGCCTGGGTGGCGCAGTCGGTTAAGCGTCCCACTTCAGCCAGGTCACGATCTCGCGGTCCGTGAGTTTGAGCCCCGCGTTGGGCTCTGCGCTGATGGCTCAGAGCCTGGAGCCTGTTTCCGATTCTGTGTCTCCCTCTCTCTCTCCCCTTCCCCTGTTCATGCTCTGTCTCTCTCTGTCCCAAAAATAAATAAACGTTGAAAAAAAAAATTAAAAAAAAAAAAAAAAAAAGGTTGTGAGGAATTGCCCTATATGTCACACATTAATTAAGGCAAAATAATACTGCTGCGAGAAGAGGACAAAGCAAACTACAGGAACTAAATAGACATCCCAGGAGAGACTCATTCTTGGATTTAACTTTGGTTTTGTTTTTATAACATTCCTGTGACTTATTTATCTTATAACTGGAAGTTTGTACTTCTTAATCCTCTTGCCCTATTTCACCATCCACCAGATTGTTTACTATGAGTCTGTTTCTATTTTGTTTTTTTTTTATTTGTTTTGTTTTTAGATGGTGTATGCAAGTTAAGTCATATTATTTGTCTTTTTCTGTCTAACTTATTTCACTTAGCGTAATACCTTGTTAGGTCCACCCATGTTATCACAAATGAGAAGATTTCATTCTTTTTTACAGCTCAGTAATAGTCTGGTGTGTGTGTGTGTGTGTGTGTGTGTGTGTGTGTGTGTGTGTATCCTATCTTCCTCATCCATTCATCTATCAATGCACACTTGGGTTTGGGTTGCTTCCCTATCATGGCTATTATAAATAATACTGCAATGACCATAGGGGTGCATATATCTTTTTGAATTACTGTTTTCATTTTCTTTGGATAAGCACCTAAAAGTGGAATTGCTGGATCATATGGTAAACTTTGATATATCACTGAGACTTACTTGAATAAAACTTTGATATATCACTGAGACTTACTTCAGATTCCTGAGGGAAGGAGAAATATTCAATAAATAGAGCTAAGAATGGGTCATTAATAAGGAAAAAATGAGATTGAGTTTATCACACAAATTATACAAATCAGCTTTATATAGGTTAAGAACTTTAAAAAGCAAAATCCAAAACTTTAAAACTTTTAGAAAGAAATATAGTTGCATGCCTTTATGATCTTGGTTCAGATAATTTTTTATAAAAGATTTCAAAAGTACAAAACTTAAAAAACCCTGAACAATCATATGATGTGAAAATTAAGAGCCTTTGTTTCTCACAATGCACTTTAAAGAGAGTGAGGAGAGTGTGAGAAGTTATTTGAAATTCTTATAGTCAGCAGAGGACTATAATCAAGTATACATATATCCTATAAATTAAAATAATACAGAAAATTAATAAAATGGGCAAAAGTATTAATAGACACATCACAAAAGATGTATATAGCCAATAAACTTCTGAAAAGTCACCCAACTTTACTAGTAATTGGGAGAATGTTGATAAAGACTTGAGATATCATTCTCCATCACTCACCAATAGAATTTAAGAAATCTTCTGATGGAACTGTCATTTGGAGAGGACACGGATCTTTTACCCATTTTTGGTAAGAGTGTAAAATGATACAACCACTTTGGAAAACAGTTTGGGCATTGTTTTATAAAGCTGAACATTCCTGGATACATACCATTCTTAGATATTTTTGCAGGAGTTCTTGCACGTATGTGCTGGAAGATGTCACAAAATGTTCATCATGTCACTGCTCATAATAGTAAAAAACTGGAGACAACAAAAGCATACATAACACTGGAATGAATAACTATATTATGGAATTTTTATAAAATGGAGTAGCATACAGCAATAAAAAATTGTTCTATAATTAAACATCATGGATGAATCTTAGCATCATAATCTGAGGTGAAAAAGGCAATAAAGCAAGTATTAGAAGACTCCCTACTCTATGGTACTCTTTTTAAGAAGTTCAAAAACAGGGGCACCTAGGCGGCTCAGTTAGTTGAGAGTCCGACTTCAGCTCAGGTCGTGATCTCGCAGTTTGTGAGTTTGAGCCTCGTGTCAGGCTCTCTGCTGACAGCTCAGAGCCTGGAGTCTGCTTTGGATTCTGTATCTCTCTCTCTTTGCCCCTTCCCCACTTGTGCTCTCCCTCTCTCTCTCTCTCTCCCCCTCAGAAATAATAAATGAATAAACTTAAAAAAAAAAAGTTCAGGGGCGCCTGGGTGGCGCAGTCGGTTAAGCGTCCGACTTCAGCCAGGTCACGATCTCGCGGTCCGTGAGTTCGAGCCCCGCGTCGGGCTCTGGGCTGATGGCTCAGAGCCTGGAGCCTGTTTCCGATTCTGTGTCTTCCTCTCTCTCTGCCCCTCCCCCGTTCATGCTCTGTCTCTCTCTGTCCCAAAAATAAATAAACGTTGAAAAAAAAAATTTAAAAAAAAAGTTCAAAAACAAAAACATGAACCAGTATATTGTGTACGTATGTATGTGTGGGTCATAAACCTATGAAAACAAGTATCAACAAACAAAATTCCATGTTATGGTTATAATTCCTTTTACCATTTATCAATTGCCTTAACCCCTCTTCAGACCTCTTCGAGTCTTTTCCTTTAACAATAACTTCAACTGTTACTTTTATGCAGACATTATCAACCATGATGTCTTGGATTTGTTGAATTTTATAGATTGAAAACATTCTTTTAGAGAGAGAGATATTTATTTATTTCTCCCCTTTATTTCTTATAAATGATTTTCTTCACCCACCACATTGCTTTTTTAATCTTTATTTAGTCTGAATGAACTAACAAGACATTTTTTTTAACCTTTAAGCCCCAAATTAAAACATGAATCTGATGAATCCAAGACTCATGAGTTTAGATACCACGATTGTACCTATTGTAAGTACACTTCCTTTCTGGGTGAAGAAAAAGCATCTATAGCTTTTTGTCTATAGACAATCTCTAGAGAAAGATGGTCTTCACTCACATATCAACTATGATACCTACATGCTATGCAACTCTGGGCAATTTACCCTACCTTTCTGAATTCAATGCCTCATTTGTCAAATTGCCGTCATAATGATATTCATCTCAGTGTGTTTTTGCGAGGTTAATTGAGATAATACAAAGTTCTCAGCTTTGTTATGTTACATAGGAAGTGTTAAAATTAAAAACAGTTATCTACTAATACTATTAATAAGCAGGCTGTTCATTTTTTATAGTAAAGTGAAGATGGGTGTAGTTTATGAACTGGTTACAAAATCAAATCATCCTACCACTTCGGGTTAACACATAAGTAAAGATTGTCCATAAGACTTTTTGCTGTAATCAGTCATGTATACATATCCTGGAAGTTTGCCATGCCACAAAGAATAAGCATTAGTCTACATGTTTCAGTAAATCATTCTATAATTGCTACTCCCTTCATCCCTGTTACAACCTTCTCTCCCTTAATACTACAGCAGTGACAGTCGAAGGTTTCAGGTAAAATAAAATACTCCTTTTTTCAAATGTTCTCATAGTATCTTGTGCATAACTCTGTTATCATGCTTTTTACACTGTAATTGTTTTGTAATGTCTCTTTCAATAAAACTGGAAGGAAGAAGAGAGGGAAGGAAGAACAGGAGAGGGAGGAAAGAAAGAATAGCAAGAACAGATCCAGAAACCTTTTATATTTTCCTGAATTCTGTTGCAGGTGTTTGGAATTCTCCTTCCACTCAAAAATACAATATTTATTCTCTTATATTTTCATAGATGTTTGGAACTTTTTGGATTTGTATTAAGACTTACCCCATTTTTTTAGGCATTATTTATATTGCAAGCATTTGTAATGCCTATTATTATTTATACGCATTATTCATAACTTTTGAAAACTATTGTATGCTCAGTTCTTGCTAGTTATTGACAATTCTTGCCTAATGGAATACCAACAATATCTGGGTCCAAAAGATAAGGTATTTTGTGAGATGTATTATAATGGTAAATAATAATCATTTCAAATACACTAAGTATCCATGTCTCTCTCCAAAAGATATTTTGTGAGGTGTATTATAATGCAAATAATAATCATTTCAAATATACTAAATTAAGTTGATGGTGACCAGAAAGTTGGCAGCCAGTATTTAGTAGGAACCTATAAATATAATAGGCTACTGAAAGAGGGAAAATAACACATAGTCATGCTATGATTTAGGTGAACTTAGCTAACTTTGTTTTATGGCATGGCTTCTAAGATCTCTGTATACATTTTCTTAAAAGATGACTTTCTTGAAAAACCTATTCATTTATCTGTTTAAAGAATGCCAGTAGAGGGGCGCCTGGGTGGCGCAGTCGGTTAAGCGTCCGACTTCAGCCAGGTCACGATCTCGCAGTCCGTGAGTTCGAGCCCCGCGTCAGGCTCTGGGCTGATGGCTCAGAGCCTGGAGCCTGTTTCCGATTCTGTGTCTCCCTCTCTCTCTGCCCCTCCCCCGTTCATGCTCTGTCTCTCTCTGTCCCAAAAATAAATAAACGTTGAAAAAAAAAAATTAAAAAAAAAAAAAAAGAATGCCAGTAGTGTGTTTAACATAGGTGCAATTGAATAATAAAGTACTATTTCCATCCCAAGGAGACCATAATACTAAAATATGTTTATCTTTAAATACCACTTCTCTTACAGACAAGATTTACCTTAACAATGCAAAAAAAGTAATAATAAAAGCAAAACAGAACAAAATAATAGAAAGTATTAAAAAACTTTTAAAATTTAACTTATTTTAGCATGGAGCAAATGAGACTGAACATTTCTGTGCTGTTTTTGCACTGAAATATCATAACCTTATTTTAATTATGACAAAACATCAGGCAAACCTAAATTGAGGAGCACCATACAAAGTAAATAATGAGTCTTTTTCAAAATGTCAAGTTCAGGGGCGCCTGGGTGGCTCAGTTGGTTGAGCTTCTGACTTCAGCTCAGGTCATGATCTCTTGTAGGTTCGAGCCCCACGTTGGGCTCTGTGCTGACAGCTCAGACCCTGGAGCCTGCTTAGGATTCTGTGTCTCCCTCTCTCTCTCCGCCCCTCCCCACACTTGTGCTCAGTCTCTCTCTCTCTCTCAAAAATAAATAAACATAAAAAAAAGTCAAGTTCATGAAAGAAAAGGGGAGAGAAAGCAAAGTCACACATTGGAGAAGAACCAAGAGAAATAACAGATACAACATGAGATCTTAGATACGATCCTTGAACAAAAAGAAGATGTGGAAAAACATAGTAGGGAAAAGGCATAGTAAAAAAAAACCAAACTGGTGCAATTTGAATAAAATCTGTAATGTGTAGTTAATAATGTAGTACCAATATTAATTTCCTGGTTTTATAATTGTATTTTGGTTACATATGGTGCTAATATTAGGGAAAGCTGAATGGAGGATATATAGGAATTCTCTATGTTATTTTGCAACGTTAAGTCTAAATTTAGTTTAATATATAAAGTTTAAAAACTTTTCTAACTTTTACCAGCTTTATAAGTTGAATAGTAGAAAAGTTTTTACAGGAGCCCAAATCCCTAGTTTTCTTTTCCACACAGTACACTACATCCCATCAGAGTGAATATTCTCTAGATTAATTAGTGAAGCAAGTAAGTTTGTATGCTTCTTTTTATATTATCCTGAAATATTTGCAACTTGCATAAATAAATGTCCTAATATTAATATTTTAATAACATTAATGGACTATAAGCAGAAAAGAATCCCAAAACAAGTAAGGACTTAAATAAAATAAATCAAAGTGTCTCTTAGAAATACTACCAGTCAAATCTATCTAATCAGCAAGAGAGCTCATATATAAATTTGGATTAGATATTTCCAATAAGACTGAGTTATTGACCATGTCCTATCAAGGCAAATTTGGTGGTAAGTTACCATTAAAAAAAAAAGTCACATCCGTTCCATTATGACCTGGCATCCCTAACTTGCAACAACCAGAAGAAAGAAATTGTGGGAAAATGTCAAATTCCACTAAACCTATATGTAAATCCATGGATTAAGATAAAAGGGCACATGGAAAGAGGTTTTCTGAAAGAAAAGTCTAAATGAGACATAGCCTGAGGCTTAGAAACTTCTACACTGAAAATCTAATGACATTCAAGAAATAAAATCCTTGTTAAGTAAGAGTGATATAAATTAACAACAACAACAAAAAGACTATTAGTGTATGAATTTGAGCTCAAGTCAGTTTGCAAATAATCTAGGTAGGAAATATTTTTGAAACTTGTTATGAGCCAGGTATTGTGTTTTGCCTGAACATTGGTACTGATTCACCTCCGCAACCTTGGGCAATTAAATACCTTAGTTCCCAAATGCCTAAAAGTGGGATAATTCCATTAATTTTTTTTATTATTATTAGTTTTACATTATGGGAGTTTTGATAAATGGAGTTTTGATAATGTATGGAAGGATTTTAAGTTCTAGGAAGCAAGGCGTAAATATTTTCTTAGTCACTGTTCTGTATAGAAAGAAGCTTTTTGGTTTGCTGGAAAAAGCGAGAAAACTCACCATGTTTGAGTTTTGAGAAATAGAGTCCACCAGGTGAAAAAGAAATCTGAAAATACTCTTCAGGATGCCAAGTTGGAAGAATAGAATCCCCTCACTTATTTCCTCTTATCAAATAATAAAATGATACACTAAGTGGGAAGTGAGGATGTGAATTCTTTACTTAGAATTCTTGTCTTTGGTCTGAGAGATCCTTTTTAAGTAAAATGGCCAAGCTGAAAATACTGGTAAGCACTCTGAATGCCTTTAAACTATGATAGTTTTTGTGAGTTCATAGGCAGCAACATCTGTGTGTGCTTTTGTCCCCCAATAACATTATTAAAACAGTAAGTGAAAAATTGCAAGAGCACAAGAATGGTCCTAGAGGACATAGAAAACATGGCCTTTAATAGAAAAGGATTTTTTTACAAATAGGTTGATTTCACAAAGGATCTCTTGGATTGTCATGTTTTTCTCTCTAAGGAGGAGTCTGATTTTCTCAGAGTGAGGCAGAAACAAAACGGAAAATCTCTTGTGAAATCATGTTTTAAACCACATTAACTTTCCACTGTGAGGACAGTGCTTCAGCCACAGCATATGTATACCTATGGTTTCCGAAAAGGAATGAGTTCAAGAGATGAACAGTTATTGGTTCTGGTTGAGAATTTTACCCCCTGAAAACATAATACCCTGGGTTCTCGTAGTGTGAAAATGTTAGCCAAGTTCACTAGTAGTCTATTTATCTCTGTTTCATATTTCAGTAGGTTACCTCTTCCTGTGGTGTCACAGGAGATTTGGCATTAAACAAGGATCTCTAAACAAAATCCCTTTAGTGGGGAAGCTGAATGTTAACAAACACAAACTTAGGGAGGGAAGTGACTATTGATGACAAGTTACTGTTCTGCAGGAACAAGCAGCCATTCCTTGAGAACTGGTGTAGCTCAGCTTGCTTGAGACGTTTGGGGGCTTTCTGTGACTCTGATGTGACCCGAATATGTGCAAAATTGAAACACAAGTAGGAGATCTACAGAGAAATCTCTCAAGGTACAAGGTGAATTTTTAAAAGCCTTCATTTTCTGGATGCAAACTTAGTTATGACCATTTTCCTTGTAATGGAAAGTAACTCTCTCCTATAAGAGTAGATCTACCCTTTGTTTCTTTTTGTCTTATTTCTTAACACGTTTTCAGTAAGACTTAGCAATTTATTTATCTAGATTAGCAAAAAATAATAATCAAAATCCCACCTTTGAAGGTCTTAGTTTTCAAATGAGTAGCCACTAACACAAACATTAAACCACTGTATAGTCCCGGACCAACAGCATTGACATAATCTTTGAGTTTGTAAGAAATTCAGAGTCCCAGGCCCCACTCCAGCACTACTGGGTCTGCATTTTAGTAAGATCCTGAGGTAATCTCTTGTACATTAAAGTTTAGAAGAACTACCTTCTATTAGAAGGTATTAGATTGGCAGATGTCTTTTCACTTCATAGCTGGTAATTATAATTGTTCTTTAATTCTGACAAATTAGGAGCTGCATTATTATGTATATGATATATATATTTGTACAGCTGTATTCTTGAGGTTTATAATTTAGAACTTACCGGAGATATCCGTGTAAAAATTAAGGCTACAATTGGATGTGTGCAAATCATACTTTAATTTTTTTACATATACAAGTATATAAAAATTTATCAGGGATTTCCTGTTGTCAGAGGTCAGCCTTTTTTTAATTAGGTGTTTTTATTTTAATTCCAGTGTAATTAACATACAGTGTTATATTGGTTTCAGGTGTACGATACAGTGATTTAGTAATTCTATACATTACTCAGTGTTCATCATACTAAGTGTACTCTTAGTTTTCTTTGCATATTTCAGCCATCCTCCCATCTACCTCCCCTCTGCTATGCTTTATTTTAAATGAGTTCCCTCAGTTAAAGTTAAGAAATAAGCCTTTTGATTGAAGGATTATATAGTGTATTCTCTACAGATTGTAACATAGTTAAAGGCAACATCCCTTACTTGATGCCAGACACTATAATTAGCTAAAAATTGAGCAAAAGAAAATGCAGACTATAAGCAAATCTGTTCATTCCTTCAGGGAATGACATGGCTCATGATATCAGCTAAATACTAGGTATATAACAATAAATAGCCTATTGTGGGTTTAAATAAATATTTGTTGAATAAATGATTATGCTCAAGTGTAACTCTCACTTGCTTAGATCACAAGTCCCTATCTGGTGGAATCATTTTGAACTCCCAGGCCTGCCTTTGCCCTGTAGGATCCTCAATTGCCATTATCTTTCATCCCTTCCATCATTATAATGCTCTAAATTCATGAGGTGGTATTTCAATATGTAATTGTACTGACTTTGCTACAACCTTTCAAAAGTATATAAGATATCGCTACTGGGATTTGACATGGTATCATCCCTCTTTACATTGACGCAGATATTGCTCCCACTGAGGAGACAGAGGACTTTCTCCTTAATAGATTTGTTCACTTTTATTAGTCTTCCAAATGAACAGCAGCATTTAAGCCTTATAGCCTTCTCTTAAATAATTTGAGAATTTGAGACATCTAGCAAAAACATTTGGTCAATAAGTATTTATACAGTACCCATAATACTTAAAGTTGTTTTTAGGTCACTTTTGGGGAATAATGGACATGAATGAGAACAAACATGAAACTGACAGATGGTGATAACAATTAGAAGGAAATATATAAACAAAGAGATGTGATGGAAATAAACTGGTTGTGGGAAGCTATTTTAGGGCAGGATGGTGACTGAAGTTCCCTTCAGGAAGTGATGATGCTTGAGGCTTGTAGAAGTAGAAACCAGAAAATTGTAGGGAAAGAGTGAGGGAAAGAAAGGAATCAAGAGTGGTATGTAGGATTTAGCTTGAGTAACTACATGGTTTGTTTTGTGATTTTTTGAGACAGTGGGTTCACAATAAAAATGAATGAGTTAATAAATGAATGAAAATATTAATGAAAAAGTTAATGAACCTATGAAAATTTTCCTGTATCTGTTTGTGAGGATATTTGAGTGATATATCACAGTGTCCCATTCAGTGTTATTCCTCATAAATTCTACCAGTATATTGTCAAAGCACCTTGATTCTTTCCTATTTCAAGGTGAGTTCCCAACACCACCACCCCAGTCTGGGGCATTCTCTTGGAGATTGGTAACAAACGACCTTATCCTCTCTATTTATTAATTCCCATAACCTTGTATTGATTCTAGTAGGCACAACTAGTTCTGATAATCCTGCAGGTAGGATGAATGTCTGTGTGGAGACATTCCTTAGGATACTTATTTCACAAGATAGTACTTGAAGAGTTGGTTTAAAACGTGTGAGAAATGTCTCACAAATTTAATAACACAGCAACATATTTTTGGTTCTATGAGCACATATGGAGCCACAATGCTGTCCATCTCTATCATCTCTCATGTTGATTTCTCCGTATGGACCAACATGTATTGATTTCAGATATAAGGGGTAGCTGTGCTCACGTCAGTGGTCTGTGAATAGAATACACAAGGAGTGAGCTGTGCTCACGTCAGTCGTCTGTGAGTAGAATACAAACGCTGAGTCCTTACTTGCAAAGAGAGGTAGGATGTGTTGTGGAAAAATGCTATGAAATTATGTTAATTACAGTTTTCTAAGACAGATGAAAGAACCAAATTCAGGGTCACAGTACTTTTCTCTAAATGCAGTTGTATTTGAATATCTTTGATTCTTATGATCTCTTAATATCATTGTCCCATGAATATTTGGATATTTGATATTTAGGATTGTTTTCTTAATTATGCTGATGATTCTTAAAGTTGAGCCCATACAGATAGTCATGTGCTATATCATTAATTGATGAGAATTTTTAGCACAAGATGATTTAATTGCTCTTTGATTAGGAAGTATATAAATAAATCAGCTGTGGAGTAGTCAGAACTTGGAATCAATGACTTAATTAAAAAACATTATATATATATATATATATATATACACACACACACACACAGCATCCAACACTTAATGTATGCAGCACACATATGACATTACTCACTCTTAAAATTTAGTTGATTACTTTATCCTTGAGGTTTCCTAAAGGGTTTTATCTGCCTTGAAACTAATAGGATAATAAGGTCCTGGCTGGTTTCTACCTCTAAGAGAAGAGAAACTATTCATGTCTTTCTCACACAGAATAGGCTTAGATTCATTGCTGAGTTGCTTTTGGTCTATGGATGTTAAAAGAAAATGTATTTACAGTCTTTCAGCCTGTTTCTAGATATACTAGATGTTTATCATGGCTAAGAACTCTATTTTCCCAGTTTATGATTTAAAACTGTGATTATCATAGATTATTTAAATAAATTATCATTAGTAATTTTTATTTTATTTTTTTAAATATTTTTTTTGAGAGAGAGAGAGAAAGTGCACAAGCACGGGAGGGGCAGAGAAAGAGAGAGAGAGAAGCAGAGAATCCAAAGCAGGCTCCAGGCTCCAAGCTGTCAGCACAGAGTCTGACATGGGGCTCCAACTCACAACCATGAGATCATGACCTGAGCTGAAATTGAATGTTTAACCGACTGAGCCACCCAGGCACCCCAGTAATTTTTATTTTAAATTATAGCTATGCCATGTGTCTTACTAGAAGCACATTTGCTTGAGACTCTGAGGTGTCTTTTAGAAGAAAATCCATCCTAGGAGAAAGGGGAGTCAGGTGAATAAATATGACCCCTACAAATTTTTAGTTTTTAGTATAGTGATGGTTACTCAGATTTGTTGCCAGACCCAGATCTCTTTCAGTTTGTTTTAGTGTTCTGTGCTAAAAGAAATTTCATTATAAGTCAGAGAAGACACATATCAAATGTTTTCACTCATATGTGGAACTTGAGAAACTTAACAGAAGACCATGGCAGAAGGGAAGGGGAAAAATAGTTACAGAGAGGGAGGAAGGCAAACCATGAGACTCTTAAATACAAAGAACAAACTGAGGGTTGATGGGGGGGGGTGGGAGAAAGGAGAAAATGGGTGATCGGCATTGAGGAGGGCACTTGTTGGGATGAGCACTGGGTGTTGTATGGAAGCGATGAACCATGGGAATCTACCCCCAAAACCAAGAGCACACTGTACACACTGTATGTTAGCCAATTTGACAATAAATTATATTTTAAAAATAAATAAAAATAAAAGAAATCTCATTAAAAAACTCTGTGACGATGTTAGTACATGAACAGCACTTTTTGGATATCCATTTGGAAAAGTAAAATAATAAAATGGAGAAAAGCATTTCTTTACCACAGGATAGAATAAGCCTGGTCACGATCACGTGGAGTGTTTCAAAGAAGACATCACTTTCTGACACCCAGTGGTTCCAAGCATCAACTGCCTACTAGTAGCAATGTCTAAAAGAGGAAATCCTAGTGTCACTCCAGTAGACAAAGGGACCCCGTTGGGAACAGAAATACCAGGACAAGTGGTTTGTGACTATATTCTTCCTAGTGACGGTGGTAGGAAAATGGCAAAGTGAGATGAACCAACTTTGACAAGTGACCTGGTTTGAATTCTGTTCTATCCACTTAATAAATGTATAACGTGGATAAATTATAATTTTGAGTGAGTTTTTAATCATTTTAATCCATATATATATACATACATACATACATACATACACACACACACACACACACGCACACATAATATATATACAGTTGTGTACTGCATACCTTATATGTTTGCTATGCAAATTAAATTGCAGAGTGGATATGAAGCACCTAGCATGGTGCCTTCCTTGTTGAATGAGTTCAAAATGTTAGTTCTCTTTCTCTCCTTTCTCTGTATTGACTAAGAACCAAAGAGGAGAAACATAAGGCAATTGGTGGGAAGAAAGAGAATCTAAATGAAAAAAAAAAATGAACAAGAGAACATGATCTACATGAAATATTGGGAAGAGAGATGATTGAGAGACAGATGAACTATTGAACGCATATACTGCCTTATATAAATGATATTGGAGAAAGAAGAGTTAGAGAAGGGAATAGCTGATTGATGATAGAAAAAAATAAAACAGGAAAATTTGCTAAATGTGTAAGATAAAAACTATTATGAGAAATTACAGTGCATTGAAGAACAAGTGCTATTAGTTTGCTAAGAACATGGAAACTGCATAGAATATTGTCAAGAGAGTTGTATTACATCATTTGAAAATAACATTTTTATTCTCTCTTTTGATTAAATCCTCCTAGAAGCTTGGAGTCTAACAGGCATAACATATCTTCCAAAGTTAGACACTGACTGCATCAGAGTCTTTAAAACAAAAACAGCAAACAAACAAAAAACCAGACACTTGCCTGAAAAAAAAAGAGTAAATGCAGATAACTCAGTGGTGATTGAAGCCAATTCATTATTTCTAAAAACGGGTATATAAAAAGATATTGAAATTAGTTTATGTGTTACAAACAGGATTTATACTGAAAGGTTTTCTAATCCATGTTCTAGAGTCTATATAGGAAAAACAACACACACACACACACACACACACACACACACACTAAAATAATTTCTGGTAGTTCCTAGGGTCACATATTGATGTGATACATTTAAATGATGAATTTATCTACATGGCAGATTAGCATCTAAATGGAATTATTAAAATTCTTCAAATTATAGATTCATGCAGACCGTTTATTGCTCTTTGATCAAGGTTTAGATAAAAGAGTCTTAGAGTAGATATTTAAGACACAATTTTTGAAAGGTCATTGATGATTCATAGGTATTTTATGTAAATGTAAAAGTGTTTTCTCCTTTTGACTCAACTCACTGTGGTGTAAAATTTCCTTAAATCTTTATTTGAACCTCAGTGTTTTTTATATTACTTATTTGAACTTTCAAAAAATATCAGTAGAGTAAAGTTAAAGATAAGTAATGGGCCAGTATAAGTCAAGTTGTACCTGCTTTGTTATTAATAACTATAGATTGAATACTTAATTATATGTCCTATTCAGTCATCCACATCTATATGCAATGATTAAGCTAAAAAACTGGCTAAAAATGATTAGTGATAGAATTAGAGTATTTCCCATGTTCCTATTATTAGGCCAATCATTTAAGAATATGCAAATGTATGGAGATAATGGAGGGGAATTTAACAGATACATTTCGCTTCTTTATAGCTGTCAGTGGTAAAGATGCATATTATTTCTCTCCTTAGACCAGCTTGTTAGCAGAACATAGTACAAATAGGGGTTTGCAGTAAGGATCTTATACCAGAGACAATAACCTTCCCCAAAAAAGCTTAAATAAAAAATTGTTTTTAAATGTATAGGAGATCATCTTTTAGTTCTGCCCTTAGTAAACCGGCAAATGTGTTTTGTAAACCCAGAAAGGATATTTATTTTTTCTTAAATTGAGGACAAAAGAGTCCACCGTTATTTCAAACTATCCAGTAACATGGAAGCTTTACATAAACAAGGGAAAATGTGTTTATTTCATAGGAAATAGTGGCTATCTTTGCTTCTGAAATTTATTTTGAATGTAAATAAATTCAATAAATTCTGGCTGTTTCCTCACTTGCTGAATAATGCTAAAACTGGATAATTTTCAGTAGTGGCTACAGTTACCTCTCAGGTTAGGGGAATTAAATTCTGCACTGTTAATAGTGGGAATAAATAAAACAGTGCAGCGTCCAGCTCAGGTTATAATGTTTTTTTGGCACTTCTGCCAACTTGACTAACACTGGAAAAAAAAGGGCTTTTTTGAAGGGACACCTCCTGTTGAGCAACAGTGCCCCCCTAATGTTATTTTTCTGTCTTCTTTATTATGTTCACCTTAAGCAGCTATTGCCAGGGACCCTGGTGTTCACCCCCTGTTGGAAGTTGCTACTGCTGAAAAGAATGCAGAGTCAGAGATTTAAGAGGGTTTCCTGGTGCCTCTGGCTCAAGTCCGGTACTGCTGTAGCTTCTCTGTTGCTGCAGTTCTCCATGAGGGTATTTACTACCAAAAGACCTAATGCATGCAAGTCATTTAGAAAGATGTTAAAGGCATTTAAAACTGAGGTGGATGAGAAAAAAACAATATGTATAGCAATAAACAGCAGTGTCAAGCTGTGGTGGGGACAAAAGGAAAACCAAAAATGTTGCCTTGTGCTTGAGGTCATGTAGTTCTCTTCCTTGCAGGCATGTCTCTGCTTTCTCCCTTGCTGCGAAAATTCAAGCCACTGAATGCTCAGCACGGAGTCCCTCCTCCCAGCATTCCTACCTGCACACTCTGGCTTCCCTTCTGAAACCAACCCTATCAGTCTTTAAGGATAAATTCTTCCCTTATGTACTAGATCCTACCCCCCTCTCTTACTTAGGGATGTTGCTCAAGTTTTCTTCTGTCTCTTCTGTATCAGCAAAATTCTCTATTTCCTGGGTCAAGACCATCAAACATTAAAATATGCTAATGTTTATATCTTAAAATTATTGTGATTTCAAGCCCATTGTAGTTATGACCCATTTCACTGTCCTTACAGAAAAATGCTTAGAATGGAATTAGTGCTCACTACCAGCAATTATTTTCTTCCCAGACTCCCTTAAAACTACTCTAATAAACATTCCATTCCCACCACGGCACTGAGACTAACATAACCGAAGACTTTCATGGCGCTAAATCCAATAGTTAATACGCAGTCCTGATCTTACTTAGACTTTTCGTAAGTAATACTTTCTTTTCCCCTCAATGGTGTACACTCCTTGTTTCCTGCTACCAGTTGGCCCCTCCTTTGCTTTTTCCTTTACTGGTTCTTCTTCCTTTTCATGACTTCTAAACTTTTTGAGAATGTTCCATAATTCAGTCCTTTGACTTTTTTTTTCATTTCTCAGTTCATACTCACTCATACAATGCTATAATTTTAAATAGTGTCCATATGCTGATCACTCCTAAAATTTCATCTCCAGCCGAACCTTCTTCTCATCTCCATTTTGGTGTCTAATAGACACCTCAAACTCAACATGTGGAAAAGGAAACTCCATAGCTCACATCAAACCCTCTGGCAATTTCTCTCATCTGTACCTTCAAATTATATCTCAAATTGTACCACTTGTCACCATGGGTTTGCCTCCTTCATTTCTCAGCGAAAGCACTGCTATTAGCCTCCCTCTTTCCTTGATTTTTGTCTTGCCCCCTTGGAGCCTATTCTCAATAGAGAAACCAGAGTGATACTATTAAATGTAAATTTGATCATGTCTTTCCATTGTTCAAAACACTCTGATGTCTCTTCATCTCATTCAGAATAAAAATCAAAGCCCTTTTCATGGTGTACATGTCCTATAAGATCCATCTCCCCATTGATTTTCTGGCCCCTATATATTCCAACTCTGTCCCCTGCCATCTCTGTCCCTTCCATGCTGGTCTCCTGTCTCTTTTAACATGCCAGGTATTCTCCCACATCAGCGCTTTTGTCTTCACATTACCTCTGCCTGGGGTGCTCTTCCTCCTTGTGTTTGTAAGACTTGCTCCTTCACTTCAGGTTTTTGCTCAATGACATGCTTTGTATGGATTTTCCAGACCACCCTACTTAGAATGCAACTCTTCATCACCCTCTTTATTTTTGTTTTCTCTATAAAATTTACTACCTTCTAATATATTATGTCTGTCTTTCTCTCATAGAATGTTTAAATTTACAAGGGTAGGGGAGTACTCAAGTACTATACCAAGTACTTAGAATAGTATGTTGCATGGCATGGCATGTAATAGGTTCTAAAAGTGTATTTGTTGGATAAATGGATATATTTTCATTGGACTGAGTGAAAGATACACAATTTTTTTTTTTTTAATTTTGAGAAGGAAATCTACCAGATTTCTTCTAGGTCTCTTCTTAAGGACACTGCATAACTTAGAGGGCCAAAAACATTTTAGACTTTGATAAACCACTAACCTCCAATCTATTTTCAGGCAGCTTTAAAAATTGATTGTGACATTTTCAAATTCAAACAGAGTGGTAGAATCTGAATTTTGGAGTCATACTGCCAATGATTCAGCTCACCAACTTGTGGAATATTGGGCAAGTCATTTAATGCCTCTGTTCAGTATCCTCTTCTGATAAATAGGGATAGTAAATAATAAACCATTTACATTATTTATAACATTTGACTTACCAAACAACACTCTGATATAAAGTCTGTATATAATATCTAGTACATAAGATTAATTAAGTTGTAGATGTTAGTATTGTATTACTGCTTTTGACATTGCTTGATGTGTGTGTGTTTCCTTCTGTCTGGCTCACTGTTGCCCTACTTCCTACTTGCTACAGTGGCTGGTTGATAGAAGAGAGGGAGTCTGAGGATAGAAGAAGCAGTAGACATTAAGAAGGGCCAGGGCTTGTGATAGGCCATCACACAACAAAGTGCCAGTTATTCCTTGATTGTTTGGTGAGTACAGGTTTAGATATACTAATGGCCAACAGCAATTTAGACAGAATTTGTTCCTAAGTGGATAGGAATGACAGAGTTGTTTTCATCCTGTGACTCTTTTCCTGTATAATGCATACATCAAAACTCCATTAAGATGCAGTTGATTTTTAAAGATATTTGCACCTGAGGCACCTGGGTGGGTAAGTCAGTTAAGCATCCTACTCTTGATTTCAGCTCAGGTCATGGTCTCATGGTTCGTAAGTTCCAGCCCTGCGTCAGGCTCTGTGCTGACAGTGTGGAGCCTGCTTGGGATTCTCTGTTTCTTCCTCTCTTTCTGCCTTTTCCTTGCTCTTCTCTCTCTCTCTCTCTCTCTCTCTCTCAATCTCTTTCAAAATAAATAAACAAAAAAAAAAGATATTTGAACCTGATTTTTAATATTGATTCCCATCAGTATGACAAAGAGTAGAAATTAGAGAAGGCTATTAAGAAATTACCAGAAAATTTGTATAATAGCATGTGTCATACTTCTAACATTTACATAGTTACAGCATTGTTCTTGGAATCTTATTTATGGAAAATGATGTTATTCTCCAGGTCCATTCATTCCCCAATGGTGAAGAAAGTGGAAATTTTTTCATTCTTATCCCCAAACAGAAATTAACAATTACAATGTAAGGAATGTAATTAATCATGACCATATTCATGATCATATTGAAATACAACATGCACTTCATTTTAAAAATGAAACTACTTAAAATCTATGTCAAATAGCTTTCTTTGACATCAAATTTGATTAATTAGGACCCAGCCCTGAACTAACATCAATGAGTGTGATTATGCTGAGATATCCCTGATAGTCATACTTAAAAACTCCAATCCTATCTTTGATTCCAAAAGCACAATATAGATCTCTTGACACTCTGTTACTTACAACCTGATGAACATGTATAATCTGCATCTATGCTTTATCATGTATCCTTTCCACTATATTGGAATCTCTGCTTCTGACATGAAAATTGTCAACACACATAAACAGGCCTAGTTTAGTGTATATATAGAAATCTCTGTTTGCTGCTATATATGTGTTGTCTGCTAGCCTAATTCTTGCAATAGAACACTTCTTGTTCTGTAATTTTATTGTCTGCTTCCGTATTTCCTGCTTTATCACTTCAAAACATACCAAAGTTCTTGAACATCTCCATATCTAACTCAACAGGACACATTTAAGTTATGCTTATAATTAGGAATTTCTATTCCTCTGTAAATGAGAAAGAGATTCTGAATATTTCTAACCTCTCAAAGTCAAATGTATGTATGTTGTTTCTGAAGATCACTATCATTCCCCAAGCCTGTGGTGTTCTCATTGAAATAAATTAATTTCCAGTTGCACAGATGTGTCCAAATGCTTTTCACTTGAAAGTGAATTGCTCATTCATCTCAAGTGCTTTATTATGTAAACGTCCTATAGTTATTCTTTAATTAAATAATGACACAGGTAATCTAGTAGTGAAGATATTAAGGAGACTTAACATATAAATGAATTATGGAATGATGATACCTGAAGCAGCACCTACAACAGAGAGTGCATAAAGAAATAAGATGTTATGAAAGAGTGAAGCTTTTTTGTTTTCTTTTTGTTTGTTTTTTTTGTTTGTTTGTTTTTAATTCTGTTCTAAGATAAATGAATACAAGCTAAAATCTGGGAAAGTTAATTGAATATCTTTCAGTCCAAGGTTGCCAATTCAACCTGAGAAACCTCTTCAGAATATGAAAACAACACTACTTTTAGATTCTCCTGCTGTTTTTGATGACTATTTAGGCTAGTATGTTTAAATTTTTTACTGTGTTTGCATGGTACAATTTACTGATGTAAAAAAAAAGAAAGAAAGAGGGCTCTCTTTCACTTGCTATCCAACTTCTGTTTATTTCAGTCTTCTGTTTGTTGGTTTCTCAATATTAATTGATTAATTAAAACAAAGATTTGTGGTGCTGAATGTCCAGGTACTTTCCTATCAGCTTTTTTAGATTTCGGAAACTTGTGGTAGTGAGGGAGGAAGATAACAATTCTCCATTCAAATATGTTGAATACCATGTCTACTATTGACATTTTTGTAAAAAGGAAAGAAACTTGGAGTATGTTCTCTGTTTCTTCAGCAACACTAAAGCCTCTGGAAGAGGTTCTTCTCTTGTGGGCCTCGAGGTGGTATAATGACTTTTCTGAAACTCACAGGCCTACATTTTTTTTCTCCACTAAGCTCATACAACTTTGCCTTTTGCCTTGGGTTTAAGAACCCTGCCTGCCATGAAGTCTCTTAATTTGGTCTACTCTGGGTGCCTCCATGAGCATCTTTGGAACCAAGCAAATTCAGGATGTCTTAGACTCTAAGATGTCTAAGACCCAGTGTGGCTCTTACTCTTTACTCTTTACTCTGTTGTACTTTTTGTCATTAAAAAAAGAGAGAGAGAGAGAGAATTTACTCTGGTCCATTTAGTTGCAGGTTTTTCAGCTGAAGGTTTTTAGCAAAATTGTTCTTCTGCTATGAAATAGTCAAAGCCAAGAGCTTTTCCTATAGGCCTATCTGATGAAAAATCCCAGAGGGAGATTCTATAATAAGAAGACTACTATGCATGTTTTTTGAATGTGAAGAAAAGACACACTACTATGTGTTCAGCAGGAAGGGTAGTAACAATGATATGAACTAAATTTATTGATCACATAGTAGGCACCATGCCCTTACTATTTCCTTTAAATATATTATTTCTACATTATAGATATTTCTGTGAGGTAATTATATTATTATCTTTATTTGACAGTCAATAAGGTGCAAGCTCACTGGGTTTAATTACCTGGCCAAGGTCACACAGTAACTTTGAAAGGATGGCAGCCCCAAATCTATATTTCTCTGACCGTTTCCGTAGAATCACATTGCCATTGTCTAATTGTTATTAATTCTGCTATTAAAGCTTTACTCTGACCCTGAAAAATGTACCCTAGTTACTTAATCTTTGAGAGTCTCTGGTATATTTACTGTAAAATTGAAATAATAATCTTATCCTCTTCAATCAACACAAGTGAAAATAAAGTCATGTATATAAATAGCTCTGTAAATTATAGATCACTATTAATAAACATCTTAGTAGTATTATACTATTTTGAAAAACAATTGTAATTATTTCTCAACTGATTGTGGAGTGAAAGTAATGGAGGCTATGAATAAGCCCAAACAAATCATATTTAGTTCAAACTGGGTTAAAATTGGGTATAAAAGTTATTTAACATAGATTTATTTAATTAAAATTAAATCCTGCATTTGAAAACACATTTGCAGAAAACATTTTTACAGATATTACCTCAAAATGTAAAATTTAAAAGAAATATAATAGTTAAGGAGCACTGCAAAGACAAAAATTATGAACAAGGACAAAAATTACCCTCACTGTGCTAAAATAGACCATTTTTCTACAGACAGGAACATTTTCTACAATGGAATTCTAATTTTTCTGCATTACAATCGGATCTGGATTAACCAGGTTTAATCCAAGTCTCTTTCTCATCCTTTCTTCATTCAAATGTCCAACATCTCTGACAGATCCAATTTACAACCACAAGTTCTGTGCCACTTGCCCCTCACCCCACCCTAGTTCCTCAATCACTATCAAGAAAAGGAAGTGAGCATTGTTCCAGGGCATTGCAAGCCTGATAAAACTACATAATAACCAATGTGGCAGAGTACATTGTCCTCATTTCAACATGTCAACATGTTTTTTCTCCCCTCTGCCCTGTAACTCAATCTGCACATCAGAGGTGAAGCTACATTTCAGCATCTTTGAGGGATTATTTGCCTATAATTGAACAACTTGTTTGCTCTCTCTCTTTCTGTCTTTCTTTCTCTCTTCCTCTCCTTCCATTCCTCTTGATGATAGATAGATAGATAGATAGATAGATAGATACATAGATACATAGATACATAGATAGATAGAGAAAGGGATTCAACACACACACACACACACACACACACACACAGTCGTCCAACCCTGGCTATAAATAATATGTGCTTGACTTCCAATCCTAACTTTCCTGTGTTGAGCCTAGTTAGTTTCAAAATAATTTTCTTTTCAACCTCACCTGGCACAGAACACTAACAATAGGACAATGATGGGTAAAGGGAACATGAAGAATGGTTACTTACAGTCAGAGAGAGAAATGAGGCTTTATGTTACATTAAAAAAAGAGGTTATGAGGCCAAACTCCTTTCTAGATTTCTACCCCTCACCACTGCCACAATCATACTACGCCTCTGAAAGAGGGTCTGAATATAGTAAAGATTAACTAATAAGACTATATAACTGCATAGAAAAAACTGAAACTGTACCTTCAGTAGCCCACCGGATTGCCCTCTCTAGCATATTGATATTTCTGCTTACAATGCTTCTGCTCCTATAAGTGACCATAGACTCTTACATTTGATATCTAAGGCAGATTTTTTGTTAACAAATTCTACATATTTCACAAAGAACAAGTTATGTATTGTTAGAAACAATATGCTAATCCTTTAGTGTTTGTAACAGCTTAGTGATGAAATGTTTGTAAAGTATACAAAGAGAGAACGTGACTGCAACTGAAATTTGTGAGTCAAGGACATGGTCACGCATTCTAGTGAGACACACTTTAACAGCCTATATGAAAAAAAGGGATAGAAATTCAAAAGATGCACAGGTTGTCCCAAGTCTTATGAGGCAGTTGGAATTTCTGCTTATGCACTATAGGAAAATCCTATGTATAAAAAATATAATAAAGTAAGCAACCTGTGTGTCATCTTAAATAAGTCATTATCAATCACTATGCAGGAAAAAACTCTTGTTTTCAAAATATCTCAATCCAAAGTTATTCTTCTTATTATTTTTTAATGAAGGCACAATACATGTATTTTTCAAGTTAGAAAGAGAAGTAGATGAATTTCATAGTTTAAAATAATGTCTCATTTTGCTATTTTAGCTTCTTTGGAACCACAGCAAAAGTCCAAATGAAGCTTAATTATTTTATTTAAAATATTGTTTTTAAGCAAACAAGACTATTGAGAATAGTAACAAAATTGAATACTTGAAATAGTATGATCCATTTTCCTAAATGTCACTTGATTATATTGTATTAAATGATGAGTAATTTATGGTGCTAAATTTTAATGTTTTGATGTTTAAACTTTTAATTTTTTAAAAGGATTTATGTATGTATGTATGTATGTATGTATGTGTATATGTATGTATGTATTTTTGAGAGAGAGAGAACACATGCAGGCAGGAAAAGGGCAGAGAGGGAGAGAGAATCCCAAGCAGGCTTTGTGCTCAGTGGGAAGCCCAACATGGGGCTCCATCTCATGACCCTGAGATCATGACTTGAGCCGAAATCAAGAGTTGGATTCTTAACCAACTGAGTCACACAGGTTCCCCTAAACTTTTAATGTTTAAATGTTAAATATATGGATTTTTAACCAAAATAATTTGGTCTTAATAATCAAATTCTGAAAATTAAGTCATTAAGTCTGTCTACATGATAGTGAGGACCTAAAAGATCTATTGAATAATGAGTGAATCACAGAAACCATCCCTTAAACTGTATGCTGGTACTTGATTTCAAATCCTAAGTTTTTCAAAGATACATATTTTTTTTCATGGATCTAAAACAGAAATAAACAGACAAAGACTCATGCTTGGAGTCCAATAATTAAGTCAAGTTATAAAGTCTAAGGTGGCCGTATCCTAAAGCAAGGTGGGTATGACTTGGCATATATCTACACATTTAGTTTGCATTTTGAGTACCTGAATGGTATGTGATGGAGAACCCTGGAAAATTTTAAGCAAAAGAGTGATATAAATATGTTAAAAAAATTACTCTGGCAGTGAAGGTTTTGTACAGGAGTCAGGGGAAACTTTTACAAGACTACTAAAAGACTACCAGTAAGGCAAGGTGGTGGGGAAAAGATGAGAGGATTTATTAAGAGGCTTTTTGATAATTGGAGTCTATAGAATTTGCTGATGATTTAATCCAATGCAAAGTTAGAGGAGGAGAAAGAATCCTATGGTGAATCATAGATCAGGTAAGTAGAAGTGAAATCCTTCCCAAGATAAAACCAAGAGAGGAGGGACAAGTTTTCCGAGATGACAAATCTCTTTTTGGGCACTATATATGATTGAAGGGACTGTGGAATATCTTGTAGAGATGCCTATTGAGGAGACAGAAGTTTAGACATGGATGTACAATTGAGGTCAGAGTTGTTCATCATTTGCTTATAGGGAATCATTAAAGTGATACCTGTAATACATTAATAAATGAACTCATACACGTAAAGCTGGAATAATGACTGGGACATGGAAACAACTCCATAAATGTTACCTACTATTACAATCTCTAAGAGTTTTTTAAGTGAGAAGAAAAGTGAGACAGACCTTAGAAAAAGGCTTGTCCTCTGAAAGTCATGTTATAAAATCGACACATAGTAAATGAGGACTGAGATATGAAAAGTCATTGCAGTGAAAAATGGTTCCCAGAAGGCTTGACTAGAGTTACTAATGCAGCTATCAGGATTGCCTGGAACAGTTGCCATTGCTAGGTCCTTCTAATAATTTATACATATTTTTTAATTATTTATTTTCTGCATCATGGCAGATAAAAAAAAACATTCAAAGCAAAGAAATTCCCAAATGTTAGAATAATGTGTTTCCAGTTTTTCCTTTTGGCTGTTTAATAGGTAATATGTATTGATTACATGGGCTACATCTACTGCATATTTTTATTCCTCACAGAACCTATCACAACGTTTTGGATATAGTATACTGTTTTTTTCAATGTTTATTTATTTATTGAGAGAGAGAGAGAGAGAGAGAGAGAGAGAGAGAGAGAGAGAATCCCAAGCAGTATCAGCACAGAGCCGAATGCAGGGCTCCATCTTGATCCCGTGAACTGTGAGATCATGACCTAAGCCAGAATGAAGAGATTAACTTACAGAGCCACCAAGTGTCCCAGACATAGTATAATTTAAATAAATTAGTTGTGTATGGATGACTAAATGAACACTTACTGTGCCACTTGTTAAGTTATAAAATGATATTTCTCCTTACCATTGCCTGAATATACCATTGCCTGCTTGGTTGAATAACAGTGAAGAATTAGTATAGAGACAGTACAGGCAAAGGAGAGAGAAGAAATTTAGATATTTAGGTTGAGGGGAGTCAGGTTTGGGGGATCAGGTAAACTCCGGTCTGAGGTCTGAAGGCCAAGTAACATTACTAAAGGAGTCAAGATCACAAGCCCAGAGACCCAGTTCTAAGGGTACCAGGGCTATGAGTAAACATAGAGTCTATTTTCAGGCTTATGTTTAATACTGTAGCCAGACTTTCCTGAATTAAAGATTCATCTGTTTTTGCTTTGGAGTATGTGCTATTGATAGCCGCCTGAGAATAAAATTCCCCATATTTAAAGTATCTACAATGTCATAAAGAGACTGCAGCTTTCAAACTAAGTACCTGCATGGCACCATGGAAAGCAGGATTTTTTTGGTAAAATGGTCAATAATGCTTTTTTATATATGAGATATTTTGAGGAAAAAAAACATGACACACGCAAGGCACAATTTTTCCCACTTGATAACAGTATGGGGGCCACTCCTACCCTCTTCTTTACTAAATGATATCAGTCATAACATGTCATTACTTCTTGGTTGCTAAAATGTTACTACTTGAACATACATGAGAAGTGGTTATGAGGAAACAGTTTTCTGCATCGTGAATTAACCTGTAGTTTCACACTTACTTGGTGTTAGTTGTGTGCCAGCCTCTATGGAACTGAGTTTCAGGAGGGCTGGGATTTTACCCCCTAGGCATTGAAGATTTAGCTGTGAATTACATCAATGCAAACATGGCATTCCTACCACTAAGCATGCATTGTAGGCATGCTCAATGAACTTTTAAGTCAATGAATGGTGAAACTGAAGTGAATATAATTCTTACTCTGAACAGCAGGGGAGGACATCTAAGTCCTGGAGCAGCATACACATTGGAGGGACACTGTGATTGTTCTTGTGTTACCCTGTACGGTGTTTGCTGGCTTCTAGTGCTAGGAGTGTCCAGACAGTTCCCACCTATGTTTTGGCTTGCACATGTGTAGAATGAGTAAATATAGAAAGGCTGTACTCTGCCTGGGGTGTTTATTCTGATGGCACCCTTCTTATCCTCCAACTACTACCTTTTCTTTTTTTCTCTTTAGTCCCTGCTTAGGCTGAGCTGAAAGCCTCCTTCTGAATGTAGAACAGGGACTCTGAGCAAAGTTAAGAAAGCCATGTGAGGGCTACAGACTAAAATGTGACATTTGCAGCAGCAACGGACATCACCAGTGCAGAATTGAGTGCACACCAGAATTTTACTGAATTAGAATATGCATTTTAACAGATCCCCAAGTGATTCCAATGAACATTAAAGTTTGAGAAACAGCATCTCAGGGTCTCTGGAAGATGAGGTTTATGTTCATATAAGTCATTCCCTGGGTCTGGGAATGGGGAACCAAATGGAATATATTAGGTATGTCTCTATTTTACAGTCTTAGAATAAGAGAAGTAGCTCAGTAATCATGTGATCTGACTTCTGAATTTAAACTGGGATCCATGCAGGCTTCAATACAAACTGTCATAACAAAATGAAAGACACAAGTTCTATTTTTTTAATGAAATATTTTAAATTGAGAAGCTCTTGGACCAGTTGGAATGGAGCATAACTTGATTTGCTTTATTAATTTAAACCCTCAAAATTAGAAGTTGGCTGAAGGAGAGATATCAAATATTAAAGAGTTTCTGAGGCAGGAATATGGGGGAATTTTCCATGTCCCAGAGAATACCTCGGTGTTCTGAGATGTGGGCTAATTGCATGCCCGGGGCCCTCCACTGCACTGCTGCACTGTATATGTGCATTTTCAGCCTCATCACTTGTCACAAGCTACCGCACACTCTGCATTTCAGCCTGCATTTCAGGTTTCTGAAAATAATACAAAACAGGACAAGACAAAGTTCTCTTTCATGCCTCTGTGCTTTGAAGCTACATGATTTAAATGATCAGAATAGGTTCTATGTCCTCCCCCTGAAGAAAAAATTTATCTGGTGATGTCTTACACTTGTGGCAAAACTCAAACGATATGATGCATATGGAAGGACTGCGTGGGTTCTGAAGAGCCACCCCATGTCAGGATGCTTGATTTAGGGGGGATTTGTTATTGTGATCATTGCTAAACTTCTTAATAATTGTAATTATTAGTAGCACCACTACTATTGCTGTTATTACTACTGAAGCTTCTGCTGCCCCTTCTGTTGTATTAACAATGAGCAGCTGAGTGATATGCTAATAGAGTAAATACCTTGGAGCAGGCCTTCCAGCTCCTGGCTATGAAAATCTGAAGAAGTCATTTGATCTCTATACAACTTATATCCCCATCTCCACAAGGAAATTGGCAGTGGCCTACCACATAGATTTTACTTCAGTTTGGGTGTTCTCCGAGAGTAAGAGTTGGTTCCAGTGGAAGTAGTTGATATTAGGGGGAGTGTAAGGAGCCCCAAAGGGAAGTGGGGAAGTGATACGGGGGAGGGAGGACTGCTGATGAGGATCACATTATTAAGCCAGCGGGCAACGGCAGCTTAGACCTACAGAGAATTGTTTGACAATGGGATGGTGGCAACAGAGGTAGGAGTGATGTGGCCAACCAGCTGGGAAATGCAGGCAGCCTCTAGAAGCTGGAAAAGGCAAGGCAAGAATACTTCCCTTGAGCTTCCAGAAGGAATGAAGACCAGCTGACACATGCTGTCTAGCCCAATGAAACCTGTTTTGGACTTCTGAACTCCAGAACTCTTGCTTTAAGATACTAAGTTAGGTGTAATTTATTACAGCAGTAAGAGGAACTAGTACAGATTTTGTGAGAGAAGTGTACCTGGTAGTCATTCCCCCTGAAGGACAGAGAGCCAAGGTATTTATATACCATCTTGTAAGTTTTTTCAGGTAAGAGCTACTTCTTGTAGTCTTTATTCCTTTCAAATAAGGAGAGAGAAGTACCTTTCGCTGTTGTGGAATAAAGGCCTCAGGCATAGCGGTGCAGAAAATGGCAGCTGGAAGTTAGCTGAGAAAGGGTGAAGAACAACGCCGAGCATCTGATGCAAGCATTAAGTGCGATTATGTAAGCAAAAACATGCTTGGTGTCCCATAAAATGAGTGCATGATAAATGTTACCTTCTCCCTCCTCCCTTTCCTATCTGTCAAAACCATACTTTCCCCTAAATCCAGCTCAGATATCACCTTTTTTTTTTCTGAAATCTTCCTACATAGCAGGAACAGTTTATTTTGGTGTATTATATGCATACTTCACTGGAATACTACTATAATTTATTTTTATTATTTATTTACATATTTATTATTGCTACTGAATTATTAATTCTTGAGAGCAAAGACCATATTTAATTCATTCAAAACTCCAGTGTGTGTAAAAATTCAGGCCCACAAGAAACATTTGTTGAATGAACAAATCTTTATTTTCAAAACTCCGTTCCTATCTTACATAGAGGTTCCATTTTACAATTATTTCACACCTTGTACACTATCATCTAGGTTCCTGTATCATATTTCAGAGGATTCTAGATCCTTGTCTTGTTTTTACATCAGCAAGTTCACCAAGAACTCTCCCCCAAGACAGAGTACTTTGATGCCCCACATTGTCACCCCCATTAAGGAGTCATTTTCATTCATCTCACGACACTTCTGTCACTGAGAATTTACACTGGATAACAGAAACTAAAATAATCTAATAAGTGCTTGGGAAACATTTTTTTTAATCCTAAACATCTGTAAAACTAAGGAGGCTCTCCACGAGATATATTTTTATTTATTAAGTAGAGAAAATACTGAGTTGCTCCTAGCAGTCAAGCTGGCAGAATGCAAGAAGGTATATACTTTATTCTTCTTTGTTTCCACAACATTTATAACCTCTACAAAGCAGAGAACAGCTGTTACACTGGCAATCTGCAGTATATTTTGGGCAAGTAGGGCAGCAGGGTGACTAATGTGCACTGTAATGGCATTATAAGTGACTCACTAGAGTGCAATTATCAATATAGTTGCCACATGCTTGGTTTATGATTAGGTTAATTGGTTCATCAGCTGATTTCACTCTGTGTCTTCCTCTGGTACACTCAGCACTCTATTCTCTTGCTTGGGAACCTAGGCATAGGCTTCACTTGAGGTTGTCCCTTTGTTAAATTTCACATGTCACCTTTGTTGCATGTTGCTATTTTCCCTTGGTCCTGTTTGACCCCACAGACCAATTTTCAAATAGCACCACAGTGCAAAATTCAATCAATGCCGAATTCCCAAGGCATCATGCATCTTAGCAACCAGGAGTCTCTCAAGGGAGCATGCTACTCTTCTTTATTGCTTTTCCAGCACTTGTTATTCATGGTCATCAGGACACACAGGGAGGAGATGGTGTTAATTCCTCACATAGAATAGGCATCTCATAGGCAACTCATGGGCCCCTTAATTTGCAAATGACCAGAGGAGAATGCTTTGAGGAGTAGTCCTTGAACTGTGGCCTAATATTAGAGAGGCAATCAAGGCACTACCGTCAAGTTCTATTTCTTTAATCCCTGTATTTATTTGGAAGCAAAGCTGAATTTTCTCCTCTTTTTAGTATGACTCTGATTTCCCACTCCTACCCAAAAGTTCTTAATGTGGGCGCCTAGGTGGCTCAGTCAGTTAAGCGTCTGACTCAAGCTCAGGTCATGATTTCATGGTTTGGGAGTTCAAGCCCCACAAACCTTGGGCTCTGTGCTGACAGCTCTGAGCCTGGAGTCTACTTTGGATTCTGTGTCTCCCTCTCTCTGTGCCCCTCCCCCACTTCCTCTGTCTCTCTCTCTCTCTCTCTCTTAAAAATCAATAAATATTTAAAAAAATTTAAAAAGTCCTTAATGAATTCCTAATTGTTTCAGACAGAATTTTAATTTTCCTAACATAGCAATCATAGTGGACAGACTCTAGGGTGTCTCCACTTATCCCCATCTCTGTGTATGCTTTGAAAGTGGGCAGAGTCTGTAACTTGCTCTTAACCAATAGTATCCAGCAAAGGTGATGGTATATATTTCCATGATTATGTTATATTCTGTTAGTGTAATACTCTAAAGACTCCTTTTGGTGCCTTGGTGAAATAAGTAGCCATAATGGGGCAATCTACGTGGCAAGAAACTGTGGTGGGTATATACAAACTGGGGCAGCAGCTGGGAGCTGAGGGTGGCTTCTAGCCAACAGCCAGCAAAAGAAACTGAGGCTCAGTCCCACAGTTTCAAGAAACTAAACTGTGCCAACAACTCTTTGAGCAGGAGATGGGATATTCCCCAGCTGAGCCTCCAGATGAGAATACAGCTAACCCACACATTGATTGTAGCCTGTGGGTCCATAAACAAAGCATTCAGTTAAGCTGTGCCCAGATTCCTGATTCACAGAAATTTTGAGGTAAATAATGTGTGTTGTTTTAAGCACTAAAGTTGTGGTAATTTATTACACAGCCATTGAAAACTAATTAAAAAAAGGCTCTATAATTTAGTTATCTTTTTAGCTTCTTATATTCATGCATGTGTTGTAAATCGCTGTCATACAAGATATTCTCTAAGTAGTCAGGATTCTTATCTACAAAATACAGATATTAAGTAACTCACTGGTGTACAATTATATTCACAGTAATGGGGGATAATGCTACTTTAAAAGTTTTTGTAAGTATTAAATTATACAACACATGGAAGCACTTACTGCAATTTTTGGAACATTGTAGACATTCAGTAAATATTAATTTCTCTTCTTTTTTACTTTCCTTCCTTTTCCAAATAATCATTTTGGCTCCCAGTCTCTATGCCTTTAATTTTCCTGTTCTTTCTTTCAAGAATGCCCTTCACACTCATCTCCATAAGTAACCACTTCTTTAAACTTTAGCTCAGATTTCACTTCTGTGTAGAGCATTTTTTCCTCACAAGAATCTTAATCTCACTCTGTCTCCTTTCATGACTTAACAATATAATAACAGCTGTGATTGAGGTATAAAGTGGCTTATAATTATGTTTCTCTAGGAGAGAAGACATGTCTATGTAAACAGTTGAGTGTCTGTCATATTTACACTGTCAGTCTTTGCGAACTTCCTCCCTGGTCTCATCTGTGTCAAGCTCCATCACTAGTGTCCAGTGCAGGCCAGACATTGGGAACTGCTACTGAAGATCTGAAACTTCTGTTACATGCTTGTTCTGTTTCCTCCAGATGCACAACCTCCACTGTACAGGTCTTGCTTTTCTTTGTAAGCATCTCACCTTTTTTGTTGTTGTTTACTTTGTCACAACATTACAGTAGGAATGGATAAAGAGATCTGAGGTATTTAGCCATTTGATTTTTTTTTAGTTTATTTTATTTATTTTGAGAGAGAGAGAGAGAGAGAGAAAGGGAGAGAGAGAGAGAATGAGCAGGGGAGGTACAGAGGGAGAGAAAGAGAGAATCCGAAGCAGACTCCATCCTGTTAGTGTGGAGCCCATCGCAGGGCTTGATCTCATGAACTGTGAGATCATGAACTGAGCCAAAATCAAGAGTTGGACGCTTAACCTACTGAGCCACCCAAGCGTCCCTTTAGCATTTGATTTTTAAAAGGAAATAGGAAGATAGAGACTATACTAAGCAGAATTGTTAACTGGTGAGGTAAAGGGTGGAGTATATTTTTATTGTTGTTATTCAATTTATAATATTCCATCTGGGTACAGTCACACATTCCATAGACCTTCTCATGATTATGCTTTATATTTATTTCTTTCATATGATTTACATGAGTTTCTTCATCCATAAAAGAGGCAAAGTTGAGCCTGGAAGAAAAAGAAGACAAAAATAGCATTTGTGGAATAAAAATGCCCCATTGAATGGCAGTAGAAATACCACTTATTGGGGCACCTAGGTCGCTCGGTCAGTTGAGCGTCCAACTTCAGCTCAGGTCATGATTTCACGGTTCATGAGTTCAGAGCCCTGCTCTGTCAGCCCAGAGCCTGGAACCTGCTTTGGATTCTGTGTCCCCCTATCTCTCTGCACCACCCCTGCTTGCGCTCTGTCTCCCTTTGTCTTTCAAAAATGAATAAATTTAAAAAAATTTTTTAAAAGGAAAAAAGAAGTACCACTTACTTAACGCTCATAAAATGTCTTTTTTCCTCCCTGTAGTTGTTGCCTTTAGAGCTTGATATGGCATTGGCATCTAAAATGATCATTATCAAACATTTTTCTCTTCATCCCTCAAATGTATACAGCTGTAAGTTTGTCATGAGGGTTCTATAATGTAGTTGAGAAAGTAGTAGTTACATTAAGACAGATTAGCTTTGGAGAGAAAATAAATGCCTCTACTTTTTTTTTTAATTCACTAACTTTTTTAGGATCATATTTTATTTTCTTTAGATAATTTCCCTTTTGGTACAACCCGTTGTGTATTGGCTGAGTGTAGTTTTTCCATAAATTCTGCATGTGCATATATTCTAAAATGAGTGGCTGTCTAGCAGTGACAGGTGGGAAGATGTTCTACTGTGTGTTCAGTTGTTCCCAGGGGCTTTCTGGGCTGTTGCCATGATTCTGTAGCCTGCAATCTAGTTATTTATCTCCTCTTCCTTTGTAAGTGTACAAATAACTGGATCACAATTTTTTTTTTAAGTAAGTGTTAGACTGAAGTTTGAGGGCTGAATCTTTGACTTGTCTGGTTATATTAGTATCACAGAATATGAACACACTTGAACTATTAAATAAAAAAGGAAATAAAATAAGGTTCAGTCTTACTCAAAGTAATATAAGATCTAGTCTAGCTAAACTTCTAAGTATATTATTCTTCTGGCAGTTAGCTTGAATTTATAAGTTGAAATCTACAATAGGAGAAACACACAAGATCCCCTTAGCTATTTCAGAAACAAGACGGTGCTTATTCAATGGAGGCATGGTTTCATTCTGAGTTAATCTTTGGAACATTGGGAACATTTATTTACAATTTAATCCCATCAGAAGTGTTCCACGTAAAAGCACATATAATATGCTGTTATTTAACAACCCAATTTAACTGAGAGAAAATTTGTTCTGAACAATCAACTGCTGTCAAAGATACCCTTTTGAGTTTCAACTGAAATACCTTGTATTTATCAATATGATTTGTCTTTCTTCCACACTTTGTCCCATATTTGCCACTATTGTCTGTCAGTACAATTTGCCACTATTGCTGTGAGGTTAAATAACTAGAATGCATCCATAATGCCAAAAGTTTTGTATACACCATCCTATTCAAAACTAGAAGTTTTGTTCAGATCCCTAAGAGTTACTATGAAAAAGACATTCACAGGACTACTATCTTGTAAAGCCTAAATATGCGAGACAAATCCACAATCCATAAGACCACACTGAGGATATTTTGGAGAATGGAAGAGTGGAAATATTTGGCTGCCTATCTCTTCTGAAACTTCTTCAGACTGCCTTCAAATATTGGAACATCTGAAGATAAGGATTGTGTTTATTTCATATATCTCAAATGAGTAAGGTCAGTGGAAAAAAGGAGGTGATTTTTACTGTATTAGCAGATTTCTTGTAGTGTGGCCATCATTAAGCATGCCAAGTAGAATCTTGGAAAAGATGTCACAGATGGGACTCAAGTACTAGAGAACCATTAAAGCTCCTTAAAAACTTACGATTCCATCGTTAGAATTCTTTAAGGACCAAGCCTCCAGTTTCCCAAACTCTGATCTGGTTACTGAATGGTTTCAGGTTGCCTTTCTTTTTCTATCTGTGACTTTTTCTTTTTTAACTTTTTATCATTCTTTATCAATAATCAATATTATAATATATTAGAATGTCTGTGGAGAGAATCAGTGATGTCCAAAGGGATAAGAAAATACTATGTTATGACACACCATTTATTGGATCTATTTTTGTGGTTTTTTTTTAATTTTTTTTAACATTTATTTATTTTTGAGACAGGGAGAGACAGCATGAACAGGGGAGGGTCAGAAAGAGAGGGAGACACAAATCTGAAACAGGCTCCAGGTTCTGAGCTGTCAGCACAGAGCCTGACGCGGGGCTCGAACTCGCAGACCGTGAGATCATGACCTGAGCCGAAGTCGGATGCTTAACCAACTGAGCCACCCAGGCGCCCTGATTGGATCTATTTTTGAATAAAAGCTATTCACTATCAATAACCTAAGAAAATAAGCATATAATCCAACATGGAAGATGGGTGATATTTCATTTATTTTTAAGAATTGCACTTTTCCTTTGATGAATATCTGTGTTTTCCCTGCTCATAATCCTTACTATTAATTAACTAATTAATTTATTTATTTTTGACATTTAATTTCTGAATAGGTATAAGAAGGTGATTTTAATGACTTTTAAAATCAGATATGATTAATCTGTTTATTATAAATAGAGAAGAAAAATTTAATTAAAGGTATATTAGTCAGTGTTCTACAGAGTAACAGAAGCAATAGGATGTATATAAGGAGAGAGAAAAAGAGACAGAGATTTATTTAAGGAATTGGCTCATGTGATTATGGACCCTGGTAGATCCCAAATCTGCAGTGTCGGCTGGCAGGCAGGAGACCCAGGGAAGAGATGATGTGGCAGTTCAGGTCCAAAGACCATCTGCCAGGGAATTCTTGCTAGAGGGAGGTCAGACGATGGTTATATTTAGGGCTTTAACTGATTGGATGAGGCCCACCCATTTTGTGGAGAGCAGTATGCTTTACTCAAGCCCACTGATTTAAATGTTAATCTCATCTCAAAATATCCTCCAGAAACATACAGTATAATGTTTGAGCAAACATCTGGGTACTGTAGTCCAGCCAAATTGACCCATGAAGTTAACCATAACTATGGGAATATATCCACTAAGGTCCTCTACAATTTGAATTTCTTTGTCAGGAAAATGATTCTTCAGGATATTTCTTCTTTCCTTTCTCCAGACTGTGTCAGTTGTAATGTTATACATCATATTATTAGCATAAAGGAACCTGTAATTCAGGGTTTTGTTTTATGAAAGTTCCACTACCTTGTCACTTCTTTTTTTAAGTTCACCTTCACATTGCAATTACTGGATAAGAACTTGCCAGATCTGTGAGAAACAAACCTAACTTTTGTACTTACCTAGGTACTTTCAACTACTTTATGTAAGTAGTTGGGTTTTTCAGACTGTGCTCTTCAAAGTGTGGTCTGTGGATCATTGACTTTGAGTAGCACTGTTTTGGACCTCTCATGGTGCCATTAAGAGTGAAGATTTTAGGGGCGCCTGGGTGGCGCAGTCGGTTAAGCGTCCGACTTCAGCCAGGTCACGATCTCGTGGTCCGTGAGTTCGAGCCCCGCGTCAGGCTCTGGGCTGATGGCTCAGAGCCTGGAGCCTGTTTCTGATTCTGTGTCTCCCTCTCTCTCTGTCCCTCCCCTCTTCATGCTCTGTCTCTCTCTCTGTCCCAAAAATAAATAAACGTTCAAAAAAAAAAATAAAAAATAAATATTTAAAAAAAAGAAGAGTGAAGATTTTAAGCCTTGGCATCTAATTGTTTCTATTTGTTGGTTTGATTATATGAAGTTTCTGAAATCCTATCTCATACAGCTAAATATTTGTAAATTCATTATTTATAGGTCACATGCTAATATCATCATTTAATTAGACTGATTTGGAACCTTGTAAGGATGCTAAGAAATATTTTATTTTCAACGTTTAATCACTAGAAAATATCTGACAATTATTCTAATTGGTTACCGGATAAATGGTCACTTTGGTAGATATTAGTAAGCCTCTTACTTATCAGTGTGTCTTATTTGGGAGAAAATAATTTTCAAGTGTGTATTTTGACATTATGTGGGAATCAATGATTTTATTTTTTTAATTCATAAATACTTCTCTACTTACCTCTGTGAGACATTATTCAGAAGTTAAAAGATGGACACAACATGCAAAACAAAAAATAAATTAAAATGGTGTATTCCTTTTTTCATTTAAAATATTCATGCCAGCACCTTCCTTTGGGTGGGAACATAAATTTGTAAATTCTGGACCTCCTTTCCCACATCATTACAAATATATTTAAAGGATTTTTTAGTTAATGATTTATTCTTAAGTAATTGTTTCCTAATATTATTCAGTTCAATAACTTGCCTTGTGAATAGTGGCTCATCTATACCCTTCCTCAGATATAGTAGGATAAATTATCTAATATTTATAATATGTGTATATTATTTTATAGATAATGGTATGCTCCTGTGGTGTTTTTAACATAATCCTCACAACAATATGACAAAATCTGATTATTACTTTTTTATAAAGGCCAAAATTAAAGCATAGACAACTAGGTTGAACACTGCTGAGTAAGTATTAAAATTCACATTTTATAAAAGCTAAAACTTGGTGACAATTGGAATTGACATTCAGGGACATATCTAGGTGATTCCACAGCTTGTGAGTCTGTGAATTCTCTTGATGCCTTTATCCATAGAATATTGAATGTGGCCATCTAAAGGATCAATGAATCCAAAGAAGCCTCACTTTGAGTAATAATCTTTGGCTTCTAAATCTTGGCTAAAATGGAAAACCTTGAATAACTCTGTACATAAGAGCCACATCCAAGAAAACATATTAGGTTGTCTAAAAACAAGAAAAGTAGGGGTGCCTGGGTGGCTCGTTCGGTTAAGCATCCAACTTTGGCTCAGGTCATGATCTCACGGTCCGTGAGTTCAAGCCCCGCGTCAGGCTCTGTGCTGACAGCTCGGAGCCTGGAGCCTGTTTCAGATTCTGAGTCTCCCTCTCTCTCTGCCCCTCCCCTGTTCATGCTCTGCTTCTCTGTCTCAAAAATAAATAATAAATGTTAAAAAAAATTTTTTTTAAATAAAAAAATAAAAACAAGAGAAGTATCACATTATGACAGTCAACCACATCCTGAAGCAAACGGTCTCATGATAATTTTGCCATACGTTTTCATTTAATGATACTTTTTTAACGTAATTATGTTGCCTAATTGTGTATTCTGTCCACATTTATACTACCAGAATTACCTATATAATACCTTAATGTTTTTTTCTAACATAGAAAAATAATGGTATTTTACTATTTGCTTGACTTAGAATTCAAATGCTCTATTTTTCCTCTATTAAATACAGAAAAAGTTCAGGAAGAAGAGAAAAATAAGAAATGTAGGTACTTAACTTCCTTGAGGCTACACAGTCTCAAGAAATCCTATTTGGAAAATATGTAAATAATAGCATTGTTGAGGATTGCCTCATGAATGTTAACTTCTCTGAACCTCTAGATTAAGACTTTATCTACCTAAGTAGCCACAGAAGGATGCAAGCCTGAGAAAGAAAGAGAGGGAAAGAGACAGAAATGCAGACAGAGACAGAGAGAGACAAAGAGGGAGGGAGAGAGGTAGATTGAGATCATGCCACCCATTTGATCTGTAGTGCTGGCTATGTATTGTGCTGAACTCAGGTGGGTAATGGGGATGTGGGGTGGTGCATAACAACCATTTGGAATAGCCTATTCTACACATTAATCAGTTGTCTTCATGGTTCATAGTGATTGCTAAGAAAAAAGACCTAAATTAAGAGGGTTAATGGGACGAGCCATAGTCTTGTGGCTGTAATTGATATTCATCATCTTTTCCATCACTCAGATTTCACTCACCCAAACCCACGTCAATTGATCGAAGTTATTTGCCTGGTGAAGAAATCCAGACTTTTATTGCTGATTCTTGATTGCCTTGACCTTGTCAGATTGCACTGACACAATTGCCCATTTACTTTTATCACTGAAGAGGAAAAAATGAATCTACTCATTTCTAGAGGTACTCTTTGCCTCTATTATGTAAGAACAATATTAACTTATATGTAAATATATATATTTCTTTTTTATACATATATATCATACATATATTTCATGTCTACATGAAGATATATAGGAATAAGTAAGTATATATGTTCAGTATGCATATCTTATGTGTATAATGATAGATATATATATAAGATATACATACTGAATGCACACATACACACACACACACATGCTGAAAACAAAAAGTTTTACTTTGGTCTCTTCTTCCCCTATATAAAACTAGTGAACAAGTGTATTTCTCTATTTCCTGAGAGGAGTTTCTCCTGCTGCTGTCCTTAGAGCATCTGTCCACCTACAAGTGAGGTTGAATGAAATAGCAGTATATTTTATTCACACCAGCATATAAAGATGAACCAGGGCAGAGTTGTATTATTCTCCATGTATTGCTTGAAGATACCTTGCTATTACCCCTACCAACCCCACCACCCCTACCCCTTGAAGCCTTCCTTATGTGTGAGCTGACAGTGGTGTTATAATGTAACAATGGTGGATGACATGGTTGGCTTGGACCAACTATCCACGTGATTTACTTTTGGCTTCTGGACTTGCACAGGTTCCATGACAAATGTATAATTTCTAGCATATGACAGATTGGTGATACTCCTGCTCAACTGTTTGAGTTGGATGATTTGACAATATCACCTCACTGTGAACAGCTCCAGTTTGTCTCCTGATGTTTCAGTCAGGTGCTGAGGTTCTCCTAGGCCCCAGGAACATAACAAGAGCATATTTTCAAGCAACTATTAAAAAAAAAAAACAACTTATACCCAGACTCTAAGAATCTATGCTGCAAATCTCAGGATTTGCTAGCGATTCCACAAGGCATCCTTTAGTATGATAAGTACCTCTAGCTCAATTTGACCTATTAAGTTATGTGGTAGGAAAGTTTGACTGCAGCATGATGCTGAGCCCTTTCTTGCTCTGGACTCCACCTAAATCTGGAAGCCTTCTAAGTTACACAGTTAGAAAGACAATAAGTCCTAAATATGGTATATGCTAAGTATAAAATCCAAAGAGGTATACCCAGAACTGCTGTTTTAGTGGTAAGGGATACAGAGTGTAATAACATATCCTCTCCTGGGAAAGGATATCCTCATATCTTGAAACCCTTGAAAATTCACTGATATGGTAGGCCCTGAATATTTTGGGGGTGTATATAGGCATACAGGGTGTCTTTCTAGGCTGTAAAGAGTTCTTGTCTCTCATTGTTTTCCAGGTGCAATTAACATGATATCATCAGTATAGTGAACCAATGTGATGTTCTCCAAACTGTTAGGACAACTGAGGTCCTTCCAGATCATACGTCATAGAGAGCAAGAAATTTAATATGTCCCTGGGACAAGGCAGTAAACTGTGAACTCCCTTGTAAAAACAAACTCTTTTACTCTTCCTCTTTACTTATCAAGGTAGGAAGGAATGCACTTGCCATATCAGCAGTTACACACCAAGTTCCCGTGCTATATTGATCTGCTTCAGATGATATCACATCTTGCACAGTAACTGTTATTGAGGCTACTGTTTATTAAGTCTGTGGTCTACCCTTGCCTTTTGTGATCTATCTGGTTTTTGCCACACAGAGAAACATGGCAGATGTTGGGAATCTTAACCCTCACACACATTAAGTAAGATTCTTACTCCAGAAGTCAGAGAAGGCTTTTTGAGGAAATGGCTACAGAGTGAATCCACAAACCTACTGGGCTGCCCATGAAAGGAACCTGGGCCAGGGCTCCATTTATAATGGCTTTCATAAACCCCAGTCTTATGGAGGGCTTTGATAGTCTCTCAGGTCTGGATATTGTCCTTTTTACAGTGTAGATCTTCTCTGGTAAATGACTGCAGGTTTTACTGAGGGAAAATATTTCAGGTGTATTCATCATATAAAGTTGTGGTGGTGTTCTAAGTCCCTACCTCAAGGAGACCTGGCCTCCCCTTAAAATGATGGGCTCTGTGTATGACAATCATGTCATTTCAGAAAACAGGGTGAGGGATCCGGTTTTCTCACTGCAGTATATGAAAAAAATTCCTTATCCTCAGCCCCCAAATAGTCTGAAACAAATAAACATAAAAACTGAATTTATTGCTTGCAAGGGATAACTGGTCTTGGAAAGCACTGTGTCTCCAAACAATGATTTTATATAGTATTTGAGAAGTATAGAATTCAGGAATCAGCTAACATCCAGCCAAATAAGCATTTAGGGATTTGTTGGGTTTTAGCCGTGAAGGCACAACCACCAGAGCAGCCTCTGTTGATTGTGTGGCTTTAAGAAGCATGGGCTGCTACTGACTGGCTGACTTCAGAGGCATAAGTACTGAAGCAAAGCTGTCACCGATCAGTTGGGATGGGTTTTACTTTTCTATAATAGTAGGTATTCATGGTGACGTTATAACTAGAAGAATCAATATTTTTCCTTAATGAAATTTCAGAATGGAACTTTGTTCTCAAATAGCTGACAACAGCCTTTTGCTTATGACAGCTTGATTTTTTTTTTTTCTGGATACATAAGCCAGAATTGTACACTAGTTGTCCATTTATTTTGCCTCTGTGAACACCATTAGCCATGGTCACAGATACCTATGGCCAAGGCAGCCTGGTAATCTTGGTGCCTGGTGTGGTAATTACATCCACTTTGCTTCTGCTCTTCTGTAATCTTCTCATCCTGTTGACACTAGTGTATTCAGTTTTATGGTAGCACTTGTTACTGTCAAAAATGGCCTTTAGAGAATAGTCACTGCTGAGATTCTCAGGGATGCCAGTGACCTCCCTCATCAAAGAATTCCTCCAGGCCTTAATGAAAGGAGTTTGCTTTTGGCCCTCTCAAGGAATATAGTCAGGTGGTAGTTCTCCACACTTGCGTAAATCTCTCTGAACATGTTTACATTCCTGAGTCTTTTGACCTTTTTCTGAATACTTTGCAAGGGCAGTCCAGAATTTCTACATTATTTATTTTGGCCATTGTCATTTCTAAGCTTTAAGAAGCCCTTACCAGGAGTGTATCATGACAAGCTCCTACCTTGCTAAGTCCCGAATCATAAGCAAGTGATCTCATATCTGTAAATTCTCTCCTATTGGGCTTTATTGTCCTCTCCCATCCTGGTCCAGTACAGTCAACTCTGCTTTCCTTTGTGTTTTGCTAGTTTCTGCAGGTACATTTTAGTCAGTTTCTGCAATTCTTTTGGTAAATAAGCAGAGACTAAATTTTCCCTCTCAAAAAATGCTGAGCAATGGCACCTAGTTATTGAACTGGAGGTAATGAGGAAAGGCAGGGAAGGGCCTTGGGAAAGATGAACATTGTATTTTAAGACAGCTATCTGAAATAAAGTCCTTACGTAGTCTTTAGGAAAGTTAGACAACTCTAGCAAGAGGGAAAAAAGATGATTCTTTGTACCCATAGAGTTTGGCTAATGTAAGGTTCAAGAATATGAGGCATATACACTCAGATGCCTCTATGCAAAGTCTCAATAGCCTCTTCTTTGTGAAGTCCTTGGCTTGAGGGAAGAAATTGTTTGACATTGTGAAGGTAGGGGAACTTGAGATATTTAAGAATACAATAGTACGAGTTACAGGTGTGTAAGAAGTTGGATGTGTGAGGAGAAGAGAATATTATTCATGATGGAAATTTTTAGAAATTATAAGAAATAAGTGTTTAAATCATAAAGTAAAATGTATTTTAAGAACATGAACAAACAGATGTTCTTTCAAGGAAGAAGGCAGGAAAAAAACACAAAACAAAAACAAACAAACCTTTGTTAGTAGTAAGGACTGAAGAAAAAGAAAGATCAGAGTTTGACCCAGAGGGTCTGGATTGCCTCAACCAGGAGGCAACCTTACAACTTACATATAAAGGGGGAATATAGGATGAGGGACTAAAGTTTTGGAATAAATGATCTAAGTAATATGATAGGGATACATTAAATCATAGAGTCATAAATCCATTATTCAGCCTATTATAGTTAGGAACAGCAAATGTTGGGGTGCCTTGGTTAAGCATCTGACTTCAGCTCAGGTCATGATCTCGTGGTCAGTGACTTTGAACCCCGCATCGTCGGGCTCTGTGCTGACAGCTCAGAGCCTGGAGCCTGCTTCAGATTCTGTGTCTCCCTCTCTCTCTGCCCCTCCCCCACTCACACTCTGTCTCTCTCACTCTCAAAAATGAATAAGCATTAAAAAAATTAAAAAAAAAGAAACAACAAATGTTTATGAAGTCACAAAAATAATTTGTTGTGAATTTTACCACAATGATCTATAATCTAGATGATTGTGTTTATGAAATGAAGTTGAAGGAAATAATGGAAGAATATAATTCAATGAAAAGAGAAAAGCCATATGAGCATATTGGATATTCAATTAATGATCGATACATTTTATTATTTCCATAGATTTTGAAAAGATGTTTATTAAAATTTGACATTTATTCTTGATTAAAACCCACTAAAGTCAGAATCCAATGCTGACAACACACACACACACACACACACACACACACACACACACCCCAGATACCCAGCATCATGCTTAATAGCAGGGCAGAGGTGAGGGATTAAATAGCAGCATTCTCATCACAGTTAAAAGTAAGACAAGAATAACCTTTGTCACAACTATTATTTACCATCGCTCAAGTGAATCCAAAGAACCCAATCAGGTAGAAGAAAGAAGTAAAAGGCATACAGTTGAAAATCAGACAAAATATTTGTAGATGACATATTTATTTACCTAGAAAAACCCAGAGAGTTAATTAGAGCATTATTATAAGTGTTGAGAAATTTGAGGAAGGTGTGTGGGTATAAGATTATTATTAAAGACACTCTTTCATATTTATAAACAAAAGAAACAGTTTGAAAATCTAACGAAGAAAAGACTGTTAGTATTATATACTTAAAATACCTAGGAATAAAATTAAAATAAATGTGATAGATCTATGTGAAGGAAATGTTTAAAACACAAAGTGTTTCATGTTTCAAACATACAGAAATAAGCAAAATAATAGATCGATCTCCATACATTCATCTTCCAATCACAGCAATATTGTTTCACATATATTCCTATCCTTATTATTTTGAACCATTCCAAACATGAAATAATTTTACGGATACATGTTTCTGTATGTATTTCTTAAATCATTAAACATGCAATTGTCCTTTAATTATTCATAATAGCCAATTATCCTTCATAAAATCCTATATATATGAATAAAATCATATATATATTAAAAATATATATCTATACATATAGTACAAGTATATTTGTTGAAGAAACTAGAAATTGTACTATTTGTCCTGTGTAGTTTCATACAGTGTAGTTTAACTTATTCCTCTGAGGTCTCTGTTTTTCATAACTTGGATCTACAGCCTTGATCTGATTTGAGTTCAAATTTTTAGCAAGATTATTTTATAGGTAATGTAATGTTCTAACATTGGAAGACACATAATGTCTGGTTGTCTCTATTTTTGTAATGTTAACAGCTGTTCATGTTCAATGACTAGATTCATTCATTTAATAGAAGTTGCAAATGGTGATGTGCTAAGTCTAACATTAATTCTTAATTTACTAGCTAAGATATTTCTATAAAGACCAACTTTCCTCTTCTCTGTGGCAGAATGTGTATAGGAAAACAGGATAAGTTTACCTTTTTCCCTAATTAGCAGTTTGCAAAAGAATGTATTTTTTTCCGGGGCGCTTGGGTGGCTCAGTCGGTTAAGCGGCCGACTTCGGCTCAGGTCATGATCTCCGGGTCCCTGAGTTTGAGCCCCGTGTCGGGCTCTGTGCTGACAGCTCAGAGCCTGGAGCCTGTTTCAGATTCTGTGTCTCCCTCGCGCTGACCCTCCCTCGTTCATGCTCTGTCTCTCTCTGTCTCAAAAATAAATAAACGTTAAAAAAAAAAAATAATGTATTTTTTTCCTAGCATCTTCCAATGGGAACAATTAGATCTTTTAAAATAATATTTTAGTAGCTAATGGATTTAATAATGTATGATGTATTTTATTTATTGTGGTTATTACTGTTAATATCAATGACAGTCTCTTTATCAGGAAAGATAGAATTAGAATATCATCTAGTTATTTGTTTCACTGTACATTACAGGTAAAAGTCTCAAATAACACTACCATCAGTGACACCACCATCAACAATGTGATTGCTAAAAACATTTTTTGAAGTTCTTCTATCTTTATACTATAATCCCCTGGGATATGCAATCAAATTACAGTGTTCTCTTATGTCACTTGGAATAGATCCTTTGTACTGATATGCCATCAACTGCATACAAAATTATTATCTCTGTTATTTTCAATTTTTGGAGATTTATTTAATAAAAAGGGTAATTTTGTTTTATGACTGTATAAATATTTAGAATTTCCAAAATAAAATCTCTAAAGTAATGCATATTCTAAGAAATTTAAGTTCTCTGTCTCCTTTTTTCTTAAGTTTTTTTTTTTTAAGTTTGTTTATTTAAGTAATCTCTACACCCAATGTGGGGCTCAACTCATATCCCTAAGATCAAGGGTCACATGTTCTTCCAACTAAGCCAGCCAGGTGTCCCAGTTCTCTGTTTGCCTCCTGTATTGAGTGACCACTGTTATAAATATCAATTTGAAAAAAAAAAATGATGGCTTATTATTCCAGTGGCTTTTTGTGTGTTTTCTTTCTAAATTTTTTAAATGTTTATTTTTAGAGAGAGAGAAAGAGAGGTATCATGAATGGGGGAGGGGCAGAGAAAGGGGGACAGAGGATGTGAAGCGGGCTCTGTCCTGATAGCAAGAGAATCTGATGCAAGGCTCAAAGTCATGCACTGTGAGATCACAAACTGAGCTGAAGTCAGACACTTAACTGACTGAGCCACCCATCTGTCCCTCTTCCATTTGTTTTTATTACAAGCATATGTATATATTTGTTTTTATTACCCTATTTATCAAATAAATGGCACATATACTTTTCTTAATCTTTCTCTTTTTTTAAACTTAGTAATATATCTTAGATATAATTATACAGATATTGTTTATTATAACTGCATGGTATGCCACTGTGTGGACATACTATTGTTTATTCATCCAATATCTGAGAAGCAGGGTTTTTAAAGAAACCTCTTATAATACATATAGTTGCATGTAATAGAATAGTATTTTTATTTCTTGTGCTAGAGGCTGAAATTGTATTAATATAGTCTAATTGTTTGGAGTTAAAGTTAATAAGAATAAAATTACCTTTTAAAGTAGATATCAACAGATGTGGTGCATAATCTTATTTATCTGATTTTGATTGCTTGGAACACACCATATCTAGAAACTTGCATGTATCTTTGTTACTGTTTTCTTTACCTTTTTTAAATTGTTTGTTTGTTTGTTTATTCACTTATTTTTAAGAGAAGAGAGGGTGCAAGAGCATTAGCAGGGGAGGGGCAGGGAGGGAGACAGAGAATCCCAAGCAGGCTCCATGGCCTCAGCATAAAACCTGACGTGGGACTCAATCTCAAACCCTCAAATCATGATCTGAGCTGAAATCAAGAGACAGAGGCTTAACTGACTAAGCCACCTAGGTGCCCCATCTTTGTTATTGTTTGCAAGCCAATCTTATTCTTTTAGGATGTAAAAAATCTTTTTAAATGTTGATTTTTGTTCCTATTGGATTTGTTAAAGTTACAATTTTGACAAATATACTTTCTATTACCTTATTAAAATAACTGCTAAAAGTGTAGTATATTTTTGTGTTTTTTTAAGTAGGATCCACACCCAGCATGGGGCTTGAACTCATGAGCCTGAGATCAAAAGTTGCATGCTCTACAACTGAGCCAGCTAGGCACCCTTAAAATTGCAGTATATTTTTGAACCCAATACATGATCTGAGATTACCACAATAGTGTTTCTTCCAAAGGACAATGACCCATCAATCAATAATACTTGGGTAGTTTTCAGTCAGAAATGACTCAACATTATTTTAACTATCCAAAATTCTTCAAATATTCCTGTCAGTAGGGAGACTTTTTTTAATATTGAATTTTAAAATATTTTTAAAACTTAAAATATAAAGGAGTTAAGATGCCAGGAGTTAGGATGTCATAATTAAACAGATTAGATTCTAGAAATAGCAAATGTCTAGGATACTAGCAATGTATGAACTGAATACAACAGTTATTGCCAAATATCTGGAAAGCAAAATGTGTTAGTGATAATACCTTAGATTTTCATAGTACTTTTCAAGTTGCATAGCACCTCCAGTCCTTCATTTACTTGACCCCCACAATAACTGTAAGATGAAGACAGGGCAAATCCAGTCATCTGCATAGCAAAACTCTGACTCAGAAAGGAGCAGTTTTCCCTAGTGGGCATACAATCAGTTAACTGGCAAATTTTGCTACTTGTCCATTCTAATTCCATTACAAATATCATGCAGAAACCAATTTCAATGAGAGCAAGTCTGAGCGTCATTTTGTGAGTGAATGTTTGGCTTTAAGCAACCATTTAACTGACTTCTTTGAGAATGGTCTAAGGAAAATCTGAAAATTCAAGCACTAAAAAAAGAGCTGCTATTGAATTGACTAGAATATCAGCTAAACTTCTTTTGGAAAGAAGTAATGTGAAAGTAATCTGAAGGAAACCACACGTGTGTGCATGCATGCTCGCATGGATGCACAAGCACACACACACACACACACACACACACACACACACACACCTGTTGAAAGAGAAAATGCTAAACTATTACACAGTTTCAAGCTGAGACTCTTAAAACCACTGTCATTAGAGATAATGCAGGAATGAAAAACAAACTGTATGAACTCTTTGTGAAAATGACTTTTTCCCCTGTGATCACGAAACAAACTAAGCTTCTGAAGCTATTTTGATCCTCGACTATGGTAAGTAAAGGAAGAATGTGCCCAATAAATTGTCTTAAACCAAGTTGGAAGGGTAGAATTCCCGAGGAAAGCTGGCACTGGCATCAAACAATCTTCAATAATGGTGGCTTCTCCTGTATTATCAGGTAATATGGTGAGGACAGAACAGTCTGGCTTCAAGAAATCTGAGGGCTTTATTAACCTCAGAATTCCTACCGCTGTCATGCTGACAGCTGATGTGTCTTGGTCCAGATCAAAGAAACAGGGTTTCACAAAATTTTATCTAGGTTGACTTCTCTGTATTATACCTTCCCACCTTGCTGTTTGTCACCTGTGTACCATAATAAGCAGGGTAGTTGTTAGTAAAGAGGATAGAATGGGTACATTATGTTATCCACTCATTTCATATGCTATTGACATACTCACATGTGTAGCAAATGCCAATAGTTTCTAAAAGCTACCTTATGATTCAGGCTGTCTTGTATTCTTGGCTTAATGGACATTCTTAGACCCATGCATCTCCTTCCTGGTATACAATCTCAATAGATAAGCAAACTCAGAGTACATAGATCCAACACAGCAAATATAAAAAAAATCCAATTTTACCCATAACTTTTGATGACAAAAGAACTATAAAATGTGTGAAGGAAAAGCATATATGAAGTGGTGAAAGTAGTAATAGTAATTATGGAAGTCACTTATTTAGAGAAATAAAAGGGATATAATACAGTCCAAACTGGTAACATGGTTTTATAGTATTTTATAATTTCATCCCTTCAGCTGTCAGCCCAATATATTTTAAGCCCCTACAACAGAAAGAAAAAAAACCCTCCTCATTAATAGTTGATTGACATGCAAACATATAAGGAGTTGCTAATATATAATATTAAATATTGTTGTAAATATATAATAAGGAATATGGGAGATTCAGTCAGAATATTCTAAAGTCAACAAATCACCATGTTGACTCTACTTAGAGTTAGTATTTCCTTGCTGAAGTAAACTCTATTTCTAAAATAACAATCATATGTGTATTTCACTGCCTCTGCAGTATGATTTGTTGATTATTTACAAGTTTCATGCCAGGTACTTAAACACACAACAGGAATGTATTTACACTGTGTTGTAATTGTTAGAATGTCATGGAGAATTCTCTCTTCCTTGGAACCTGTGTGCTTTATTAGTAATTATGTTACAGAGTGTTTGAACATTTAGAATCATTGCCATAGCTGCTTAGACATCATGACATAATTTTAAAAGTTTTTTTTACATTATTTTGCATTACTTTATAATACTGAAATATGTCATATTTTAATATATTTAGAACAGAACATACCACTTTAACACAAAATCTTTCTTCTATATTATTGTATTATTATTATTATTATTATTATTATTACTAGAAATGAGGTCTGTGTTAGCAGCCTATATAACTATTCTTAAGAAACTTTAGTTAACTCTGAGATCATGAAAGAACAGGTTCTTCTTCAGAATTAGAAACAATTAGTTTGAGATTCTTATTGCAATTTGCCAAAGAACAAAGCATAAGATATTAAGTGAAAAAATTCTTTAGAACCAATGTTGCTATATATTTTCCTTTTCATTTATCCCATTACTAAAAAGAAATAATTCTTTAGAAAAGGAAAAAATGTTATTGGAGCCTCCTTTTGTGAAGGCCTCAATATTGCAAATGCTAATAGTCATTATTATTCGACACCCATTGAACTCTAGGTGTTTCTCAGACAATAACTCAACCCCAGCAACCCTTTATGGTATTATATCTCCATTTTGTAGATGAAGAAACTGAGGGTGAAAGCCATGAAGATAAAAACGCAAATGTGAATTGCAATTTGATTAAAAGAGAGTTTATATTTTAAGTTAGATTTTCTTTTTCTGTTCCAGTTGGAGCTTTTCCTTTTCTTTCTGTATAAGTGCTATATTAGGAACAGAAGATAAATAAAATCAGAAAGATTTAGCATATGGAAAAATAGACAAGCATTTGAGCCTGGATGTTAGAATAGAAATAATTCTCTCCAAGAAAGAAAATACAGTATTTACTGTATCTACATGACCTTCACAGAACCATTGCAGAATCTTCCAAAGAAATGTCATGAGTTTCACCACCCCCCCCAGAAGCATAGCAGCCTGGAAAATTAAGTAGTTTTGGAAGTAAATGGGATAATAAGGATGAGATAATCTTTGAATTGTAGTGATGGAAGAATGTCAGAAGCACTGTCAGCATTTGGACTTTCCAAGCTGTGCTGCCTCCTCCGCCAGCATCCAGAACGGCCAGCAGCCCCAGTCGTGTTTGGCTGTGTGCACTGGAGGACGCTTTTTTGCTGTGCTTGGTACGAGGCAAAGACCTCACCTATTCACCTTTGATGTTGAGCATGGAGCATGGTGTCTGGCATATATGGGAGCCATTATAGTAAGTGTTTGTTTAGCAAACACACACTCCAAATGAATAGCAGGAGCAAATAATTACAAAATCGTTTACTGAATAGTTTCTTTTACAAAAAGCAAGTAGAACAATGGGCTCCTCTCCACTCTAAAAAGCTTTTAACAGTGAAAACTTTTTTGTGTCATAAAGTGCCATTAGGTATGTTACAAGAGCTCACATCTATATGCTTTGGTATGTTATGGCAGCCTAAGTATGTTCTTTGATATCTGAACACAGCTTTCTCTAAATAAAAATGTCTATAAAAATAATTGTTTTCAGAGGCAGCGCGTTAGGACAGGGACACCTACTTCTGAAATAAGCGTTCTGGAATATAACATATAAACACTTAATACCTAGTTAGAGACAGCTACTATATGTAACTATTAACTCTTAGTAGCATTTATATATCCCTTTTTATTACTTATAAAGGGGTCAGGAACTGCAATATACAGAAATAAGTTATGCATTGTATGGCAAGTCTCACTAGACTTGAATTAATTTTTTGTTAAATTTTACTTTTTAATACGATATTACATTTTGTCAGAGGGAGACTTTCTGCTGAGCAGTTTACATGTGTGATCCTCAAATGGAAGTACTCATGATGGATGAGGCTAGTAGGGCTAAATTCAATGTTGATTTGTCTGCCTTTAATCTGGGTAATATTGATGTATCCTTGGAATGTGTAACCTGATGAATAGATTCTTGGATATTCTCAGAGTGGAAAGGAGCTAGGATTAAATCCAGATGGAGCATGGCACCTAAAAATAAATGAAGTTACAAATATTTGAGGGGCGCCTGGGTGGCTCAGTCGGTTGAGCATCCGACTTCAACTCAGGTCATGATCTCGCAGTTTGTGAATTTGAGCCCCTGTGCTGACAGTTCAGAGCCTGGAACCTGCTTCAGATTCTGTCTCTCTCTCTCTCTCTCTCTCTGCCCCTCCCCCACTCACATTCTGTCTCTCTCTCCTTCAAAAATAAATAAATATTTAAAATTTTAATATAAGACTGTATGTTAACTATACTGGAATTTAAAAAAAAAAAAAGCAAAATACAAGAGGGACAGGGATTTATAAATGATGATAGGCAAGGGTGAAAAAGTGGATAGAAAATTATTAAGAAAGTGGTTAGGTATCAAGTGTGGGGGAAGAGGAATTTTGTTGGATAATAAGGTTCAAGAGATTGTCTCTAAATTGGCTTAGCACTATTCCTTGTGAAAATTAGGCTCAGTAGGCCAAAGATGGGGCCAAAAAAGTGTTCAGAGGACTCTGAACAAAGTTTGGTTCAAGTGGGGATCCTTGTCCATATCTGGAGGAAGAGAGTGCCACGGAAGAAGGCAGCACCATTTTCTCTCACAAACTCTGCTTGATAATCTTTGTCACTCCCTACCTGCACAGCCTCCCTGGCCCCATTATGTAAATAATCAGACTCTTTGGACCAAAAAAACCTAAGGAATAAACTCTCTGAATAATATATCCATTTTTCATAAATTATTTGTTCTCCCTGATGCCACTATTCCTAGACAAAGCTCCTTGCTGAAGGCCTGTGCTGTAAAGAAAAACCATCAGGTTAAATGCTCTGGGAATTAAAACCTTCCAGTCCACATTTCTTTAGCTTGATAAGCCAACATTCTTTATGATACTTAAAATAGATCTATCTTTAAAAGTAACACCCTGTATCCAGTGTTTAGGTAACTGTGTACCAGTGGTTCCAATCTCATGGAATTACTTGGAAACTTTGTAAATACATAAATATTCAAACATAATATGGGAATCAGAACTTAGCTAACATGGGTTGAAGACAGAGGCAGCCTTCTGTATTTTTACAGAGTTCCCAGGAAATTGTGGTGACTGTGTAAGTTTCAGAAATAGTGATCTTGACAACTGTCCTCAAGGGCAGTACCCATACCCCGGAGCTCACAATAAGTATGCTGGGTCATCAAAATACTGAAAAAGGAAGGGAATAGATTTGCCTTCATGTTTTCTTTGGAGACTACAAGATAATTGTAATAATTGTGCAATTGTAGTTGTAGCTAACAATTATTGAGTGCATTCTATTTACCAAGCTGTGTGCTTTGAGCTTGTGTAGTCCTTACACTGGGCCTATAATATTACTGTCTTCACTTAGAAATGAGAAAACTGAGCCTTTAGAAGCTATGTAATGTGGCCAAAGTCATGCAGAGTGTAAGTGACGGTGCCAGGAATCACAGTAAGATCTGCAAAAGTCATTTCTCATTCTTAACTATTATGTAATACAGTCTTAATATTCTATCCCCTAGAATTTTATAGTTACCTACCGAGGTTGGAAGCAAAAGAAAGGAAAAATACATACATATATACATACATACTTATGCTCATTATGCAGTTAACGACTGTTAATAATTTGAAGTAGTTATACATCTCTTTGCATATTTTTATGTTGTATGTGTAGCTTTTATTAGTGATGTGATATGCATACAGGAATATGTTCTACTTAAAAAATACTTTTTCTGGCAAGCATTTCCTCATATCATTATAACATCTATAAACATTTTACCCTCAAGGGTTGCCTAATATTATGTTAGCTTAATGTTAACCATTATCCAGTATTTGGAATCTTTGTTTTTTCAATTAATTGCTATTATAAATCACATTGAATATCTCGATAAAGTTCTTAGACATGAAATAATATTGCAGTGATTATGTGAATATATATATATGTATATATGTATATTTATATATGGCTATATATATGTATATATACACACACACACATACACACACAGTTAACCCTTGACCAACATAAGTTTGAACTTCATAGGTGTGCTTATACACAGTTTTTTCTTATAAATACAGTACAATACTGTAAATGTATTTTCTCTTCTTTAAGATACTGTTAATAACATTTTCTTTAGCTTTATTAAGAATACACATAATAGGGGCGCCTGGGTGGCGCAGTCGGTTAAGCGTCCGACTTCAGTCAGGTCACGATCTCGCGGTCTGTGAGTTCGAGCCCCGCGTCAGGCTCTGGGCTGATGGCTCAGAGCCTGGAGCCTGTTTCTGATTCTGTGTCTCCCTCTCTCTCTGCCCCTCCCCCGTTCATGCTCTGTCTCTCTCTGTCCCAAAAATAAATAAACGTTGAAAAAAAAATTAAAAAAAAAAAAAAGAATACACATAATATACATGACATACAGAATATCTGCTAATTGTTTATATTATCAGTGAGGCTTCTGGTTGAGAGTAGGCTGTTAGTAGTTAAATCTTTGGGAAGCCAAAAGTTAAATAGATTTGCAACTATGACAGGGGTGGGGGCAGTGCCCCTAACCCTTGTGTTGTTCAAGGGTCAACTGTGTATATATATATATATATATATATATATGTACGTACACACACACACACACACACACTCACACAACACATATATATCCATGTTTATTCAAATATCTGTTTCTTTAGGATATATTTTGAAAAGAGTTATTTATTTAAATAGGAAATGATTTTAAAAATCTAAATATATTATGCAAAATTCCTTTCTAGAAAGACATATAAACCTATAACTAGCAGTATGTGACGTGACTTCAATGATATTCCTTTCTTCACTGAACAGTATCATTGTTCATCTTTGCTAAGGTGATAAAGATGTCTTGAAATCATAGTTTTCGTAATTCTCTTTTAACCATTTTTGTATTTTATTGGATAAATATTGTGTTTGTATCCTTGATTTTTCCTCAGTATTTTTATCTAATCATTCAACAATTTATATTATGGAGCACTTACTATAGGCCAGGCCTCATTTAAAAGCTTTCCATGGATTACCCAACATTTTCTCAGCAATAGGCTTGTGCATAAATACTCTTGATGTTGATAGATTTTACGTATCAGGAAATTCCTCAGAAGTGAGGAGATTTGCCCAAGGCTACACAGCTAGTATGCCCCTTTTTTATATTGTGGTGGTCAATAATTTTTCTATAATAATGGGTTTTTTTGCAGGTAATTTGCCAAATTCATTATTTACCTTTACAGATGATTCATATTTTTTAAATGTTTATTTATTTCGAGAGAGAGTGAGTGGGGAAGGGACAGAGAGAGAGGAAGAGAGAGAATCTCAAGCAGCCTGCACACTCAGCACTCAATCTCATGACTGTGAGATCATGACATGAACTAAAATCAAGAGTCAGATGTTCAACTGGCTGAGCCACCCAGGCACCCCCACATGTTTTCACTGTGCAGAAATTAGGAGTTTTTAGGCATGCAGATTATGTTTTTAATGATTTCTTCCTTTCCTTCAAAGACTACAAAATAATTTCTCTTTCAAAAACACATTTTCTCCCATAATTCTAGTCTTTGATGCTTTCGTAATTTCTTTAATATACTTGACATGTACTATGTAAACAATATGAGATGGGAATTTAAACTTATGTTGATTTTTTCCACAAATAACCCCTACTTTAAAATTAGTTTACTGAACAATACTTTATTTTCCTATAGGTTTATGATAGCTCTTTTATTATACACCAAATTCATATACAGTATATGCATTCTGTTAAACTACTTAATTTCCTCTTGAAGCCATATTACATCATTTCAATTATCATACTATTATAAAACTTGTAAACACTTTTTAGAGTAAGTGTTCAATTCTGGTAAGTGTTCATTCTGGCAGCCACAAGGGAAAAAAGAAGAAAATAGAGTCATAAGAAACAGCAAATGAAAGATAAGTAAAATGAAGTCTATGAGATCAAGATTAGCATTGCTTAAATTCTGTGCTGTCTCACTCTGAGACATGCATACATGCACACATGTGCTATAGACCCACAAACTGTATAAGGAAACTGCTTTGTAGTTATCCAGGAGATAAACTTGTAATGGTATGCAGAATTGATATTTTTTTTGCTCAGGAGCTGTTAAGTGTGAAAGCCATGTTGAAAAAAATGTTAAGTGGGAGGCATTCCAATCTTTCATGTGCATAAACCATAATATATTCTAAATAGGCTTTTATTATTAAACTAGGGGACAGTATTGTGTATAGTTACTTACAACAAGATAATTCCTATTTTCTTTTTTTTTTTTTTTTTTTTAACGTTTATTTATTTTTGGGACAGAGAGAGACAGAGTATGAACGGGGGAGGGGCAGAGAGAGAGGGAGACACAGAATCGGAAACAGGCTCCAGGCTCCGAGCCATCAGCCAGAGCCTGACGCGGGGCTCGAACTCCCGGACCGCGAGATCGTGACCTGGCTGAAGTCGGACGCTTAACCGACTGCGCCACCCAGGCGCCCCAATAATTCCTATTTTCAAATCACATTATCAAAACGTTTTCTTCTAGGAAAAAAAGTCACTTTATCTTTACAAATACATATTGAGAACATATTATGCTAAGTATTAAGAATGAAAAGATAAATAAATCATAGCTCCTGCCTTCAAAAAGTTTATGGTTTCAAAGAACTGAAAAGCATATGAAACAGAATTAAAACATCCTTTGATATACTAATAATAATAGATTGAAATAACTCTTACAAAAGAGGAAATGTCCAGTTAAGGGAAAGGTGAAATCTTAGAGGTGGTGATATTGTAGTAAAACACAGTGTAACCTTACAAATAATACCATTCTGTATTACTGTGTATTAAGCACCTGAAAACAGGTTTTAATACTGTAATAGTTTTCATCTAGGAATACCTTAATTAAGAATTTCATTGGGTGATAAACAATGCCTTTTAACAAAATACAGATCAGAAGACATTGTAATTACCCTTCCTGATTTTCTGTCACTACAGCCTTACTCAAATTTTTTCTGGCATTTGAAGTTTTTGCTGTTTTTCAATACTTTAATCTTGGAGGTTGACATGTTCCCACTACAAAAATGATATACTACCTTATGCCACCCTATTTGTTACAGAAGCCTTTGAGTCATACACAAGAAACTTTGTCAAATCTTAGAATATTATTATTCTAGTCAATGCTTTTTATATGAGGAATAAAGAGACTGAAAAGGTACATAGGTTACATGTGTTTTTTGACTAAACAATTCAATTGAAATGCACAAGGATTTATTGAGTTTTTACTATATGTCTGACACTGTGCTCCAAGCTAAGGATAAAAAAATCCATAGCACATAGACTTGAATAAGAATTTTCTTTCTTGGCCGGATGCTTAAGTAGGCCACATGATATTGGTTATGAAGTAATTAAACCCACCATATCTCTGTGCTGCTACAGGCAAAACAGACCTTGCTTCAGGAAACATTTTTTCCCAATGCAATCCTTATGCAATTGAGACCCTAATCAGGAAATGACTATCTTGTTGAAAAAGGTTTTAACTCCAGCATTGCTATCCCCTCATTATCACATTATAACCCAAACATAGAACAGAGCGTCTAGAGATTGACAAAAAAGGCCATCAAGGTTATTAAGTAAATAATAGTAGCTATTTTATAGTTTTACTGCAGTAAACAAATCTCTGGATAAATCAATTAATAAAGACAGTACTGAATGTGAACTTATGGAGTGACAGAAAAATTGAACAATAGCTCTGAAACAAATATCTCCTTTGAAGGCAGAGAGCCTGGGATAACAATTTATGGGACATAGAAAAAAAAAACAAAACAGGTGATAAAAAATAGAACCGAGGCAGATCTTTAATGAAGAACTGGAGATCCATATCTGAACCACCCCACTATAGAGACTTTAGTATTTGCTACATATTTTCAGTAGAAATATACAGAGTGTGAGGCAGCACAAAGGCAAGAAAATGGTCCGTTCAAAAAGCCCTAAGTCAAAGAATTGCAGGTGAACTGGATAGAATGGACATATTATTTAAGATTTTGTTATTTTGTTGTAGGTGAATAAGCTAAGCAACTCACCTAACCTCCAGACAGCATCCTAATAAGCCTTCTACTTTAGTAGGCTACATGTTACACTCCATATGAGAAATTCACTTTTTTTTTCTGAGACCTCACTGAAATTTTCTTGATCTGATATATCGATGGTGTCAAGTCAAGACATGGATAGTATCAGTAAAGAAGGCCCATTCTGTCCTATTTAACACATGACTCTTCTATTGCATATGACATTGTTGCAGAAATGCTCCTAGAAAATTGCAACAAAAATGGGGTTTTAGCTTCCTGAGGAACGATAATGTTGAGATCCTATATCAGGCACCTCAGTGCTTCCTTGGGATAAGAGAGGACAGGGGAAGAAGGGTTCTGATGAGCCACAAAGTAGCTCACTTCAAGCTTCACATTATTCTTAATTGATCTCAATATCTTATAAAGCAGCCTATGAGCCTATAGCTCAAAACTGCAAGCAAGAAATGCACAAGAACTTCATGAGGACTGGAATTGTTATCAAAGTGGTGGGTTCTTTCACTACTCAGTATCATTTGCCAAATAGCCAAATAGCAAGATAGTATTTGATGGCAAGACAGTAATTTATTCAATGGCCAGAGAATGAGCAAGGGGACCTCATGCCCTATATGTACCTTCTCACTGAGAGGCTGAGTGGTGTAGATGATGTGGCTGGGGGCACAGTGGGGGATGCTTCGTGTCAGCCAGATTCTGGGGAAGGGATAGGGATTTTCAGAAACTTAGGTCACGTTCCTTTATCCTTTCTTCTTTGATCAGGGGTTTTCTGGCATGGTGCCTGTAGAGAGGAGATTTTAGTATATTAATGTAGTATAAGGAAGGAATAATGTGAACTTTGACCCACTTTGTTGGCCATCTTGGGTCTGTCTAGTTTGATCTGGTTTTTGTGGTCTGGCAGCGAGCTTATGGGCAGGAACACCTGTAGGGGAGATATTAAAAACAAACAGCTTTAAAAAAATTCTCTGTGACAGGAGAATCACAGAGTGTGAGTCAGCATACTGTGGGGTTCTTTGGGGCTCATCTGGTGACAGAACCAGTAACCAAAGAGTCAGAAATCAACTGAAAGAGAGAAGCATATGCCACTCAAAATATGCCACTTCGGCATATTGATTATTTTGAACTAAAGTTACTTAAGAAACAGCAAGAAAGACACACTGACCCTCTCTTGCTACCCTGAAAGCAGGAAATAAATACCTTATGTGAAAGGTACTCTCCCTGTAAGAAGACACCCTTATCACCAGAGATAGGGAATTTAAGGCAGAGAAGACTGTATAAACAAAATTTGTTACTTCACTAATTTGCACCCCAAGGCAAAACCCCTTTGTCTTGCCAATTCTTTACAAATTTATTGTTTCTTTGTCTAAAAGATATAAAAGCTACCTACTTTGGTCATTTCTTTGAGTCTCACATTTTTTTTCAATTTTTTAAAAATGTTTATTATTGAGAAACAGAGGGACACAGAGCATGAGCAGGGGAGGGATAGAGAGAGGGGGAGACACAGAATCTGAAGTAGGCTCCAGGCTCCGAGCTGTCAGCACAGAGCCCGATGCGGGGCTTGAACTCACAAACTGAGATCATGACCTGAACCGAAGTCAGACGCTCAACCGACTGAGCCACCCAGGTGCCCAGACTCTCACATTTTTTATGGAGCTTATGTATGTACAAAATTAAATTTGTTTTTCTCCTATTAATCTCATGTCAATTTAATTATTATGCCAACTAAAGAACCTAGAAGTTAAGAAGGGGAGTTTTCCACCCCTACACTACTCAGTTTAGTCTTATACTTTCTCATCAACACAGCTTTCTCTCTTTGTCTCTCTTTCCTCCCTTCTTCTTATCCTTCCCTCCTTCCCTCTTGCTCTTCCTTTCCCTCCCTCTCATTTTACAGATGAGTTATTTCTATTTTAGTTGTGTGTATACCACCTCACCCATAGCACTAGAGGGCTTCTCGGTAAAGCAGTCAACTGAACTTTTTCAGTGCCGCCAGGTCATACATATTCAAAATATCATATAGTGTATACTTGAGCCAGCTTGGTTAAAATGTCCCTTCTGATTCAATCAGCTCAAGTTGGTACCAAAAGAATGGATAAGAATTTTTTTTTCTGTAAAGCAGAAACAAAAGGATTGATAGATGAGATAATCAATATCTTTTTGTGCTGCTAACATTAATAGTGTCAAGTCTGACTAATTCTCTGTAGTAGTCATGGTGTAAAACCAAGAGATTGGACTAAGCATTCTGAAGATTTTCTAAGAAATAGAGGTAAAGTCATGAATTCCATAGTGACAAAATATTAATAATAGTATTTATTAAATAATTAATTCATTATTCATTGATAAAGTATTTAATGAAATGACTAATTTCACAATAGATTCTTAAGTACTTTTCATATAAAATGCACTTTATTATGTCATTTATTGAGTTACATGATACATCACATTATAATGCTATTATATGTATCATGTATTTTATATAATATATATCACATCATATGTAACATAGGTCATGCCATTACATAATGACATGTATATTATTTATTTAAAACTCATCTATAAGGGGCACCTGGATGGTTCAGTTGGTTAAACGTGCAACTCTTGATCTCGGCTCAGGTCATGATCTTACATTTTGTGGGTTTGAGTCCTGCATCGGGCTCTATGCTGACAGTGAGGAGCCTGCTTAGGAATTTCAATCTCTCTCTCTCTCTCTTATCCCTGCCCACTTGTCTTTTTTTTTTCTCACTCTCTCTCTCAAAATAAATAAACTTGAACAATTTTTTTTTAATTTTTTTTTTTTAACGTTTATTTATTTTTTTTTTTGGGACACAGAGAGACAGAGCATGAACGGGGGAGGGGCAGAGAGAGAGGGAGACACAGAATCGGAAACAGGCTCCAGGCTCTGAGCCATCAGCCCAGAGCCTGACGCGGGGCTCGAACTCACGGACCGCGAGATCGTGACCTGGCTGAAGTCGGCCACTTAACCGACTGCGCCACCCAGGCGCCCCAACAATTTTTTAAAAGAAAAGATTTTCTCCTTTCCCTCTGCCCCTTTCCATGCTCACTCTCTCTCTCACTCTTTCAATAAATAAATAAATAAATAAATAAATAAATAAATAAGTAAATAGATAGGTGGGTGCAAATTTATCAATAATAAACGATAAGAAAACTAATATTTAGGAAGTTAAGCTTGCTTAAGACTACTGCTATAAACTGAATGTTCGTGTCCTACCAAACTTCATATGTGGAAACCTAATCCCCACTCTCATGGATGGATTTTGGAGGTGAGGTCTTTTAGGAGATGGTTCATTCATGAAGGTGGAGCCTTTCTGAATGAGATTAGGGTCCTTATAGAAGAGACCCCAGAGAACTCGCTCTCCCATAATTTAAGGTTACAGTGAGAGGATGGCTATCTATAAACCAAGAAAGGAGCCTCATCAGATACTGAATCTGCTGACCTCAATCTTGAACTTTCCAGTCTCCAGGAATATGAAAAATAAATGTTTGTTGCTTAAGCCACCCACTCCACGGTGTTTTTGCTTTAGCAGCTTGGATGAACTAAGACACAAATTGATACCAAAAAGTGGAGATGCTACTGTAATAAATATCATGGAAAAGGTTTTGGAACTGGGTAATGGGCAGAGGCTGGAAGAGCTTTGAGGTACATGCTAGAAGAAGTCTCCATTGCTGTGAACCATCTAGTAAGGATGATTTTGGGGAAAGCTCAGAAAGAAAAGAGGAGAACTGTAAAGAGAGCTTCAATCTTCTTAGAGAATACAAAACATAAGTAACCCTGAACATGACATTGGGAGCAATATGGATAGTAAAGTTCATTCTGAGGAGATGGCAGGTGGAAATGAGGAAAGTGTTATAAACTGGAGGAAAGGACATCCTTGTTACAAAGTGGCAGAGAACATGGCTGAATTGTGTTCCTGTCCTAGTGTTTTATGGAATGTGCAACTTGCAAGTGATACTATTGGATATTTAGTTGAAGCTATTTCTAAGCCAATTATTGGTGGTGAGGGTTGGCTCTTCCCGACTGCTTATAGTAAAATGTGAGAAGAGAGAAATGACTTATAGACAGAACCTTTAAGCAAAAAAGGAGGCAGAACTTAAAGATTTGAAAATTTTTCAGCCTATCCATATTATAAAAAATTATAATGCTGTTGGTGTGGCCAAGTGACAATGCTGAGTATGGATCAGCCATCTCAACAAAAGCCAGGAGCAGTTTCCCAGGACAATGGCAGGATGATCCCAAAGGTGATTCAGAGATGTCAGAGCTGTGTTTCCTATCACAGGCTGAGTGCAAGGGCTCAGGGACAGAGAAGTTTCAAAGACAAGTCTACTGGCACCTGGGACCCCAGTTCACACTGCCTGTGTAGCAGGTTCCTCTCCTACATGCCAGTGCAGCACTCCTCAGTTGTCCCAGGTGTGGCTCTGGTGGACCCTAGTACTGGCTGCCTGGAGGCTGCAGGTAGCTAACTTTGGCAGTGTCTGTGCAGGGCAGTCCCTGCCAGTGACTGAGTGCATAGGCCCAGGGGACATGGCTGCCTCTGCCTACCTTTCAAAGGATAGAGCCTCCCGGAGCCATGGCAGATATAGGATCTGGACCCTGGAGAGCTACCGGCAGAACCCCCACAGAAGGCTGCCCCTGGAAGAGTCAGAGGCAGTGCCCAGGTAGAGAGTTGCTATGAGGTTGTCATGCTGAGCAGTGGCGTTGATGTTGCTACCCTAAAGGGGCTGAGGGGCTGAGCATCGTGTCACAGAGTATTATTCTCAAGACTTAGGGTCTAATGGAATTTATTTCTTTAGGTTTAGGACTTACTTGGGTCTGTCATTTACAATAGAGACTCCAGGCACTCGTCCCTTAGGCCCCATGGCCATATTAGGACATGGAGAAGGCAGTCATCTATGAAGAGGGAAGTGAGCTCTTGCCAGACACTGAATATTCAGTTGCCTTGATCTTGGACTTTCCAACCTCCGGAAATATGAGAAATAAATGTTGGCTAAGCCACCAAGATTGTGATATTTTTGTTATAGCAACCTGTACAGGCTAAGACAGCTACCCAGATAGTAAGTTATAGAGGCTTGACCTCAAGGCAAGTTTGACTGTAAAATATACTTCCTGTTTTATTTTAGAATTGTCAAATTTGTTCTAAGTTTTTTTCAGCTATGTTTTTCAACACTTAAGTATTAAGTGTTGAAAATATTTAATATTAAATATTAAAATATAATAGTCAATGAAATGAATTACATCAATGAGTCTAGTTTTACTTTATTTCTACCACTTTGTGTTTAAAATGCATCTGTATAAATTAATGTACATATAAATATATACACATTTACATTTATAAATGTAAAAATACATTCATAAATATGTATTACACCACACACACACACACACACACACTCACTTACCTGTATGGAAAGGTTTTAGAATTTACCTTTTATCATTTAAAGGATTGTACCCTGGGCACTATAGTGATTTGTAGGTATACAAGTTATGTTTTTCTTATTCCTATAAAGATGTTAGCCTAAAGACAGCATTCAAAGCTTTCAAAATGAAGAGGCAACCTGCCTTTTCTATCCTAAATGAAAATGCGATTCAATTTTCCAGTTACTGATTCTGTAAGAAAATGGCATGATCGCCAGCTATGAACCAGCAGCTTCCTTGAGTGACAGTTGTGTCTCACAAGTCTTTTGGTACTCATTGAATATGGTAGATTGTTATTTGTGTGTGTGTAAGTTTTATCTTTCAAGTAGATTCTATTTCATGATGACATTATCCTTTCATCTCTTCCCAGAGACTTTTATGGGAACTTTTCTATTGTCTCCCACTGGATAATGTTTCAGCAGAAGAACAGAAATCCACAGAAACTAGTAAAGTAAGTAGTTGGTTTATTTTAATACTAGATCTCACAGAAACAAAGGTCAGGAAATACAGCCAGATTTCATGAGAAAAGTAGCTTAAACTGTAGAATCAGTCAGTGTAAATGATATTGAAGGAAACTTTTTCTTCAGCTTTTCTAATTGTCTGTAATTGCAGTTAAGGCTAACTATAAATTAAGCTAACAACAGACTCTATGTGCTTCTGAAAGCCCAGTATATTCTGAAGAGAATTCCAGTGAATGATCCACAACGGTGATTAGACTTCTCTCCATAGAGCTTACCTACAACTGTCCCACCACTCCTTCCCTAGTAAATAAAAAGGGAAACGTGAGGGCAGATGAAATAGTCTCGGAAGTACAGATGGGCGGAGTGTACTGTTGACCAGGAATGGTGAAGCACTGAAGTGTAAGCAAAAGCATTTATTATTAGGTCTTAGAATTGTAATTTGAGGAGCACAGATTCAGGTAGAAACCCAAAAGGATCCCATTGAGAAAAAATGGTGAGGAGCTTTTAAAGAAAAACATGAGAAAATTTCTATGAATTCCATAAGTTGTTTTTTAATTATTTTGATTGGAGGGTAAATAATTTGAATTTATAATCCATTGGCTTACTTAGGTCATCTCATCAGTTTTTAAGAAAAAAAAATTTTTCATAGTCCTCATCAAGTCGTTTCTTAGCAATTTTAGCACTTCTGTTTCCTGTTGGCATCAGCAAAAGTTAAGCAACAACTTCCATTCAGCAAAATGCAACAGTGAAAAAAAGATGGAGTCACTTAGGTTGTCTTGTCAGTGAGACCTGTAGCCTACCCTTCACAAAACCAAAACTGGTAGGAGGCTATTCAGTATCCTCCCCAGACACCTCCTCCTTTCTCAACCGTGGGAAAGAGAAAGTGAGGTCTCCTTACCACCGCCAAAGCCAAGTTTGAGGGGTGATCAAAGAGAACTACTAGGACAGATTGGGGTTTTCTAAGAAATATAATAGGGCATCTCATTCCCTGGGTGGATGTTGGTCAAATTGCAGAACTTGAAGGCCCATTATTTTGTGATGGTGAGATGAGGGTAATGAGAAGGCTTTTGGTAGACCTTAACTTGTATTCTCTGAGTTTGGGATGTTGCCCATTTATTGTGTACAGATTTTGGCAGGCTGAGGAGTATCTCATGCTTTTAGGGCTTGGGGAAGAATGCTAAAGCATATTTGGAAAAAGATGGAGATAGCCTCTGTTCCATCCTTGTTCTCGTTGACCCTCAGTTGATGAGAGAGAGGATCTCAGTAGTTCATGGATATTTGTTGGAAGGAGAAAGGAAATTAAGTGACAGAGGGCATAGAGCTGTCCAGATACCGTCCACACAAAGCAATGAGATGCCCAACATTAAAAAAAAAAAAGAAACTAGATTTCAAGCAGGATCACATTGGGACAAAGCTGCCTCTGTCTGAGGGGATCATTAACAGTGGAGGGGTGTTGGATCAAAGTGAAACCTATTTAAAGAAAAATCACACTTACCATCTCCGCAGGGATTTCCAGCATCAGATAGGACCAAACTGAACCAAAACGTCCAGGGATAATTATCACCTGAGATAGCCTTGCTCAGATAGCCTGGGCATATTTCCTCATTTTCATGTCTTCCTCCTCTACCCCCAAGCCATAAAAAAAGCAAGTGACTAGAAAGGGTGGATGGGAGTCGGGCACTATGGGGAGTAAAAGCTTTGAATGAGATGTGAGAATGGAGTATTAAACTAAAGTAAATTCTAATACCTGACAGTGAACCAGAAGATATAGAAACTTTCTAAAGCAAAGCAGTAGGATTTAACAGGGCACATTTGAAAGGAATAAGTGAAATATAAAACTAACAAATGTTAATAAAATCTAGTCTTATTAAGGTCAATGAATATCTACTTCTCTCATGCATTGATTATTTTTTGCCTCTTTCAATCTCAAGTGTGATACAGTCTCTCTCATTCTCTTATTTCCTTTACCTTTATCTCCTCTCTACCTACATGAGTTTGTCCTGCTTGAATATAACTTAACATGGTCCCACGGTTACATGGCCCCAGTGCCAACCACTATATGACTATGGTTCTCCTAATAGCACATTTTTGAGAGGAGTTATTTAAGTTGCTTAACTCATCTAGTAATTGATTATCTGTAGGTGCATCACTGGTCCCATTAGCTTTGGCCTTAAATGTGGACACATGGTATAAACAGCAACAAACATGGAGGGTTGTTCTAAGTTTTCTTAGAAGGGGACATAGCAAGTAGGTAATAATTAGAGATTACTCAGACTGAGTGTTCCTTTAGTATTTTTCGTATTGTGGTGCCTTTTGCATGAGTCCATTTCTTGAACATACATCTGTAGCTTTCTTAAATCATGAAGTGCCTCTCTGGTATCACTTCAAGGTGAATCATAATAGATTTGTTTACCAATCTATTGCTTGTGAACAAAGAGGAAGTCTTGTTAAGCAGGTCAGGTATATGACATCTGTTTCTGGTCAGGAAGAAGAGATGAAACAAGCAAAATAATCTTCCTGTAAATTACTTGCTCATGATTAAGCCAAGATCTTCAGGTAAATGAAAAGTGCAATTGCATTAGTAATTTACTTGTTCCTCAAAGTGGAATATAAAAAATTATATGTACAGCTTAATATCACTATTAGAGAAGCACTGAACTTCATGGGGTCAGCAGGGCCTGAAACTCCGATATTGCAGTGTTTCTGAGTGATATCTCGCTCACACCATGTCCTTGAGAGCAGCTGAGGTTTTGCATTTGATATGCATTGAGGAGACACACACACACACACATGCCTGACACTGTATTTTCTTGTTACTTGGCAACAGTTTCTTTTTCTTCTTAGCAACAGTGGAGTGAAGAGCTTTTTGAAAACTGAAAAGACTAGAGAACAGAAAAAGTCAGAGCCTTTCATATTCCCTCTGGCTGGAGGGTATATTAGAAGGGACTGGATTCAGCTATGTATAAAATGAAGTCTATTTGTTATCTAGTTATGAGTATGTTCCCATTGAAATTTAACCAAAAGTCATAATGCCTTAATCATTTAACTGTTTCACTCCTCAACCACAGTTAGTTAAGTATTATGAAACACAGGCTCTCAGTGAGTTTATGTTCATATCAGTCTTCCCGGTATGTGTGGCTCACACTGAAAAGAAACATATCAGGAAAGGCAGTAATTTTCAGGTAACTTATTATTTGGTTAATCAACCACTGCCTAGATTTTTCACTTGTAAAGAGATCACTCATCTTCATCTTGTTTGGTGTCTTGGTAGAAATTATGATTTTTTTTGAAGCAAGAAATAAACTTTTGGGGCACCTGGGTGGCTCAGTTGGTTAGGCGACCGACTTCGGCTCAGTTTGTGATCTCACAGTTTTTGAGTTCCAGCCCCGCGTTGGGCTCTGTGCTGACAGCTCAGAGCCTGGAGCCTGCTTTGGATTCTGTGTCTCCCCCTCTCTCTGCCCCTACCCTGCTCACACTCTGTGTCTCTCTGTCTTTCAATAATAAATAAACGTTAAAGAAATTTTTTTAAAAAAGAAAGAAACTTTTATTAAGTCACTGAGAATTAGGATTTATTATAGCAGTTTGTGTCACTTAGGTAGTATACTAGTCTCCTGAAAAAAAAAAAAAAACTTATTTGAAGGAGTATCATATCTCGGGTGATCTTGTTTGGGGGAAAGATTCATTGCCTTAGCTGATGAGAGGGACCACCAGGACTGCACAATGTCGCCACAGTCATAACAGTGAGTGCCCCCACCTCACTGAAGTGAAGCCTCAAGTCTTTCTTGTTGTTTATGTTTGCTTTTTATAGGGAAACACACACAGTGTACATTTCCATGAGATTGAGTCAATGTGTTCCCCGTATAGTCACTATGTCAATTAAGATAGCAACCATTTTTGACACCCACAGAATCCCCTCTGCCACACTGCTAATCAATGCATGCTGCTACCCAGGCAGTCAAAGTCATGATATTTACAACCACAAATTGTTTTTTCTTGGTCTAGGATAAATGAAAATGGAATCATACCATATAGAATTTTTTTGTCTGGCTTTCTTCACTCAGCAGGGTGCTTTTCCCCCCATTCATCTATGTGGTTCAATGTGTCTGTAGTTTGCTTTTAAAAAATTCCGTAATAGTATTCCATACCACAATTTGTTTATTGATTATTCTGTTAATAGACATTCCAGTTGTTTCCAATTTGGGATTGTTATGAATAAATCTTCTATGAGCATTCATGTAGAAGTCTTTTTGTGGACATAGTTCTCAAAATCTGTTGGGCAAATACTTAAAAGCGGAATTGTGAGTCACATAAGTGTGTGCTTACTTGCATGAGAAGCTACTGAACAGTTTTTCAAAGTGGCTGCATCATCTTACATTTCCACCCACGGTGTGTGAGTTCATCTTACTCCATATTGTTGCCAATACTTGATGTGTTGCTTTTAAAAAAATTAGTGATTCTCCTCTGTGTAAAATGGTATCAAATTATGATTTTAATTTTCATTGTGCTGGTAACGAATGATCTTAAGCATTGTAAGTCTTCTTTTGTGAAGAGTCTTCTCGATACTATTTTTCATTTTTTATTGAATTGTTTTTTTTTACATGATTTGTAGGAGTCTATTTACATGTCCTGAATACATATGTTTTTTTCAGGCTCACTAACCCCCTGTCCTACTCCCCACACATTTTTTCCCCAGTCTGTGTCTTGCTTTTTCATTTTTAAAAATGGTGATGATAAGGGAAAGTTTTTATTTTTGGTGAAGGTCAATTTAACATGTTTTATTTTAGTGCTTTTTTATTCTCTCTGAGAAATTTGACCAATCAGTGTTTTCTTCCAAAAGATTTATAGTTTTTCTTTTATACACACACACACACACACACACACACACACACACACACACACACATGTGCCTGACAATGCCTAATATTTTTTAGTTCTTCAAATGCCCCATTCCCTCTAGACCTCCATGCATCCCATATTATGTAAAAATCACCATCCTTTCTGCTTCATAGAAGGCAGTGTAGTGTAATAGAAAATCATGGATTCTACAGGCAAACTGCTGAGTTCAAATATTAATTCTCTTACTAGCACTGTGCTTCAGTTTCTTTGCTTGTAAGATAGAAATCATAATAATTCATTTTTATAAAGACTGAATGAGTTAAAGTATGTAGAATAGAACAAATTGTACCACATTGTGAACACCGTATAGATGTAGGTGGAGATATATTCACTATACCATATTATATTTCCAGGCTCTGTTCCAGTAGCACTTCCACTAGGAAACTTTGTTAGTATTTCCAGTCTGGGTAGGAGTTTGCCTGCAAAATTTCTGCATGATACTCCCCTTCTACACCCAAGGTGCTGGAATACATCTACCACTTCCTTTAAGAAAATACAAATATAACAATGCAAAATCCTGAGACCTATCTGAGCAGCACCGGAGTAACAATTCAATATTTGAATCTCAGCAGTAGGCATAACTTTTGCTCGATCTCTGCCCTCACCCACCCCTACCCCCGACAAACTGGCACTGCTTTTTATTAGTGTGTATGTGAGGAAGATATCTGCTTCCTTTTTGCTTTCTCTTTCCATTGTCCTCTTTCTTTTTCTCCTTTTCTGTCCATGCACACGAAAGGAACAATTACTAAGATGATTGGGCAGACACGAGAACATTGCTTAGACCACTTTCACTAATGGGTAAGCTCACTTTGTGTAGACGCTCACTGTGTGTGCCCATGAGCAACTGTCTCTTCGACTCCAGGCAATGGTGAGCCAATTAACAGCCCTCTTAGAACTCATCCATCTTGTTCTCCACTCTTCCTTGCAAATGAGTTGAAGTACATTCATTAATACTTTCATCTCCTCTACTACCCATCCATCCCAAGATTAACGAAATGCCAGAATTTTAGTTTTGTGCATCTTCTCTTGGGCCTTTATACTTCACCACATTTTCTAACTCAGCTTGACTAGATCTCTGCTTTGAGCATCTCAAGCACAAGACTAATAAATAACAAATTGACATGTTCACCCATGTATACTTATTCCTTGTATGTAGAATGAATTTCATAGTAAATTTATAGGGAACAGTGCTTTGTCAACACAGGATTAGTGTATTCCTGGATTTTTTTCAGAAACTGGGATGAGACTTGGTTATTACTGGTCTAGAGTTGGCTTTATTCCCAGCTTCTCTTCTAAGATGAATTCATTTTGATACACAAATTACTTTTCGTAAAATGGATGTAAATGCCATTAACAGTCATAACTCAAATTTGTAGAATCATTTAATGCTCTGAGAGAGCTGGGCTCTAAATCCAACTCAACATATAATAACTTAGTATAGAATTATGTGAAATTTGGCAAATCATTTAATCTCCAACATATTTCTCTCAAAGAAAGAGCTATAAAATACATTTTACTCAGGGTGCCTGCATGGCGAAGTCAGTTGAGTGTCCGACTCTTGATTTTGGCTCAGGTCGTGGTCCCAAGGTCATGGGATCAAGTCCCATGTTGGACTCCACACTAAGTGTAGAGCCTGCTTAAGATTCTGTCTCTCTCTCTCTCTCTCTCTCTCCCTCTCCCTCTCCCCCACAGGCTCGCTCTCTCTCTCTTCCTAAAATAAAAAATAAAAATACATTCTAGTTAATTTAACATATTATAATGGTTTTAAATATATATATATATGGTTTTAAATATATATATTTAAATTATAACTGTTATAACATTTTCTAGGTTAAAATGATTTTTAAAAATATATATTTAAATTATATTTAATTTATATATATTAATATTTAAATTATAACTGTTATAACATTATTTTCTAGGTGAAGAACCTGAAAAGTTAACTAAATTATTCAAAGATACAGAGTTTGCCAGTAGAAGGAACTAAATTTCAGGCCAGTACTCTTTGCCTCCATTTCTTTTTCCTTCAAAATGAAGAAAATTCTATAATGTGAGGCAATGCAGAGAAGCAAGTAATTCTGTCTTAGAATTCTTGTGCTGGAACTTTAATGTATAAATGCTTATTTTGACTGAATGTTTTCACTTGCAGAATTAGATGAATATCTAAGCAACACTGTTGATCAGATATATTATCTTGTCACCTACACAGTAACATATTTTGTAGTGTGGGATGCCCCAGTCTCTCAATTTCATGACATTTTTATCATGTTTTCCCCAGGACCATTATCTCCTCTGTGCCTATACCACTACTCCTACGACTAAGCTCTGGACTTCAAGGTCAGTAAGTTCTAAGCTGTAACAGTCCTCAGTGGTGAACATGGCCTCTGGAATCGGGGTCCTTTGCCTGTTCATCTCATGTACAGGTCAGGTCTCTCACCACTCCCCGATTTGATGGATAAACAGTATCAAAGCTAGAGGCCTATAGTCAATTTAGACAGAAATGGACCCCTTCCAGAGAGTATGGGGTTTCCCCTCTCCAGCAGAGCCCCCAGAAACCTAAAAACTAAAATCCATGCAAGCTGTAACTGACATTGAAATTCTTTTTCCAACAAAGAGAAAACAACCCTGACTATCTTGGCAGCCTGTCAGGACCACACTGTCCTCAGTAACCCATCAATCCTTGCCTCATCCCATTCATATCTTTTGCCTGGGAAACTCACTCACCACTTATTACAAAACTTATTTTGAATGTTTGTCCTCCAGATTCAGTATATCACATTTTGTACTCTCCTTTATGTCCTTGATCATCAGAGGGGCTGATTTTTACAAACCACCTGGTCCCACATCATCATTCTTGAGGTCTGTCACCTGGATCATCTTCTTCCTGTCATTATTAGCCAATTTTGCTATTTGTGTGAAAGGCCTATGTAAAAACCTGGCCTCTCACTTTCTTGGCCTCCTTTTTTCCAGGATCATTACCCCCACTTCATTTATATTAGTGTTTCCATAGCTACTCTGTGCATTTCTTGATCAAGTGTTGAAAGGTTTAGCTTTTAGAGCTCTGAGATTGGAATCATTCTTAGTGATGAAAGCTCTATACTTCCAATTATCTAACTCAGTTATGCTCATTTCACATGTTTAAGATAAATAGGAAGGGTGTGAGGAAAAGGAAAGGAAACCATGGATTAGAGGCTTTAATGAAGCCAGCTGTCATATTTAGCATTATAGACTACATTGTAGATTTGGATAAATGTATCTTCATATATATTTTATCTAAGTTTTGCACTGATATCAGGAAAACTTTTTTGAACACTTTACCCTCTCCTTCTCTCTCTCCTCCCACCTCCTCCTTATATATATATAGTAATATGAAGTATATAATAATATAGAAATATAATATTAGTTTTAAGTTATTTTATTAAATAAATATATTAAATAATTATTTAAAAATTAAAATATTAAATAATTATTAGAATTATCTTAAAATGGAAAATTGGAAGGATAAAAATTACAAAATGAAATACAAATTTAAAATTTTCCTTGCAACAGCACATACATCAACTCCTTCTTTAGAGACAGTGCTATTTTTTTTGCCTGGTATTTATTTTCCTTATGTAGACCTCAACTAGAAAAACCCAATTCTGAATCAGACAACCTGCTTCTTTTCTGTACCTGTAATGTGGCTGTTGAGCCCTACTAGAGTAAGAACCACAAATAGAAATTTTGTTCTGCATTATAAATATGTGTTCTCCATTTTAGCTGAGTACTCATATCATCAATTAATATGTTTGTATTCTAGTTAGTTCTCTCTCCTTTGCCACAGCTAGCACTTTGATACTTTTCTACTCTCTGAACGCTAACATTCTCATCTGCCCACTTTAATTCTTACTAAATGACTTTATCTCAGCTTCCAGTCTCACTAGATGCCTATAATTCAAAGAGTACATAGAAATCATCAAATAAACTAAACCTGCTGCCTCCTTGTCCACAAAATGTCTCTGCACCCATTTTGGTTTTCTTTTTCTTTATTAGGTTAGTCCCAGTTTGCCCAGGACAGTCTCAGTTTATGCATGTTGTCCCAGGAGAGTTACTAACAGTGCCCCCATTTAGTATTATTAGTTTCTAATGTTTATTTATTCATTTTTAGATAATTTATTCATTTTTAATTTATATCCAAGTAAGTTAGCATATACTGCAACAATGATTTCAGGAGTAGATTCCTTAATGCCCCTTATCCATTTAGCCCATCCCCCCTCCCATAGCCCCTCCAGTAACCCTCTGTTTGTTCTCCATATTTAAGAGTCTCTTATGTTCTGTCCCCCTCCATGTTTTTATATTATTTTTGCTTCCCTTCCCTTATGTTCATCTGTTTTGTCTCTTAAAATCCTCATATGACTGAAGTCATATGATATTTGTCTTTCTCTGACTGACTAATTTCATTTAGCATAATACCCTCCAGTTCCATCCATGTAGTTTCAAATGGCAAGATTTCATTCTTTCTGATTGCCAAGTAATACTCCATTGTATGTATATATATATATATATATATATATATATATATATATACACACACACACACACACACACACACACACACACACGCACACCACATCTTTTTTATCCATTCATCCATTGATGAACATTTGGGCTCTTTTCATACTTTGACTGTTGTTCATAGTGCTGCTATAAACATTGGGGTGCATGTGCCCCTTCAAAACAGCATACCTGTATCCCTTGGGTAAATACCTAGTAGTGCAATTGCTGGGTCATGGGGTAGTTCTATTTTTAATTTTGAGGAACCTCCATACTTTTTTCCAGAGTGGCTGCACCAGCTTGCATTCCCACCAGCAGTACAAAAGAGATCCTCTTTCTCTGCATCCTCACCAACATCTGTTGTTGCCTGAGTTGTTAATGTTAGCCATTCTTACAGGTGTGAAGTTATATCTCATTGTGGTTTTGATATGTATTTCCCTGATGATGAGTGATGTTGAACATTTTTTTGGTTGAGCATGTGTTGGTTGGCCATCTGGATGTCCTGTTTAGAGAGGGGTCTATTCATGTCTTTTGCCCATTTCTTCACTGGATTATTTGTTTTTTGGGGTGTTGACTTTGATAAATTATTTATAGATTTTGGATACTAACCCTTTATCTGATATGTCATTTGCAAATATCTTCTCCCATTCTGTCAGTTGCCTTTTAGTTTTGCTGATTATTTCCTTTGCCATGCAGAAGCTTTTTTTTTTTGATGAGGTCCCAATAGTTAATTTTTGCTTCTGTTTCCTTTGCCTCTGGAGACGTGTTGAGTAAGAAGTTTCTGTGGCCAAGGTCAAAGAGGTTTTTGCCTGCTTTCTCCTCAAGGATTTTGATGGCTTTCTGTCTTACATTTAGGTCTTTCATCCATTTTGAGTTTATTTTTGTGTATGGTGTAAGAAACTGGTCCAGGTGCATTCTTCTGCATGTCGCTGTCCAGTTTTCCCAGCACCACTTGCTGAAGAGACTGTCTTTATTCCATTGGATATTCTTTCTTGCTTTGTCAAAAATTAGTTGGCCATATACTTGTGGGTCCCTTTCTGGGTTCTCTATTCTATTCCACTGATCTGAGTGTCTGTTTTTGTGCCAGTACCATACTGTCTTGATGGTTACAGCTTTGTAGTATAGCTTGAAGTCCGGGATTGTGATGCCTCCTGCTTTGGTTTTCTTTTTCAAGATTGCTTTGGCTATTCAGGGTCTTTTCTGGTTCCGTAGACATTTTAGGATTGTTTGTTCTTGCTCTGTGAAGAATGCTGGTGTTGTTTTGATAGGGATTGCATTGAATATGTAGATTGCTTTGGGCAGTATTGACATTTTAACAATACTTGTTCTTCCTATCCAGGAGCAAGGAATATTTTTCCATTTTTTTTGTGTCTTTTTCAATTTCTTTCATAAGCTTTCTATAGTTTACAGTGTATAGATTTTTCACCTCTTTGGTTAGGTTTGGTTTCACCTCTTTGGTTTGGCTAGGTCTTTTATGGTTTTGGGTGCAATTGTAAGTGGGATCAATTCCTTGATTTCTCTTTTTTGTTGCTTTGTTATTGGTGTATAAGAATGCAACTGATTTCTGTGCATTGATTTTATATGCTGTGACTTTGCTGAATTTATGGATCAGTTCTAGCAGTTTTTTGGTGGAATCTTTTGGGTTTTCCATATAGTGTATCATGTCATCTGCATAGAATGAAAGTTTGACCTCCTGGCCAGTTTGGATGCCTTTTATTTCTTTGTGTTGTCTGATTGCTGATGCTAAGACTTCCAATACTATGTTGAATAACAGTGGTGAGAGTGGACATCCCTATCTTGTTTCTGACCTTAGGGGGAAAGCTCTCAGTTTTTCCCCACTGTGGATGATATTAGCGTTGGGTCATTCATATATGGCTTTTAGGATTTCAAAGTATGCTCCTTCTATCCCTACTTTCTTGAGGGTTTTTATCAAGAAAGGATGCTGTATTTTGTCAAATGCTTTCTCTGCATCTATTGAGAGGATCATGTGGTTCTTGTCCTTTCTTTTATTGATGTGATGTATCATATTGATTGTTTTGTGGATATTGAACCAGCCCTGCATCCCAGGTATAAATCCCACTTGGTCATGGTGAATAATTATTTTAATGTATTGTTGTATCAGTTGCTAACATCATGTTGGGGATTTTTGCATCCATGTTCATCACAGAAATTGGTCTATAGTTCTTTTTTTTAGTGGGGTCTTTGGTTTTGGAATCAAGGTAATGCTGATTTCATAGAAAGAGTTTGGAAGTTGTCCTTCCTTTCCATTTTTTGGAACAGCTTCAAGAGAATCGGTGTTAACTCTTCTTTAAGTGTTTGGTAGAATTCCCTGGAAAACCATTGGGACCTGGACTCTTGTTTTTTTGAGAGATTTTTGACCACTAATTCTATTTCTTCACTTGTTATGAGTCTGTTCAAATTTTCTATTTCTTTATGTTTCAGTTTTGGTAGTTCATATATTTCCAGGAATTTGTCAATTTCTTCCAGATTGCCCATTTTATGGCATGTAATTGCTCGTAATATTCTCTTAGTATTGTTTTTTATTTCTGCTGTTCATTCTCATCTCTCCTCTTTGATTCTTGATTTTATTTATTTATTTATTTTTAATCAAACTGGCTAGGTGTTTATCAATTTTGTTAATTCTTTCAAAGAACCAGCTTCTGGTTTCATTGATCTGTTCTAATTTTTTTTTTTGTTTCAATAGCATTTATTTCTGCTCTACTCTTTGTTATTTCCTGTCTTCTGCTGGTTTTGGGTTTTATTTGCTGTTTTTTTTTTCCAGCTCTTAAAGGAGTAAGTTTAGGTTTTGTATCTGAGACCTTTCTTCCTTCTTTAGGAAGACTGAGATTGCTATATACTTCACTCTGATGACCACGTTTGCTGTGTCCCAGAGGTTTTGGGCTATGGTGTTATCATTTTCATTGCCTTCCATGTACTTTTTAATTTCCTCTTTAACTTCATGGTTAACCCTTCATTCTTTAGTAGGATGGTCTTTAGTTTCCAACTATTTGTTATCTTTCCACATTTTTTTCTTGTGGTTGATTTTGAGTTTCATAGCGTGTGGTCTGAAAATATGCATAGTATGATCTCCATCTTTTTGCATTTGTTGAGGGCTGATTTGTGTACCAGTATGTGATCTGTTGTGGAGAACATTCTATGTGCACTGTAGAAGTATGTGTATTCTGCTGCTTTAGAATGAAATGTTCTGAATGCATCTGTTAAGTCCATGTGGTGCAGTGTGTCATTCAAAGCCATTGTTCCTTGTGGATTTTCTATCCATTGTTGTAAGTGGGGTGTTGCAGTCCCCTACTATGATGGTATTATTATTAATGAGTTTCTTTATGTTTGTGATTAATTGATTTATGTATTTGGGTGTTCTCACATTTGGAGCATAAATGTTTATAATTCCTAGGTCTTCTTGGTGGATAGATCCCTTGATTATGATATAATGCCCTTCTTCAGCTTCTGTTACAGTCTTTATTTTGAAGTCTGATATAAGTATGGCTACTCTGGCTTCCTTTTGTTGACCATTAGCATGATAGATGGTTCTCCATCCCCTTACTTTCAATCTGAAGGTATCTTCAGGTGTAAAGTGGGTCTCTTGTAAACAGCATATAGATGGATCTTGTTTTCTTATCCATTCTGTTACCCTATTTCTTTTGATTGGAGCATTGAGTCCATTGATGTTTAGAGTGAGTACTGAAATATATGAATTTATTGCTATTATGTTCCTGTACAGTTGGAGTTTCTGGTGGTGTTCTCTGGGCCTTTCTAGTTTTTGTTGCTTTTGGTCTTCCCCCTCCCCCCCACCCCATCTTTTCTCTCCACAGAGAGTCCCTCTTAAAATTTCTTGCAGGGTTGGTTTAGTGGTCACAAACTCCTTTAATTTTTGTTTGGGAAACTTTTTATCTCTCCTTCTATTTTGAATTACAGCTTTGCTGGATAAAGAATTCTTGGCTGCATATTTTTTCTGATTCAGCACACTGAATATATCCTGCCACTCCTTTCTGGCCTGCCAAGTTTCTGTGGATAGGTCTGCTACAAACCTGATCTGTCTTCCCTTGTAGGTTAGGGACTATTTTTCCCCTTGCTGCTTTCATGATTCTCTCCTTGCCTGAGTGTTTTGTGAATTTGACTATGATGTGCCTTATTGATGGTCGGTTTTTGTTGAATCTAATGAGAGTCTCCTGTGCTTCTTGGATTTTGATGTCTGTGTCTTTCCCCACATTAGGAAAATTTTCCACTATGATTTGCTCATTTAAGCCTTCTACCCCTTTTTCTTTCTCTTCGTCTTTTCTAACCCCTATGTTTCTGATGTTGTTCCTTTTTAATGAGTCACTGATTTCTCTAATTCTTAAAAAAATTTTTTTAATGTTTTTTTTTGAGAGAGAGAGACAGAGTGTGAGCAGGGTAGGGGCAGAGAGAGGGGGAGACACAGAATCCAAAGCAGGGTCCAGGCTCTGAGCTGTCAGCACAGAGCCTGACACGGGGCTCGAACCCATGAACAGTGGGATCATGACCTGAGCCGACGTTGGACGCTCAACTGACTGAGTCACCCAGGCGCCCCTCTCTAATTCTTCAATCGTGCTCTTTTGTCTTTGTCTCCCTCTTTTTTTTCTGTTTCATTATTCTCCATAAGTTTGTTCTCTGTCACTGATGTGCTGCTCTACTTCATCCATCCTTGCTGCTGTGGCATCTTTTCAAGATTGCAGCTCTGTGAAACCATTTTTTATTTCATCCTGACTAGCTTTTACTTCTTTTATCTCCACAGAAAGGGTTTCTAATAGATTTTCAACCCCAGCTAGTATTCTTATTAGTGTGATTTTAAATTCTGGTTCAGAATTTGCTTGTATCTGGTTCATCTTGCTTGTATCTGTGTTGGTTAAGTCTCTGGCTGTCATTTTTCCTGTTCACTTTTGGGGTGAATTCCTTTGTTTCACCATTTTGAAGGAAGAAAAGGAATTAATAAGGTAAAAAAAATTAAAATTAAAAACAGTCCCCCCAAAATCAAATAAATGATGCTAGATACTAGGTGTGTTTTGGTATGGTTGTTGAAAGGAGGTAGATAGATTAGAGAAAAAAGTGAAAGACAAGAAAAGAAAAAAAAAAAAGAAAAAAAGGACACATTTGAAAATTTGAAAAAATGAATAGAATGAAATAGGGTAAAATAAAATGATGGAAGTAAAATAGAATTTGAAAAAATTACAAAAAAGTAAAAATAGAAAAAAATATAGAAAATTATTTTCACTAAAAATTGAAAATAAACCAAATTTATTGTTTTCTCTTTCTGTATTCCAGTATAAGAAAAAAAAAAAAAGAAAAAGAATAAAAAATTGAATTGATGGACCAACGAACAGACTGAAATACGATTGAAATTACATTAGGTCCCCTAGAAGTCAAACTTTGAAGCACTTTATAGTCTGTAAACTAAGCAGGAAGAGAGACTTCTCGTGTTCCTGAAGAGCGAAGTTGGCCCAGTTGAGTGGGGCTTAGTGTAATGGCTCCTTTCTCCACTAGAAGGTGCTGCTTAGCTCACTGGGGTGGATTGTTGTGGCACTTGTTAGGTGTGTATGTTCATGCATGGGAAGAGTGAAAATGGCATCACCCAGCTACCCGGTTTCTAGTATCGGAATGTGTTCTCCCCAGCTAGCAATCACGCACCCCTCCTTTGCTTCTGGCTTCTGTCCACTCCCCCCTCTTACACTGTCCATGACCAAGCTGACAGCTTGCCAGGTGGCACCTCTCTCCTGAGTTTTATCTCAGATGCAGCTGTGTTTCCCAACCCCTCACTTCTGAGAGACTGTGGCTTTGACCCATTCTGACCCTCTGGGGGAGGGTCTCACTGAGCAATGGCCGGGTGCCTACCCACTGCCAGGAACCTTTGTCAGACCATGCTCTTGCTGATGCCCAGAGACTGTAACTGGGTGCCAGCCTGCCCCAGAAAAAGTTCACACGATTGTGTAGCAGCAGTGTTTCAGGGATTATGGCAAATCTCAACACACATCTGGCATCAGACTTCCCACTTAATGTCCTTGTTCCAGTACCAGCGAATGTGGCTGTTCTCCAGGGTCTGCTGGGACCTTTGCCTGTAGGGTGGCTGCACAGCCTCTACCAAATGTCCTCCCAGCAACCGCCTCTCCCTCTGTGGCCCAAGAACCCCAAAGACCTCTCTCTCTCTGCCCCTGAGGATTTGCCCTTCCCACAGAGCACCACCTGGTATTAAGCTGCAAAGTTTCAGACTTTGCACTCCCCCTGTTTATAGAATCATAGTGGAATTTAAACTGTCTTCTTTCTCCTTTCTCCCCTTTTTTGTTCAGCCCCTCGCATACTCTTTCTTTTCTCTCCAGCTGCTTTCAGGTGGGGGGATGCTTTCCTGTACTCTCCCCATATCCCTGTCCTCTCTCCACAAGCAAAAATAGCTCCCTGCCCTCCACAGCTTCTCCCTCCCCCAGTTCACCTCTCCATACCACATACCTGCTGAGTTCTATGGTTCAGGTTGTGCAGATTGTTTTATTAATCCTCAAATCAGTTTTCTAGGTATGCAGGATGGTTAAGTGTTGATCTGGCTGTATTTCAGGGATGAGAGATGCAAAAAAAACTTACATGCTGTTCCACCATCTTGGCCCCTCCTCAGGCCTCCTTTTCTTATTAAAATGTTAACTTCATTATACTAGAAGCCTCCCCCCCCCCAACTTCTGTCTTATTATCAGGATATTATCACCTTTTCCTTATCTGTTGATTGTACCATCTTTTTCTTGTATCATCAATCTTTATTTCTCATCTGGCTTTCTTCCATCAGTATTTATGTTTTTCCCATAATAAAAATTAAAACTCTTTACTGCATGGTTTTCTAAGCTACTTCTCTTTGTCATCCCATACTTCTTGAAAAGCTCCTTGAATATAAACTACTTACAGTTTATAGTATATAAATGATTGGAAAAATTTTCTCTGATCCTACAGATAGAGTTTGCCCTTCCTGCGTGCTTCTCCTATAATAGTTTCTCCAGAGAAACAGAAATAGGGGATATATTGGCTTTTGCAGTTATAGAGGCTGAGAAATCCCAAGATCTACAGGCAAACTGGAGACTCAGGGAAGCCAGTGGTACAGGTCTAGTCTGAGTCTGAAGGCCTGAGACCTGGAAGAGCCAATGATGTAAATTCTAATCTGAGTCCAAATCTGAAGGTAGGAGAAGACTGCTGTCCCTGCTCAAAGAGAGTCATATAAAGGGAGTGAATTCTCCCTTTGCATTGTTGTCCTACTCAGTCCTTCAGTGGTTTGGATGAGGCCCACTCACTCTGGGGAGAGCAATCTGCTTTCTTTAAGCTACTGATACCAATGTTTATCTCATCCAGAAACATCCCCATAGACACAGTGAGAATAATGTTTAACAAAATATCTGGGTACCCTGTGGCCTAGTCAGATTGATATATAAAATTAACCATCATAGTCTATTGCTTGTTAATGTGGCATACATATGTCTCTCTTTTAACCATACTTTATGTAAAATAAAGAAAATAATAAGGCCATAATTCCACCTAACATGATTCAACTATGCTATGTATAGCCAAAAATTCACTAACCCCTTTCCGGAAGAGTGATGTTTACTCTTTTCCTTGATATCCCATAACTTAAACACTATGATGTAAAATTAACAATATTTAAATACTATGATATAAAGTCAACACATCTTAGGTTACATGATAAGGAAATAAAACAAGGAAGAAAACAAGACATTTGATATATATGTACATAGACATAATCAAAACAAAATAAAGAGAAAATATTCACAACAGTACTCATTTCTTTAACCCATTATGTGGTTGTAGCTAGCATTTGTAACTACCTTCTTCCACTACACATTTTGTACTCTCTGTTCTTCAGCAGGCACTGGTTATTCAGTCGGAAATGGTTCTTTGCCTGGTAGGGTGATCCAAACCTTTATTTCTAAAGGGTCTAGGCAATCAGTAGTCCGGCCTAGGTTGGATTATTGTAATTTCACATTGACTTTAATCCTAGGGCATGGTAACACTAAGAGATGCCCTAAAGAATCTCCTGTTTTCCAGACATACTCTTCCTTAGTTCCATGGTGGAGTAGCAGCCCAATATTCCCTCTGCAGTCAGAATCAATCACCACAGCCAGTCAGTATCTCCTTTCTTTGCCTGTTGGTTTAGGGGGATGGGAGTCCAAAGTGGCTGGGCAACAGTCGTAACTTCCAATTCAGTGGAATCATTGCTGTGCCTCATGGTAGAAGCATTCTTCTTTTTGAAACTAATATTTCCAGTCCAGCAGAGCATAAGGTCACAGTAATAGCAAGCATTTTTTTTGCTAGACAAACACTAGGAGTAATAGTGAATGGTGTCACTCTCATTTCTACACCTTGATTCCTAGATAAGTTCAGCCTGGCTATGGGAGAAACAGCACCATTTGAATGCTGATTCAAATATTATACAATGTTCTGGAGAACCTTGCCCCAATCTTGAAAGGTTGCAACCTAGCTGGCATTGTAATTCAGTCTTCAATAGGCCATTCCATCATTCTCTCATTATGATAGTGGAGAACATTTTAATACCAGTGAATTCTGTGAGCATGGACCTGTTGCTGTACTGCATTTGGTATGAAGTGAGTTTCCTTAAAAAATATTTATTTATTTTTTGAGAGAGAGAGAGACAGAGAGAGACAGAGAGAGTGAGTGATGGGGGAAGTCCAGAGAGAGAGAGAGAGAGAGAAGGAGAGAGAGGATCCCAAGCAGACTCCATGCTGCCAGTGCAGAATCAGACACTGGGCTCAAACTCACAAACCATCAGATATTGACCTGAGCTGAAATCAAGAGTCAGACACTTAACCAACTGAGCCACCTAGGTGCCCCCGAAGTGAATTTCTTGATCAGAAGTGATGCTATATAGAATATCATGATGGTTGATAAGGCATTCTGGAGGTCCATAGATGGTATTCTGGCAGAAGCATTGCATGGAGGGAAGGCAAATCCATATTTTAGTGATTACCTCATTAAGAGTAAAACATTGCTCCTTTCATAATGTAAGTGGCTCACTGTAATCAACATGCCACTAGATAGTTGGCTGATGAACACAAATAATGGTGCCATATTCAGAACTTAATGTTGAGGTCTGATGCTGGCTAATTGGACAGTTAACAGTAGCATAGCCAGGTGGATTTGGTGAGTGAAAGTCCATGTTGCTGAACCCAGGTGAAACCTCCATCTCTGCCATCATGGCCATTTTGTTGAGGAGTCCATTGGGCAATTACAGGATTGGCTGAGGAAAGAGGCTGACAGGTATCCACAGAATGGGTCATCCTATCCACTCAATAATTACAATTCTCTGCTAATGTCACTCTTTGGTGAACATTCACATGGGACACAAATATCTTCATGTTTTTTACTCATTCACAGAGATCTATTTTCCTTCTTTCCCAAATTTCCTTGATGCCAATTTTCCAATCAAGTTCCTTCTTTGATTCTTGTATCCAGCCTAACCTTTGGCCACAGCCCATGAATCAGTATTTAATTGTACATCTGGCTATTTCTCCTTCCAAGCAAAGTGAACTCTCAGGATCAGTACTCAAAGTTTTGCCTACTGGGAAGTTTTCTTTCACTGCTGTCCTTCAGAGATATGTCAGAAAGGATCTGTAGTGGTGCAGCTGTCCACTTTCAGATGGTGTGTACATATTGTTCAGAACCACCTGTAAATCAGGCCTGAGTCCTCTCTTCCTCTGTCAAGTGATGGTAGGGAGCCATGCTTGGTGCTGGCTTGGAGAGAGACAGCAGTATAGCAAGAATGGGGGCCATGGATATTTGGGTCACTGCTCCCTGTAATATACTTGAGCCTCCAAGGGCTCAGGGCCTACTCAGGCCCTGTCATTTATATACCACTTCCATTTGATGAATCCAACTTTATGGCTTATTGGGTTATATCATTTTAATCATGGGCAGCTCAGTCACATGGTTACTTAGTAGCCCATGGTTAAGCATCCAGTTTTTACTAGGGTCCAGTAGGGGGCCAAAAGCTATTTCTCAAGCAGAGAGTAGTTGTTCATAGAGGATGGCAGGGATTCTTCCAAAATCATTAGGGTTTGGATGATGATTCACCTGTAGGGGCCTGCATAGGCACCAAAGAGCATCTTGATCTGCCACTGACCCTTTGAATACCACTGGAACTTCTGGATCATATGGTCAAGTGGAAGAGCCACTTGTATAGCAGCCTGGATCTGTTGTAGAGTCTTTCTTGTTCTGGACCCTACTCAAAAGTGGCAGTTTTCTCGGTTGTTTGGTAAATCTGCCAGAATAGCACACCCCAGTGAGGAATAAATTGCCTTCAAATTTCAAAGAAGCCCACGAGATATTGTTCCTCTATTTTGGTTGTAGGAGAGGCCAGATGCAACAACTTACCCTTATAAGGGATAGTTGAACATGCCCCATACCACTGGACCTTAGAAATTTTAAGGTGGAGAGTTCCCTAAATTTTTGTTGCATTTATTTTCCACCCTCTGACAAACAAATGTTTTGCCAATAAGGCTAGATTGGTTGCTACTTCTTGCTCACGAAGTCCAGTCAGCATAAAAGTCATCAACATAATGGACCGTTATTATATCTTGTGGATAGGAAAGATGATCAAAATCGCTAAAAGCTAAATTATGACATAGCACTGTAGACGTTACATACCCCCGAGGTAGGACAGCGAAGGTGTATTACTGGCTTTGCCAGTGAAAAGAAACGGCGTCTGATGGGCTTTATTGACAGGGATGGGGGGAAAGGCATTTGCCAGAGCAATAGCTGTAGACCAGATACCGGGTATGTGTTAATTTGCTCAAGCAAGGAACTACATCTGATGCAGCAGCTGCAGTTGCTGCAATTGGCAGTAACACCTGGGAAAGCTTACAACGATCCACCGTTATTTTCCAAGATCCATCTGTTTTCTACACAGGCCAACTAGGAATATTGAATGAGGATGCGGTAGCAATCACCACCCCTGCATTTTTCAGTTTCTTGATGCGGAACTTGAAATCCCTCCAGAAATGAGATACTGGTTTTGGTTTACAGTTTTTCTAGGTAGTGGCAATTCTAGTGGCTTCCACTTGGTCTTTCCCACCACTACAACCCTCACTCCACAGGCCAGGGAGCCAATTTCCTTTCTCTTTTTGCTTCACCTTTCCAAATATTCATTGTTCACATTTTAACCATCTCTGACACCTAGCCAATCCCAGTCATGTGTTTTTTTTAATGTTTTTATTTATTTTTTAAGAGAGTGAGAAGGAGAAAGGGAAAGAGAGAGAGAGAGAATGCATGCGTGTGTGCACATGCACCATAAGCAGGGGAGGGGCAGAGGGAGATAGAGGATCCACAGCAGGCTCTGTGTTGACAGTAGAGAGCCTGATTCAGGGCTCCAGCTCATGAACCACAAGATCATACCCTGAGCTGAAGTTGGATGCTTAACCGACTGAGCCACCCAGGTGCCCCCCAATATTATTATTTTTAATGTTGCATAATTTTACTTTATTTGGTTTTAAAGTTTTAGTTCAACATCACATAATGACAACAACTTGTAAATATTTCCTGAAAAAAGAAATCCTGAAATCTATTTGCAGGCTGTAGTATGGAGTGATTAATACAATTAAACTTTGCACGATTTGGACAAGTTTATAGTGGTTCCTCTCCTACCAGGAGGAATCTCTCAATGTTTCTGGAGAATAAGAGCACTTATGATAAAGACATTTCTCAAAAAAGTGATCCCAATGGCTTTCCATCAAACAAACCAATAATGTCTCAGAATATTGGCAATTTTATCAAAGCTTGTAAACTTTTTAAAGTAGCCTTATTTATTTATATCTTTATGCAGTATTGCACAGAAACATCCTGTTTCAGTGAAAAATGTAAGTCCTTAAAAATAAGTAGGACTCATTTAGTAGAAACCCCGATGTTAAACTTTCTGGCTATCAAAATTTGTGCAAGTTACTTATGCATCTTTATGAATAAGTTTGCTCATTTATAAAGTTGGAATGCCTTGCCTTGTTATTTTAAAGGTTTGGGTATAAAATATATGAAACATTTAGTAACTGCCCAGGACTGAGGATATTATTACTTTTTTGCCAAAATAGAACTGCTTTATTTTATTTTATTCTATTTTTCTCCTGTAGAATGTTCTTTTGCCTAGGGTAACATCCAGTAACTGTCTGGCTTAATCATAGCCCTGAGATCCATAGCTCTTAGAGCCTCATACAGAACACTGGCTGTGCAACCCTCATAGTAATTGTCTTCCAGAATTATAGTAAAGGTATTACTATGAATACCAAGGAACCAGTTACTTTTAGCAAACATGCCACCTGTCTGTATCGGCTGAAGCTAATTAAAATAGTCTTTTCTTTTTTCTTTCTTTACACTTATTGCACTGTTATCCATCAGGAACACTGATCTTAGTGAATGGCAAATTTACCTTCAATGTACTTAAGCCCAAATTTGGTATCTTATATCTGACCTCCAATTTCAGGTAGAAGTGGTTTATGAAACACTCTAAATTCTAAATTATGATTCTTACTTTGCTATCCTTAGATGTGTCTTCAATATCTGCAAAAGTTTGTTTTAAAAGTCTTGGAAAGGGGCGCCTGGGTGGCGCAGTTGGTTGAGTGTCCTACTTCAGCCAGGTCACGATCTCGCGGTCCGTGAGTTCGAGCGCCGCGTCAGGCTCTGGGCTGATGGCTCAGAGCCTGGAGCCTGTTTCCGATTCTGTGTCTCCCTCTCTCTCTGCCCCTCCTCCGTTCATGCTCTGTCTTTCTCTGTCCCAAAAATAAATAAACGTTGAAAAAAAAATTTTTAAAGTCTTGGAAAATAGTAATTTTTAAGGCAACATTTTTTTTTTTTTTTTTTGCTCAAGGTCATTATTACAGGTTGCATCAGTGAATGTTCTTAGTTCAACTTATTTCATTTTTAATTTAAAAACTTTTATTGGAGTATAATTTGTATACTGTAAAGTGTGTTTATTTAAAGTGTACAATCTGCTGAGTGTTTACAGATGTATAAACCCATGAAACCAAGACTGAGATACAGAATATTTCTATCCTTCAAGAATCTGATTGAAATACCTCTAAGAGTTTCTTTGTGCTACTTTTTTTTTTTTAATTTTTTTTTCAACATTTATTTATTTTTGGGACAGAGAGAGACAGAGCATGAACGGGGGAGGGGCAGAGAGAGAGGGAGACACAGAATCGGAAACAGGCTCCAGGCTCTGAGCCATCAGCCCAGAGCCTGACGCTGGGGCTCGAACTCACGGACCGCGAGATCGTGACCTGGCTGAAGTCGGACGCTTAACCGACTGCGCCACCCAGGCGCCCCTCTTTGTGCTACTTTTTGGTTCTACCATTCCTCTTCCTTTCCCTTGTCCCAGGAAACCATTGATATGCTTTCCACCATTATAGATTAGATGGCATTTTCTAGAATTTTATGTAAGTGGAATCATTCTAGAATATTATATAATTTGAATCAAGAGTATATACTCTTTTTCTATCTGGCTTCTTTCACTCAGCATAATGTTTTTGATATTCATGTTGTTTTATCAGCAGTTCATTTGTTTTTATTGCTTGGTAGTATTTCATGGAATACTAAGACAATATGCCATAATTGAATACTAAGGATATACTATAATTTGTTCATCAATTTATCTATTGACAGGCATTTAAGTACTAGAGTTCTGTAAAATAACCTGCTGTGAACATTTGTGTACAAATCTTCTTATGGATATGTGTTGAGGAATAGATACTTAGGAGTATAAATGCAGGGTTATATGGTTAAGTGTATGTTCAGTTTGCCAAAGTGGTTGTAGCATTTTAAGTCCCTTCCAGCAGTGTATGAGAGTTTTAGTTGCTTCACATCCTCATCAATATTTTGACATTTTAACTTTAGTCATTATAGTAAGTGGTATTTCATTCTGTGTATATGTGTTTTGCCTACATCTTCATCTGTTTGCTTTTGATTTTTAAGCTATGATTTATATACACTAAAATTCACCCTTTAATTTAGCGTAATTTTTTTTAAAAAAGAGGTAACATTTTTAATCATCAGAAAGTAAATTAGATAATGAAAGTTTTAATCCTTGATCAGTCTCATAAAACAATGATTAGTTCCTTTATCAAAATATATGATTCAACATCATAATTTTGTGTTTGTTTTTAGTTATATGGTCTATAAGTCAGTTTTATTTGTGCCTTTAATTACTGATTGATTTGTTAAAGCATTTTATTGAAGTACAAATGATACACAAAAGGCTGTACACCTTGGTGACTTGGGGGGTAGTATACATCCAAGAAACCATCCCTGCAATCTATGCCATAAAGATATCTATCATCTCCAAAAGTTTCCTCTCACTCTTTTTTATTACCATTATTATATTTTGTGATAAGAACACCTAACATAAGATCTATATTTTTAGCAATTTTTAAGTATACAATACGATATTGTTAACCATAGGCACAATGCCACACAGTGGACCTATAGGACTCAATCATTTTGTATAACTGAACTTTGTGCTCCTTGACTAATATCTCTCCGTTTCCCCTTCTTCCATGCCCCTGACAACCACCATTCTATTCTACTTTCTGCTTTTATGAGTTTGAATATTTTAGATTCCTTAGAAAAGTGGTATCATGTAGTATTTGTCCTTTGGTATTTATTTGATTTATCAAAATGTCCTTCAGTTTCATCCATGTTGTTGCATGTAGCAGAATTTCCTTCTTTTTGGAGCTAAATAATATTCCCCTGTATGTACATACCATATTTTCTTTATCCATTTATTCATCAGTGGACATTTAGGCTGATTCTTCTACATCTAGGCTATCGTGAATAACCCCGAAATGAATGTAGTTATGCAGATATCTTTTTGAGATTCTAATTTCAATTACTTTGGATATATACCCAGAAGTGAGATTTCTGGATTATATGTTGTATTTTTAAGTTTTAAAGGAACCTTTATACTGTTTTTCATAACTGTACCAACTTAGATTCCTAACAATGGTGTGCCAGGATTCTCTTTTCTCCACATCCTCACCAGCATTTGCTTTCTTGTGTTTTTGTTTTTGTTTGTTTTGTTTTGTTGATAATATTAATCGTAATAGGTGTGAGGTGATAATAGTTTACTCTGGTTTTGATTTGCATTGCCCTGATGTTTAGTGATGTTCAGTAAGCATTTTTTTCATAAACTTATTGGCCATTTGTATATTTTCTTTGGAGAAATGTTTACTCAAATCTTTTGCCTATTTTTTAATTGAGCTATTTGGTTTGTTTGCTATTGGGTTTTAGGAGTTCCTTATATATTTAGGATATTAACCCTTTATCAGACATATGATTTACAAATATTTTCTCCCATTCTGTACGTTTCCTTTTCTTTTTGACTGATTTTTTTTCTTGTGGCATATCTTTTTAGTTTGATAAAATCTTACTTGTCTATTTTTTGCTTTTGTTGCCTATGCTCTTGGCGTCATATCCAAGAAATCATTACCAAGGCCAATGTCAACAGCTTTTCCCTAATTTATTCTAGGAGTTTTATGGTTTCAGTTCTTATGTTTAAGTCTTCAATTTTTTTTGAGTTGATTTTTATGTATGGTATAAAATAAAACTGCAATTTCATTCATTTGCATGTGGATATTCGGTTTTCTCAACACCATCTATTGAAGGGAATATCCTTCCCCATTGTGTATTCTTAGCATCCTTGTTGAAGTAATCTTTTTTTTAAAGATATTTCTTTTTTTTTTAAATTAATTTAAAAAAATTTTAACGTTTATTTATTTTTGAGACAGAGACAGAGCATGAATGGGGGAGGGTCAGAGAGAGAGGGAGACATAGAATCTGAAACAGGCTTCAGGCTCTGAGCTGTCAGCACAGAGCCCGATGCAGGGCTCGAACTCATGGACCGGGAGATCATGACCTGAGCCGAAGTTGGACGCTTAACCAACAGAGCCACCCAGGTGCCCCCGTTGTTGAAGTAATCTTGTTGAACACATATACGTGGATTTATTTATGGGCTATTCTGTTCCATGATTTATATCTGTTTTTATGTTGGTTCCATACTGTTTTGAATACTGTAGTTTTATAATATATTTTGGAGTCATGTATTATTTCCTGATTTTGTTTAGTTGTCCATGTTTTGTAGTTCACTGAGCTTCTTTAAGATGACTATTTGAATTCTTTGGCAGGAAGTTTTTAGATCTCTATTATTTTAGGGTTGGTTATAGGAACTTTATTTTGTTTCTTTGTGCATATCACAGTTTTCTGAATCTTAAAGATTCCTGTGACCTTGAGTTGGTGTCTGCACATTTGAGGAAGCAATCCAATTTTTCTAGTCTTTATAGACTAGATCAGCAGGGAAAGCCCTTCACCAGTCAGCCTGACCAGAGATTCTGGGCAGGCCAGTTGACATAGTGTATGATGGGCTAGCTGCCAAGGTCTAGAAGTGGGTGGGCCTGGTGCCAGTGCCAAGGTGATGAGCCTGCTCCCTGAGGCTAGGGGCAGGGTACATGGACCAGTTAGTTGTTCAGATTCTCACACCAGCTGTTGAGAGCTCCCACACATTTTTTTTTTTAATTCTTAGCTACCTACCCCCAAGTGATCTAGCCACACTCTTTCTCCCAGTGTTCTGGGTGAAACGTGACAGAATGAGGTTTCTGAAGGGCTAAGGAAATCAAATGTTCATTTCACTCTCCCCTATTGAGCTGTGCTGTACTACCACAGGGGAGGAGTAAAGCACTACTCTTTATCTTGCCCTTTTCGATGCATATTTTCTCATTTCTGTGCTCCTCCAGGATGCTGAAACCTCACCTGGATTCTGGAGCTTTCCTGAAGGCATTTTTGTACATTTTTGTATATGTTAAATTGGTATTTCTGTGGAGAAATGAACGCTGGAACTTCCTATCCTTCCATGTTGTTGACATTACTCTCTTTGGTCAATTTAACATGTATTAATCAGAGATAACTATTTGACCAGCTGAAATATTCATAATTAATGTGTTTAATTATATTCAAGTTTCCCAACAAGTAAACTATGATGAAGAATCCTTTTGTAGATTAATAGCCATTTAAGCATAAGTAAAAACTTAATTATCTGTTATGTATTTTTGCTTTTTTTTTTTTGGAAAATTAGGTGCTTTTAAGTGATTTTAAACCCAAATATCAAGTAATTCTACCCGTTTCCAAATATTTGTTGTTTTTGAAACATACTGCATTTTTTGCTGTATACTCACATTCCTCTTTGAAAATAAACAACTAAAAACTTTGAACTTGCCTGTTGGATAAAGGGTTAATTAATAATATGGATTTACATTCCTCTTTGATTGCATAAAGTTCCTATTTTACCTGGCTTACATCAGGGTAAAATGTTTATGTTCATTTATGTTAATTGTTGACCTTTTCTCTTGATTAACTAAGCCTGTATCCAATTAGAATTGGAGATGTATGTTATGTTCCCCCAATGTGGTGGATATCTAGTCTAAATGTGGAAATTAATGTTAACATAAAATCAGGCACAAAAAAGGAGAAATTTTCAACAAATAGCTCTTCCTTGTGAGAGCAATTGTTTTGGAACTCTAAATTAACTGTGAAATAAAACTTTAAGAATGTTCAGAAAAAGACAAAATCTTGATCACCTGTTCCAGGTATATTTAATCAAAGAACTCATTCATCTAATTGTTGAGCATCCATTCCAAGTGCCTGTAGGACGAAATTGTGAGAATATAGAATTGTCAGAGTTTAGGGAGATAATATTACTAAAATATTGAATACTATAAAGTCCATACTGTAAGCATTGTCTTTAGCTCTGGACATCCCCTATAAGAGAGGAATATTCATATGCTGGAGTTTGTCTGGACAACAACCAAGTGGATTGCTGGGACCTCACCCCATACCACAAAATTAACTATTGGATTAACTAGGGATATTTAATTTGAGAAAAGGCCAGTCAGAAAACAAACAAACACACTTGATAGTAGTCTTAAAATACGAATAGCTTTTATATTAAAGATCAATTAGGATTGCTTTTTAAGGCTTTCAGGGGGTAGGAGGTAGATGAAAAATACAAGACTATAAATTTTACTTTAACAAAAAAACTTCTAGTATTTAGAATCACTTTTAAAGAAACTATAATGGGTTGCTTTAACAAGAGGCGTATTTCTCATCACTGGAAATGTTCAAGGGACACTAAATTGGCATTGAGTTGTAAAGGTATAGAGTAGATTCAAAGATCTAACAGATACTTGGTTTGACTCATTAATTGGATTAACTCTATTAGTGTCCCCTCTAAATTTGATTATTTCCAAATATATGCTATTTAAAAAATGATTGTATACTGGCACAAGAACAGACACTCAGATCAATGGAATAGAATAGAGAACCCAGAAATGGACCCACAAATGTATGGCCAACTAATCTTATAAAGCAGGAAAGAATATCCAATGGAATAAAGACAGTCTCTTCAGCAAGTGGTGCTGGGAAAACCGGACAGCAACATGAAGAAGAATGCACCTGGACCAGTTTCTTACACCACACACACACAAAAAAAACCTCAAAATGGATGAAAGACCTAAATGTAAGACAGGAAGCCATCAAAATCCTTGAGGAGAAGGCAGGCAAAAACGTCTTTGACCTTGGCCGCACCAACTTCTTACTCAACACGTCTCCAGAGGCAAGGGAAACAAAAGCAAAAATGAACTACTAGGACCTCATCAAAATAAAAAGCTTCTGTACAGTGAAGGAAACAATCAGCAAAAGTAAAAGACAACTGACAGAATGGGAGAAGATATTTGCAAATGACATATCAGATAAAGGGTTAGTATCTAAAATCTATAAAGAACTTATCAAACTCAACACCCAAAAACCAAATAATCCAGGGAAGAAATAGGCAAAAGACATGAATAGACACTTCTCCAAAGAAGACATCCAGATGGCCAGCTGACACAGGAAAAAATGCTCAACATCACTCATCATCAGGTTTTGATACGAATCAAAACCACAATGAGATACCACCTGACACCTGTCAGAATGGCTAACATTAACAACTCAGGTAACAACAGATGTTGGTGAGGATGCATAGAAAGAGGATCTCTTTTGCATTGTTGGTGGGAATGCAAGCTGGTGCAGCCACTCTGGAAAACAGTATAGAGGTTCCTCAAAAAATTAAAAATAGAACTACCCCATGACCCAGCAATTGCACTACTAGGTATTTATCCAAGGGATACAGGTGTGCTGTTTTGAAGGGACACATGCACCCCAATGTTTATAGCAACAGTATAAACAACAAAGTATGAAAAGAGCCCAAATGTCCATCAATGGATGAATGGATAAAGAAGAGGTGGTATATATATACAATGGAGTATTACTAAGCAATCAAAAAGAATGAAATCTTGCCATTTGAAACTATGTGGATAGAACTGGAGGGTATTATGCTAAGCGAAATTAGTCAGTCAGAGAAAGACAAATATCATATAATTTCAGTCATATGAGGATTTTAAGTGACAAAGCAGATGAACATAAGGGAAGGGAAACAAAAATAATATAAAAACAGGAAGTGGGACAAAACATAAGAGACTCTTAAATATGGAGAACAGAGGGTTACTGGAGGGGTTGTGGGAGAGGGGATTGGCTAAGTGGGTAAGGAGCATTAAGGAATCTACTCCTGAGTGCTGAAGCATAGGGGCACTTGTACCCCAATATTTTAGAAGCCCTTTCAACAATGGCCAAATTATGGAAAGAGCCTTAATGTCCATCAGCTGATGAATGGATAAAGAAGATGTTGTTTATATATACAATGGAATACTACTTGGCAATGAGAAAGAATGAAATCTGGCCATTTGTAGCAACGTGGATGGAACTGGAGAGTGTTATGCTAAGTGAAATAAGTCAGGCAGAGAAAGACAGATACAATATGTTTTCACTCATGTGTGGATCCTGAGAAACTCAACAGAAGACTAGGGGGGAGGGGAAGGGGGGGAAAGTTACAGAGAGGGAAGGAGGCAAACCACAAGAGACTCTTAAATACTGAGAACTGAGGGTTGATGGGGGGGGAAGTGGGTGATGGGCATTGAGGAGGGCACCTATTGGGATGAGCACTCGGTGTTGTATAGAAACCAATTTGACAATAAATTTTATAAAATAAAAAAGGAATCTACTCCTGAAATCATTGTTGCACTATATGCTCACTAATTTGGATGTAAATTTAAAAAATTAAATTAAATTAAAAATAATTTAAGATATAAATAAAAAATAAAAACTTTTGACTTGGGATATATTTAAATAAATAAATAAATAAATAAATAAATAAATAAATAAAATGGTTCAAGCAGTTTTGTAGAATAAGAACAAAGCTGGAGGACTTGTTCTACTCTGATTTTTATATATGTGTATATGTATCTATGTGTATATGTGTGTGTACAGAGAGGGGGGAGGAGACAGACAGAGAAGCAATCACAGAAAGATAAGCAAACAGTGCAGTGAGAAATGGGCAAAATCAAAATACTAAAACAGACATTTCACAAAAGAAGACACATGAATGGCAAGTAAGAATTGAAAGGATGCTCAACATCATTAGCTATCAGGAAAATCCAAGTTAAAATCACAATTAGATACAACAGAATATCTACAATTAAAAAGACAATAACCCCCAAGTCTCACAGTCAACATGTTGATTTTGTCTGGCATTTTAGTTTTGGTAAAATGGAAACTTAAAATATGTGTATATATGTATATGTATGTGTGTTTGTATATATGTTTTTGATTACAGTAAACCTTATCAAGCAATGCTTTGCCCTCACATTCCTAATTTCTGGAAATATTTTCTATTTATTTTTCCTTACATTTGAGAACTTCCTTCAGAGTTTTTAGTGTAACTTTTTTTGTAGTTAACCTGTGATCACATATGCCTAAGAATATTAGGCATATTTATTTGTCTCCTATTGGAATGACAATTTAGATGAATAACAGATTGTGGTTTCCATTTTTTTAAACTCTTTAAACATGTTAGTACTGTCTTCTCATACCCAGTGTTGCTCTTAGGAAGTCTGTATCATTTTGGTTCTTTTATCATTTAAATAATCTGGGTTTTTTTTTTTTAAGTCTTCAAGAATTTTCTCTATGTCTTTAATACTTTACATTCTGTATAATGTGCTCAGGTATAGGTTTTAGTCTATGGCTCTCTCAACCTGATGTATTTTATTATTTTTGTTAATTCTTTTTATTTTTTTAATGTTTATTTATTTTTGAGAAAGAGAGAGACGGAGTATGAGTAGGGAAGGGGGAGAGAGAGATGGAGACACAGAATCTGAAGTAGGCTCCAGGCCCTGAGCTGTCAGCACAGTCTGATGTGGGACTCCAACCCAAGAACAATGAGATCATGACCTGAGCTGAAATCGGGTGCTTAACCAATTGAGCCACCCAGGCACCCATGTTAATTCTTAAAATATATCTTTATTATTATTTTTTCAAATATTTAGTTCTATCCATTTATCCTCCTCTCTTTTGGGGACTATTATTGTCAAGGTGATGACACTTTTATTTCTAGTCTCTATATTTTTTAGCTTTGTTTTCAACTTTCTACCACTTTGCTTTTTCTTAACATCTTCTAAGTAAGTCCCTCAATCTGATATATAATTTACTATTCACCTTTCAGCTGTATCCAACTATTCTGCTGTGTGTTATAAATATTGTACTCTTCATTTTAATTTCTACAATGTTTGTATCTAATAATTCTACTTGATTTTTTTAGGAAAGGTTTTTTGTTTGGATTACTAATCCAATATTTTATATCTTGAGCATATTTTTTCATGCTTATTTTAAGTTCTTGTTTCTATAAGTTTAACAATTTTTTTTTCCAAATGGTTGCTTTCACTTTCCTTTTTTGTTTACCCATATTCCCCTGAAACATCAACAGTGTAGCATTGTACATTAAGGATGTAGTGTGTATTGATAACTAGGTTCCCGTAAGTCTTTGGTCAGGGAGACTATGATCCTTAAGGCAAAGCACCAGAGCCATAAAAATATTGCTCATCACTCTGTTTTGCTGCTTTTTTTCTGTATAACTACTCCGGTCAGGATATTACTTTAGGGAGAAATAGCAAGGACAAGAGCAATCCTCCTAGGTTGAAATCTCCAGAGTTAGTGGTTAGATGGGCAGGATGAGTAAATGGTTATTTGGGCAACACTAGCCACCCCACACTTGTTTCATCAATTTCTCATCCCCGCAGTTTTTGTGCAGCCTTGATTTTCTCTTTGAATCCCAGGAACCTGATTTCCAGCGATTTATGTGGTGTGAAGACAAGGAACGGTAGTCCCAGGGTTAACTTGCAAGAATGGAGAGGGGAGACTCTTCAAGCTTTCCTTCAGTGCATTCTCTTCATGCTGGCTCAACACACACACACACACACACACACACACACACACACACTCTCTCTCTCTCTCTCTCTCTCTCTTATGCACACCACACATCAGTTTAGAACAGCTTTCAAACTGGGGGATGCTCCCTAGTTGTTTTCTTAGTTCCTGACATCCATAACATTCCCAGTCTTCTTCATGAATAATTTTAGAGGAAGAGGGCAGCAGCTCACTGAACAGGAAATACAAAGCCAGACTTTGTTTTCTTCACCCTTTGTCAACCTCATTTTTTGTTCCCATTCTTCATCTCATTTTACACCCTGACTTTGGGGTTCTAGAATAGGAATTTAATGGGAATTATTTCTGTCACTGAGTTCCTTCTATCTGCCAGATCTCTGACTTCATAGGAGCTCTGTTCCAGTGTTTTTAAAACTTACTAGACTATAACTCACATCATTACTTACATTTTTACATTATAAGCCTGAATATAACTAAATCTGTGTGTGTGTGTCGGAAATTATTTTTCTTAAAATAATACTTACCTTTGTTATATAGAATTAACTTTGTTTTTCTTTTCTATTCAATCTCACTAAAAATGTTTGTCATGATCACGGCACCTGGGTGGCTCAGCAGGTTGAGCATCCGACTCTTGATTTCGGCTCAAGTCATTGTTCCAGGGTTGTGGGATGAGCCCTGTGTCAGGCTCTATGCTGGGCATAGAGCCTAAGATTCTCTCTCTCTCCCTTCTGCCCCTCCCCTGCTTGCGCACTCACGTGTATACACGCTCTCTCTCAAAAACAAAAATGTTTGTCATGATCAAAGCATAAATTCCATGACAAACAAATAGGTCTATGCCCCATAGTTTAACATTGTTCTTATCTCTTAACTCCCTGCTGTATTACCACTTCTCAGCCCTATCCTGATGCATTATTCAGTATTCTTTGGAGATACAGAAGCAATAGGATAGATAGACAGACAGACAAGAGATTTATTATGGGGGTTATGGAGGCTGAGATCTCCACAAATGGAGAACTAGGGAAGCTGGTGGTATAATGAAGCCTGAGAGCCAGGGGCCCATAGTATAACTCTGATCCAAAGTGGAAGACCTGAAAACTGAGGGTGAGGGTTTGCATTAGTTTAAGTCCTGGAATCTGAAGGCTCAAGAATCAGGGTCTCCATTGTCTGAAAAGACGGATGTCTCAGCTCAGAAAAAGAAAGACAATTTACATTTTCTCTACTCTTTTGCTCTATGAGGGCCCTCAACAGATTGGATACTATCCTTTCCAATTGGTGACAGTAAATCTTTTTTTTTTCTCAATTTACTAATCCAAATGCTAATCTCTCTCAGAAACACCTTTACAAACACACTGAGAAATAATGTTTTACCAGCTATCTGGCCAACCCTTAGCCCAGTCAAGTTGACATAAAATTCATCATAATACCTGTTTTTTGTTTGTCTGTTTGTATTTTTAGACTATCCTAAATTTCATTCTGTCAACAGTCTCTTCAGCTCACTTGTACTATTGTCTTTTCATGGTAAATCCGGGTGGAAAAACCAACCCTGGATGCATTCAACGAGCCCTCTTCATTTCTCCACTCCCAGGTAGCTGAATTGGACTGGAGAAAAATCAACAAATCATGCAGAGTAATGCTAATATAAATGTATGATCCACAAATTGAAATAGGGTTTATATTGTCTTATATTGCTTATAAATCTCTCTGGTCTATTCTCTTACCCTTCCTGCACAGCTATTATTTAAATTTTTATGATCTTATATATCTCACACCCTCACATTTTCCCTTGACCTTGCTCCAGGCAAATGGCCTCCTAATCTATTTATAGAAACATTAGAAGTCACAAACAAGGACTTATCTGAACACCTATATTATTGACTATACATTTACCCATCTTTTTACCCACCCTTGGTTTGTTTCCTTTTGTACAATAGATAAAAGGTTTCCTTTAGATTTATATAGAACACAGTTTGAAAATCTCTGAAATAAATTGTGGGAACTCTTTAAAGGTCTTTAAGATGGGTATGATAAATTAGAAAAAGTCTCTGCCAAATAGAACAAAAGTGGAAATCATGAAGATCATGTAGGAAACTAATGTGAAGGTCTACAGAAAAGATGAAAGTTTTAACTAAGGTAATAGCAAGCTCAAGAAGAGAGGTTAGTACTATTCAGGATATTTGAAAGTCCTATTAGTCTTTTGAGTATAATGTCACAGATATGGTTCTAGTTATTGAGGATGCAACAGCAAATATCTCTACCTTCATTTTTATGGGGGAAGAGAGATATTTAACAAATCAGGGACACATATTATTGTTTAAGACAGACTATATGTGCTTCAGAGAAAAGTAGGTGAGGAAATATAGATATGGAATCACAAGAGTGAAGAAGCTGTACTTTTAAGCTCTGAGTTCATTAAAATAATGGCTCAATGAGAAGATGACATTTGAACAAAGACTTGAAGTGGATGAAAGAGTCAGCAGTGGTAATATAAAGATGGCAGAAAGTTCATGGCAAAGGAATAATGCAGGAAAAGGCCCTGAGGCATGAAGAAGTCCAGTGTATCTGAGGAACAGAATTGAGACCACTTTAGCTGGAATATGGCAAGAAATGCCAGATAGAAGGTCAAGAGATAGCCAGGGGTCAGTGTAGGTTACTATAGAGTTGTTGGCATTTATTCTGAATTAAATGGAAAGACAATGGAGAGATTTGAGTAGAGAACGTATTTACCTTTTAAGAGGCTTGTTTTGACTAGTATTTTAAGCCACATAGCAGTGGAAAAGAGGTACCAACATGGAAACCCACTAGCAGACCACTGTATACTTCAGATGAGAGACTAGGGTAGCTTGGTCAGGGGAGATAGCGGTAGAAATTGTGAGAAGTTATCAAATTCTTGATGTAAAGGTAAAGTTAGCAATATTTGTTTAAAGAGTAGATGACATATATGAGCAAAAGAGGAGGCCAGATATCTCCAAGATGTTAGGCCTGAACAATTAAGGATAGTTACCAGTTGCTGATCTGGATAAGAACTACAGGAATAGAAAGATTTGGGAAAAGATCAGTTCAATTTGGCATGTTAAGCTTGAGATGTTCATTAGACATCCAAGTGGATATGTTAAGTAGGCAATTTGTATTTATAAGTCTGAAAATCAGGGAAAGTCCAGGTTGGAGATTTACATTTGCAATCCATAAGTATACAGCTGGTACTGAAAGCATAAGACTAAATGAGGCTACCAAGGAAGTGAGTGTAAGAGGAAAAGAAAATCCATTCAAGAACTGAATTTTGGGGCATTCCAAAACTTACTTTCTTTAGGAAACTGAAGAGAACCATAAAGTGAGACTAAGATTGAGATAGAATAAGTTTACTGTCCTGGAAGCCAAATGACGGAATTGCTTACATGAGAAGGGAGTGATAAAAACAGTGTCAATTTTACAGAGACAAGTAAGATGAGAACTTAGAATTATCTGTTAGATTTAACAGTGTGTATGGAGATTATTTGTGACCTTATCAAGAGCAGTTTCAGTGAAACAAAGAGGAGGAAAGAAGTTAGAGAAAACTCTTATATTGATAGGGTTTCTAAAAGATACAAAATATTTTATAGAAGCATTATCATGTTTGTATTATGATACCAGTGATGTAGTACAGAGAGAAAAAAAATGTTACTGTGTGCACAAGGAGACAATTCTGAATCAATATGCTTGGGTAAGCCCTTGTTTGGAGCAAAGAAATGTTGGTCAGTCTGTCTATCTATCTATCTATCTATCTATCTATCTATCCATCTAATTGTAATAGGAGAGAAAACAGAATATGTGGATAGGTAGATGGCAGACGTTTTAAAGACTTGTAAAAATTTTATTTTTATTTACATCTATTATTTACATCTATTTTCTTAGTGAAATGTGAAGCAAGGTCACCTAGTGAAGAATGCAGATGGTGGGGAAGGTTTTTAATATTGAGGAAAGAAGATATTAAGTAATTATTTAGGAAAGTGGAAGAGCAATTGACTCTAAAAGAAAATAACTAGTTGCACAAAGCTAAGCTGGATATTATAAATTGTCCTATTCTATAGATCTCTCTTTCAAATCATATTTTATTATCATAACTACTTACACATGCAAATGAAGTAAATCTTCAAAGCTCTGTCCTTTTCTCCTAGAAACTCTGAGACCCATTGCTTTGTTGGTTTGTGTTTAAATATAAGTTCTAAATACTTACAGTTGCATCTTTAAACTAGGAGCATGACTAATTTAATGCCACCCCCATCAAGAAGACAACAGCAAATGAGAAATTATTGGCAAAGTGTGCTGCTATGGGAAACGTGCAGCATCTGCTCAAGTTCAGTTGACAATGGCTGAAGACCATAGTTTTTTTGAGCAATCTATTTTTTTTCTTCACTCTTTCTCACTCCTTTTTTTAATTGTCTCTTGCTGACCCAATTAGTCACATCTCTTATTAAGCCCATGTGGCTATTAAGTTGGACTTATAACATTAAAAGAAAATTAGAAGCATGAAACCACTGAGACTGAATTCTTCTTAATAAAAAAAATCCATGTTTTGTCAAATCCCATGGAATGGTATACCACAAAGAATTATACTGTATGTAAATTAAAAATAAATACAACTAAATCCAAATGTGAGGGGACCCAAAATGGAATACAAGCTGAAACAAATAAACCTAATTTATTACAAATGAATTACATAACAATAATAATGGAGAAGAAAATAGCTAATCTCAGAAACTTTGAAAACAGAACTTTGACTGAATATAGGCTAAAGACAAAAGGAATGATACAGGAATATTGTGCTTTCACAGTTTCAGTTTCTCACAGGGTCATGGGTTTGTCATTCTAAAACTGTGTCTCCTGTCAGAAAAAGAAGTTACAAATAAGGAATGGCTGAAGATTAGAATAAAACCTTGTGGTATAATATTAGAATCAGAAATATTAGATGATTTGTGATTTAAAAATACATATATATATAGATAAATCAATATACATGTGTGTAGATAAAGGATATATGAAGGGTGCGTGTGTGTATGTGTGTGTGTGTGTGTGTGTGTGTGAGCATGCAATCTAGCATTGCTCCTCAAAGAGATTAAAATAAATTACACCCAAGTAGAAGTGAATACACCTACCACTCTGATCTTGGCTTCTGAAGACCATTTTCAAGAAAAGGATCCAGAGTTTCTTGAAGTGGTTGGTTACAGAGCTGGAACAGAGAAAACATAGACTTAGAGCATTTGTAGTGGCAGAAAAATGCTCAAAAAAGAATGGGGACACATTAAAGGGGCAAAGGAGCCAACCTGAAGGAGGTCTTAATTGCAAAGTTTGGACAGATTGAGTAATAAAATGAATAACAATACTATTATTAGATTATAACCCCTAAAATAAAATATTTATGATGTAAATAAATCATTGGATAATTAAATAAATGGAGAAGAGAAGATAATGTTTGCTTACCAAAAAATTGCAGTTATTGTGGTAGAAACAAGGGATATAGAAAATCACCATTAGAACAGCACAGTAATAGTTGTTGCATGGTGAATGCTAAAAGTAGTAGGTGAAAGTATGAGGAAAACAGGATATTTGCACAGTCCCAAAGTATCCCCTCCTGATAGTCATTAGTTACAGAAGGAAAAATAGTATTTTACAATAGAAAACCTTGGTGACACCACCTTGACCAAGTGTCAAGGAAAGCATCACCAATAGTAATGTATATCAACATCATATACTTAAAAAAAATTAATTCTAGTGTAGTTAACAACATACAGTGTTAAATTAGTTTCAGGTGTACAATGTAGTGATTCAACACTTCCATGTATTACTCCCTTCTCATCAAGATACGTGTACTCTTAATCCCTTTCACTTATTTTACCCGTACCCCCACCCATCTCCCCTCTGGTGACCATCTGTTTGTTTCCTATATTTAAGAGTCTGTTTTTTAGTTTCTCTCTCTCTTTCTCTCTCCCCCTTCATTCATTTGTTTTGTTTCTTAAAATCCACATGTGAGTGAAATCATATGTTTTCTGCTTTTCTCTGACTGACTTATTTCACTGAGCATTACACTCTCTAGATCCATCCATGTCAACATCATATACTTTTGATATGACATTTTTGTGGTATTCTTGCTTAAAATGTGTAACCTCAATCATGAGAAAACATCAGACAAAGTGAGGGACAGTCTACGAAGTACCAATACTCTTCAGAAGTCTAAAGGATATTATGAGAGACAAAGTGAGATAGAACTTTCAGAGATTAGAGGCAGCCGAGGAGACACAAAAACTAAATGCATTTTGGGGTTCGGGATTAGATCTTGGAACAGAAAAAGGACATTAACAGAAAAACTGATAAAATCCAAATAAATTCTGTAGTTTGGTTTTCAAAATAATAAATGGAAAAAATTCAGTATTTACTTTGGGCAGAGCACACAATATTTGAAATGTCTCATCTGCCCAACTCTAAACCCTAGAAGGACAAGGCCTATTCACACTGTAGTAGATCATAAAGTGTTTGTTGAATGACTATATTAAAATTTAATTTCACCTGACACTGTGGTATACTGGCTTATTATGAATTCCAAGTACCTCAATATATGCAAATATATCTTGTGCATATTATTTTATGTGTATGTGGGTATTTTTAATCATATTTTGGCACAGAAAAATGGAGGATAGCAGAATTATTAGTATAAATGATGTATAACCCTTATAGATACAATGGCAACATAAGTAGAGATCTGATAAATTTTTCTATAATATTCTTCTCATTCCTCCTGTATAACCAGAGTCAACAATAATTTTTAATTTTGAAATAGTAAATAAGAATTTTATTCTCTTTCTGTTTTGAAAGATATCTCATATATCATATGGGCTAGGAGTTAACACATGGAGTAGCAGAAATTGATAGTGAAATCAATTTATAATTTGCTTTCATGTTTATATATTTACTCATAGGTTGTTACAAAAAACAATAAAGAGCCAGATAAGTAAAATTTTAATAATACGTTCTCTGGAATGCGTTGAAATACTTTAAGACAAAACTGGATCTTCCAAAATTTACATTCTTGAAAATAGAACTCTTTTTATTATTAATTTTCATTTAAATGAGGGAAAAAATGAAAATGGTATCATAAAAATTGTCTTAAGATTTAAATTAATCTTAATTTGAAAAAAAAGTTTATAGAGAAAAATAATGAACATTTATAAATAAGAACACGGAAGATGGTATTTTGAACCTAACAATATTATTTTGATAGAAAATTTCCATGTTACTTGAATTATAAAGATGTAAGTAATATCTTCATGATTTATTAAAAACCTACTTTTGAAAAAGCAATAAGAAAATTAAACAATGGAAATGAAAGGATTATTCTGTAATTTATCAGATCAATTATTTCTATTTAATGCAGACAATTTAATCTTGTTTTTACATGTCAAATACAAAGAATCACGGGTAAGAAATAACACTATGTGCTCAAAAATCTAATCAAAACCTCTAAAGATGAGTTATTTACCAACAATATTCAATAAATAGAAAATGAGATATATTGAATAGATCTTTTGGTTAGTCACCAAGTTTCTTATTTCCCCTAAGCAACAAATATATTTTTCTTTCTGTATTCCCCAAAGCCATTCATCGTGTAGGCAACATTTTGTTAAACTATAGACAATGAAACAGATTTCTGGATTACCATAGGTTTTCTTTTCAAAATTTAACAGTATTTCCTGAGCAAATTCTGGATTAGATTTTGCCTCTAAATGAAACCAACACACACTGAAAAAGGCAAAAAAATATCAACAAAGAGTAGGAAGAGGAAGCTGTCATAACTTGTGATCTCTGTAAGTGAAAGTAATTTTAGTCTTTGATATATTATTGACAAAAAAGCAATAATAAATGGTAAAACATGATAAGTTAATTGATGGGAAATTTTAACGTTTATTTATTTTTTGGGACAGAGAGAGACAGAGCATGAACGGGGGAGGGGCAGAGAGAGAGGGAGACACAGAATCAGAAACAGGCTCCAGGCTCTGAGCCATCAGCCCAGAGCCCGACGCGGGGCTCGAACTCACGGACCGTGAGATCGTGACCTGGCTGAAGTCGGACGCTTAACCGACTGCACCACCCAGGCGCCCCAATTGATGGGAAATTTTAAATGGTAATGAGATGAATATCCGTACAGTTGGGGAGTGAACTGAAGTCATAAATTTAATATCAGCAAATGAGTCACATATCCTAGCAATATGAGAATAGGGCTGGTAGAAGTAGATTTAGAAGGTCTGGATCAGTGTGTATGCATGTTGATTTCTCGACATAGGTCACTGAAGGCTAGTGGACTTGCTTCAAAGGGGCTGGGTTACATGGTTATCAGAACCCAACTTCAAATAGAAACTGCAATATTCATTAATTGATTTATACATTCATATATTCAGCAGACAAATATAATTTTCCTGGCAGTATGATCTACAACAGTAACATTTAAATTCTAAGATTTTAAAAAGTCTCTCCAATATTTTTTTCAAATCTAAAATTAAGGTTTAGGGGACTATTTTGGAGACAAAAACTGCATATACTCTAGTATTACATGAGAATATAAGGCACAAATGATTGCAAAAAGCTCACTCATAGGAAAAAAAAAATAATTGACTGTAGGGGTTAAGATGAAAGGTACTTTCATCATGAAATGAATGACTTTTTAAAAAAACTATTTCCTTCCCTTTAGTGTTTCCTATTGCTACTCTTTCTTTCCTTCCAACACTAACAGCACCCGCTCCTGCAGAAAGTAACCATTTGTTAGATCCTTGGTTTTCACCCCTTAACACAAAGGAGAATCACCTGATGCATACACCCACCAGAAGTAAATTAAATCAGAATCTCAGGGAGAGTGAGGTCTTGATACTTGCTTTTTAAGGAGCTCCCTTGTTGATTTTAATGTGCAGCCAAGTTTGAAAAATGATATTCTTAGAATTAACAAGGTAAGTCAGAAAGTTTTTATCAATTAAATAACTTACAATGTACTCAGGAACTGTTTTAGCATTATGAGTATATGAGAGCAGCATAAATGCTAGGCTCTGCTGCTTACAAATTTACTGCAGTAAACAGTCATTTCTATAATCTAAGTTAGGAAGTAACTCTGGGCGTATATTTCTTAATTTATCAGCTATACACTATGCACATGAAACTTGCTTTTAATAAAAGTTAAATTCCTTAGGGTTTTGAATTCTTTTCATATATTAAACATTTTACAATAATATTATCTCAATTGATTCCAATCTGTTTTTCTACGGGAAAGGAAGAGTTGCAGTTTCAGCTGGTAAAATTTGAAAATCATGCACGAACTCGAGTGAATTTTCTGTTAAGAGCATAGGCTATGGGTTCAAGTTGCATAAATTCAGGTCTTAGTTTTGCAATTTATTAGTAGTGTTTTCTTGAGCCAGTCATTTAACTCATTTGTAATTTTATTTCCTTCAGAAAATGAGGATAGTAGTATTCCTACTTAGTAGTATTCCTACTTTTTCAAGTTGTCGTGAAGAATAAATGACTTAGGGCTCCTGACATATGGCAAATACTGTAGATGTACATGTTAGCTATTACTATTATGTTACAGATTTCCATGTTTTACCATTTTGAAAGGCTATTAATATTCATATGTTGTGAATATTCTTATGTGTTCTATGTCAGAAAATGTGTGACTATTTGTTTTGTGTTGCTGAAAAAAATTGGGGGGATATCAAAATATGGGTATATCTAGGGGGAGTAGTTATGAATGGAAATGTCTGAGGTTTGGGGGATAAAAATAGACTGAGAATCACTGGCATAGACCCAAAGAGATTTGGGAAGAGAAAAATTGTAATGGGTTGGCATACTTCACTGAATACTAATCAAAGAGGGAATGAGTTGAGCTAGACATTGAAAGCATGTAGAATTTGAATAGTCAAGAACGAAATGGGAAGGGGTTAGCTGATGAGCCTCAAAGGTAGGCTTACTCTGAAATGATATGAATTGGGCCAGGTATCAGTTGCCCTTATTACCTTAACCTAAGATTCTGTGTGTGTGTGTGCTGTTTAATCGAATAATATAGAACAAAAATAGCCATAGTACCTACTCATTCAAAAAGGAGACAGAGTTCTTCAGCATATGGCCAAATTTCTCACCATACTTCAATACACTGCAATTGATATAACATCAATGTATCCGAGATCAGCCAGCCATATTGTGATGAAATGTACTACCAACGGTAGATTTCCTATATCATGACATTCAAAAGAGCATTCTTTATTATTAAAAATACATATAAGGGCATCACGATCATTACCATAATTTTTTACCATGATGAGAAAAGTATTCTTTGTTTAGCAGTCTGGAAACTTGAATTTTCTGTTTTCCTAAAACATTTCTTTAATACTGTGAAGTTTACTGAGAAGAGATGCACCTAGGACACTCAGTACCAGGAGTTCTAGTCATATGAATGACTTCTGTATCTCCTTAATAGATATTTAATTTATTTAGTATTTTAGCTTCCTTATCTGAAAAATAAGGGAAATAAGATTATACAAACAATTCACAGGGTTATTGGAAAGGATAGAAAATATAGTGTTCTGAGATGCTCTGTGAAAACTAATAAATGGGTTTACGCGTGTATGTATTTATATATCTTTTCTGTTGAGTTTAGAGATAGAAATATTCTATTATTTCTAGTTTAGTAATGTCTTGTATTTAATGAATGTATTCTTTGTTGTAATCATCATTCTATGAGTAGCGTCTGAAATGGTCTGTACCTTTTGTCTCTGAATCTCTACCACCTAGGATAGTGGGCAATATATACCATGTTGTTAAAAATATTGCTTTTGAATAAATATTAAAAGATGTAGTGTACATTACACTATTCCTGGAATTAGAAGCAGAAAGACTGGGTTTAAGCCCTAGCTTTTCTGCTTATTGGCTCATGTCCAATAAGCACATCACCCAGCCTCTGTCCAGGGCCCTCTCATGCCCAGATCCCACAGCTTTTGTCCCCACCTATTCCGGGCCCTGTTCCAGTGTCCTGCTCCAGAGTCACGAACTGCTGGCATGTCAGCGTCTCGGCCTCCACACTGTCTGGAAGTTACACTCTGTGTGTCCCATGCTGCCTATATCACACGTCCATCTGATATCCTCTAGCCTTGTAAGCTACTTGAGGGCCGATACCATACCTTCTACTTCTGTTGTATTCTCTGTGGCACCTAATGCAGTCTGGGCACAGGGTAGGTGCTCATAAAAACTTGTTGAATGAGCAAAAAAAAAAAAAAAAAAAAAAAAGTTAAGGATCTTAACCTTTCTGAATCTTCATTTTCCTCAATCCTTATTATAAAAACACTGGTACAAGTTCAACAAAAACTGCTGCTTCTTTTCCTTACAATATGCTCACACACAACTGCATAAAATTTAAATAGGCTCTTTGATTCCATGAAACCCATTCATTAACTTATTTTGCATGAAGTGTCTTTTTTATTTACATGATAAATATGTATTGAGCACCTGCTCTGTGGCCAGAACTCTGCTAGGCACTGGGATACAGCCAGGAGAAATAATGGTGTGTTTTATATTTTAATGACTTTTATAATCTGTGGAGGGTAAATAACCACTAATAACTAATGAAAAAGAATTGCCGTGAGGGAAAGAAACGTAGTTCAAGAGCACTGAAAAAGTGACGATCAGGAAAGATTTCCCTAAGAACTTAATAATTAAACTGAAATTTTAGGTATGAGCACAGGTTAATAGGCAAAGGTGAGATTGGGGAAAAGGATAATCTAGGAGGATGGAATAACATGCGCAAAGTCCCTATGGGAAGAAAGAGAGTGGTCTGCAAGAGGAAATTTTAAAAGGCTACTTTACTAGAGAGTAGAAAGCAAAGCAGACTCCAAGATGACTATGGCAATGTAAGAATGTCCTTGTATCATGCATTAAGGATGTTAGTCCATCCTAGGAGGACTGAAAAAGAAATCTCTAAAGTTTTTCCTCATGCCAAATTTACATAGTAAATGAGATAAAAATTTAATGAAGTTCTCTGAGACCCTCAAAAGAAAAACATGTATATTGTTTCCTTATAAAATAGTTCCTATGCTGTTTTTAAGAGCTTTCAGGATAATAATATTTAAAATCAAGTTTATCTGAATGAATGTTATTCTTTTTTTGAGCTTTTGCAAACTTCAAAATAGGGAGAAAACATTTTTACTTTCTAGAACATTCATTGTCAAATAGTAACTAAGGGAAAATAGATTAGACTACTTATTTTTAGTTAAAAATAGGTAAACAAAAATACAACCTTTGCCTAGAATCCCTCTCTTTCACAACTTCTTCCTTATTTTATGTAACTGTGATTCTATTTTCCATAAATCCATTAGAGAAATGCATATAAACAGTCATAATATAAAAATATGCATTAATTAAACCACCACTTATTTAATTAGTCCACACTCAAACATCCTTCTCAGTTTAACATAGCATTTATCCTAACCCATTACGCCAATTAATTTATCAACAGTTGAATAAATTTCTTGCTAATGTGCATACCCATATATCTATTACTATCATCTATTTCTCTATATACCTTCAACATCTAAAATATTATTAAAAACGCAAGTCAGTTCCAAATTTAAAGTGTAAAACTTGGAACTGATGCTGGCTTCAGGAAGTCTGAGGAAATGATGTGGAGAATATTTTGACATCACCCGCAAAATACTGTCAAATAAAGATTATAACAGTTTACACTTAACACCTACTATGTGTTAGGCACTGTTCTGAGATATACACGTATTCAATCCCCACAAAATACCTAGAAGAAAGAGGACGCACTGTAATCCCTACTTTTAGATGGAGAAAAGAATTCACACAGAAGTTAGTTAGTTGTCTCTGCAACTGAATTCAATGGTGGATGTCATCAAGTGCAGGTAATCTGAACCAGAACACATAGAACTTTACTGTTTCTTGGACTGGCAAAATTAAACCAGTTAACAGTCAAGTAAAATAATAATGATATGAGTGGCATTTCAAAGATAATGACTTGAATATCAAAGGATTAGAAAGGGCTATCAAGAAAATTGATAAAGTCCTCGAATAATCTGTAGAAATGACCATTGTTAGTATTGTGTTTTAAAAGTTAAAATTTAGGGGCGCCTGGGTGGCGCAGTCGGTTAAGCGTCCGGCTTCAGCCAGGTCATGATCTCGCGCTCCGTGAGTTCGAGCCCCGCGTCAGGCTCTGGGCTGATGGCTCAGAGCCTGGAGCCTGTTTCCGATTCTGTGTCTCCCTCTCTCTGCCCCTCCCCTGTTCATGCTCTGTCTCTCTCTGTCCCAAAAATAAATAAACGTTGAAAAAAATAAATAAAAAAAATAAAAAAATAAAAGTTAAAATTTAAATATTATATGGGGTTAAGATGAAATTTGACTGGAATAATCACATACAAACAATTTATGATTTCCAGAAATTAATGCATATCCTACTTTCGTAAATATATGTTAAATATATGACAGATACATAATGTTTTTTAAAATATAAAACATAGTAAAATTTCTGTAGTCATAATTAACACATTTTTTTCACTATTTGCCTAGAAATTTTGGTCTACATTTCCTGTGAATACTTTGGTTTGCCTTTGAATGTCTAATCCTCTACTTATTTAGTTTAGCTCTTCATTGCATGGAATATTTGTAGAATGCAGTACAATACCTCCCTCTGATAATAATAAGGAACAACATTCCTTTTCCTGTCATTGGTAGTCCAGACACATATTCATGCTCAGCTAATCATTCACTACTTTATGGCACTTTGAATCTTGAGGGAATAATGTGACGTGCAGGTACAACTGAGAAGGTATTTATTATGATGGGGGTGACTGCAGGAGAGGCAGTATCAAGAGTCTGGCAGCTGGTGACTGCTTCCACTGTGACAGTGAGCAGAGCAGTGGCAGTGTTGCCGTCAGCAGTGTCCTACCTGGCTGTTCCTGTGGGGTAAACTTAACTTTTGGTTCAGTCATTCTCCTTTGGGTTTTATCCATTTGTAAATCCTTAGTAGCCTCTAAGAAGGATATACCAGATGGGTTAAGATGTTGGAAAAGATTTAATAGGGGGAAATTCCCTGAAGAGGATGAAGAAGAGTGAGGAAGTAGCAGTAAACCAGGAAAGCCTTTAGACTGTGATATAGATCTGATACCCATGAAAAGAGAAGAAGAAGGACAGGACTGGGTATTTCTGAGAGAGTTTTGGTCAGGTCAGTGGGATGTCCCTAAGAAAAAACTGTACATTAGAGGAATCCCACATTAGGCAGAAATAGCCAACCTTATGAAGTACGTTAGCTGTGTTCAGTTATGACCGGGAGCAGCTTGGAGGGCACATGGTCTGATTTGTGAACATTGGAGTATCTCCAAAGGTACATTTTCATGGCCACCACATTGAGCCACCAGAGGTTTTGTCAGTTCCATAAACTGTTGAAACTATTCCAAGGATGTTCTTTCTGCGCTTAAGTTATTTAAGGTATTTTCTTTCTTCCTTTCTTTTTTCTTTGAGTCAAGAACATCAACTTGTACCTTTTAATGAAGTCTTTCTTTAAGTGGCTTTTTATTGGTCTCGATTGTTATTAAAGACTGATGACTTGTTATCATTCATAGATTTAAATAGCTTAATTTTGCCTATTGCGTTTCCCTGTAGTTCATATTTCAAGTAAACATTTCATTACAGGATTTCTTTAGCATCGGCTTCTTAAAGAGATTTCTCAGTTTTCTTAGGGTAGAGACCAAAATCCAAAACATAAGTTCTTTCATGGTCTGATAATTTAGGTCTCCTTTGCATCTACAGTCTCATCTGGTACCATACCTCCCTTCATTTGCTTTTCCCAACACATTGTTGTTTCAGTTCCTTTCAAGTACTGTGTTGGTTCATGTCCTCCAGGAAGCAGATGCCAAGACATGACCAGATGTACAAGTGACGCTTGGGAAGGATAAAGGGAAGGGGCCCAAACAAGAAAAGGAGAAAACCTCAAACTGCAGCACAGGTTTGATACATGTGAAGGAAGACTGTCAGCTTGGTGACTTATTCTTACTGGTTGGTTTCTGTACACAAGAAGCTCCAAATATTGTCATGGCTATCTTAGCTGGTCCTGATCCCCATCTTCCATAGCCATTATGTCGTAGAATTCCAGATGCAAATTTTCTCTACCCAGACTTCAGGGACAATCCTATGCTTTCAAACCTTGATGCCAGAATAATTGACTCAGGCAGGTCTCTTTAGCTCATTAGTTGTTTCGGGGAGGAACTAATTCTTGTAGCTTCATACTCTTTTAATCTTCTGTGATATCTTATATGGTATATCTTGATGAATGTATCCATGTGCCTTTGAAAGAATATTGTATATAGTTTGTGAATGTAGCATTCTACAAACGTCAATTAGATGATGAGAGACCAGGACATTCGGCCTTTTGTTGACTATTCAATCAACTGCTACACTTTAGGAACTAGAACATCCAACCATGCAGACCCTAGAGGTGTGGGGATAGGAAGTCCCAAATCTTCCAGTAGGTCTTTGAGAGTAATAGCCACAGAGTCTCTCTCCCTTCCTTTCTTGGTTTCTTGCATCCATGTATTCTTCTTTTGGGGGACACAGCACCCTATAAAGATCTTTAAGTTAATGCATGTATTTTACCTAAATGGTGGCACCCCGATCTTTTAGAATGTTTTCTCTAAATTAATTTTTCAGCTGTGCCTTTAAGAAGCCCTTCTAATGCTCTTTGAGGCCAGCTGCTTTTGGATTGTATGGTATGTGATATTACCCAGGATGCTAATGGGTCCACTAATGTACCTTCTTCATTGTAAAGTGGGTCCCAATCATATGTTACATTGTATGTGATTCCATACTTGGGAATTGTGCATTCTGTAACTCCATGAATAGTCATTCAGGGTGAGGTTGTAAGAGCGGGAAAGGCAAATTTATCCCTGCAGTAGGTTATCTGTCCCTGTTCAAATGTACTGTTAGCTCTTAAAAGATGGAAATGCAGTTGACTTGCCAACAACTATCTCATTCATCCTCTGAAAGAATAGTATCATTCCAGAGACTTAGCTTCAGCCATTGCTTTCTCCAGGTTTCTAAGGGCCACCCTAACAGCAACTTTGCTTTATCCTGTGGGTTTCTGGCCAAGCAGTTACTTCTTATGTCCTGATAAATTGCTTTCATGTTAATGGATTCTTGCTAATTCAGTTTTATATCCAACCTCCTCAATTAAGTATCCTCAACATCAAGCCCAGTGGCACTTCTACAGGTATGTGCTGTCTAATCCTGGCATCTACTTCAGTGCATATTATATTTCCTCCCTTATTAGGCCCATCACATCCCCTACCAGACTCTGGTGGGATTAAGCCATGGCAGCTAGGAAAGAAGATAAATACATCTCCTGAGAGAAGCACCAATTATTCTGTTAGACCTCTACCATGTCTTCTGGAACTTGGAATGTACTAGCTCTTATTAGGAAAAAGTGGGCCACATCTGAAAACTCAGAGATCAGGGGAGTCTACAGGTACAACATCCTTAGGAGAATCCAACCAGGGGTCTTCAGGCCATATTTTATGGTCCTAAGATTTTCTCCAATAAGATTCTGATCTTAGCATTGACAAACTTACCTTGGCATTTAAATGTTTGTGGATCTTTGAGACCCTATCAGATTCTTAGTTATGCTTCTTAGTTGTGTTAGCACTTCTACTGAGGAACATAAGGCCTCTTTAAAATCTACCAAAGAGGCTCTATAGCTCTCACATTTAGTTTTAACAGCTGTTTACAGCAATATTGTACCTCTGGGAAACCATACAATTTAGCAGTAACCAGCCAACTCCATTGTTCTGGCAGGGTTTATATTAGTTCATACCCTCTGAGAAGCAAACAGAAAGATGGGATTAAATGTGCAAGGGGTTTTATTAGTAAAATATCTAGGAGATAAAATGAAGAGGAAGAGGAAATATCTGGGGAGGGTATTCTGAGACGACAGTGCAGGGAGGTTAAGGGGGTCAGAAGGTAGGTGAAAGTGCCCTAGACTGCTGTGAATTCTAAGGAAGCATTGATTATGCCCAAAAGAGAGTCCTCCAGCTAAAACAGTCTATTAGAGCAGTCCTGTATCTCCCAGGAACAGGCCTGCCTTACAACCCCTGAAATGCCAGGCACTGGCTGGGAGCAGCCTATGGTAAGCATGACCTTGATCTAAATGTGATGTATTTTGGTATACAGAAGCTGGAGTGAGTTCCCTGTAATTGAAGGTTTGAAAAGTGTATTTTCCTGGTGACTACAGCATCATTTCACTCCCATTTTTCAAACATTTTAAAGGGAATTTCCCTCCAATGGATATCTTTAATCAGTTTAATGTCCCACATGCCACACAGGGGCATCCTCTTGCCTTCCAAGTGGCAAATAGGACAGTTCCAAACTTCATCTTACTGCCTGTTTCCTTGGATCACTCCTGACACCACTTGTGTTATATCAGGTCTCTGAGAAGCAGACATTAAGATGGGATGGGCTATGCAAGATATTTATTGGAGGAACACCTGAAAAAGGCAAAAGAAAGGGACCCTGAGAAGGCGAGGAGAGACTTAGTAGCATGATGCATGTCTGACACCTGTGAAGGAGAGGGAGCAATAGGAAGACTGTGTAGAAGAGGCAGAGACTCCAGAACAGTACGAAGAAAGCTTCATCCAGTTCAATGGGATGTCATTAAGCCAATGTCACCCATGAAAAGAAAAGTCCCACATCTCACAGAAATGAGCCTGCATTCATAGCCCTATCTTGATATTTCATTGTCTGGGAGCAGCCTGTGGGAAATATAATCTCATAATGAATGCAAGAGTGAATGTAAGATAGGAACAGTTGGTCTATCAGCCAGTTAAGCCTTAACTGTAAACCATCTACAGTTAAGCTGTAGGTACCATGATCTCTGCAGCAATAGAGCCTTTCAACTCCCTTTACATATTTTTTTAATAACTCCTTTATACCCTGTATTAGTTTCCTATAGTAGTTGTAACAAGATACCACAAACTGGGTGTCTTTTTAAAAATTTATTTATTTATTTTTTTTAAATTTTTTTTTTTTTTCAACGTTTATTTATTTTTGGGACAGAGAGAGACAGAGCATGAACAGGGGAGGGTCAGAGAGAGAGGGAGACACAGAATCGGAAACAGGCTCCAGGCTCTGAGCCATCAGCCCAGAGCCCGACGCGGGGCTCGAACTCACGGACCGCGAGATCGTGACCTGGCTGAAGTCGGCCGCTTAACCGACTGCGCCACCCAGGCGCCCCAAAAATTTATTTATTTAAATTCAAGTTAGTTAACTTATAGTGTAGTATTGGTTCCAGGAGTAGAACCCAGTGATTCATCACTTACATGTAACACCCAGTGCTCAGCCCAACAAATGCCCTCCTTAATTAACTCATTACCCATTTAGCCCTTCCTCCTATCCATTTCCCCTCCAGCAACCCTGTTTGTTCTCTTTATTTAAGAGTCTCTTATGGTTTGCCTTCCTCTCTGTTTTTATATTATTTTTCCTTCCCTTCCCCTTATTCATCTGTTTTGTTTCTTAAATTCCACATATGAGTTAAATCATATAATATTTGCCTTTCTATGACTGACTGATTTCACTTAGCATAATACACTCTAATTCCATTCACGTTGTTGCAAATGGCAACATTTCATTCTTTTTTATCACCAAGTAATATTCCACTGTGTGTGTGTGTGTGTGTGTGTGTGTGTGTGTGTGTGTGTGTGTACATAGAAGATGTATACTAGAAGAAGATTTTCTTTATCCATTCATCAGTCGATGGACATTTGGGCTCTTTCCATACCTTGGGTATCAGTGATGGTGCTGCTATAAACATTGGGGTGCATGCGCCCCTTTGAATCAGCATTTTTGTACCCTTTGGATAAATACCTAGTAGTGCAATTTCTGGGTCATAGGGTAATTCTGTTTTTAATTTTTTAAGGAACCTCCATACTGTTTTCCAGAGTGGCTGCAACAGTTTGCATTCCTACCAGCAGTGCAAAAGTGTTCTCCCTTTTTCACATCCTCCCAAACATCTGTTGTTTCCTGAGTTGTTAATTTTTGCCATTCTGACAGATGTGAGGCTGTATCTCATTGTGGTTTTGATTTGTATCTCTCTGATGATGAGTGATGAAACAAGAAATTTATTCTCTCACTGTTCTGGGTCCTAGAAATCTAAAATCAAGATATCTTCAGGGTCAGTTCCTTCTGGAGACTCCATAAGGGATAAACTGTCTCTTACTCCTAGCTTTTGATGGTCACCAGCAGTGCCTATCATTCCTAGGCCTGTAGGAACATCAATCTCTACCTCTGTCTTCATATGGCCTTATCCCCTATGTATCTTCATATCATCTTCCTTCTGTGTGTATCTTCATGTTCAAAATTTCCTTCTTAGAAAGTTATCATTGATGCCCACCTTAATGTAGTTTGATGTCATCTTAAAGTGATTACGTTTAGAAACCCTAGTTTCAAATAATGTCACATTCTCAGGTTCCATGTGGATGTGAATTGTGGGGGGATACTATTCACCCATCAAATACCCTTTTCTCTCTTCTGGCCTATTTAACTCTTGGTCTTTTTCAGATTCAGACTAATTGTTACTTCATGATTAGGGTCATTTTCCCTATTATTTACCTTTGTAATATAATTTATTTTAATTTTAGTATAGTTAACATAGAGTGCTATATTAGTATCAGGTGTACAGTATAGTGATTCAGTAATTCTATACATTACTCAGTTCTCCTTATGATAAGCATACTCTAAATGTCCTTCATCTATTTCACCCATCCCCCAGCCCACCTCCCCTCTGGTAACCATCAGTTTGTTCTCTACAGTTAAGAGTCTGCTTTTTGGTTTGTATCTTTTTTTTCTTTTTTTCTTTGTCTTAAATTACATATGAGTGAAATCATATGGTGTTTCTCTTTCTCTGAATTATTTCACTTAACATTATATTCTCTAGATCCACCCATGTTGTTGCAAATGGCAAGATTTCATTCTTTTTTATGACTGAGTAATTTTATATATACATGGTAGTTATATTTTTAATGTTTTGAGGAGCTACCATACTGTTTTCCACAGTGGCAGCACTGGTTTGCATTCCCACAAACAGTGCACAAGTGTTCCGTTTTCTCCACTGCCTTGTCAACACTTGTTGTTTCTTGTGTTTTTGATTTTAGCCATTCTGACAGATGAAGAGATCTCTTGTTGTGGTTATGATTTGCATTTCCCTGAGGATAAGTGATGATGAGCATCTTTTCATGTGTCTGTTGGTCATCTGTATGCCTACTTTGGAGAAATGTGTATTCATGTCCTCTACCCATTTTTAATTAGATTATTTGTTTTTTGGTGTTGAATTGCATAACTTCTTCATATATGTTGGACAGTAACCTTTTATCAGATATGTCATTTGCAAATTTCTTCTATTCAGTAGATTGTCTTTTAGTTTTGTTGATTGTTTCCTTTGCTGTGCAGAAGCTTTTTATTTTGATATAGTCTGTCCCAATAGTTTATTTTTGCTTTTGTTTCCCTTGCCTCAGGAGACATATCTAGAAAAATATTGCTGTGGCCAGTGTCAGGGAAATTACTTCCTATGCTTTCTTCTAGGATTTTTATGGTTTCAGCCTCACATTTAGATCCTTAATCCATTTGGGGTTTATTTTTGTGTATGGTATAAGAAAGTTGTCCTTTTTCATTCCTTTGTTTGTAGCTGTCCATTTTCTCCAGCACCATTTGTTGAAGAGACTGTCTTTTATCATTGCATATTCTTTCTTCCTTTGACAAAGATTAACTGATTACATAATTATGGGTTTATTTCTGGGCTATTATGTTCTATTGATCTATATATCTATTTTTTGTGCCAGTACCATACTGTTTTGGTTTCTATGACTTTGTTCGATATCTTGAAATCTGGGATTGTGATACCTCTGGTTTTGTTCTTTTTCAAGATTGCATTGGGGTTTGGGGTCTTTTGTGCTTCCATAGTAATTTTAGGATTATTTGTTCTAGTTATATGAAAAATGCTATTAGTATTTTGATAGGGATTGTATTATATCTGTAGATTGCTTTGGGTAGTATGGACATTTTAACAATATTTGGTCTTCCAGTCCATGAGCATAAAATATATTTACATATGTTAGTGTTACCTTCAATTTCTTTCATCGATGTTTTATAGTTTTCAAAGTATAGATCTTTTACCTCCTTGTTTAAGTTTATTCCTAGGTATTTTATTTTTGGTGGAATTGTACATGGGATTGTTGTCTTTATTTCTTTCTGTTACTTCATTATTAATGTACTGAAATACATGGATTTCTGTATATTGATTTTGTATCCTGTGACCTTACTGAATTCGTTTATCAGTTCTAATAGGTTTTGTTTCTTTTTTTTGGTGGAGTCTTTCAAGTTTTCTATATATAGTATCATGTCATTTGCAAACAGTGAAAGTTGTACTTCTTTACCAATTTGGATGACCTTTATTTCTTTTTCTTGTATGATAGCTATGGATAGGACTTCCAGTACTATGTTGAATAAAAGTACGGAAGGTGGACATCTTTGCCTTGTTCCTGACCTTAGGAGAAAAGCTCTCGGTTTTTCCACTGAATATGACGTTTGCTGCGGGTTTTTCATATATGGCCTCTATTATGTTGAGGTATCTTCCCTCTAAACCTACTTTGTTGAGGAGTTTTGGAATGAATTTGTCAAATGTTTTGTTTGTATCTACTGAAATGATCATATGGTTTTTACTTTTTCTTTCACTGATGTGATATATCACATTGATTGATTTGTGAGTATTAAATCAGCTTTGCATCCTAAGAGTGAATCCTACTTGATTTTGGTGAATTATTTTTTTAATGTGTTGCTGTATTTGGATTGCTAATACTTTGTTGAGAATATTTGCATTTATGTCCATCAGAGCTTTGGCCTGAAGTTCTTTTTTGTGTGTGCTGTTTTTATCTATTTAGGGTAATGCTGGCTGCATGGAATGAATTTAGAAACTTTCCTTCCTCTTTGTTTTTTTGGAAAAGTTTGTAAAGAATAGATATTAATTCTTCTTTAAATATTTGGTTGAATTCACCTGTGAAGCCATCTGGTCCTGGACTTTTGTTTGTTGGGAGGTGTTTTGTTTATTTTAGTTTTTTAAATGTTTATTTACTTTTGAGAGAGAGAGACAGAGTGCAAGCGCGGGCAGAGAGAGAAGAAGACAGAATCTGAAACAGGCTCCAGGCTCTGAGCTGTTAACACAGAGCCCAATGAGGGGTCAAACTCACCAGTGGCGAGTTCATGACCTGAGCTGAAGTCGAATGCTTAACCAACTGAGCCACCCAGGAGCTTGGGAGTTTTTTGGTTTTTTTTTTTCTTTTTAAATTACTGATTCAGTTTCATTGTGGTAATCAGTCTGTTCAAATAATTTATTTTTCCACTTTACATTCAGGGAGTTATATGTTTCTAGGAGTTTATCCATTTCTTCTAGGTTGTCCAATTTGTTGGCATATAATTTTTCATAATATTCGCTTACAATTGTTTGTTCTATGGTGTTGGTTGTTATTTCTCCTCTTTCATTTGTGATGTTGTATATTTGGGACCACTCTCTGATGAGTTTGGCTAGAAGTTTATCAATTTTATTGATCTTTTCAAAGAACCATCTTCTGTTTCATTGATCTGTTCTATGGATTTTTTAAAGTTTCTGTTTCACTTATTTCTATTCTAATCTTTATTATTTCCTTTCTTCCTTCTACTAGTTTTGGGTTTATTTGTTGTTTTTTCTAGCTCCTTTAGGTGTAAGATTGGTTGTTGAGTGAGATTTTTCTTCCTTCTTGAGGCCTGAATTGCTATAAGCTTCCCTCTGAGGACTGTTGGTGCTACATCACAAAGGTTTTGAAAATTGTATTTTCATTTTTCATTGGTTTCCATGTATTTTTTGATTTTTCGGTTGACCTATTCATTGTTTAGAAGCATGATATTTAACATTCTTGAATTTATGGTCTTTGCAGAAGTTTTCTTGTGATATTTTTCTAGTTTCACAGTGTTGTGGTCAGAAAAGATTGGTGGTATTTCAGTCTTTTTCAATTTGTTGAGACTTGTTTTGTTGCCTAATATGTAATCTGTTCTGGACAGTGTTCCATGTGCACTAAAAAACAATGCATATTCTGCTGTTTTAGGATGGAATGTTCTGAATATATATGTTAGATCCATCTGGTCCAATGTGGCATTCACAACTACCATTTCCTTGTTGATTTTCAGTTGACATGATTTATCCATTGATGAAAGTCAGGTCATCAATGATGAAAACCCCCTACTATTATTGTATTAATATCAATTACCTCTTTTATCTTTGTTATTAGCTGCTATATGCATTTGAGTGCTTTTATGTTGGGTACATAATTATTTATAATTGTTAAATGTTCTTGTTGTATTGGTCCCTTTATGATTGATTATACAGTGTGCATCATATAATCTTTGTAGTACTTATCACAGGAATATTTTATATGTGTGTGTGTATTTCTTTCATTGATGTCCAGTTTTTTTTATTTTATTTTTTTATTTTTTTAAAATTTACATCCAAATTAATTAGCATATAGTACAATAATGATTTCACGAGTAGATTCCTTAGTGCCCCTTACCCATTTAGCCCATCTCCCCTCCCACAATCCCTCCAGTAACCCTCTGTTTGCTCTCCATATTTGTTTTGACTCCCTCCCTGTTTTCATATTATTTTTATTTCCCTTCCCTTATATTCATCTGTTTTGTCTCTTAAAATCCTTATATGACTTAAGTCATATGATTTTTGTCTTTCTCTGACTGACTCATTTCACTTAGCATAATACCCTCCAGTTCCATCCACATAGTTTCAAATGGCAAGATTTCATTCTTTTTGATTGCTGAGTAATACTCCAGTGTGTGTGTGTGTGTGTGTGTGTGTGTACATCTTTTCTATCCATTCATCCATGGACATTTGGGCTCTTTCCATACTTTGGCTATTGTTGATAGTGCTTCTATAAACATGGGGGTGCATGTGTCCCTTGGAAACAGCACACCTGTATCCCTTGGATAAATGCCTAGTAGTGCAATTGCTGGGTGGTAGGGTAGTTCTATTTTTAGTTTATTGAGGAACCTCCATACTGTTTTTCAGAGTGGCAGCACAAGCTTGCATTGCCACCAACAATGCAAAAGAGATCCTCTTTTTCCACATCCTTGCCAACATCTGTTGTTGCCTGAGTTTTTAATGTTAGCCATTCTGACAGGTGTCAGGTGGTGTCTCATTGTGGTTTTGATTTGTATCAAAACCTGATGATGAGTGATGTTGAGCATTTTTTCATGTGTTGGTTGGTCATCTGGATGTCTTCTTTGGAGAAGTGTCTATTCATGTCTTTTGCCCGTTTCTTCACTGGATTATTTGGTTTTGTGTGTTGAGTTTGATAAGTTCTTTATAGATTTTAGATACTAACCCTTTATCTGATATGTCACTTGCAAATATCTTCTCCCATTCTGTCTGTTGCCTTATAGTTTTGCTGATTGTTTCCCTTGCTGTGCAGAAGCTTTTTATCTTGATGAGGTCCTAATAGTTCATTTTTGCTTTTGTTTCCCTTGCCTCTGGAGACATGTTGAGTAAGAAGTTGCTGCGTCCAAGGTCAAAGACGTTTTGCCTGCTTTCTCCTTGAGGATTTTGATGGCTTCCTGTCTTACATTTAGGTCTTTCATCCATTTTGAGTTTATTTTTGTGTATGGTGTAAGGAAGTGGTCCAGGGTCATTCTTTTGCATGTCGCTGTCCAGTTTTCCCAGCACCACTTGCTGAAGAGACTGTCTTTATTCCATTGGATATTCTTTCCTGCTTTGTCAAAAATTAGTTGGCCATACGTTTGTGGGTCCATTTCTGGGTTCTCTGTTCTGTTCCATTGATCTGAGTGTCTGTTTTTGTGCCAGTACCATACTGTCTTGATGGTTACAGCTTCGTAGTATAGCTTGAAGTCCGGGATTGTGATGCCTCCTGCTTTGGTTTTGTTTTTCAAGATTGCTTTGGCTATTGGGGGACTTTTCTGGTTCCATACAAATTTTAGGATTATTTGTTCTAGCTCTGTGAAGAATGCGGTGTGATTTTGTAGGGATTACATTGAATATGTAGATTGCTTTGGGTAGTATCGACATTTTAACAATATTTCTTCTTCCTATCCAGGAACATGGAATCTTTTTCCATTATTTTGTCTTCTTCAATTTCTTTCATAAGCTTCCTATAGTTTTCAGCGTATAGATTTTTCACCTCTTTGGTTAGATTTATTCCTAGGTATTTTATGGTTTTTTTGTGCAACTGTAGATGGGATTGATTCCTTGATTTCTCTTTCTGTCACTTCATTGTTGGTGTACAGGAATGCAATCAATTTCTGTGCATTGATTTTATATCCTGCAACTTTGCTGAATTCAGGAACCAATTCTAGCAGTTTTTTGGTGCAATCCTTTGGGTTTTCCCTATAGAGTATCATGTCATCTGCGAAGAGTGAAAGTTTGACCTCCTCCTGGCCTATTTGGATGCCTTTTATTTCTTTGTGTTGTCTGGTTGCAGAGGCTAAGATTTCCAAAACTATGTTGAATAACAGTGGCGAGAGTGGATATCCCTGTCTTGTTCCTGACCTTAGGGGGAAAGTTCTCAGTTTTTCCCCATTGAGGATAATATTAGCATTGGGTCATTCATATATAGCTTTTATGATCTCGAGTTATGTTCCTTCCATCCCTAATTTCTTGAGGGTTTTTATCAAGAAAGGATGTTAGATTTTGTCAAATGCTTCCTCTGCATCTATTGAGAGGATCATATGGTTATTGTCCTTTCTTTTATTGATGTGATGGATCATGTTAATTATTTTGTGGATATTGAACCAGCCCTGCAACCTAGGTATAAATCCCACTTGGTCATGGTGAATGATTTTTTTTAATGTATTGTTGGAGCCGATTGGCTAATATTTTGTTGAGGATTTTTGCATCCATGTTCATCAGGGAAATTGGTCTATAGTTCTCCTTTTTAGTGGGGTCTCTGGTTTTGGAATCAAGGTAATGCTGGCTTCTTAGAAAGAGTTTGGAAATTTTCCTTCCGTTTCTGTTTTTTGGAACATCAAGAGAATAGGTGTTAACTCTTCCTTAAATGTTTGATAGCCATCTGGCCCTGGACTCTTGATTTTGGCAGATTTTTGATTACTAATTTTATTTCCTTACTGGTTATGGTCTGTTTAAATTTTCCATTTGTTCCTGTTTCAGTTTTGGTAGTGTATGTGTTTCTAAGAATATGTCCATTTCTTCCATATTGCCTATTTTATTGGCATATAATTGCTCATAATATTCTCTTATTATTTTTATTTCTGCTCTGTTGGTTGTGGTCTCTCCTCTTTCATTCTTGATTTTATTTATTTCAGTCCTTTCCTTTTTATGTTTGATTGGACTGGCTAGTGGTTTCTCAATTTTGTTAATTCTTTCAAATAACCCTCTTCTGGTTTCATTGATCTGTTTTACTGGGGGTTTTTTTGTTTGTTTGTTTACTTGTTTTTGGTTTCGATAGCATTAATTTCTGCTCTAATCTTTATCATTTCCTGTCTTCTGCTTGTGTTGGGTTTTATTTGCTGTTCTTTTTCCAGCTCCTTAAGGAGTAAGGTCAGGTTGTGTATCTCAGATCTTTCTTCCTTCTGTAGGAAGGCCTGGATTGCTATATACCTTCCTCTTATGACCACCTTTGCTGCATCCCAGAGGATTTGGGTTGTGATATTATTATTTTGATTGACTTCCATATACTTTCTGATTTCCTCTTTAACTGCTTGGGTAGCCCATTCATTCTTTAGTAGGATGTTCTTTAGTCTTTAAGTATTTGTTACCTTTCCAAATTTTTTCTTGTGGTTGATTTCAAGTTTCATAGCGTTGTGGTCTGAACATGTGCACTGTATGATCTTGATCTTTTTGTACTTACTTAGGGCCGATTTGTGTCCCAGTATATGGTCTATTCTGGAGAATATTCCATGTGTACTGGAGAAGAATGTGTATTCTGCTACTTTAGGATGAAATGTTCTGAATATATCTGTGAAGTCCATTGGGTCCAGTGTGTCAAAGACATTTTTTCCTTGTTGATTTTTGATTAGATGATCTGTCCATTGCTGTGAGTGGGGGGTTGAAGTCTCCTACTATTATGGTATTACTATCGATGAGTTTCTTCATGTTTGTGATTAATTGATTTATATATTTGGGTTCTCTCACATTAGGAGCATAAATGTTTACAATTGTTAGGTCTTCTTGGTGGATAGACCCCTTGATTATGATATAATGTCCTTCTGCATCTCTTGATACAGTCTTTATTTTAAAGTCTAGATTGTCTGATATAAGTATGGCTAGTCTGGCTTTCTTTTGTTGACCATTAGGATGATAGATGGTTCTCCATCCCCTTATTTTCAATCTGAAGGTGTCTTTAGGTCTAAAGTGGGTCTCTTATAAACAGCATATAGATGGATCTTCTTTTCTTATCCTTTCTGTTACTCTGTGTCTTTTGATTGGAGCATTGAGTCCATTGACGTTTAGAGTGAGTACTGAAAGATACGAATTTGTTGCCATTAAAATGCTTGTAGAGTTGTAGTTTTGGTGGTGTTCTCTGGTCCTTTCTAATCTTTGTTGCTTTTGATATATATATATATATATATATATATATACACACACACACACACACACACACACACACACACACACGTGTGTGTGTGTGTATATATATATATATATATATATATATATATATATATTTTTTTTTTTTTTTTTTTCCATCTTTTCTCCCCTCAGAGAGTCCCCCTTAAAATTTCTTGCAGGGCTGGTTTAGTGGTCACAAACTCCTTTAATTTTTGTTTGTCTGGGAAACTTTTTATCTCTCATTCTATTTTGAATGACAGCCTTGCTGGATAAAGAATTCTTGGCTGCATATTTTTCTGATTCAGCACATTGAATATATCCTGCCACTCCTTTCTGGCCTGCCAAGTTTCTGTGGATATGTCTGTTGCAAACCTGATCTGTCTTTCCTTGTAGGTTAGGGACTTTTTTTTTCCCTTGCTGCTTTCATGATTCCCTCCTTGCCTGAGTATTTTATGAATTTGAATATGATATGCCTTGTTGATGGTCGGTTTTTGTTGAATCTAATGAGGGTCCTCTGTGCTTCCTGGATTTTGATGTCTGTGTTTTTCCCCAGGTTAGGAAAGATTTCCGCTATGATTTTGCTCACATAACACTTCTACCCCTATTTCTCTCTCTTCATCTTCTCTGACCCCTATGTTTCTGATGTTGTTCCTTTTTAATGAGTCACTGATTTCTCTAATTCTTAAATTATGCTCTTTTTCCTTAATCTCCCTCTTTGTTTCTGCTTCATTATTCTCCATAAGTTTGTCCTCTATATCACCGATTCTCTTTTGCCTCATCCATTCTTGCTGCCGCAGCATCCATCCATGATTGAAACTCAGTTATAGCATTTTTTATTTCATTCTGGCTATTTTTTTACTTCTTTTATCTCTGCAGAAAGGGATTATAATCTATTTTTGACTCCAGCTAGTATTCTTATTATCGTGATTCTAAATTCTGGTTCAGACATCTTGCTTGTATCTGTGTTGGTTAAATCCCTGGCTGTCGTTTCTTTGTGCTCTTTCTTTTGGGGTGAATTCCTTCGTTTTGTAACTTTGAAGGGAGAGAAGGAATTAATGAGGTAGAAAAATTAAAATTAAAAAAAATTAAAATAATAGAAAATTAAACACACACACACACAAATCGAATAATAATGCTAGATCATAGGTGTGTTTTGGTCTGGGTGTTGAAAGTGGTTTGACCGATTATAGAAAAAAAGAGGGGGGAAGAAAAAAAAGGAAATTGTTTGAGAATTTGAAGAAATGAATACACTGAAGTAGACTAAAATGAGATGATGGAGGTAAAATAGAATTTGAAAAAATATACACAGATGTAAAGAATATAGTAGAAAAAATAAAGTAAAATATTTTTATTAAAAATTAAAAATAAAATGCATTTTTTCTTTTTCTATATTCAAGAAAAAAAGAAACAAAAATAAAGAAAAAAGAAAAAAGGAAAAAAGGAAATCGTTTGAAAATTTTAAAAAGTAAATACACTGTAGTAGACTAAAACAAAATGATCGAAGTAAAATAGAATTTGAAAAAAAAATTACATAAAAGCAAAAATACGGTAAAAAATGAAGGAAATATATTTTTAATAGAAATTGAAGGTAAAAATGACGTTTTTCTCTTTCTGCGTTCAAGAAAAAGAAAAGAAAAAAGAGGAAAAAAGAAAAAGAAAAAAGGTGATTGAAAATTTGGAAAGGTGAATACATTGAAGTAGACTAAAATAAAATGATGGAAGTAAAATCGAATTTGAAAAAATTTACACAAAAGTAAAAAGTGTAGTAATAAAAATTAAAGAAAATATTTTAATAAAAATTGAAAATAAAAATGAATTTTTTCTCTTTCTGTATTCAAGAAAAAGAAGTGTGAAAGAGAAAAAAAGAAAGAAAGAAAATTGAAGAGTGGACCTGCTAACAGTTTGAAGTAGGACTGAAATTACTTCGTTTTCCCCTAGAAGTCAGTCTATGTAATGCTTTATAGTCCATAAACTAAGCCGGCGGTGAAACTTGTGTTGTTGGAGAGCAAAGTTGGCCCAGTTGGGCAGGGCTCAGTGTAACAGCTCAGCTTTTCGCTAGATGGCGCTGCTAGCCTACTGAGGTGGAATGTTTTGGCGCTAGTAGGTACGTATGCGCATGTGCGGGAAGGAACATGGTGTCACCCACTGCTGCCCTTTGTTCTCCCAGATCAGCAATCGCGCACCCGTCCTCTGTCTTCAGCTTTTGTCCACTCCCTGCTTTTTCACTGTCCATGACCAAGCCCCCAGGCAGTACCTCTCTCCTGAGTTTTGTCTCATATGCGGCTGTTTTCCCCAGCCCCTTACTTCTGAAGGACTGCGGCTTTGACTCGTTCCGCCCCTCTGTGGGAGGGTCTCACCGAGCAATGGCCGAATGCCAGCTGCACCCAGGAACACTTGCTGAACCCTGCTGCTGCCCGTTCCCTGAGACTACAGACAGGAGCCAGCCCGCCACAGAAAAAATTTGCGAGATAGTGTAGCAACAGTGTTTCAGGGATTAAGGAAGATCACAACACACATCTGGCACCAGGCTTCACCCTTAACGACCTTGTTCTAGCACCAGCGAATGTGGCTGTTTTCTGGGGTCTGCTGGGACCAGGTGACTTCAACAGTCTCTACCAAATGTCCTTCCAGCAGTGGAACCGCTTTTCCCCGTGTGGCCCGAGATCCTCCCGGACCCCACTCTGTTCCTGGGGATTCACCCTTCCCACCAGAGCACTGCCAGGTATGGAGCTGCAGAGTTGCAGACTTTGTGCTCCCCTTGTTTACGGTCTTAATGGAATTTAAACCCTCTCCTTTCTCCCTTTTTAGTTTAGTCCCTGCGTCTGTTTCCAATTTTCCACTTTATCTCCAGCTCCTTTTGAGGAGGGGTGCTTTTCCCATATTCTCCCCCAACCCCAGTCTCAGTCCTCTCTTGGCTCACAAAAGTACGTCCCTTCCTGCACCTCTCACTCCCCAAGTTCAGCTTTCTGCGCCGCGTACCTGCTGAATTCTGTGGTTCAGGTTGTGCAGATTGTTGTGTTAATCCTCCAGTCAGTTTTCTAGGTGTGGAGGATGGTTTATTATTGGTCTGGCTGTATTTCATGGACGCGAGACACACAAAAAACTTCATGCTGTTCTGCCATATTGGCTCCTCCTCTCTGATGTCCATGTTTTCATACTAAGCTATATGGTTAAAGGGCACATGGAGTTTCTTTTATTTTTTTCTCACTACTGTATCCCTTGAATCTAAAACAGAGTCTAGCATATATAATAGATATAAAGTATCAAATATGAGTAAGTAACAACTCAGATTCTGGAGTATAAAATAAAAGAGGGTTGGTGGGTGTATGGTAATGATACTATGGAAACACTGTTTGCCTTCTGTAGGAAGCAAAAGGCATACTGGGAGAAGAAACCCTTCCTTTGTTCACAGTTCATATTTTAATTCTGCCACTAAAGAGTCTGTCCTAGATTGGCTTTGAACTTTGGTAGGGGTAGATGGAGAAATGATGATTAGAGATATGAAGAATTATAACGCGAAAAGGAGAAAAGAACAACGTAGCAAGGAGAAATAGTGCTGGCTAAGGTGGTTCAGATTGCCCTTTAATTTTTTTTTTTTAACATTTATTTTGTTTTTGACAGAGAGAGAGGTAGGGTGCAAGTGGAGGAGGGGAAGAGAGAGATGGAGACACAGAATCTAAATCAGGCTCCAGTCTCTGAGCTGTCAGCGCAGGACCCTATGTGGGGCCTGACCCATGACCTGAGCCAAAGTCAGATGCTTAACCGACTGAGCCACCCAGGCACCCCTGGATTGCCTTTTAGAGGGTTGACTTAATATGGGGACAACCATAAGTTAGGGATAAATAAAGCAGGCCCTAACTCCATGAAAATAAAGATAGGTTAATGTCTCTCTGCAATCAAAAATAGACTATAAGTTTCCTTTTCTGAAACAGCATAAAGCTCCCCACTATTAGCCCCACAGAGATTTCTAAGTATCCTGAAATATATGTCTTGTTCTCTACAGAAGTCTATATTCTGTCAGTGTGGAATTTAAAAAAAAATCAGGCTGGTGAAATTGCACAAAACCAGAATGGGAAAAGAACAAAGGGAAGCTTTCAGTGGCAATGTTAGCAGACAGAAGGTGGAATCCACAGGTGGCCTCTCCAATTAGATTTAAAAATATGATCCAACCAAGAAACAAGTGCAGAGACAATATCTGAAGAAAACGGAGGAAATAGATAACCAAATGGAACCTAAAAGAAAGAAACTGATGGTGCGCCCAAAAAAAAAAAAATGTTTTTAAATCCACCCACTAGCCAAGCTGTGTCTTTTTTAAACTCATGGAATTTTTGTTAGGTTCAAACTTCCATGCTTATATTATTTTATTTTATGTATGATGCCATTCTTGGTAGTACAGACAGAAGAGTACGGGGAGGTCACCTGTTAATTCCTTTCTTAGCTGAAAGGAGAGGGGCAGCAGTGAATGCTGATTTAAATTTGAGTTCAATGCCCAGCAGAATTCGGGAGTCTTTGCAAACTAGGTAGGACTTGAAGTACTAAATGATTTTACTCTAGGTTCTTATTCTCTTGCAAATGTGAAAAACTCTGATCAAATTCTATTGAAATGCTGCTAGTCTATGGTTGCCCACATGTTTCCAATTAAGAAAAGCTGAGAAAGAAGAAAGACTTTGACAATTGTCATTGTGACCACTAACAATTACCATTCTCTTATTGGCAACTTTTAGCAGTATTTAATGCTACAGAAGGTGTTAAAATAATACAGTTCTTGTCCATAGACATTGGGAATGTAGATAAATGTTACATATTTGTGTCCAAATCTCTACTCTGAAAATGGTTTGGAAAATCAGTTTAAGATTCAAGAAGGCTTAGAAATAGTTGGAGAATGCATATAATACTACTGAAGGGGGACAAATGATTATTTTTGCCAGAGTTTATAATGCTCCAATTTAGGTTTTATTCTGACCTGCAATTTTTAAATTATTTTGTATCAGCTCAGTGGTTTTCAGGTACTGTTATATTTTGCACCCCTGAATTAAAAAGGATATTTCTCAATCAGAATACCTAGAACCATGTTTTGAAATCTTTAGAACTATATGTAGTTTGTTAGTCAAATATTCCATGCTGCAGATATTTGTATTAATGGTTCATTAACTTGTTCTTTTATTAAACTCCCACATGGTTTGGAATATGTTCTTTTGATTAACTTTTAGTCAGGGGTAAGTGTTATGTACTAGAAAGGTATGCACTTGGATATCAGATAGAAGTGGTTGCAAATATTAAGTCTGCATTTTTACTGGTGTATAAACATGGGTAAGGTATTTATATTTCTAAACCTCAGTTACCTTATTTTGAAAAGATGTTTTAGCATTTTTCAAGCATTATTGAGAATACACTGTTAGGAAATAGATGAACATAAAATAGGAAATCAATAAATTTGTGTTTTCTTCCTTCATGTTTCTAAGGGCTCAGCCTATTGTTTTTCAAACACTACTCAATAATTATTTGTTGATATCACAGAATTTCAGATAAGAGTGACATTGGCAGTTGGATTCCTACTGCTGTCTGTTTCTACTCTTTTCCTTTATTGGTTGCCCTGCCATTAATGTCATTATTATATTTTCAGTTGGCATATACTTATTGACTTCTGAATGAGGGAAATATTCTAAATAACTGTACTCTGATTTTCATTGACATTTCCTTCACTTCTTTTTACCCTTTTGCTCCTTGGGGCAGGGAGTCAGAGACTAAATACAGAAAAAGATAAAATCTGGAAGAAATATTTTAGCCACCAAAAGTTATTGAGTGAGAAACTCATCTGCGTTAACTGTTACTTTGCTTGGAACTTTCTTTACTCCAGGCTCCAAGCAATAAATGGAAGGAGTAAAACTAGTACAGAGAATGAGAATATCCAAACACAGTTTCAAGCACAGAAATTGATCAATTTAACCTACAGAGATAATGATCCATTAACTTCTTAGAAAAGAAAAAAAAAAGAAGTCATCTTATATGTCAATTATGAAGAACAGAAGTCATCAAAGAACAAAAGAAATACAGGGATGTAATTATGAGGAGGGACTAATCTAGTGGATCAATAATTAGCCTTAATAAAAAGAGAATCTGTGAAAGAAGGATAAGAAATTTGGATGACACTTAAACATCAGAAATAATCTTAATATTTAATTGCAACCAAGGAAAACACAGTATAGCATACAAGTACACACACACACACACACATCAAATGAAATAGGGGAAAAAAGAGAAAGAAGAAAATGACTAAAGCAAACTACTTAAAGTATCCATGAATGTTATAGGAAATTGAACTTATAGTCTATTTCAATAGTTCACCAGTGGCAGTGTTCCCACCCTAAATAGCATCCCTCCTTTGATTGAACGACTATACTCAATGGATGAAATTGTCTTTTAGAACTCTGTCAAGTGGTAATAGGGTTAGATTCTTATTGCCATAAGTCATCAACTTAGAAACAGAAACCTGGTTTCCACTGTCTGTCCCACACATGTGCACATGCATGTGCGCGTGCACACACACACACACACACACACACACACCCCTCATGGACTAACTTTGTACATGGAGCATTTAGAGGTTCAAGGAAGAAACAACACAGAGTAAGGAATTCCCAAAGATTTAAAGCCAAGTGCTCAGCTGTTGCCATGGCGGATTTTTACACCTTGAACACAAAAGCAATTAGTAGCCTTGATGTTATCACAATGGATAATTGTTCCCACACCATGTGGAAATAAAGCCTCAGGAGATATGGTGTCTTCAGAAACGGCTGCCACTGATTCACTTATTTGGTGCTTATCTAGCACCAAATGACAGTTTCATTTAGTTGTATTAGCAAAAAGAGAAAAGAAAGATACAAAACAAGGAGCAAATACTTCCAGGGAAGTTCATTGGAATATTACTGATGAATAGACCTGTCGATTATTGCTTAAAGAGATAATGAAATATATCATTTTTTTGGCAAGAGGTTTTTAATACAAACTTTATCTAAGAGATGCACTAATGTGGAAAAATAGCTGTAATCAGATGGTCAGAGGATTAATCAGCTACTTTTCAGCATCCTTTTCTATTTTAACCCTTAAAAAGAGGTGAGGACAATATAATTTAAAATTTGCATACTCAGGATGCTGATGGAAGAGTCAATCGCACATTTTTGCTGTCCCTAAGTTAATAGAGAGAAATTTCTTAAAGGAAAATTGCTACTGTATTTTAATTCTTACTAAACATTTCAGTAAAAAGTAGTAAATTATTCCAAAATATTTTTTTAAAAATGAAGTGGAAAAGTGTAGGAAAATAAGATGGCAGTAAGTCAGAACTCTTACTAAGGAAGACATAGCTAGTACAAGCCATATCTTCTGTAAGTGCGGAGAGATAAATATGACAGATGTGAGTGTACCTGGTTTCTTGGGAAAATGTATTTTATGAATCCAAGAATGGAGATTGACTAAAATATCTTAACCACTCTACCTTTTAAGGGAACTATCAATTTTAAAAGCCAAAGACCTTGAGGCATAGAATAAAACATGCTTAGGATTATAATGGAAAGTACATAATAATCCCTCCTTCTCTCAAGGCACCACACTGACATGCCTATCTTTGATATTTTCTGAAGAAATGGAATTGTAGAATGTGCCAGGCTCCTCGTAGTTTAACTCTCTTCTTGAAGCCCTAGAAAAATTAGAATAACATTAAGAAGGAAGAATCACAAAGCTCACCCAGAGCTACAGCAAATGTGCTTCACTGAAGCCGATAATACACAGACATGAATGGGCTTTAGAAGCTATTTTACCAAACTTTTCAAAGCACATTTTCTAATAACTGAACTGTTCATACTTTGAAAATTAGTAAGATACTGAACTGGCACAATCATAGAATTTCCCCACCTTCAACCGGTTGTATGTGGAAGTTCCAGGTGACACCTCTCCCCTCTTGTTCATAAACTGTTAACAGACCCTGTTCTTTTCAAGGATTATGGATCTCAGTAGAGAAATCCTGTTTCTTATTTCCGAAAGATGTCTCAGAAAAAAAATCACTCTCTTGTGTGCCAAATTATGATTATTTCTCTTTTGCCTTTGAGTGTATGTATGTGGCCTATCTTGACAATATTGCAGTTTTTTAGTTTCAAGTTTCTTGAGCTTCATTGTTAAAAATTATATACAACATCACTTGTCAAGCCTTTGGCTCATTTGTCATTTTTATTCATAGATGCCTGTAGGGTGCCTATCAGCTTTAAGGGAGTATTGGCTTATTGTTTCTCCTGTCTCCGAAGGTATCCTCAATTCTTCATTGATCACTAAATGTTTGCTAAATACTTGCTTATTGCCACTTCTTCTACACTTACTATATCATGCAAATGTTCATCCCTTAACCTCTCGGAAATGTTCGTCTTAGTTCCGCAGTTAAATTTCTCTGTACTATTTATTCTTAAGAAATGATGAAGGAAAAATTTGAGACGAATAATATAATAGTTACCTCAAAAAAATCACCCATAACCTAAAAGGAGGTGCAGGACACCTTAATATTAAATGCCATTTTAAAAAAAAAATCCCTTGGATATTAGGAACAGGTGTAACCTGAATGAAACCAATTTAGTTAATTAACTATGGCATCCCCTGACACAAATGCCAGGTATAAACAAATCTTATGATTCAAGTCACATGTTATCATGTACAGCTTGGACTATTTATGAAGTTAACTGCCTTCATGAAGAATACTACTGCAGCCTCATAAGGATTTTTAAAATGCCATTTAACTATTTATTGGGACTTAGGACATTTGAAGAAGTGAAGGTTATTACCTACTTATAAATATGGATTCATAGGTGCTTCCTGGAATTTTAGAAAAAAACAAAGGTTTCCTATGAGCTATGAACCGTTATAAGATCTAGTGATATAGCAGTAAAGAGGACACACATGATTATTATCCTCAAGAGTTTATATTCTAGAAATAAAATGGAATACATAAATAACAGGACAAGGAAATTTCATAAACTGATAAATATTATTCATTAATTAATTCAACAAAGATTTATTGAGCTTCAAATATGCACTATATTCTAGATACTAGGGACATAGTTGTGAACAAAAAACTCCAGTTCTGCTCTTACGGAATTCATATTTAGTGGGAGAGACAGGTAATAAACATCATGGCTGTGTGTGTGTATTGCTACAGATAGTAATGAATATTTCAAAAATAAAAATAAGGGTGGCTCAGTCCGTTAGGTGTCCAACTTTGGCTCAGGTCATGGTCTTGTGGTTCATGAGTTTGAGCCTTGCATTGGACTCTATGCTGACAGCCTAGAGCCTGGAGCCTTCTTCAGATTCTGTATCTCCCTCTCTCTCTCTGCCCCTCCCCCAGTTGCGCTCTGTCTCTCTCAAAAATAAATATTTAAAAATTAAAAAATATAAAAAAAATATAAAAAATAAAAATAAGAGGTTGTGATAGACTGGAAAAGAGTAAGGGAGGGTTACTTTAGATATGGTGGCTAAGAAAGACTTCTTTGAGAAGATGGAATTTGATGTGAGACATGCAAAGAACCTTAAGAATTCTGCAAGAGAAGAGTTCGTCAGAGATTGTCAAGTACAAAGAAATATGTATTTCAGATGATCTGTTGTGCAACATTAGGAAGTCAAATGATTCAACCAGTATAGGATGTTTTTGCAACCAATTTATTAATCTAATTTCATTGGGAATGTATGTAGCAATGTAAAAATGGGCAATCTTCCTTATCTTTCACTGTGAGGATTCTATAGAGTATATGGTATATCAGAAATCAAATTGAGTGTGAGAGATCTTACTTACTGAGAAAGGAAGAGCTATTGCTATTCCATAGGATCCTTTCAATTTCCTAGGAAATATTTTGTCTAAATTTTATATATATGAACATTATCGAGTTTTTAAGTGTTTATTCATTTTTGAGAGAGGGAGAGGCAGAGAGGGGCCTACAGGATCTGAAGCAGGCTCTGTGCTGACAGTAGCTAGCCCATTGCAGGACCCGAACTCATGGACCATGAGATCATGACCTGAGCTGAATCGGATGCTCAACTCGCTGAGCCACTCAGACACTCCTATTGATTTTTTTTTTTTTTTTATAACGATCTTATATCCTATGGTCTTTGTAGACTTCTTGGGCTTCTCTGTGTAGATGATTAAATTCATCATTCATCATATGTCAACTGTTATATGACAAAGGAATTTTTACCTTTTACTTCATTTCTTATGTTTCCAATGGCTTTTTCTTGCCACTTGGACTAGGACCACCAACATATGGTGGAGCAGTTGTTAGTGTTGTGTTAAGAACCTATTGCATCTGACTTCATAAGAGATGTTAGTCTGTAGTTCTTCTTTTTCTTTTGTGTAATGTCTGCCTGCCTTTTATTTCTGGGTAATGCTGAACTCAAAAAGTGAATTGAAAAATATTTCTTTTCTTCAATTTTTGGTAGTGTTAGGGTAGAAACCACATTGTTTCTTCCTTGAATATTTTGTAGGATTCACAGGAATGCTATTTGGGCCTGGGTTTTAAACTTTGTGTAAGGTTGAACTTTGAGTTCAGTTTGTTTAAAAGCTATAGAAGTAGTAATCCTGGTATTTATTTCTTTAATGAATTCAATTAGTTGCTTTTTCAAAGAATTTGATTATTTCATCCATATTATCAAACTTATTGGCATGCTTGTTTATAATATTCCTTTATCATTCTTTTACTGCCTCTCAGTTCTCTAGTGATGTCTCCTCTTTTATTTTTAATATTGATGACTTGTGTTTCTTTCCTTTTTGTTTTTGACCAGTATGACTAGGAATTTAATTTTGTTGATCTTTCTTAGTTTCTTTGACTTTTCTATTTTTTAACTGTCATTGGTTTCTGCTCTTACTTTAAGTTTCTTTCTTATGCTAGCTTTGCATTTTAATTTTCTGTCTCTCCTTTTTTAAAATTTTCATGGTCACTGACTTAGGACCTTTCTTCTTTTCTAATATAAACATTTAATGCTGTTAATTTCCCAGTAATAACTACAGCTTACACATTTGGTATGTTTTGTTTTCAAAGTATTTATTATAATTCAAAGCAGTTTCTAATTTTCCTGGTGATTTTTTTTATTTGACTAATGGATTATTTCGAAGTATATTGTTTAATTCCTAAATGTTTAGGGATTTTCAAATATATCTTCATGTTATTGATTTGTAGCTTAATTCTGTTATGATCAGAGAACATTCTGCTCGATTTCAATCTTGAGAATTTATTGACATTTCTTTTACAGTTCAGAATATGGTCCATCTTCATAAATGTTCTATGTGCACTTGAGAAGGATGTGTATTTGCTCTTGCTGAATAGAGTATTCTATAAGTGTCATTTAGGTCAATATGTTGATAGTGTTGCTCAAGTCATCTATATTCTTACTGATACTTTTATCTAACTGTTCTATGAGTTCCTGAAAGAGAAATATTGAAGACTCTAAAAATAAATGTGAATTAGTCTATCTCTACTTTGAGTTTTATTAATATTTTTTCTTTATGTATTAAAGCTTTGTCATTAGCTGCAAACACATTTAGGATTGTTATAATTTCCTGTCTAATTGTAGTGTGTGTGTGTGTGTGTGTGTGTATGTGTATCTTCTTTACTTCTAGTGTTAAATTTTGTTCTGAAATCTACTTTGTCTTGTATTAATATAGCTTCTCCAGGTCTCTGTTGCTCAGTATTTGCATTATATATTATTTTCTGTCCTTTTAGTTTTAACCTATGTCTTTAACATTTAAAATATGTTTCTTTTAGGGGCGCCTGGGTGGCGCAGTCGGTTAAGCGTCCGACTTCAGCCAGGTCACGATCTCGCGGTCCGTGAGTTCGAGCCCTGCGTCAGGCTCTGGGCTGATGGCTCGGAGCCTGGAGCCTGTTTCCAATTCTGTGTCTCCCTCTCTCTCTGCCCCTCCCCCGTTCATGCTCTGTCTCTCTCTGTCCCAAAAATAAATAAAAAACGTTGAAAAAAAAATTTTTAAATATGTTTCTTTTACAAGGTACATGTTATATAGACTAGCAGTGTCTGTCTTTTAATTCACTATTTAGAACATTTAATGCAATTATTGGTATTGTTGGGTTTAAAGTTACCGCTTTACTTTTTTTTGTTTTCTACTTGGGGAATCTGTTCTTTGTTCTTTTTGTTGTTGTTGTTGTTCCTTCTTTTTCTGACTTCTTTTAAATTACTTGAATTTTTTATTATCATCTTATATCCACTATTGGCTTATTAGTTATACACATTTTAATTTTTGTTTTAGTTTCTAGGCTTTATAATACACATCTTTAACTTGCATAGTTTACCTCCCAAGCATGTAATGCCAGTTCACATATAAATTGTGAACATATTGGAATTTACCTTATATTTTAAATTGTGTTATTGTTATACACTTTAATTCTACATGTTATAAACCACATGATACAATGTTTCTATGTTTACCTTAGTCAATTATCTTATGAAAAAATTAAAGTTTAAAAATTGCATTTGACATTTGCTTACAATGTTATGATTTTAGTACTCTTAGTTGTGTGGGGGGGGCAGTGTTCATGCATCCATAGTATCTAAGTTTCTACCTCATATCATATGTCTTCTGTTTGAAAAAATTCTTTAAATATTTCTTATCCTACATCAAGGGACTCTGTCAATTTTGGCTAAAAAAGTTTTTATCTTCATTTTGAAGGTGTTTCTTTTCACTTTTGGCACCATAAAGATTTCATTGTATTATCTTCTGGCTGACATAGTTTCTGATTAGAAGCCCACTATAATTCTTACCTTTGTTCCTCTATAGTTATGGTTATTCCTCCATCCTTCTTGTTTCTTTGAGTTTATCTTTGATTTTCAGCAGTTTGGCTATCATGTGTATAGGTGTATTTTGTTTTTTTTTTTTTTTTTTTTTTATTCTTCTGAGCTTCTTTGATAAGTAATGTGGGTCTTATAGAATGAGTTTGGAAGTTTTCCTTCCATTTCTATTTTTTGGAACAGTTTGAGAATAGGGTTCTCAATTTTTAAGCACCAGGTCTACAATACAAGATTCTCTTTAAAAATGGCACTGAATTCAAGATATCCAGAGAAAACGTAAGGGATGTGTATTTTTAAATAGATACAAGAAATAAAGTTTGCTCAAGTGGACATATTCCACAAAAATACAAAATCAATGATTGTTAATCAGACAAAACCATTACTTCCTCAAAAATTGAAAGATTTCTGTTTTAATATATATCTTGTTCTGTGATAGCTCAGTGAAAATGAATATTATTAAAACAAGAAATGCTATGTTCAAAAATGTGTAAGGCATTAGCCTTGGATGCTACTGTGACCATGACCTTCTTTCTTTGAAGTCCTCTGGCAAAGTATATGATTTCTTGGGTTAAAATATAATTTTAGCTCTACTTACTTCCATTGAGAATAGGTTTATGTTAAGATTTCCCATCAGTTAAAAAATATTTTATGGTGCATCTGGGTGGCTCAGTTGGTTAAGCGTCTAACTCTTCATTTTGGCTCAGGTCATGATCTCGCAGTTTGTGAGAACCTGCCCCGCATGGGACTCTGTGCTGACAGCACAAAACCTGCTTGGTATTCTCTCTCCCTCTTTCTCTGTCCCTCTCCCAGTTGTGTTCTCTCTCTCAAAAGTAAATAAATAAACATTTAAAAATATTTTATAAATTAATATATATTAAAATAGTTTCTTCTTTTGGTGTACAATTTTGTGAATGTACATGTGTGTTCATTCATATAACTACTGCCAAACTCAGGTTACAGAACAATTTCAATATTGCCCAAATTTCCCCTTACCTTTTTTTTTTTTTTTTTTTTTTTTTTTTGCAGTTATACCCTTTCCTCATTCCTAATTACTGGCAGCCACTCACTGTTTTTTGTCATATAATTTAGGCTTTTCAAAAATGTCCTATTAATAAAATCATATAGTATATTACCTTTGAAACAAGCTTCTTTTACTCAGGATAATGCCTTTAAGATTCATTAATGATGTGGGTATTAAGAACTTGTTCCCTTTTAATGCTGATGTGTCATTTTAGGGATTTACAGTAGTTTGTATATTCAGTTTTTTAGAGACATTTGGATTTTTTCCAATTTTAACCATTATCAATAAACTATAAACATTCATGTATAGGTTTGATTTTGTTTTGTTTTGCTTTGTTTGCATTTTCCAGAGTCAATACCCAGAATTACTAGGTCATATGGTAGTGAATGCTAAAGCTAATAAGAAATTGCCAAACTTTTTCTAGAATAGCTGAATTTTTCCCAGTAGCTCTGGATTGGATTAGAGTTCTAGTTGCTTCAGATTCTCTCTATCACTTGTTTGTCAGCTTGTTATATTTTAAACATTCTAATAGGTGTATAGTGCTATATGATTGTTGTTTCAATTTATATTTGCCCTGAAGATGATGATGTTAAACATATTTTTATATACTTATTTATCATTCACATAACCTCTTTGATAAATATATGAAAAGACACTCGATAGTACTTGTCTCAAGATCATGGTGTTCTAAAAATCCCACTCCTATTTATACAAGTAAATAGGATATTTATACAAGTGAATTAAATACAAGTAAATTAAATACAAGTGAATTAAATACAAGTGAATTAAATACAAGTAAATAGGATATTTATACAAGTGAATTAAAATTTAAGGTGGGAGGAACTTTTACATGTGACAGAATGAGGATCTCCACACACCTGGTTTTCAGTAAAACTGGTAAAACTTATTTTTTTTTTTTTTAAAAATTTTTTTTTTCAACGTTTATTTATTTTTGGGACAGAGAGAGACAGAGCATGAACGGGGGAGGGGCAGAGAGAGAGGGAGACACAGAATCGGAAACAGGCTCCAGGCTTTGAGCCATCAGCCCAGAGCCTGACGCGGGGCTCGAACTCCCGGACCGCGAGATCGTAACCTGGCTGAAGTCGGACGCTCAACCGACTGCGCCACCCAGGCGCCCCCTAAAACTTATTTTTAAAATAACCATTTAAAATCTCTGGAAATGGTCCAAACATATATACAGCTAATGGAGAAATGTTTATTCAAAAACCTATATTAAAATTCAGTAATAATATGAAAATTTTGTAGTATTTGAATGGACACCCACACCCTTCCTTTCTCATCCCTACTTAGCATGACAGAAACATTACTCTAGATTGGTGTAGCCAGAGATTTCTCTTCCCCCAGCTCTCGTGCTAGAAGGCAGTCTTCCCATTATGGGAAAAATATCAGCCTATCTCCTTCTACCCCTAGCTACCAGTTGTTGAGATAAATTCCAGGAGATTGAAACTGGCAGGTGGAGGCTCCCTTCTTCCACCCAGAATCCTTCTCATAGAATACTGTCTTATAATGGCATCACTGTGAATAATGGGTCCTGATTGTTCTTGCCCTCCCACATGATGTGGACCTTGTAAGATGGTTCTTCCCTTCTGGAAGAGGCAAGCTAAAAGGATCTGAGGCTATTGCTCCACCCCCACCAAATACCCAACTTCTAAAGTGGTGGTGTTGCTCAGAGATATAAGCCATTGTTCCAACCCCCAGCTTCAGAGCTCTGGCCCAGAAGTTTTGCCTGGGAGGAAAACAGACTTTTTGTTTTATTTTTGTTTTGTTTTGTTTTTTAAGACAGAAATTTTACTTAATTTTTTTAAATTTTAATTTAATTTTATTTTTTAATTATTATTTTTTATATATATTTTTTAAATTTAAGTCCAAGTTACTTAACATATAGTGTAATAATGATTTCTGGAATCGAATTTACTGATTCGTCACTTACATATAATACCCTTTAGTGATTCATCACTTACGTATAATACCCAGTTCTCATGCCAACAAGTGTCTCCCTTAATGCCCATCACCCATTTAGTGAATCTCCCCACCTAACACCCCATCAACAACCCTCCGTTTGTTCTCTGTACTTAAGGTTCTCCTATGGTTTATCTCCCCCTCCGTTTTTATCTTATTTTTCTTCCCTTCCTGTATTTTCATCTGTTTTGTTTCCTAAATTCCGTGTATGAGTGAAATCATATATTTGTCTTTTTCTGACAGACTTAGTTTACTTTGCATAATACACTCTAGTTCATCCATGTTGTTGCAAATGACAAGATTTCATTTTTTTTATTGCTAAGTACTATTCCATTGTGTGTGTGTGTATGTATGTGTGTGTGTGTGTACACACACACACACATACATACACACACACACACACACACACACACACATACCACATCTTTATCCATTCATCAATAGATGGACATTTGGGCTTTCCATACTCAGGCTGTTGTTGATGGTGCTGCTATAAACATGGGGATGTGTGTGCCCCTTAGATTCATTATTTTTGTATCCTTGGGATAAATACCTAGTAGTGCAATTGCTGGGTCTTAGGGTAGGGTAGTTCTATTTTCCAGAGTGGCTGCACCAGTTTGCATTCCTACCAGCAGTTCAAAATGGTTCCTCTATCCCTGCCTCCTAGCCAACATTTGTTGTTTGCTGAGTTGTCAATTCTAACCATTCTCACAGAAGTGAGGTGGTATGGCATTGTGGTTTTGATTTGTATTTCCCTGATGATGAGTGATATTGAGCATTTTTTCATGTGTCTGTTAGCCATCTGGATGTCTTCCTTGGAAAAGTGTCTATTCATGTTTTTTGCCCAATTCTTCACTGGATTATCTATTTTTTGGATGTTGAGTTTGATAAATTCTTTATAGACATTGGATACTAACACTTTATCTGATATGTCGTTTGCAAATATCTTCTCCCATTACCTAGGTTGCCTTCTAGTTTTGCTGATTATTTCCTTCACTGTGCAGTAGCTTTTTATCTTCATGAGGTCCCAGAAGTTCCTTTTTGCTTGTTTTCCTTGCCTCAGGAGGCATGTCAAGTAAAAATAGACTTTGAAACAGGGAGCTTCTAACCTGTCCCAAAGGAACTGACTTCATTTGCAACACAATGTGGAGAAATTCAAACCTAAGGCTACTTTGAGGAGGGTGGTAGATTCTTTGGAGCTCTTAAACTGGAGGCTGGCTAGTTTGCTTGAGGGAGAGCCTGGTGTAGAACCAATCCCTTCAATGGAGCTTAACTTTCATTTGTTTAGTTTGTAGAACAATTTATGTCCCAGGGAATTGCTGGGAACAACACAGCAATAAGCAAATGGTAGAATTTAATAGACAGGTGTATTCAGGGAAAGAGGCCATTAAACAGGGCCCTGCCAAAACAACTTTTGTCCCAAAGTGTGGACATACACTAGAGTGTGTCCTGTGAGAAACAACATCAGAGGTTTAACACTGTATGGGGATGAGTGGGAGAAGTGGGACAGAAATGGACTTCACTAAAATAATGCAGCCAATTACTAAATAAATAAACACACGTAATAATAACGAGCCCCAGAGATGAGAAACCAGTACCTACAGATACTATATGGTATTGTCTAAAATGTTTGGTTTCCAACAAAAATTTGTGGCACATGAAAAGAATCAGGAAAGTATAACTGAGTCACTTACAGAAGGTAAGGGAACAGGTTGTAAGAGCAGCCAGATGTTAGATTTAACTGAAAAAGACTTCAAAGTATCCAAGGCAAATATGTCTAATAACTAAATGAAAATATATGATTAAAGATGTAAAGAGGATATGATAACCATGTCAAATCAAATAGAGAATCAGTAAAGAGATAGAAATTATTTTTTCAAAAAAGGAAAATTCTGGAGATGAAAGTATAATAATTAAAGAAAATTCACTGGAGGTACTTAACAGTATATTTGAACTGCCAGAAGAAAGAATTAGTGGACTTGGAGGTAGATTGATAGAGATTATATAGTCTAAAGGACAGAGAGAAGAAAGAATGAAGTACAGTAAACATAGGCTTGGAGAAATGTGGATCAATGTTAATAGCACAACATATGTGCAATGGAAAGGAGAAGGGGAGCAGAGAGAGGAAGGGAAAAGAAAATATTCAAAGAAATAATAGCTGAAAACTTCCCAAACTTAATGGAAAACAGTAACTTACATATCCATGATGTTCAAAAAACTCCACATAGAATAAACACAAAGAGATTGTCAAATGCTAGAGTAAAATGCTGAAAGCCAAAGTCAAAGAGAATGGTTTCCTTATGTGATATGCCCAGAAAAGGAAAAAACAGAAAATAGATCAGTGATTGTTTGAGGTTGAGGAAGGATGTACAGAGATAGGGAAGTGATTGGTAAATGGCACAGTTTCTTTTTTGAGGTCATAGAAATGTTCTAAATTGTAAATTGTATATGCCTGTGGATATACTAAATACTATTGAATTATGTACTTTAAATGGGTGAATTATACATTTTGTGAGTTATATCTCAGTAAAGTTGTTTAAACATCATTACATTTATACAAAGACCTATACATAAATATTTATAGAAGTTCTACAGTTCATAATCTTGAATAACTATAAACAAACCTGTCCTTCAACATGTGTGTGGATAGACAGTCTATGGTTCATTCTTAAAATGTATAATTCTCAGCAATAAAAAGTAAGAGCTGTTGATTCACACAATAATATAGAAAAATCTTAAGAGTATATGGCTGAGTGAAGGAAACCAGACCCAAAAAGCTGTATTTTATATGTTTACAAAGCAAAAACATAGGAATAGGAAAAAGCACATCAAGGGAGTCAACCAATATAGTGACATAGGAGGCTTCTGAGTTTTACTTTTTCCACAGATGCATGAATACACGGAGCAGTTCCTTTGAAAAAGATTCAGCATAGGTAAGTGACTTTTGAACATTGGACAAATGAGAAAACATCCACATCAAAATGGATAGAGTCTGAGACACACTCTTGCCATGAATTCCAACCCCAATACAGTACAATACAATACAGAAGGAACCCACAAGTACTGGCTTTTCCCTGAGGAACAAAAGATTTGGAATCGACATCTAGTTCCCTAACTAGACTTCCACTAGAGGGATGGGCGCCCAAAGCAGCTAGATTTGAAAGTCAACGGGGCTTGTGTTCACAAGATCCGTGGTACAAACAAAGAAGTAGTTATTAACAAGCTTGCAACCACTCATTGCTATCCCCACAGGGCTCAGTGCAAATTGAGCAGGCAAAATTATCCATCTGCCTCTTTCCCTGAGAGAAGATTATCTGAATACTTTAAAAGCTGCTGCCTGAAGGCCAGCCTTCTAATTTAGCAGGGTCAAGGATATAACAAAATTACCAGAAAACAATTAACAAATGTCAGTGGTAAGTCCAAACATATGAATAATTTCTTTAAATGTAAATGATGACATTATCATATAGAAAAAAAATAGAAAGAAAGAAAGAAAGAAAGAAAGAAAGAAAGAAAGAAAGAAAAGAAAAAGAAAAAGATACAACTATCTGCTACCTTCAAGAGACTCAGCTTTAGGGGTGCATATAGACTGAAAGTGGAGTGATGGAAAAAGATATTAAAGGTATGCAAATAGAAACCAAAAAGAGGGGTAGCTATACTTATATCAGACAAAATAGATTTTAAGCCAAAGACTATAACAAGAGACAAAGAAGGTCATTTTATAAGGGTGAAGGGGCTAATTCATCACAAAAATATAAACATTGCAAATATTTATGCACTCAACAAATAAGCACTGAACTACATAAAATGAATATTAACAGATCTGAAAGCTAAATAGACAATGATACAATAATAGTAGGGGATTTTATTTACTTTCACAGTGGATTGATCATCTAGACATAAAATTAATAAGAAAACACTGGATTTAAACCATATCTCAGGCTAGATGCAACCAATAAACATAAAGCAAACATTCCAATCAATAGTGGCAAAATACACATTCTTCTGAAGTGCACATGAACATTCTATAGGATAGATTGCATGTTAGGCCATAGAAGAATTCTCAATAAATTTGAGATTGAAATTATATTAAGCATCATTTTTAATCACAATAGTATGAAGCTACAAAATATATATAAGACAAAAACTAGAAAATTCAGAAATATGTGGAAATTAAACAGTTATGCTCCCAAACAACTGAAAAATAATCAAAAGAGAAATAAAAATATATCTTGAGAAAAATTAAAATAGAAATAAAACATACCAAAACTTATAGAATGCAATAATAGCAATTCTAAAAGAGAAGTTAGTAACAATAAATACCTATATTAAAAAAAAAAGAAAGATAAATGAACAACCCAAACTTACACTTCAAGGAACTAGAAAAAGAACAAATTAAGCCCAAAGTTAGCAGAAAAAAAGAAAATAACAAAGTTCAGAGCAGAAATAAATACAATAGAGACTAAAAGGACAAGAGAAAACATCAATGAATTTAAGAGTTTGTTTCTTTTTTAAGATAAACAAAATATACAAACCATTAGCTAGACTCCCCAAGAAAAAGATAAAGGACTCAAATATTATGTATGAAAAGGAGGCATTACAACAGATAACACACAAATGCAAAGGATCATTAGACTACTATGAACAATTATACACCAAATATTGGTCAACCTAGAAAATATTAATAAAATCCTAGAAACATGTATTTCAGTACTGAATCATGAAGAAATAGGAAATTTAAGCAGACCAGTTACCAGTAAGGAGATTGAAAGTAATAAAAAACCTTTCAACAAAAAGTTCAGGGGTGCCTCAGTCAGTTGAGCGTCTGACTGTGCCTCAGGTCATGATCTCATGGTTCATGGGTTCGAGCCCTGTTTTGGGCTCTATGCTGACAGCTTAGAGCCTGGAGCCTGTTTCAGATTCTGTGTCTCCCTCTCTCTCGGCCCCTCCTCTGCTTCCAACCTCTCTCTCTCTCTCTCTCTCTCTCTCTCTCTCTGTCTCTCTGTCTCTCTGTCTCTCTCCCTCTCAAAACTAAACATTAAAAAAAAAGTTCAGGATCAGATGACTTCACTAAGTGAATTCTTCCAAACATTTAAAGAAGAATTAATAGTATCCCTTCTCAAGCTCTTCCAAAAAAAAAAATAGAATAGAATAGAAGGGAGTACTTCCAAACTCATTTTATAGGGCCAGCATTATCCTGAATGCCAAAGGCAGACAAGGACACTACAAAAAAGAGAGCAAGAGAGAGAGGAAGGAAGGAAGGAAGGAAGGAAGGAAGGAAGGAAGGAAGGAAGGAAGGGAGAAAAGGCCAGTATCTCTGGTGAACACAAAGGCAAGAATTCTCAACAAAATATTAGCAAAACCAAATTCAGCAGTACACGAAAATTATCATATACCATGATTAAGTATGATTTATTCCAGGAATGCAAGTATGGTTCAACATCTGTAAATCAATCAATGTGGTACCCCATGTTAAGCAAATGAAGAGTAGGTGTGCCTGGGTGGCTCAGTTGGTTGGGCAGCTGACTACAGCTCAGGTCATTATCTTGCAGTCTGTGAGTTTGAGCCCCACATCAGGCTCTGTGCTGACAGCTCAGAGCCTGGAGCCTGTTTCCGATTCTGTGTCTCCCTCTCTTTCTGTCCCTTCCCTGCTTGCTCTCTGTCTCTCTGTCTCTCTCAAAAATAATAAACGTTAAAAAAATTTAAAAAGAGAGAAAAGGAAGAGTAGGGCACTTACGTGGCTCAGTCAGTTGAGTGTCTGACTCCTGATTTTGGCTCAGGACATGATCTCAGGGTGGTGGGATTGAGCCCTGTGTCGGGCTCTGCACTAAGTGTGAAAACTGCTTAAGATTCTCTCTCTCTCCCCTGCCCTTCTCCCTCTGCTCATGCTCTCTCTCAAGAAAGAAAGAAAGTATATGATCATGTGAATAGATAAAGAAAAATTATTTCACACAATTTAACATCCTTCACAATAAATACTCTCAACATAGTGGTTATAGAAGGAATATACCTCAACATAAGACAAGCCCACAGTTAACATAATACTCAAGAGCTTTCTCGGATCAAGAACATGATAGGAATACCCACTCTTGCCACTTTCATTCAAGTTAGTACTAGAAGTTCTAGCCAGAGCAATTAGGCAAGAAAAATAAAGGCATACAAATTGAAAGGAAGAAGTAAAATGGTCTCAATTTGCAAATGACATAATGTTTTATACAGAAAGCCCTAAAGACTCCACCAAAAGACTGTTAGAACTAATAAATGATTTCAGTGAATTTGTAGGATACAAAATCAACAGACAAAAATTAGTTGTGTTTCTATACACCAACATCAAACTATCAGAGTGAGAAATTTAAACATATCCTATTTACAATAGCATTGAAAAGAATAAAATACTTAGAAATAAATTTAGCCAAGGGGATAAAAGATCGGCATGCTGAAAAATATAAGACATTGGTGAAAGAAAAAATAGGAGTCCTATTTTTCAGAAAAAAAAAAACAGAATCTGAAGCAGGCTGCAGGCTCTGAGCTGTCAGCACAGAGCCTGACACAGGGCTCGAACTCATGAGCTGTGAGATCATGACCTGAGCTGAAGTCGGTTGTTCAACCGACTGAGCCACCCAGATACCCCTGGTGAAAGAAAATTTTAAGAAGACACAAATAAATGGAAAGATATCCTGCATTCAAGAATTGGAAAATTTAATATTGTTAAAATGTCCATATTACTCAAAGTGATCTAAGATTCAATGCAATCTTTGTCAAAAGTCCAATGGCATTTTTCATAGAAATAGAAATAGAAATAACAATTCTTTAAAAAAAATTTTTTTAATGTATTTATTTTTGAGAGAGACAGAGACAGAATGTGAGTTGGTTAGGGGCAGAGAGAGAGGGAGACACAGAATCTAATGGAGGATCCAGGCTCTGAGCTGTCAGCACAGAGCCTGACGCAGGGCTTGAACTCACAAGTTGCAAGATCATGACCTGAGCCAAAGTCGGAGGCTCAACCAACTGAGCCACCCAGGCGCCCCAGAAATAACAATTCTTTTTTTTTTTTTTTTTCAACGTTTATTTATTTTTGGGACAGAGAGAGACAGAGAATGAACGGGGGAGGGGCAGAGAGAGAGGGAGACACAGAATCGGAAACAGGCTCCAGGCTCCGAGCCATCAGCCCAGAGCCTGACGCGGGGCTCGAACTCACGGACCGCGAGATCGTGACCTGGCTGAAGTCGGACGCTTAACCGACTGCGCCACCCAGGCGCCCCCAGAAATAACAATTCTAAAACTTAAAAGGAACCACAGAAAACTGCTGATAACCAAAGCAATCTTGGGAAAGAAGAACTAAGCTGGAGGTATCCTACTTCCTGATTTCAAGCTGTATTACAAAGCAATAGTAATCAGAACAGTATGGTATTGGCATAAAACCAGACACATAGATCAGTAGACCACACTAGAGAGGCAAGAAATAAACCCATGCATATATAGTCAATTAGTGAATGACAAAGAAGTCAAGAATATACAGTGCGGAAAAGATGGTCTCTTCAATAAATGTGGTTGGGAAAACTGGTTAACCAAATTCAAAAGAATGAAACTGGACTCCTATTTTATGCCATATATAAAAATCAACTCAAAAAATATTAAAGACTTGAAGATAAGACCTGAAACCACAAAACTCCTAGAAGAAAATATAGGGGATCGGCTCCTTGACATTGGTCTTAGCAATGATTCGTTTTTGGAGATGACACCAAAAGTAAAGGTGGCAAAAACAAAAATAACCAAAGAGAACTACATCAAACTGAAAAGCTTCTGCACAGCAAAGAAAATCATCAACAAAATAAAAGGGAAACCTATGGTATGACAGAATTGCAAACCACATATTTGATAAGGGGGTAATATCCAAAATATATGAGGAATGCATATAACTCAATAGCAAAAAAACAAAACAGCAGCAAAAACAACAACAAAACCCCACATAACCTCATTACAAAACGGACAAAGGACCTGAGTAGACATTTTTCCAAGGAAGACGTGCAAATTGTCAACATTTACGTGAAAAAGTGTTCAACTTTTCATCAGGAAAATGACAATCAAAAGCACAATGAAATGTCACATCTGTTAGGATGACTATTATCAACAAGAGAAGAAATAAATGTTGGTGAGGATTTGGAGAAAAAGGAACCTGTATACTACTGATGGTAATGTAAACTGCTACAACCACTATGGAAAATTGTATGGAGTTTCTTCAAGAAATTATAAATAAAGCTACCATATGATCCCGTACTCCCACTTTGGCATATATATTCAAAGAAAGCAAAATCATAATCCTGAAGATATAACTGTACTTTCATGTTCATAGCAGTGTTATTCACACTAGTCAAGGGATGGATTCAACCCAAGCATTAATTGGTGAATGGGTAAGGAAAATTATACATATATATATGTATATATATATGTATATGTATATATATACATATTATATATATTATAATACATAATATATATATGGGAAGGGGATGAAAAAGAGAGACAATAGAGATACAATGCACACACCTACACACACACTCAGTGGAGTATTATTCTGCCTTTAATAAAGATTGCAATTCTGCCATTTATGACAACATGGATGAACCTGGAGGGCATTACACTAAGTGAAATAAGCCAGAAACAGAATGACAACTACTGCATGGTGTCATTTGTATGTGGAATCTAAAAAACAAAACAAAACAAAACAAAACAAAACAAAACCAGAAACAGAGGTTAGTTAAGTGTTTGCCAGCAGCTGGAGTATGGGGAAATGTGGAGAGGTTGATAAAAAGATACAAACTTTCAATTATTAAATGAATAAGGTATGAGGATTGAATTTAGAACATGATGTCTATAGTTGATAATGCATCATACAACTGGAATTTGATATGAGAGTAGAATTTAAATGTTTTCACCAAAAAAAAAAAAAACAAGGGTGATCGATGTGTTAATTAACTTGATGAAGGAATCCTCTCAATGTATGCACATATCAAATCATTACATTGCATACTTTTTTTTTTTTTTTTTTTTTTTTTTACAATTTGTCTATTGAACGTCAATTAACCTGGAACAAAATAAGCAATTTGGTGACTGTAAAGTTAGAGGCAGGGTAATGGTTGAGTAGAATGGGGCCACATGAGAGAGATTTTGGGGTGATGGAACTGTTCTATATGAAACTGGATTAGTGGACATATGACTGAATTTGTCAGAACTTTTCATTGTGAATTTAACTCTATGCATATATATGTCTTGGGATATTCTTGAATGAAATGCAGATTGTTACATGTAAATGTAACCTCAGTGGAGGACATAGGAAGAAAAGTAGCTGACAGGTTTTCAAAAACAGGAGATCATGAAGCTAAAAACAAAAAGAATTTTATACAAATACTGTATGATAATTGGCTTTTTTTTCTCATAGGGATTACATATTAGCAATTTGCTAATTAATTTTCATGTATACTGCTATGAATAAACAATAAATTGAACAATATTGAACAATAAACTATAGAAAATGGAACTCAGGTTTCTCACTCTCAGAGTGAACTTTTATATAAGTGTGTCTAAAACTCATGGTCAGGATTAGTTACTAAGGAAAAAATAGGTTAGTAAACTAATAATTTTTACATTGTCTTGACAATGATTAATGTGGAGAAAAGATCAGGAGGTAAAAATACAGTATTTGTCTTATACACTAAAATATGAAATTGTTGCATTTTTTTCAAATCAGTTAAAATTTGGGGAGATACAGAAGTTTTTAAAATAGAAAGGGAAGGGAAAGGAGTCTGCAATGTATTAGCTGATTATTTTTTATTTCACATTTCACTTAGTGCTACAATGATATTAAATTATTCTGTGCTTATCCACAGTGACTGAAATACTCTGAAGAAACAGAAGCCATTTGGTTTTTGAGTAAGATTAGTCTACACTATACCTGTAGGGCTCACATCAGAAGTAAATCAGAAGTAAAATGACAAAATATTTTTGGACTACACCAGGAATTCCAGATACTTTGTAGGTCTAAGAGAAATGGACATATAGGAAATTGTGCTGATTTAAACAAATGGAGGAAGGCTGCTCCTGCTGGCCAGATCATACTTAAGTGGATTGTTAATTAAGTGGCCACCTGCACCACTCAGTGAGTCATCACAGAGGATAGATACACTTGTGGATGGAAACATCTTAATTTTATAAGTACCCATTGAAATTTTCTAAGACATTTTCAGCCTCCTGTGAACTGGCACAGTTTCTTGTGAAATTGAAGAGCAAAGCATACACAGTTAATAACAGAAGAAAAGCAAAGAACACTTAAGAACCAGTGCTCTACATTTAAGGCACCATATTTCCATTCTCCTTTTCAACTTAATTCTATTAGAATTATAGAGCTCTTGTAAATATCAAAAGGACCATTCACTGTCTTTGAGGGGAAATGTGCTTAGTTGGAGCATTACACTTAGGTACAAAAATCAAAGACTTCTTATGCTTCAGCTTTCCCATCAAGAAAATAGAAACAAGTTAAATAATGGTTATCTTCTAGGGTCTTATTAGTAAAGTATAAAATTCTTTGACCCTTATGGAAGAAAATATGCCCATCATTGTATGAATAAAAGAGGGACAGGGTTTTGGAGGGAAGATGGCGGCGTAGGAGGACGCTGGGCTCACCGCGCGTCCTGCTGATCACTTAGATTCCACCTACACCTGCCTAAATAACCCAGAAAACCACCAGAGGATTAGCAGAACGGAGTCGCCGGAGCCAAGCGCAGACGAGAGGCCCACGGAAGAGGGTAGGAAGGGCGGCGAGGCGGTGCGCGCTCCACGGACTGGCGGGAGGGAGCCGGGGCGGAGGGGCGGCTCGCCGGCCAAGCAGAGCCCCCGAGTCTGGCTTGCAAAAAGCGGAGGGGCCTGACGGACTGTGTTCCGACAGCAAGCGCGACTTAGCGGCTGGGAGGTCATAAGTTAACAGCTCTGCTCAGAAAGCGGGAAGGCTGGAGGACAAAGGGAAGGAGAGCTGCTGAGCCCCCGGACGACAGAGCTCAGTTTGGTGGGGAACAAAGGCGCTCGCCAGCGCCATCTCCCCCGCCCATCCCCCAGCCAAAATCCCAAAGAGAACCAGTTCCTGCCAGGGAACTTGCTCGCTCCGCGCCCAAACACCCAACTCTGCGCTTCTGCGGAGCCAAACCTCCGGCAGCGGATCTGACTCCCTCCTGCTGCCACAGGGCCCCTCCTGAAGAGGATCACCTAAGGAGAAGCAAGCTAAGCCTGCCCCTCCTGCCCCTGTGCACCTTGCCTACCCACCCCAGCTAAGACGCCAGATCCCCAGCATCACAAGCCTGGCAGTCTGCAAGTAGCCCAGACAGGCCATCCCACCCCACAGTGAATCCCGCCCCTAGGAGAGGGGAAGAGAAGGCACGCACCAGTCTGACTGTGGCCCCAGCGGTGGGCTCCGGGCAGACATCAGGTCTGACTGCGGCTCCGCCCACCAACTCCAGTTATACACCACAGCACAGGGGAAGTGCCCTGCAGGTCCTCACCACGCCAGGGACTATCCAAAATGACCAAGCGGAAGAATTCCCCTCAGAAGAATCTCCAGGAAATAACAACAGCTAATGAGCTGATCAAAAAGGATTTAAATAATATAACAGAAAGTGAATTTAGAATAATAGTCATAAAATTAATCGCTGGGCTTGAAAACAGTATAGCGGACAGCAGAGAATCTCTTGCTACAGAGATCAAGGGACTAAGGAACAGTCACGAGGAGCTGAAAAACGCTTTAAACGAAATGCATAACAAAATGGAAACCACCACGGCTCGGATTGAAGAGGCAGAGGAGAGAATAGGTGAACTAGAAGATAAAGTTATGGAAAAAGAGGAAGCTGAGAAAAAGAGAGATAAAAAAATCCAGGAGTACGAGGGGAAAATTAGAGAACTAAGTGATACACTAAAAAGAAAAAATATACGCATTATTGGTATCCCAGAGGAGGAAGAGAGAGGGAAAGGTGCTGAAGGGGTACTTGAAGAAATAATAGCTGAGAACTTCCCTGAACTGGGGAAGGAAAAAGGAATTGAAATCCAAGAGGCACAGAGAACTCCCTTCAGACGTAACTTGAATCGATCTTCTGCACGACATATCATAGTGAAACTGGCAAAATACAAGGATAAAGAGAAAATTCTGAAAGCAGCAAGGGGTAAACGTGCCCTCACATATAAAGGGAGACCTATAAGACTCGTGACTGATCTCTCTTTTGAAACTTGGCAGGCCAGAAAGAATTGGCACGAGATTTTCAGTGTGCTAGACAGAAAAAATATGCAGCCGAGAATCCTTTATCCAGCAAGTCTGTCATTTAGAATCGAAGGAGAGATAAAGGTCTTCCCAAACAAACAAAAACTGAAGGAATTTGTCACCACTAAACCAGCCCTACAAGAGATCCTAAGGGGGACCCTGTGAGACAAAGTACCAGAGACATCACTACAAGCATAAAACATACAGACATCACAATGACTCTAAACCCATATCTTTCTATAATAACACTGAATGTAAATGGATTAAATGCGCCAACCAAAAGACTTAGGGTATCAGAATGGATAAAAAAACAAGACCCATCTATTTGCTGTCTACAAGAGACTCATTTTAGACCTGAGGACACCTTTAGATTGAGAGTGAGGGGATGGAGATCTATTTATCATGCTACTGGAAGCCAAAAGAAAGCTGGAGTAGCCATCCTTATATCAGACAAACTAGACTTTAAATTAAAGGCTGTAACAAGAGATGAAGAAGGACATTATATAATAGTGACAGGGTCTATCCATCAGGAAGAGCTAACAATTATAAATGTCTATGCACCGAATACCGGAGCGCCCAAATATATAAAACAATTACTCATAAACATAAGCAACCTTATTGATAAGAATGTGGTAATTGCAGGGGACTTTAACACCCCACTTACAGAAATGGATAGATCAACTAGACACACGGTCAATAAAGAAACAAGGGCCCTGAATGAGACATTGGATCAGATGGACTTGACAGATATATTTAGAACTCTGCATCCCAAAGCAACAGAATATACTTTCTTCTCGAGTGCACATGGAACATTCTCCAAGATAGATCATATACTGGGTCACAAAACAGCCCTTCATAAGTTTACAAGAATTGAAATCATACCATGCATACTTTCAGACCACAATGCTATGAAGCTTGAAATCAACCACAGAAAAAAGTCTGGAAAACCTCCAAAAGCATGGAGGTTAAAGAACACCCTACTAACGAATGAGTGGGTCAACCAGGCAATTAGAGAAGAAATTAAAAAATATATGGAAACAAACGAAAATGAAAATACAACAATCCAAACGCTTTGGGATGCAGCGAAGGCAGTCCTGAGAGGAAAATACATTGCAATCCAGGCCTATCTCAAGAAACAAGAAAAATCCCAAATACAAAATCTAACAGCACACCTAAAGGAAATAGAAGCAGAACAGCAAAGGCAGCCTAAACCCAGCAGAAGAAGAGAAATCATAAAGATCAGAGCAGAAATAAACAATATAGAATCTAAAAAAACTGTAGAGCAGATCAACGAAACCAAGAGTTGGTTTTTTGAAAAAATAAACAAAATTGACAAACCTCTAGCCAGGCTTCTCAAAAAGAAAAGGGAGATGACCCAAATAAATAAAATCATGAATGAAAATGGAATTATTACAACCAATCCCTCAGAGATACAAACAATTATCAGGGAATACTATGAAAAATTATATGCCAACAAATTGGACAACCTGGAAGAAATGGACAAATTCCTGAACACCCACACTCTTCCAAAACTCAATCAGGAGGAAATAGAAAGCTTGAACAGACCCATCACCAGCGAAGAAATTGAATCGGTTATCAAAAATCTCCCAACAAATAAGAGTCCAGGACCAGATGGCTTCCCAGGGGAGTTCTACCAGACGTTTAAAGCAGAGATAATACCTATCCTTCTCAAGCTATTCCAAGAAATAGAAAGGGAAGGAAAACTTCCAGACTCATTCTATGAAGCCAGTATTACTTTGATTCCTAAACCAGACAGAGACCCAGTAAAAAAAGAGAACTACAGGCCAATATCCCTGATGAATATGGATGCAAAAATTCTCAATAAGATACTAGCAAATCGAATTCAACGGCATATAAAAAGAATTATTCACCATGATCAAGTGGGATTCATTCCTGGGATGCAGGGCTGGTTCAACATTCGCAAATCAATCAACGTGATACATCACATTAACAAAAAAAAGGAGAAAAACCATATGATCCTGTCAATCGATGCAGAAAAGGCCTTCGACAAAATCCAGCACCCTTTCTTAATAAAAACTCTTGAGAAAGTCGGGATAGAAGGAACATACCTAAAGATCATAAAAGCCATTTATGAAAAGCCCACAGCTAACATCATCCTCAACGGGGAAAAACTGAGAGCTTTTTCCCTGAGATCAGGAACACGACAGGGATGCCCACTCTCACCGCTGTTATTTAACATAGTGCTGGAAGTTCTAGCAACAGCAATCAGACAACAAAAGGAAATCAAAGGCGTCAAAATTGGCAAAGATGAAGTCAAGCTTTCGCTCTTTGCAGATGACATGATATTATACATGGAAAATCCGATAGACTCCACCAAAAGTCTGCTAGAACTGATACATGAATTCAGCAAAGTTGCAGGATACAAAATCAATGTACAGAAATCAGTTGCATTCTTATACACTAACAATGAAGCAACAGAAAGACAAATAAAGAAACTGATCCCATTCACAATTGCACCAAGAAGCATAAAATACCTAGGAATAAATCTAACCAAAGATGTAAAGGATCTGTATGCTGAAAACTATAGAAAGCTTATGAAGGTAATTGAAGAAGATTTAAAGAAATGGAAAGACATTCCCTGCTCATGGATTGGAAGAATAAATATTATCAAAATGTCAATACTACCCAAAGCTATCTACACATTCAATGCAATCCCAATCAAAATTGCACCAGCATTCTTCTCGAAACTAGAACAAGCAATCCTAAAATTCATATGGAACCACAAAAGGCCCCGAATAGCCAAAGTAATTTTGAAGAAGAAGACCAAAGCAGGAGGCATCACAATCCCAGACTTTAGCCTCTACTACAAAGCTGTCATCATCAAGACAGCATGGTATTGGCAGAAAAACAGACACATAGACCAATGGAATAGAATAGAAACCCCAGAACTAGACCCACAAACGTATGGCCAACTCATCTTTGACAAAGCAGGAAAGAACATCCAATGGAAAAAAGACAGTCTCTTTAACAAATGGTGCTGGGAGAACTGGACAGCAACATGCAGAAGGTTGAAACTAGACCACTTTCTCACACCATTCACAAAAATAAACTCAAAATGGATAAAGGACCTGAATGTGAGACAGGAAACCATCAAAACCTTAGAGGAGAAAGCAGGAAAAGACCTCTCTGACCTCAGCCGTAGCAATCTCTTACTCGACACATCCCCAAAGGCAAGGGAATTAAAAGCAAAAGTGAATTGCTGGGACCTTATGAAGATAAAAAGCTTCTGCACAGCAAAGGAAACAACCAACAAAACTAAAAGGCAACCAACGGAATGGGAAAAGATATTTGCAAATGACATATCGGACAAAGGGCTAGTCTCCAAAATCTATAAAGAGCTCACCAAACTCCACACCCGAAAAGCAAATAACCCAGTGAAGAAATGGGCAGAAAACATGAATAGACACTTCTCTAAAGAAGACATCCGGATGGCCAACAGGCACATGAAAAGATGTTCAGCGTCGCTCCTTATCAGGGAAATACAAATCAAAACCACACTCAGGTATCACCTCACGCCAGTCAGAGTGGCCAAAATGAACAAATCAGGAGACTATAGATGCTGGAGAGGATGTGGAGAAACGGGAACCCTCTTGCACTGTTGGTGGGAATGCAAGTTGGTGCAGCCGCTCTGGAAAGCAGTGTGGAGGTTCCTCAGAAAATTAAAAATAGACCTACCCTATGACCCAGCAATAGCACTGCTAGGAATTTATCCAAGGGACACAGGAGTACTGATGCATAGGGGCACTTGTACCCCAATGTTCATAGCAGCACTCTCAACAATAGCCAAATTATGGAAAGAGCCTAAATGTCCATCAACTGATGAATGGATAAAGAAATTGTGGTTTATATACACAATGGAGTACTACGTGGCAATGAGAAAAAATGAAATATGGCCTTTTGTAGCAACGTGGATGGAACTGGAGAGTGTGATGCTAAGTGAAATAAGCCATACAGAGAAAGACAGATACCATATGGTTTCACTCTTATGTGGATCCTGAGAAACTCAAGAGAAACCCATGGGGGAGGGGAACAAAAAAAAAAAAAAAAAAAAAGAGGTTAGAGTGGGAGAGAGCCAAAGCATAAGAGACTGTTGAGAACTGAGAACAAACTAAGGGTTGATGGGGGGTGGGAGGGAGGAGAGGGTGGGTGATGGGTACTGAGGAGGGCACCTCTTGGGATGAGCACTGGGTGTTGTATGGAAACCAATTTGACAATAAATTTCATATAAAAAAAAAAAAAAAAAAAAAAAAAAAAAAAAGAGGGACAAATTAGCCATTTATGCAGCCCATGCAAAAAATATTCAACTTCACTCACTAGAATTACATAAAATGCCCTGGGGAAGTTATCACAGAAGCTACAGAGGAGATGCACTATGGCTTGGAAAAGGGGCTATGCCCCTAGATATTTGAAAGGATAAAATTTAATTCTAAAGTACTGGAGAGGTCAGGAAATGGAGTTAATAGATATTACTTTAGCAGGCTATTTTTATTTGTACTTTTAAATCCTGTTGAACAACAGAAAATTCCCACCACACACTTTGTTGTGTCTTCCTGATGCTCCGACTATGGATATAAATGTTACTGAAAATTATTTCTTTAATCCACTATCCCAGAGGTGGAAGCAGGAAAGAGACAAGGCTGTACAAAGTTGGCACAGCTCTCACAGTAAGTAGTGTTGTTCTGTGCTGCATGCCAAAAGCTGGAATTGTTGCTGCTCTTATGAAAGGGAAAAACAAGTGGCTGTGCTTTCTTTGAAAATGAATACACCATTGGCCCCAGGATAGATGTGGGATCACAGCCATCAATGCACAGTGTTACACAGAGAAAGCATATTGAGTGAGCCCACCTTTGTGATGGGCAGTAAGAAGCCATGTGGGAAAAGGCTTTTGAGCACTGGGGTGCAGCTGAATCTGAAACCAAGAACTCAAAGTGTGAGAGAATGATTTGTAACCATCTGGGGGAAGTGGCTGCTGCTTACTGAGGAGCAGAGCCTGGTTGTATTGGAGTGAGTCATCTTCCCAGCAAAAGAATTGGTGTAATATAAGGACTAAATTTTTTTAAAGGACTTGCCATCCTCGTTTAGAATTTTATAAGCAAGCGTGAAAAGAGGTCAGTGGTTATGCGAAGGCCTGCCAGGAACTGCAGATCTAAAAGAGCTAGCAGTGAAACAGGATGGAGTCCTATAACTTATCTTTGTAAAATTTTCTTTCCTTGTCTGTCCAGTATGGATGCATTACAAACAAACAAAAAACCCATAACTATTTAGGGTCTTTGCTTGATTGTGTGAAAAAAACTGTCAGTTGGTGTCCTGGATATTAGAAATGTGAAGTCTGTTCCTTGAACAAATGCAGAGCCTAACACTGGCTGGCCCATTATAGCAGAGAAATAAGTAAAATTCAAATCTAAATTTAGAGCCTCTAAAGCATAGATTGAATGGAATGTCAGTCTTATTGATCTTTATCAACCTCGTTTTCTCTATATACATTTTATATCTCTCATTTCTTCTATTTTTCCACATCTCATTTTATTTTGCTTCTTTTATCTGACCCAAATTGGACCCCTGTGCTATTTGCTATATTGGTTAGGATTGCATTGAATTGCATAAAATGACAGTGGCTTCACCAAATAAGAGTTTACCTTTGAAGTCTTTGAATATGGTGAGTCTATAAAGTGGTGCTATGCCCATGATATCAAAGATGTCCTAGCCAGCTGCATTTTTCCTTCCAAACTATCCTTATCATAGAGCTTTCATACTCCTGGTTCCCAAATGCTGCTGTACTTATAGGCACCCTGTCCACCTAGAAAGAAAAAGGGCAAGGGAGTTAGAAAAGAGTCCAAAGGAACATGTCAGCTGAATTTTTGTACTTTTAAAATACTGGCATCTCTGTACAACAGATTGGCCCAAATTGACTTACATGGCAACCCTATTTGAAGGGGCTCAGACAAAATTGGGATTCTCCTTAGCCAAAGATGAATTATTGGAGTAGACAATTAATATGCACTGCAGTGGCCCTCTTGAGTCAACTCTTTTCTGCCTCTGGTTTTAACTATAACTGTGTGGTTAGACTGCAGTCTCTTCTATTGATTTATTATACAGTCCCTTTCTCAAAAAGCATTTAAATTATCTGATATTAACTCATTATAACAGTGGTTTTCAAAGTTTAGTGTGTATGTGAGTATGTACACTTGGGAAAACCCAGATGACTGGCCCTCCTGCTGACCACCAGCCTCAGTTCCTTCCATACAAATGACCCCTGTTAGTAATTTGATATGTATTTTCTATATCTTTTAAATGCAATTATATTGTAATTGCATGTATATGACTACTTAAAAATATTACATAGCATTTAAAATATTTTATACTATCTGCATTCTTTGTTGCTTACCAATGCCTTAGTTTTTTTCCTACAAAGTTTGATTTTTTTAAAAATTAGAAATGTAGTCTTTGTAAAATAACTTAGCAACATTCAGCCACCTTTTGAGTGTGCACAGCATTACTCCTAGACATGCAAGTGATATAAATTGTAATATAAAATATACAAAAAATATTGACAATTCTTATAGAAAAATGTCTAATGTTTTAATCTCTTTAGAATAAGTCTTTTCTCTCTTACACTTAAAAATGTGGCAGTTTATCAGCTTTTCCAAAATTAATGACTAGTTATTAACTTGAGACTGTACCTTTAATAAAGGCTTTACAATAACTTGATTGTATTTTTATGATTATAAAAGTGATACATGGTTACCATAGCATATTAGAAACATAAATATATAAAAATTCAATGAGAATGACAGCTAATCAAACACTGAAAAGAGTTGGTATTGATATTTTTTCTTTCCAGTATTTAACTTTATAACATTGGCATACATGAAAATATGTATAAATATGTGTTTTGAATCCTGCTATTTAAACATTTCAATTTACTTTTTTAACTTATTTTTTCTTGTGTCATTTAATAATTTGAGAATGACTTTTAATATTTCTATAATATTCTTTAATAATGGCCTTTAGTTTTCCTCCTTTCTTTTTTTTTTTTATTTTTTAATTTTTTTTTTTCAACGTTTATTTATTTTTGGGACAGAGAGAGACAGAGCATGAACGGGGGAGGGGCAGAGAGAGAGGGAGACACAGAATCGGAAACAGGCTCCAGGCTCTGAGCCATCAGCCCAGAGCCTGACGCGGGGCTCGAACTCACAGACCGTGAGATCGTGACCTGGTTGAAGTCGGACGCTTAACCGACTGCGCCACCCAGGCGCCCCAGTTTTCCTCCTTTCTTATTGGACATTTACTTTGCTTTAAAATTTCCATCCTTGTTTATTGCCATAAACATTCTAATTCATTGTGATTATTTCCATAGGCTAGATTCCTAACAGTTATAATGCTGATCAAAAGGACATGAATATATTTATCTTCTGATACATATTACCAAATTGTTGTCTAGTGACTAAGAGTTTCAATACTAATGCAGTTTTTTTCAGCATGAAATGTCATTTGATATTCTCCAGATTCATCATATACCATGACCAGGTAGATTTATCCCTGGGATACAAGGATGGTTCAGCATATGTAAATGTATGAATGTGATATAGTGCATTAACCAAATGAAGGATAAAAATTATATGATCATCTCAATAGACGCAGAAAAAGCATTTGACAAAATCCCACACCCTTTTATGGTAAAAACTCTTGGCAAATGAGGTATAGAAGAAAATTAACTCAATACAATAAAAGCCGTATGTGAAAACCCACAGCTAACCTATTTAATGGTAGAAAACCAAAAGCCTGGAACAAGACAAGGATGCTCACTCTTGCCACTTGTATTCAACATAGTCTTGGAAGTCCTAGCTAGAGCAATTAGGCAACAAGAAGAAATAAAAGATACCCAACTCAGAAAGTAAGAAATAATTTTATTGTGAACTCTTATTTTATTTTTCTTCTTAGGAAGTCTTTCAACATTCCAAAATACATATTCTCCTATATTTTATACTTACACAGTTTGTTTTTCTTTTTATAGATAATTGATTAACCTTCCAGGAGCTAATACTGAGGTAAGGCTAACTTGAATAGAATATACCATGTTGGGGTCTAAGTTGACTTTTTAAAAAAATTTTTTTTCAACGTTTATTTATTTTTGAGACAGAGACAGAGCATGAACAGGGGAGGGGCAGAGAGAGAGGGAGACACAGAATCTGAAACAGGCTGCAGGCTCTGAGCAGTCAACACAGAGCCCGACGCGGGGCTCGAACTCACGGGCCGTGAGATCATGACCTGAGCCGAAGTCGGATGCTTAACCAACCAAGCCACCCAGGCGCCCCCTAAGTTGAGTTTTTAAAAACTTGTTAACCAGTTAACTCAGTATCATTTATTAAGTAATTATTGCATTTACTACTGGTTTGTAAAGACACATTTTTATATAGTATGCATACTTAACAGTAAAAATTCTGCAGATTTTTATCTGAATCATTTTTATCCCTCTATTCTTATTATAATACATTGTTTTAATACTCAAGGCTTTGTAAAGCATTGCTTGCTTTCATGCATCTTTACTCTTCCAGAAAAAGTGTAGAAGCATTTTACCAAACCCTAAAGAAAATGCTGCTATTTGTATTTTAATTTGTATGTTTTCAAATTTAATGCTTCTATATCTTTAATTAAAATTTGAAATTTCTTACTTATAGATGCCACATAACTATTTATATCTTTCACGGTTAGTTTCATTGTATCTAATTTCCAATATGCAATGTTCTTTGGTAAAGGTGAAATTTTGGGAGGGGTCTCTATTCTGTTTTCTCAGTGGTCATTGACTTTGCCTTCCTTGATCACATCTGACGTAGGCATTAGAAAATATGCCTCATAGATGGTAGAGTACCAAGGGTTATTTAAGTTTTAAATCAAATAGGATCTCTTTTAGTCCAGGTGGATGGGATTTTGGCAGTACAAAACTTTTAAGTATTTAGCTTTTTATCTATTTGATTGTACTTAGTTCCATGTGTCGGAAGCCACATCCAAAGTTGTTACATTGTGTTGATTATTATCTGCCAAGCTGCTGCCTCTCTCTCTGTCTCTGTCTCTATCTGTCTCTCTCCCAACCCTTGATTAGAGATCTGGGCCTATCAGGGTCAGGGAAGAATCATACAACTGGTCACCTTTTCTGAGCTGATTTGTACAATAAAATTTTTTTTTCTGCAAAACCCATTCATCATTGAACCTTCTGTGGTATCTTAAAACCATCCAGAATTTTTGATAATGGGTGTTACAGCAGTGTCCTCTGTTTGACCTTTGCTCAAACGTCAAATTGGTTTAATTGGCTTTATCCATGGGGTGTTCATCTCAATTTTTATGGGATTGAGATGTAGTTGCTTCTTTCAAACCTGACTCTTTTTTGTTTGTTTGTTTCATTTCTGCTTGCAAATCCAATAATTGTTTTCTGAAATTAACTTTTTCCTGTAACAACTGACATATACTGACAACAACATGCCGACACTTTCTATTAATTATCTGTTTTACGGGCTTTTTCCTTAGGGTTTCAAGTTTGTTAGGTATATGCTCTATCTTCCAAATTATTGTTGGCAAACTTTACCAAATGGTTTGCCACTGCGTATCATGTATTGATATATTGCCATCTTTCATCTTCTAATACACAATTTCCTTATGTTGCCCAGTCCTTAAACCAGTGGGAGAAACTGAGGCACTAGGAGGTTGAGTAGATGTTCAGTAAAGCACATCTAGGAAGTGATGAAGCTGTCATTTGATACCAGATGGCTTAATTGCAGAGCCCAGTGTTAGCCACTGTGCTAAGTTTCTGTATTAAAGTTATACTGTAAAAGAAAAAAAGAAGAAAATACAATTTATTCTGTTTCATTAATTTATTTCACTTCTGTTATCCATGGTCTTATATAACATCAGATATTGATTATGGATATTATAGGTAAAAAAGAAAACCCATATGATCATAAAGTAAAAGTATATGTTCTCCTCTTCATTCATTATCAAGTAATATCTATATTTTGTACCACACACATATTAAAACATAAAGACACACAGGACTCCAATTTTTTTTATAAATATAAACTTTATTTTTTTAAGAATAGGTCTAGACTTACAGAAAAGTTACAAAGTACAGAGAATTTCTACACACCCTGAATCTAGTTTTCCCTATTATCAATATCTTTCATTAGTATAAATCATTTATTCCAATTAATTAACCAATATTAATGCATTACTAAAGTCCATATTTTACCTGGATTTCCTTAGTTTTTACCAAATATTCTTTTTTCAGTTTCAGGATCTCTTTCAGGATACCATGTTATATTTACTTGACATGTCATCTTCAGCTCCTCTTAGCTGTGAAAGTTTTCTCAGACTTTACTTGTTTTTAATGATCTTCACAGTTTTGAGGAGTATTGGTCAGGTATTTGTAGGATGGCCCCCTATTGGGATTTGTTTGATATTTTTCTCATGATTAGACTGGAGTTATAGATTTTGGGGAGAAAGACTACAGAGAGTGTCATTTTCATCACATTACATCACATCCTATTGTGGCTATATACTATTGACATGAGTTATTGATGTTGATCTTGATCACCTGACTGAGGTAGTGTTTCTCCACTGTAAAGTTGCTTCTCTTTCTTCCCTTTCCAGTAGAGGGACAATTTTCAAATATCTGGCCAATACTTCTCAGAACTGTCAAAGTCATTAAAAACAAAGTCTAGGAGACTATCACAGCCCAGAGGAGCTGAAACAGACATGGCAACTAGATGTAACATGGATGGTTGTCAGTATTGATAAGCACAGCCCACACGTAAGGAGTGGGAAGGTGGAGAGTTATGTTCCAACTCTTTGGGGGCAAAGTATCTATACAAATTATCCAGTGCTTATAAATGTCCGTAAAGGGTGATTTTTTTTATACTGCTAATAGTTTTGAAACTATGTAAAGTGACAGGTACTTGTTTTTGGAAAATGAATTTAGTTTCTCATCAGTGAGAGGATTTATGAGCCATCGTGACCTTTACAGAGTGAAAAGCACACAGCATGAGTCTCACAGAGAGGAAATAAAATGATAAATGAAGATGTATATATCATTGAGATTTATAGGTTGTATAGAGGCATATCTTTATGTTTACTTAGCAACATTTGAAGATAGATTATTTTATACATTTGGACAATAAGACTAAATGATGGCAAGATGCCAGTTAATGAAATCTCAAAATTAGAATGCTAAAGATCACTTAAAAATCCATCCTTCTTTTGCCCAAGTTTTGTTTTGTTTACAAGCTAACAAGAAATTGACTATTTTTATTTGTGTGTGGTACCCATGCCATCAAAACAGTAGCATTAAAGGCAAAATTTTGAATTTTTTACTAATATATATATAAAGAAAAGCACGTATTATAAGTATACAGCTTATTAAGTTTTTACAAAGTGAATATACCCATGTTACCAAGATGTAGATCAAGAAATACTACATTACCATCCCCATAGATGCCCCAATACTCCTCTTCAATCACTACCTTCAAAAGTAATAATTAATGTGATATATAACCCTGTAGATTATTTTTTTCTTCTTTTGTACTTCATATAAATTAATCACTGTGTGTATATATATATATATATATATATATATATATATATATATATACATACATATAATTTGTATGCCTGACCTCTTTTACTCAATATTCATGAGATTCAACCATTTTGTTGTATTGTGTGCATTTATAGTTCCTTTATTATAACTGCTACATAATATTCTGTTTAGGAATCTATACCATAATTAATTTATTTACTCTATTATTGGATATTTGGTTAGATTTTACTATTAGGAGATTATGAATAGTGCTGCTATTAGCATTCTTACATGTATCTTCTGGTGAACAGATGTATGTGTTTCTGTTACATATTCATGAAGGAATTGAATTGTTGGATCATAGGGTAAACCAGTGTTCACCTTTAGAAGATATTGTCAAACAATTTTTCAAAATGGGTATACCAGTTTGCACTACCATTATCAGTGTATGAGAGTGAGTTCTAGCTGCTCCACATTCCCACAACCAATTTATTTTTTTGGTCATTTTCAATTTTGCTTCTTATTCATATATAGGGGCATATTATGGTTTTAATGTGTATTTCATCATTTAATAATATAATTGAACAATATTTTTTATTTATTGGACACTTTGATATCTTTTGTGAAAAATCTGTTTATGTCTTTTTCCATATGTCTATGTCAATTTTCTTAAAAGTTGCCTTTTATTGACTTATAGAAATCTTTATATATTTTGGATGAAGGGCTTTTGTTGGGTAAATTTATTGCACATGTATTTCTCTAATATGTAAGGTCCAGTTAACAGTTTTCAACAGTGACTTCTAATAAAGAGAAGTTTTAAATCTTGATATAGATGTACACACACACACACACATATTTACATTATTGATTTCTTATTCCCTCTTAAGAAATCTTTGCCTCTGCCTATGAGATAAAGATGTTTTTCTATATTTTCTTCTAAAATCCTTATAGTTTAATTGTATATTTAATGTCTACAATCTATGTGGAATCAATTTTTGAATTGGGTATGAAGTAGAGGGCAAGATTTTTTTTTCCTTACGGATATCAAAATCAACATCAGTTTTTATTTTTTATTTTATTTATTTATTTATTTGAATGTTTAGTCTTTAGAGAGAAAGAGAGAGTCAGAGCATGAGTGGGGGAGAGGCAGAGAGAGAGAGACACACACACACAGAATCTGAAACAGGCTTCAGGCTCTGAGCTGTCAGCACAGAGCCTGATGCAGGGCTAAAACCACCACGTGACCTGAGCAGAAGTCCAACGCTTAACTGATTGAGCCACCCAGGTATCCTTCAACATCATCTTTTTAAAAACTGACTATTGTTGCACAATTGTATTGAAGTGGTCTTACATGTGTTGATATACGCCATTGATTTATTTGTCTACAGTTATGCCAATTCCACAGCATAATAAATAATATAGCTTTATTCTAACTAAAGCAGTATGGTACTGATATTTGGTAGTTTAAGTTCTCTAGCATTGTGGATCTTCAAGATTGCCTTGGCCCTGCTTAGAGTTTTGCTTTTTCGAGTGAAATTAGCTTATCAGTTTTCAAACACATACCCTCATATAGGTGAGCGCTACATACAACTATAAATAAATATTATAATAAAGTTACATTTTATTATATAAACATAAATATAAAACGTGTATGTGTGTGTTACTTTAGAAGTTTTACTTGCCTCTTATTAGCTTTATTTTTTATATTATTTTTGCTTCAAAATTTTTTTTAACATTTATTTATTTTTGACAGAACACAAGCAGGAGAGAGGCAGAGAGAGAGGGAGACACAGAATTCAAAGCAGGCTCCAGGCTCTGAGCTGTCAGCACAGAGCCCGATGTGGGGTTTGAACTCACATACCACGAGATCATGACCTGAGCCGAAGTCAGACACTTAACCGACTGAACCACCCAGGTGCCCCTTATTATATTATTTCTAATAAATCGGTTAGATTTATTATACACTCTTTATTAGATTTAGTAGTGGGCATTTGATGTTTTCTGATGCAGTCATAAATAGTAGCTTTTATAACTTATATTCTCTATGTACTGATATTATTATTAGAAATAAATTAATACATTAATTTGAACCCTATAAAATATTCAATGTTATTTTTGACCTATGAAAGTATCAATTTATATTATTAAATATAATATATTTACTTTGAATCCAGTGACTTGATTATATTTACATATTAATTGTAATAGTTGGGCTGTTGATTCTTTTGGATTTTGTATTATCAGTTTGCAAATAATGATAATTTTATTTTTGTAAATTTTTATTGTTTTTTTTCTCCTTTTCTTACCTTATTGCGTTGGCTAGGGTCTTAATGCTACTTTAAGGAGTCACTGTATCTATCCAGTTGCTGCCAATGAGCTATGAGTCTGTTTATGGATTTTGCATTGGAATTTTGACTATATGCACAAAAAAAGTAGAGTTAGCTAAGGATTAAAAAAGAGACCATCTTGAGATTCTGATTTCTTATATAGGAAATAATATTATATATTTTTAAAAGAGCAACCCTGTGAAATGACTATAACATTATCATAGGAGCTTTGATTTCCCTTGTATGACTTTTTATAATATGTATGCATACTTAATATTTGTACCTGCTCGACAATGGGTATTTGTTTTATCACCTTAGTTAAATTTTAACTGTATTTGAGATTAGTAAACTTGTCTTACTTTTCTACATTCTCTACAGTTCTAATTGGGTAAAAAAAGAAAAATCAGATCCTTTTTATATATATTAATTGGATAATTATTTTGTACCAATTTCAATAACTTAACGAGTTCTGTTGGCCTTAAATGTGGAAAAATAATGCATAATATAAGTACCATTAGAGCTTCTAGTAGCACCTCACAGCTGGGAAGCACTTAAAATTATTCACAAGACAATTTCAATATGTTATTTTACCTGAACCTTACATTTTTTGAGGTAAGTTTTTTAAAAGCTCTAGTATATAAACACATGATACATGCACATACTATGATTTCATATAATGACATCTAAATAATCTTAGCTTTACTACCATCTGGTGAGTCAGACTGCTTGGCACAGTAATAAAATAAGTTATACTGAGCACCTACCATGTACCAGACACTGTGTAAACTACTGTGTATTAAAGAGATTTCAAGAAACCACAATTTAATGATTTGAGGCATTTTGGTACCTGAGCTGAGAAGAGAAATTAAAATTCCCACTTGACAGCAGAGGGAGAATCCCATGGATTAAACTTTCCTTAAAAGAGATTTTTTTATCCAGATGGATTTATCCTAACTTTATTCCTCAGTACACTGGAAATAAAACAACATATGGCATAATACATATGGATTATTCTTTTTTTAAAAACAATCTTTATTTATTTCTAGAGAGAAAGAGAGAGAGAGAGAGAGAGAGAGAGCGAGCATGAGTGGGGGCAGGGGTAGAGAGAGAATCCCAAGAGGATCTGCGCTGTCAGCACAGAGCCTGATGCAGGGCTCAATATCACAAACTGTGAGATCATGGTGTAGGTCAAAATCAAGAGTCAGATGCTGAAACAATGGAGCTGCCCAGGAGCCCCACATATGGATTATTTTAAAAGCTTCTAGTTTAGTTCTCTGCCCTGGAGCCTTACCCTATAATCCCTCCTGCACAGTGTTTTTATAGAAGATTAACATTTCCCAAATACAAAATATATGACTTCTCAAAGCTTACAGTTTTCCCCACCCGAACCTATATCATATCCTATTCCCCTCTTTCTTCTTCTGAATAAAATGCACATTCTTCAGTCTAGCTATTGAACATCACCATTTTGAATTCTTACCGTATTTACCCAATTACTCCCCTGATGTGCACCCTCAGTTTCCCCACGTGGATCACTGAACATAGAATGTTCATGATAAATCTGAAACCTATGCTTATCATGTCTTGATTTGCCAGTTGAAATGTTTTGTTTTGTTTTTCCTATCTTTTCCACCTATTCCAGTGATTCCTCAGTCTTTCTCCATCTTGGACCTTACTAAGATTTTGACTAAAGCTATGTCCCCTAAAACTCATCTATGCACTGGTTGATAATAAACCTTGATATATTCTAACCCTAATTACCTTTCAAGACCCAGCTTGTATTTCACCTCTGTGATGACTTCCTCAGCTGCATGTTGATTACTTTTCTTCTCTAAGTTTCTATAACAATGAATCTTTTGATAACAGCCTATGTGTGCTTTAATGTCCTAAAGGGCAGTCTTTTATATATTTTATAGACCTCTTCATATTTAGCGCAGAATACTTATTAACACTTGTTAAGTGAATAAGGATCTTTCCAATTACAATAAATAGTGTCCAAATCTTTTGGAAATATGAGGCAAATAAAAAATTTTGTTAAGGTCCATGATAATGTTTCTTAACCTTCAACGTATTCTGGAATATGCTGGAAATTTTAAAACATCCATCCTCTAACATGAAGATTCTGATTCAGTATGTCTGGAAGATGTCATGAGTTTTATTGTTGTTGTTTGTATGCTCCACAGAGAATTCTCACCTATACCCATGGTTGACAACTGCTGTTTTTTTTTTTTAATGTTTATTTATTTTTGAGAGCGAGAGAGACAGAGTGCAATCAGGGGTGGGGCAAAGAGAGATGGAAACACAAAATCCAAAGCAGGGTCCAGGCTCTGAGCTGTCAGCACAGAGCCTGTTGTGGGCTCAAACTCATGGACTGCAAGATCATGACTTGAGCTGAAAGTCAAACACTCAACCAACTGAGCCACCCAGGTGCCCAACAACTGCTGTTTTTAAAGCTGACAATAAATAGACCGCTTCTCAATAATAGACTTTGTATTAGTAAAAAATAATGTGCAAAACTGTCGCATATTTTTTTTTAAAAACACTTTGCTTACAGCCTGTACCACAATAGTTCTGTCTAGCCAAGCATAGTCATAATTATTAAAGATTAATCAGAAAAAGCCTGCTGATATAAGAAGCTTATCTTCATCAAATCTGTACAGTTGGGATAGTTCAGTGGTTACAATAGGAGAAGCATAAAATCCTATGCTGAGAACAAAGTAGGAACCTGGTAAATACTTGTTGATTACTTGAACTAAAGTCATTCTAGATGGGCTGTCTGTATTCTGGATTTTGAATATTGTCATTTTCTAGTAACTTTTATTTTAATTTTTAAATTTGTTTAATGTTTATTTATCTTTGAGAGAGAGAGCACAAGAGGAGGAGAGGCAGAGAGAGGGAGACACAGAATCCGAAGCAGGCTCCAGGCACTGGGCTGTCAACACAGAGCCCAACATGGGGCTTGAACTCACCAACCTGATATCATGACCTGAGCCGAGGTCAGAGGCTTAACCGACAGCCACCCAGGCACCCCTTATAGTAACTTTTAAAAATCATTACCATGGACTTAAAGGGAGCTCATGCTTGAACCAACAAAAATGTTCCTATATTTCAGGTTTTTGTTTTTGAAAAGAGAGTAGTATAAAAGTAATTATATATTTTGTGTAATTTTGCAGAGAATGTCTATTGTACAAATCAGATCTTATCCTGAAATATAACAATTACATGTAATAAATGCTAATACAAAGTAGCTAACCTATATAAAGTGGAAAATAGTTCTATCCTTGAATATATTAGGTAGCTCTTATTCTTTTCTTTTCTTTTTATTTTTTTAATGCTTATTTATTTTTGAGAGAGGGACAGAATGTGAGCAGAGGAGGGGCAGAGAGAGAGGGAAACACAGAATGTGAAGCAGGCTCCAGGCTCTAGGCTGTTAGCACAGAGCCTGACATGGGTCTGGAACCCATGGACCATGAGATCATGACCTCAGCTGAAGTTGGATGCTCAACCAACTGAGCCACCCAGGCACCCCTCTTTTTCTTAATTTCAGTAAACTATGTTGAATATTTTTTCCTGAAAGATAAGATGTTATTTAGTGTATATATACATATATGTGTGTGTTGTATATATGTATTTGTGTATACACATATACATAATGCATATTATGTATATTTATATATATATGCATATGTGTGTATATGTATAGTAAATATTCAGGCTTTTTAATTTTCTGTTGTATACATTTTCTGGGTATACATATACACACACACATATTTGCATGTATAAAATAGATAACCAAAACCCTGAGTATCTACTATATAAAGAGTCTTTGTTCATACCATTATGGGGGCATCAGTATGCATTATATAATCATATTATGACTGAGGATGCTGGAGGTCTCATAAAGGCAAATATCAAACAGTGTTTTAGTTTGGAAAAAAGCTCAATCCCAACTTCTAGTACTTTTCTTATTATTAATGGGTATTTTTGACCCAAGATAATTTCACTTTTTTCTAATTTAGTCCAAATATTCACAGCATTCTGCTGCTCATAGGCATATTTATTCTCATCACATTTATAACTATTTGCTTGAAATTATCATTAGAGAAATTACAGAGCAGGTTTTCATAAGCATAATTATCTTTTCTATCTTCAGCACCTCAGCCTCTATACCTTATTTCTCCCTCTGTCTTGGTATGATCCTACATCACAAAGATATCATTTATAAGGTCATGCAGATAAATTCCAAGCAACATTTAGCAAATAACTTTGTCATTCATTACTAGTAAGTATACACATATGAAATTCAGTGGAAAGAAGCACTTTATGTGAATACATTTACTGTTGTTAGTTCTGGCAGGAAAGAAAAGACAAATTTTTCCAAGGCTAATGCTTTATATTCATTGTCTGCAGTTCATGGTGATGATGTCTCTTTAACATCTCTTAAATTTTGTTTCTTTATAGACGAGACTTGTCCTCTTTTCATACAAGGGAACTTTCGCTGTATTAGATTTCGTTGGCTTCTTCAGTATCTGTTTTAGAGCTGACATTCAGAACAAACCCAAGTGTATTGTTGAGTGAGGTAGGGGTGTGTGTGTGTGTGTGTGTGTGTGTGTGTGTGTGTGTGTGTTTTACATTCATTTACTTTTGTTACATTTTCAGTTTACTTAAGTTGAACCCAGTGCCCTTAGGTACAAGTAGAACATGCCCCAATATAACAAGAAGAAAAACTCAACCTTGAAACTTGGGTTGATGTTGGTAAGGTAATATGCAGAATAGATCTGAGTCCCCAGTATTTCTTTATATGAACCCACAGATCCATGAAAACTTCTGTTTAACTATTTTGTATTTTCCCATACCAGCACCTTTTTGTTCATGCTTATTTTGCCTAAAACACCCTCTCTCCTACTTAGCATGTAAGACCTGATGCAAATTTCAGGTTATCCAAGACAATTCCATTGATCACACTTACTCAGAGAACTTTGATTCCTCTTAACTTTTATAGCCCTTATTCCTGATATAACATAATTAGAAATTTTATGCTCTCTGGTACTGAAGTTATCTTTATGTTTTTGCTCACCTTGCTTTGATGTTTCCATTTCCACTCCTTGAGTACAGGGTTTATAATCCATATTTCTTTGCATTCTCCTTAATATCAAGCACAACTTCATTCCCACGAAGGTTAATTTATATGTGTTGGATGATCCATATTTTATGATAAGTAAAATAAAGCTCAGTTTGTAACTTCTATATTAAAACTGGCAAATATTTACATGGTTTCATGCTTTAAAAGCATTTCTGAAATTCTAAATGTAAGCAAATGCTCTGTTCTGATCCCTTTTACTGTCAAAACCCTAAGTGGTTCATTACCCACAAGCTGTAGTATAATGATTGTATGTTCTATAACAAAAAGTAGGATCCAGTCAGTTATGGGAATTAGAAATGGCAAAGAATTGTGGTTCTGCAAATATGTATTCATAAAAACATTCCAGTTTCAACAATGACCTAGTTAGAATTTTCTAACTAACTAAAGGTAATTTACATCCCTACCCCCAAAAATAGCCTTGACATGGCATAAATGTTGGGATTATCTAATATAAAAAAATTGATTGGTGTTCTTGAATTAAGTCATATCAAATTCTTGTGATCCAAGCATCAATCAATCAGTCTAGATTTTGTGAATTCAGTACCATCAGAATTTGACCACAGCCTTTCCAGCTCATGATGACAAAGCAGAAAGCTGCCACAATTCTAATTTAAACTCACTATCATCCATTAATATCTTTTAGAACAACTTCCACTGTTAGGTACATATTTGTTCCCCCATACAAAAATAAACTCTGAAGTTTGAAGAGTTCACAGCCATAAGGGGAAGATTTTGTAGAGATGTAGCATTTATCTTTCTGATTAGGCTCAGGAAAAAAAAATGCAGAGGAGAACAGTCTTAACAAAGTAAAATTAAATCATGGATTAGTTCTCTGGGTTACTAATGTACTTTAAACCCTGGAAATATTTATGACTTTGAGTTCAAAAGCATTCTAATATCACTGGATTATATTGTTTGGAGTTGGAAAAGAGAATCCTTTTGAACGGAGATTAACAATCACATTGAGGCTGCAGTAAATGGTAAGAATGATGACTCTGATAAATGGATAGGTTCCAATCAACTCCAAAGTCATGGCCTTTATATGTCTTTAGTCTTTTGTCTTTTTTTTAAAGATCTGGATAACTATCTTCAGCATGAAATACAGCTTCTTTAACAGTAAGCATAGTGGGAATGGCAAAACCTCTTAGATTCAAATACATATATATATATATATATATATATATATATATATATATATATAGGCATGTGTTTGATACTGTGAATGAGGTCCCCTATGAAAATTATCTTATCAAATTTCCATAGTCTGAGTTAGTTGCATTTTAAGATCTAGAATGAAAGGCACTTTCAATATTGTAATTGTGAAAATTAAAGCATGATCATTGTATCACACTTAATTGGTTATAACACTTGCAAAGATGGAAAACATTGTACAAAGCATAAGTTAAGAATTGATATTCTAAAGCTAGTTTACATAAACCAAGTGGTTTTTATGTTTCCAGCATCCATTGTTCTTTAAGGTTAACTGTCCATATTTTTATTAGCAATAAGATCACTTATTCAGAAAATATAACAGAATCAACCTTGATTTTAGTGGTACAAATATTTTGAGAGTGTACTTTTGTAAAAGAAGCCAATATTACATGTTGTAATAATTCCACTGTAAGGTAAAAATAATATTTTAGAAGCATAAATATGTATAGTAAGTTATTCTCATTATTTTTGGGCTCTTTATTTTTATGGTGACTCACAGAAAGATTAAATGATTTGCTCCAAAAATCACAAAATATTCAAAGTGATGCTTAGAACAGTTAGTGATACTGATTCTGAGCAAGGAATATTTTTAAAGAAGGGATGTATTGTGTTCAGTTTAAGGTTTTGCATAATGAGGACTTGCCATGTCCACAGACATGTTGATTTGGGATGACAAGCTTAAATTGAAGCATCACATACTCTTCAGTAGCTTTCCATTTGGAACAGATCCAGTAGCCACCCAGAGAGCTGCCATACATATCCAGACTGGCATATATCTCACTACAGACACCATGGACTCTAACAGGATAGGACACCACAGTGCTACTGCAGTAGGTGATCAGTGAAGCGTGTAAAGGAAAAGCAGTAAGACTAATCTATAGTTACAAAACTAGAGTAAAATAATTTAGGTAAAGTTTTTCTCTAAAAATGTTGAGAAATGGGCTTCATGTCCTTTGGGTATACATATTTTTAGGTTTTTCAATTTAATAGCACAGCAGTGAAGTAGCTGTGAAAGTGCAGCTTTCAAAAATATACCATAAAAAATATATATATATATATATATATATATATATATATATGGTATGTGTGAATATATATATATACACATATATATATGTGTGTGTGTGTGTGTGTATGTACATATGTGTGTGTGTGTATATATATATATATATATACACACACACACACACATCATAGAGTGTAATGGTTAAGAGTTCAGGCTCTGTTGTGAATCAGACTTCACTTTGATTTCTAATGGTGGCTTATAATCTACGTGAGCTTGGGCAAGTTACTTAAACTTGGTAAATCTTCATTTCTTCATTGATAAATTTAGTAATGATACCAGCTTTACAGAAGAGTTCTAAGGCTTGAGAGAGAAATAATGTAAAGTGCTTAGCACAGTGTCTGGAAAGGTGCTAAATATTATTTAAAGATAGTCCATGAAAAGAAGATCGCAGGAGCTCTGGGGTGGCTCAGTCGGTTAAGTGTCTGACTTCAGCTCAGGTCATGATCTCATGGTTCCTGTTTGAGCCTTGTGTCAGGCTCCGTGCTGACAGCTCAGAGCCTGCATGGGATTCTCTGTCTCCCTCTCCCCCTGTCCCCCCCTCAAAAATAAATAATTAACATTAAAAAAAGGAAGATCACAGTTAACATATTGCTAGTTCCTCATTAAATTCAGTATTCTCAGCTCAGTAATGTTATATATGGCCTTGCCTATGACAGCAAAAACTACAGGTTTTTTTTGGTCATTATCCATATACAATCCATCTAGTAAAATGGGTGGTGATTTAAGCATAAATACTTCCAAGAAAATCATATTAACTTCATGGTTAGGACCACCATGTCATGGACCATGTGTATTTAATAATTTAATAAACTGTATTTAGTTTCTCATATGAGGAAAAAAATACATATCTGTTTCAGCATGCAAATGTGATATCTAAAATTATATCTAATACTGATTTGGAGATGAGATTTAGTTCATTAACATTTTAACTTTTTACAGTACTCATTGCTCCACACCAAAATTCTTTTTTTTTCCAATTTTATATCTTAATTAAAAAACTGAATTAGTAAAAATTAAGGAATCAATTTTGAGTAAAACTGTGTCACATGTTATGGTGCATTTGGTGGGTGCAATAAAAATTGTGACTATGTGACTAGGTAATTTTTTTAGAAATGTGAACTATAAGAAGACTGGTATTATAAGATGAGTTTTGATAGTGCTCCATAATGAGAGACCAGTTGCAATGTATTTATTTCTAGGTGGATATTTTTGGTGGAAAAGGGTGAGAATGTCTATAATTTTCCCTGGAAATGATTGCTTTGGGCGTATATATTAGAGTAGAAGCTAGGCTTTCTAGTTATTTTGTTATAGGATGATGCATTTTAACAAAAATGATTTAAATTCATAAAACTTATAATCTGTTTTAATTGGCTTAGAGTGTGAACTGACTCAAGACCAAAGTGTGCATAAGAACATCTGAAGAATGGTCTGGGGCCTGTCAGAGACCATTGCAGGTTCTCACAGGGAGTGAATGATTTAATCTGTGTTTGGTTTCTGAGTTTAGGGAGCAGAGCCTATACTATGAGCTGGTGGAGTAGGGAGTCTTCTAGAAAGTCTATAAAGGATTAACTTGTGTGTTTCCAGTGCCTTTTTATTTTGTAAAGGCAATAGTCAAATGAATATATCACCTAAATATCTTTACAACATTTTTAGCTGTATGTGCTCAAGATGAGCATATATACCATCCCCCTACATCCTCTGCTCTCCTCTTTTTTGGTTATGATTTAAAGCATGGGTGCAGTCATTTAATGCCAATCTAAATAACCAAGGCAAAACTTACACCTGTATTTTTTTTTAACCTTCAGTGTCCAGAGTTGAATTATACATTAATAATAATCCTTACCAAACATAGTCACTATTGGTAAACACATGGCTTACTTGTATTTGTTCAGTTAGTTCTTTAGTAATTAATTTTATATAATACCAATCTACAAACCCTTCATACAAAGAAAGAACTACAACTCTGAAAATAATTTACATGTGATTGTATCTCCCTCCATGTTTCTTCTCCATTCTCCCTACTCCAGGTAACAATAGTCTGACTCCTTTGTTCATAGTTCCCTTAATTTTGCTTTTTACATGTATATATTGCATGTAATATATGTAATTACATGTCATATTACATGTACATGTATTTCTAAAATGTATATTTTAGAATTTTTGTTTTAACTTTATACAAATTTCATCAGACTGTGCAAGAGTTTTGTGTTCTTTCTATTCACTTGTCATGGTAGTTAGTTTTCTTTAAGTTTTTATTTATTTTTAAGAGAGAGGGAGAGAGAGGAAGCGATCAGGAAAGGGACAGAGAGAGGAGAGAGAGAGAATCCCAAGCAGGTTCCATGCTGTCAGCACAGAGCCTACTGCAGGGCTTGAACTCACGAGATCCCGACCTGAGCTGAAATCAAGTCAGAGCCTTAACTGACTGAGCCACGCAGACACCTCTGTCATGGTAGTTAGTTTTGACTGCTGCATAATATTTCACTACATGAATATACCTTGGTTTATTCATCTACTGTTTTGTAGATGACCATGGGTAGGTAATTCCTAAGAGTTTTCTGTTCGAGTAGTGTTACCACAAACATTCTTGAATGGATTTTTTATTGAAGTATAACTATGTTTTTAGAATAAGAAAAATTGAGTCTTTATATAGACTTTATGTAGTCTTTATATAGACTTTTTAAGTAGACTCAGTGTTTTCTTGAACCGTCAATTTAATCTGTAAATGAAACATGACAAATAATTCAGAATTCCTTTGAATATATAGCTATTAATAAGAAGGTGAAAATACCAGTATGTGCCTACATGATTTGGTCCCCCTTATGTTTTAGCTTCACCTTACACCATTTTTCCTATTCTTACACTCTAGGAATAATGGTCTTGTTCCAGTTCCTTGAACACATCAAGTACTTATTCTTCCCTGAGCACTTCAGCACCCACAAGGTGTTTTTCTTAGAACATTCTTCTCCCCTTTTGCTGTAATTTCCCTTTTTAATCTTCACTTGTCCTTTAAGATTTTTTGTTTAACTTCACTCCTCCAAAGGCCTTCTCTGGTAATTCCAAATATTTTCCCTTCACCCTTATATACTTTTTTATTATTTACATGAAAAAAGCTGTTTATTTCACTCATTTAATCACTCATCCATTTTTTTTTCATTTATTTGTTTAAAACTTATTATGTCCCAAATCCTGAGAATAGTAGTGAGGAAAAAAGAGAAAAGGACTCTGCTTTCACAGAGCTTACAACCTGTTGAAACAGAAAGACACCAATCAAATAGCACACAGTCAAATGCAAAATCTCACCTGTCACAACCTTAAGAAGAAAGGTATGTGATCCTAAGGGAGAGGATTATGGTTCTATAGAATCAAAACCAGGAATATTTCCCCTGGTCAGTGGGTTCGGGGAGAGTTTCCCTGAAGAAATCATACTTGCAGCAAGATCTGTAGGAGGAAAAAGGGTAAAGTAGGTGGAGAAGGAAAGAGAACAGCATTATAGGTACAGAAGGAAAGGGTTTGCCTTGCTTTGGGAGAGAGCATTGTAAAGCATAATGTATAGATGATGGCCATTGCAGATGGGGCTAAAAGGAGGTTAAGAATGATGTGAGATGGAGTTAAAAGATGGAAAAAAAAACCCAACCATTCACGGTATTCTTAGCCATGTTAAAATGTTTGTTCTTATTTGAAGAACAATAGGAAGCCATAGAAGAATTTTAACTAAGGTTGGATACAATCAGATACGCATTTTGAAAGGATTCCTTTGGTCACAATTTGGAAAAGAGGTGTCGTTGAATCAGTTACTAGGTTATTGCTTTAGTCCATGCAAAAACTGATGGTAGTTTGAGAGGGATTCTAGCGGTAGAGAGGCAGAAAAGAGACTGGATAATGCAATCTTAAAAAGTGATTAAAATGATTTTTTTGTAGCAATATATTAAAACAAACTGTTTATTTTTCCCTTAATGGCATTAGCAAACATGACCATTGAGAAAGTCAGAACATGAATAGTTATTTTGTTTTTAAAGACTTGAATTTTTTAGAGCAGTTTTAGAATCAATAAAATTGAAAGGAAGGCACAGAGATTTCCTGTGTAACCCTCGACCCCCACACATGCATAACTTCACCACCCCCCACCAGAGTGGTACATTTGTTACAAATGATAAAACTCCGTTGACACATCGTAATCAAACAAAGCCCTGGTTTACATTCTTGGTGTTGTACAGTCTATGAGTTTGGACAAATGTGTAATATCCATCACTAATTATTACACAGAATATTTTCACTGCCTTAAAAACCTTCTATGCTTCATCTGTTTACCTCTACCTGCCACCCTAGCCCCTGGCCACCAGTGATCATTCTAATGTCTCCACAGTTTTGCTTTTTCCATAATGTCATAGAGTTGGAATCATACAGTATATAACCTTTTCAGAGTGGCTTCTTGCACTTAGTAACGTGTATTTATAGTTCCTCCATGTCTCTTTGTGGCTTGATAGTTCATATCTTTTTTCCCCAGTTTTATTTAGGTATAAGTGACAAATAAAAGCATAGTATATTTAATGTGTACAACCTGATGATTTGATATATATATGCATTGTGAATGGATTCCTACCATCAAGTTAACATATCCATCAACATATTTGTCTTTCTGGGTTTTTGTTTGTTTGTTTGTTTTTTACATAGAGAATACTTAAGTTTTACTCTCTTAGCAAATTAGAAATATAATATTAAAGACTGTAATCACCATGTTATATATTCCATCTTCAGAATTTATTCATCTTGTAAATAAAAGTTTATACCCTTTTACCAACCTCTCTATTTCCCACCACTGCCAAGGGCCTGGGGTGTGTGTGTGTGTGTGTGTGTGTGTGTGTGTGTGTGTGTGTGTAACTTTTTAAATCCATTTATCTATTGGTAGACAGTTGGTTGTTTCTGTACCTTGGCTATTGTGAATAATGCTTCGAAGAACATGATATTACAGATATGTCTTCCAGATAGTGATTTCATTATTTTGAGTATACATACAGAAGTGGAATTGCTGGATCATATGGTAATTCTATTTTTATTTTTTTTTAAGAACTTCCATACTGTTTTGCATAGCGAGTGGCTGTACCAGTTTATATTCTCACCAAAGTGTGCAAGGATTCCTTTTTCTCTGCATCTTTGCCAACACTTGTTTTTCCTCCTCTTTCTGAAAATAGCCAAGCTAACAGGTGTAAGATGATATTTTATTGCAGTTTTGATTTGATTTCCCTGATGATTAGTGATGTTGAACACCTTTTGGTGTGTCTGTTGGCCATTTGTATGTCCTCTTTGGAAAAATGTCTATTCATATTTTTTGCCCATTTTTAAATTGGGTTGTTTGTGCTATTGACATGTATGAATTTCTTGTATATTTTGCATATTATAACCATATCAAATGTGTGGTTTGCAAATACTTTCTCCCACACTATAGGTCTTCTTTTAATTTTATTGATAGTTTCCTTTGCTGTACAAATACTTTTTATTTTGATGTAGTCTCACTTTTTTGTTTTTATTTTTGTTTTTGTTGCCTTTGCCTTTGGTGTCATATCTAAAAAAAAAATCATTGCTAAGACCAATGTCAAGGAGCTTATCCCCTATCTTTTCTTCTAAGAGTTTTATAGTTTCAGGTCTTACATTTAAGTCTTTGATATTTTGAGTTAATTTTTGTATATGGTGCAAAATAAGAGTCCAATTTTATTCTTTTGTATGTATCTATCCAATTTTCTCAGCACCATTTATTGAAGAAACTCTCTTTTCCCCATTATGTATTATTGAATCCCTTGTTGGAAATTAATTAATTGATCATATATGCATGAATTTATTTCTGGGCTCTCTATTCTGTTCTGTTAATCTCTGGGTGTTTCGTGTTTTTTTTTTTTTTTCAACGTTTATTTATTTTTTTTTGGGACAGAGAGAGACAGAGCATGAACGGGGGAGGGGCAGAGAGAGAGGGAGACACAGAATCGGAAACAGGCTCCAGGCTCTGAGCCATCAGCCCAGAGCCTGACGCGGGGCTCGAACTCCCGGACCGCGAGATCGTGACCTGGCTGAAGTCGGATGCTTAACCGACTGCGCCACCCAGGCGCCCCCCTCTGGGTCTTTCTTTATGCCAGTACCATACTGTTTTGATTAGTATAGCTTTGTAATATAGTTTGAACTGTGGTTTTTGCTTTTCTTTATCAAGTATAACTTTGCTCTTCTTTATCATGTATATTGGCTATTCAGGATCTTTTGTGGTTCCATACAAATTTTAGAATTGTTTGTTTTAATGCTGTGAAGTGTTGTTGGAATTTTAATAGAGATTGCGTTGAATTTTAGATCACTTTGGGTAGCATGGGCATTTTACATTATTAATTTTTCTAGTCTATGAACATGGAATATCTTTCTGTTTATTTGTATCTTCTTCAGTTTAATTCATCAGTGTCTTATAGTTTTCAGTGCAGATATTTCAACTTCTTGTTTAAATTTATTCCTCAGAGGCACCTGGATGGCTCAGTCAGTTAAGTGTTTGACTCTTGATTTCAGCTCAGGTCATGATCTCATGGTTTGTGAGATCAAGCCCCACATCAGGCTCTGTGCTGACAGTGCAGAGCCTGCTTGGGATTCTCTCTCCTTCTCTTTGCCTCTCCCCAGTTCATGCATGTGCTGTCTCAAAATAAATAAAAAACATTAAAAAAATCTTTATGTTTATTCCTCAGTATTTTTTTCTCCAGGATACTGACAACAGCAAATGCTAGTAAGGATGTGAAACAATGAGTGAGAGTTTCTGTTGCCTCACATTCTTACCAGCATTTGGTGTTGTCAGTGTTCTGGATTTTGGCCATTCTGATAGATGTGTACTGGTATTTTATTGTTTTAATTTGTATTTCCTTTTTTATTATCTCTATATCTTATTTGGTAAGGTGTCTTCTTTGGTGAAGTGACAATTTAGATATAATACCAAAGATGTAATCCATGTAAGAAAGAATTGAAAAGCAGTTTTTAATTGAGTTAATTTCTTATTGTTGACTTTTAAGGGTTATTTTTATAGTATTTTAAGTAATATATATATATATATATATATATATATATATATATATATAGTCCTTTAATATCCTATAATATATATGTTACACAATATATTGCTTAATATATTCATAATATATTACAGTATATATTAACACATAATATATTAATTATATAATATATTGCTTAATATACATGTACATACATGTACATTTATGTGTATATTATATACATATATATATATACACATATATATGTGTGTGTGTATATATATATATATATATATATATATATACACACACACATATATATATAGTCATTTATCAGATATATCTTTTGTAAGTATTTTCTCCTAGTCTGTGGCTTATCTTCTATTTCTCTTAATATCATCTTCCACAGAAGTGTTTAATTTTAATTAAGTACAGATTATCCATTCTTTATCAATTGTGCCTTAGATATTGTATGTAAAACATCATTGTCATGCCCAAGTTCCTGTAGGTTTTCTCCTATGTTAACTTCAAGGAGTTTTATAGTTTTCTGTTTTACCCTTAGGCGTGATTAATTTTCATTTAATTTTTGTAAAAACTATAAGATTTATGTCTACATTTATTTTTTGGCATATGGATATCCAGTTGTTCCAGCACAATTTGTTGAAAAGACTATCATTGTTCCATTGTATTTTCTTTGCTCCTTTGTCAAAGATCAGTTGACTATATTTATGTGGATCTATTTCTAGGCTCTCTATTCTGTTCCATTGATCTATTTGTCTACTATTCTGCCAATACCACACTGTCTTGATTATTGTAGCTTTATACTAATTTTTTTTAACAAAAAGCCTTTTTATTTAAATTCATTAGTTAACATATACTGTCATATTGTTTTAGGTGTAGAATTAGTAATTCATCATGTACATACAATACCCAGTGCTCATCACAACAAGTAGCTTTGTACTAATTCTAAAAGTCAGGTAGAGTAGTGCAGTCCTCCAGCTATATTGTTCTCCATCGATGTTGTGTGGGTTACTCTGAGTCTTTTGCTTCTTTGTGTAAACTTTGGAATTAGTTTGTCAAAATCCACAAAATAAGTTGCTGGTGTTTTGATTGAGATTGCAGTGAATCTTTAGATCAAGTTGAGAAGAGAATTGGCAACTAGAAAATAAGTATTAATAAATATTTAGTCTTCTGGGGCATCTGGGTGACTCAGTTAAGCGTCCAACTTCAGCTCAGATCATGATCTCACAGTCTGTGGGTTTGAGCCCCACATCAGGCTCTATGCTGACAGCTCAGAGTCTGGAGTCTGCTTTAGATTCTGTGTCTCCCTCTCTCTTTGCCCCACCCCTGCTCATGCTCTGTCTCTCTCTCTCTCAAAAATAAATAAATATTAATTTTTTTAAATAAATATTTAGGCTTCCTACCCATGAACATGGAGTATATTTCCAAGTACTTTGTTCTTTTATTTCTTTCATTAGAGCTTTGTAGTTTTCCTCTATAGATCTTGTACACATTTTGTTAGATTTATATCTAAGTATTTTATATTTTTTGATGCTAATGTAAGTGGTATTTTGTTTATCTAAAATGTTACTCATTGATGGTATTAGGAATATGATTGACTTTTGTATATTAACCTTTTATCATACTACATTGATTCAATCAATTTTAGTTCCAGGAATGTTTTGTCTCTTCTTTTAGGTTTTCTACATAGATGAACATATCATCTACAAAGAAGGAGAGTTTAATTTCTTCTTTTCAATCTGCATAACTTTAATATCCTTATCTTGTCTTATTGCATTAGTTACCATTTCCAGTACAATGTTGAAAAGGAATGGTGAGAGGGGGAAATACTTGGCTTGTTCCTGTCTCAGTAAGAAAGCTTGTAGTTTCTCAACATCAAGTTTAATGTTAGCTGTAGGTTTTTATAAATATTCATTGTCAAGTTGAGTAAGTTCCCATCTATTCATAGTTTGCTGAGAGTTGAAATGATCTTTTAAATTCCAATACCTTCACATCTGTCTATGTCCCTAGATATACTACTGGCATATCAAATGCTTAAGATAATTGAATTGGTTGTGACATTACTTAAATTTCAGGTATTAGAGTAATGGGTGCTGAAAATAAAATTTTTGAATGATTGAAAAAATCCTCTTACAGAAAAAACACTAACTTTCTTGAGTAACAAAAAAATATGCTCTAATCTACTTACAATTATAACTGACTATAGTTTGACTATAGTCAAAAATTGGAAAACTCTACCCAGATGGCAAAGCTAAATTTGCCAATTCAAATTATGTGTAAATGATAGCAAATTAATCAAAGAACTATTTTAGTCAATGTGATTCATTTTGATCTGCATATTTGAAATAATTTCTTCTCAAAGCAGAGTAGTTTTGACAATGATAATTATTAGTTTTTGTAATACATTAATAGTTAACTTCTAAATTTGTTTTTAAATTATTGTTTTAAACCATTTTAACAGTGGAAATTGAAAACTATTTAAATAACAATATGGCCAAGCAAACAGGACTTCTATTTAGGAATAAAAAATATATAGTTTCCAGTCTAAATGCTATGTATAAACAAACAGTCATTTAACAAATACTCATCAGTATATGTGGCACATTGAATATAGTTCTTTAGCAGTTGTAAATTCAATGTTTAATGTTAGATATTTATTTTTATTTAAGTATAATTAACATACAGTGTTATATTGGTCTGCAGTATACAGTATAATGATTCAGCAAATCTGTACATTTCTCAGTGCTCATCAAGATAAGCATATCCTTAATCCTCTATCTATTTCATTCATCCTCCCACCCACCTTCCATCTGGCAACCACCAGTGTGTTTTCTGTAATATTTTCAAATGAAATTTAACAGACTTTTTAGGGCAGCACTGCCTAATACAACTTCCTGTGATGGTGGAAATGTGTTATATTCCATTGTCCACTCTGACAATATCTAGGGACACGTAACTACTGAGCACTTGAAATTTGTCCAAAGTGACTGAGAAACTAACATTTAAAACTTTACTTGATTTTTATTAATTTAAACTTAAATTATAATAGCCACATGTGGTTAGTGCTGAGTATGTCAGACAGCAAAGATCCAGGAGATTCGGTTTTTCAATTGATCGATATTGAAATAATGGACAGAAAACACTCATTCTCTTAAGGTTAGACAATGCAGACAAAAATCCAACCATTTGGTATTTGAAAAATTGCCATTAAGTAACTTCTAACAGTTTTGGTAAATTTTCTTATGTTTTTAATACAGTAGAAATTCATAGAAGAGAAAATTTCTGTCGAGTATAGCTTATGGATGAATGAGAGATTCACTATACCTTGAAGAATGGCTGGGAAGAATTCAGGGGAGATTTATTAAAATAATCTTTGTGGGTTTGTTGTCATCCTTGTTGAGAATAGCTACTGTAGAGATGAGCTTAATTTTTTAAAAATGATAGTATTCTGACAAACCAAGAACTAAAAAAGTGTATTTATTGAATTAACTGAAAAGTTAATAACTTAATCAACATTTATTTATTACTTCACTGTTTCTGTAGGTCAGAAACCCAAGCATGACTTAGCTGAGTCCTCTGTTATAGGGTCTTTCAACAAGGCTGCTAGTCAAGGTGTTGGTTGGAGCTGCAGTCTTATCCAAAGACTCAATTGGGGATGGATACAAGGAACTGATTCTAAGCTCAGTCTTGTGGTTATTTTTAAGATTTAATTTCTCAAGGATTCTTATTAGTCTCCTGATTTCCATCCTTGCTGAGGGTTGGCCAAATACTATTCCAAGTTTCTTTCCATCTTGCTCCCTCCATAGGGCAGCTCACAACATAGCAGTTTGTTTCATTAAATCAAAAGCTGGAAAAACCAGAGGTAGCAATTGCAAGCAAGATGAGTATTACATTTTTTGTGACTTTATTTCAGAAGTGATATCCCATAACTCTTACTTTAGAAATACGTCACTAGGTCCAGTCCACAAAAAAGTGGAGAGGATTACAAAAGGGCATAAATACTATGAGATGGGGATGATTGGTTGCCATTTCATAAGCCTCCTATCACATTAACTAACCGAGATGCCAGACTTTTTTTTAGGAAGCATGTGATATTTCCCAATACCATTTGTCAGAAGAACTCCCAAGAACTTCTGTAAATATTAAAAATAAATGGAAAGCTATGAAGCCATCAATGTGATTTTTATTTACAATAAATTCATGCTTACAACCAAAATTCTATGAATATCAGTTCTTAGTACTGTCAGCTGTGTTTTTATATGGTATCAGTAACTGAAAAAAAAGTAAAATTTGGAAAAGTTCTAGAGGAATTTTTAGTTATTCAGCTCTGAATGCCATTTATTGTGTTTTATTTACTATTGTCCAATGGCTTGATGGTTTGCAAGCTTCTAAGGCATTACTAAGGTGATGATGATATGTGGCCTTTGCTACAAATTGCACACAAACCTATAAAGAATACTTGTCTCTAAACAAGATTAGCTTCTGAGTTGAGACTGGAAAAGGTATCCTAGTCTGGGGAAAGTAATTTATCATGGTCCTAAGGCCTAGGAAACTGGTTATCCATACAAAGCAGTTGTTAATTACAAAAGAATCCATACATTTCATTCCTATGAATTTCAGTTAGGGATTTCGTAAAGTGTTGGAAACTGTGTGTCCCTGAAATGGCAGAATTTAACTCTTATAAAATTCTAATAACTCTATGTTGTTGTATTCTAAAAAAAAAATGAGGAGGAATTTAATGACAGAGGGATATGCATATCCTGTATTAGTTTCTACAAGATAGTAGAAAAGTTAAGATCAAATACTTGAAGAGACATAGTTCTAATACCATGCATGCCCTCTTTCTTTTAGAACCAGTCATTCCCCCTAGAACTTTCAGTCTCCTTAATATCTTTGAAGTACTTTAGCCTAGCATATACATTATTCTCTTTTTCTTTCTGTTCACAGTATATAGTCCCATCAACAGTGGTGAAATCTTGTCATCTTTTCTTCAACAGATAGTACCTCCTAAACTTCCACTTTCCATATAAAAATCATATACCAAAGGTTACCAATAATCTACAAATAAAATTAAATCCCCTGAATATTTACCTTCTCCAGCATTGAATCCCTCTGACCTCTTGCTCCATTTTTACACTCTTACCTTACACTTCTACCTAGACTCATCTCCCCATGACCAACCTATAGTTTTGAAGTTTGATTCCTTCTCTGGCTTTTTAAGTTTAGGAGTGCTTTAAGATGAGGCTTCAGTGTTTTGCTCTTCTTTGTCTAGACTCTGTTTAGTCACTGTCCCTTGAAAAAATTACCCACTTTAGTGATCACATCTGAATTGATAACTCCAAAATCTACATCTCCAGCATTGCCATCATCTTCTCTGAGTGTAAGTCTGTGTGTACAGCTGCATGCTGAGTATTTGCACTTAGACAAATCTGTTACCTCCACTAAAAGACCATTGGCACTGAATTATATTATATGCTAGAATAAACAAACTTTTCTTTAAAGTGTTGTCTACTTCTGTAAAATTTAGCATTTTCCTCTCAGTTAGTTAGCCAACCTTAAAATAAAAGTTGTGTTTGACTCTTGACTTGAAACATCGAGATTATTTGACCTGTCTTGCCTGAAAATAAGTATGATACGAAGACCTATCTCAGATGTTGTTGTAAAGATTAAGTGATATAAAACATTCAAAGTACTTAGCATAGTGTCTGACATGTAATAAGCTCTTTTGTTGTTATAGTCCAGAATGTGCTGCTTTAGTATTCGAATATGTACTTAAAAAAATTATAGTATTATTGAGATTCCAGTCAAAATATCTATGAAATATTTTTCAGAGCTTCACAAAATATATCTATATAGGCAAGACTAGCCTAGCACATGTTGAAAAAGAATAAGGATAGGGACATACCATATAAGTTATTATAAGGTATTTTTATAGCTTAATTATGTATCAGGTAAGCACCTATTTATATAATAAGAATTTATAAATAAAATGATTCAGGAAATCACAAATAAAAGGTACATATTGTCTGGACCACAAGAAAATTAAACATTTTGTTCATAAAACCTCAAACTCAAATTAAAAAGGTGAACAATCCTATAAAAAAGAAATATTTTTCTCCAGTATTTTAGATATTGTATCCATAACATATTAGACTGTCTCTATTATAGCAATATGACCAGTATTGATAGAGACCATTAACAAAAAGAAACAAACTATAATTACAAAAAGAAGGACAAACTATAATTTCATGAGTGAAACTTAGGATCTCGTTGATGTTTTAATTTCAATTTCTTTTACAAGTTAATTTAATTCAATTTTTTTTATTTTCTGTTGATCATCTTAATTTTTCTGTAAAACTCACTTTTAAAAACCATTGGAAAAATACAGTGGTGACTAAGGAAAGTAGTTTGAGCAAACTACCTTCAGTTATATATTCCTGCCTGAACACTTTAGCAGATGGTGCCTTTTTTATCAAAATATAATTGACATACAATATCTTATTAGTTTCAGGTATATATCAAAGTGATTTGATATTTTCATACATTACAAAATAATCCCCACAACAGGTCTAGTTACCATCTGTCACCATAAAAAGTTCTTACAATACTATTGACTATATTCCCTATGCTGTGCATTACATCTCCATGACTTATTTATTTTACAGTTAGAAGTTTTTACCTCTAAATTCCATTCACCTGTTATGTGTGCCTCCAACCCCTCATACCTCTGGCAACCAACAGTTTGTTTCCAGTATCTATGAGTCTGTTTCTGTTTTGTTTTGTTTTGTTCATTTGTTGTTGCTTTTAGATTCCACATGAGTGAAATCGGATGGTTTTTCCTGTCTGATTTATTTCACTTAGCATAAAACCCTCTATGCCTATTCATGTTGTTGCATGGAAAGATTTCATTCTTTTTTATAGCTGAGTAACATTTCTTGTGTATAAATACCACGTATTCCTTGTCCATTCATCTATAGATGGACGCTTAGGTTGCTTCCATATTTTGACTATTGTAAATAATGCTGCAGTGAACATAGGGTGCATAGATCTCTTCCTGGTGTTTTTGTTTTCTTCAGATAAATATCCAGAAGTGGAATTGCTGGAACATATGGTAGATTTATTTATTTGTTTGTTTCTTTTACTTCATACTGTTTTATATAGTGGCTGCACCAAATTTACATACCTACCAACAGTGTACAGGGGTTCCCTTTTTTCCACATCTTTGGCAACACTTGTTATTTTTTGTCTTTCTTTTTTAATTTAATTTTTATTTTTTTAAAATTTACATCCAAATTAGTTAGCATATAGTGCAACAATGATTTCAGGAGTAGATTCCGTAGTGCGCCTTACCCATTCAGTCCATCCCCCTCCCACAACCCCTCCAGTAACCCTCTGTTTGTTCTCCATATTTATGAATCTCTTCTGTTTTGTCCTCCTCCCTGTTTTATATTATTTATGTTTCCCTTCACTTATGTTCATCTGTTTTGTCTCTTAAAGTCCTCATATGGGTGAAGTCATATGATTTTTGTCTTTCTCTGACTGACTCATTTCACCTAGCATAATATCCTCCAGTTCCATCCACGTAGTTTCAAATGGCATGCTTTCATTCTTTTTGATTGCTGAGTAATACTCCATTGTGTGTGTGTGTGTGTGTGTGTGTGTGTGTGTGTGTGTGTGTGACACGCACACACACACACCCCACATCTTCTCTATCCATTCATCTATTGATGGACATTGGGCTCTTTCCATACTTTGGCTATTGTTGATAGCGCTGCTATAAACATGGGGGTGCATGTGTCCCTTCGAAACAGCACACCTGTACCCTGTGGAGAAATGCCTAGTAGTGCAATTGCTGGGTCGTAGGGTACTTCTATTTTCAGTTTCTTGAGGAACCTCCATACTGTTTTCCAGAGTGGCTGTACCAGCTTGCATTGCCACCAACAATGCAAAAGAGATCCCCTTTCTCTGCATCCTTGCCAACATCTGTCGTTGCCTGAGTTGTTAATGTTAGCCATTCTGACAGATAAGGTGGAATCTCACTGTGGTTTTGATTTGTATTTCCCTGATGATGAGTGATGTTGAGAATTTTTTCCTATGTGTGTGGGCCATCTGGATGTCTTCTTTGGAGAAGTGTCTATTCATTTCTTTTGCCCATTTCTTCATTGGATTGTTTGTTTTTTGGGTGTTGAGTTTGAGAAGTTCTTTATAGATATTGGATACTAACCCTTTATTTGATATGGCACTTGCATATGTCTTCTCCTATTCTCTTGGTTGCCTTTTAGTTTTGCTGATTGTTTCTTTCACTGTGCAAAAACTTTTTTATTTTGATGCAGTCCCAGTAGTTCATTTTGCTTTTTTTTCCTTGCCTCTGGAGATGTGTTGAGTAAGAAGTTGCTGCGGGCAAGATCAAAGTTTTGCCTGCTTTCTCCTCAAGGATTTTGATGGCTCTCTGTCTTCCATTTAGGTCTTTCATCCATTTTGAGTTTATTTTTGTGTATGGTGTAAGAAACTGGTCCAGGTGCATTCTTCTTCATGTTGCTGTCCAGTTTTCCCAGCACCACTTGCTGAAGAGACTGTCTTTATTCCATTGGATATTCTTTCCTGCTTTGTCAAAGATTAGTTGGCCATAAGTTTGTGGGTCCCTTTCTGGGTTCTCTATTCTGTTCCATTGATCTGAGTGTCTGTTCTTGTGCCAGTACCATACTGTCTTGATGGTTACAGCTTTGTAGTAGAGCTTGAAGTCCGGGATTGTGATGCCTCCTGCTTTGGTTTTCTTTTTCAGTATTGCTTTGGCTATTCAGGGTCTTTTCTGGTTCCATACAAATTTTAGGATTATTTGTTCTATCTCTATGAAGAATGCTGGTGTTATTTTGATAGGGATTGCATTGAAAATATAGATTGCTTTGGGTAGTATCAACATTTTAACAATATTTGTTCTTCCTATCCAGGAGCGTGGAATCTTTTTCCATTTTTTTGTGTCTTCTTCAATTTCTTTCATAAGCTCTCTATAGTTTTCAGCATATGGATTTTTCACCTCTTTGGTTAGATTTATTCCTTGGTATCTTATGCTTTTTGATGCAGTTGTAAATGGGATCGATTCCTTGATTTCTCTTTCTGTTACTTCATTGTTGGTGTATAGGAATGCAACTGATTTCTGTGCGTTGATTTTATATCCTGCAACTTTGCTGAATTCATGAATCAATTCTAGCAGTTTTTGGTGGCATCTTTTGGGTTTTCCATATAGACTATCATGTCATCTGCGAAGAGTGTAATTTTGACCTCCTCCTGGCCGATTTGGATGCCTTTTATTTCTTTGTGTTGTCTGATTGCAGAGGGTAAGACTTCCAATACTATGTTGAATAACAGTGGCGAGAGTGGACATCCCTGTCTTGTTCCTGACTTTAGGGGAAAGCTCTCACTTTTTCCCCATTGAGGATGATATTAGCATTGGGTCATTCATATATGGCTTTTATGATGTCGAGGTATGCTCCTTCTATCCCTACTTTCTGAGGGTTTTTATCAAGAAAGGATGCTGTATTTTGTCAGATGCTTTCTCTGCATCTATTGAGAGGATCATATGGTTCTTGTCCTTTCTTTTATTGATGTGATGAGTTACGTTGTGTTGCAGGTATTGAACCAGCTCTGCATCTCAGGTATAAATCCCCCTTGGTCGTGGTGAACAATTTTTTTAATGTATTGTTGGATCCGGTTGGCTAATATCTTGTTGAGGATTTTTGCATCCATGTTCATCAGAGAAATTGGTCTATAGTTCTCCTTTTTAGTGGGTTCTCTGTCTGGTTTTGCAATCAAGGTAATGCTGGCTTCATAGAAGGAGTTTGGAAGTTTTCCTTCCATTTTTATTTTTTGGAACACCTTCAAGATAATAGGTGTTATTTCTTCCTTAAATGTTTGGTAGCCATCTGGCCCTGGACTCTTGTTTTTTGGCAGATTTTTGATTACTAATTCAATTCCTTTACTGGCTGTGGGTCTGTTTAAATTTTCTATTTCTTCCTGTTTCAGTTTTCGTAGTGTATATGTTTCTAGGAATTTGTCCATTTCTTCCCGATTGCCCATTTTATTAGCATATAAATGCTCATAATATTCTCTTATTATTGTTTTTATTTCTGCTGTGTTGGTTGTGATCTCTCCTCTTTCATTCTTGATTTTATTTATTTGGGTCCTTTCCTTTTTCTTTTGTAGGAAAAAGTTTTATCACTGGCTAGTGGTTGATCAATTTTGTTAATTCTTTCAAAGAACCAGCTTCTGGTTTCATTGATCTGTTCAACTGTTTTTTTGGTTTCGATAGCATTAATTTCTGCTTTAGTCTTTATTATTTCCTGTCTTCTGCTGGTTTGAGGTTTTATTTGCTGTTCTTTATCCAGTTCCTTAAGGCATAAGGTTAGGTTGTGTATCTGAGATCTTCCTTCCTTCTGTAGGAAGGCCTGGATTGCTATATACTTTCCTCTTTTGACCGCCTTTGCTGTGTCCCAGAGGTTTTGGGCTGTGGTGTTATCATTTTCATTGACTTCCATATACTTTTTAATATCCTCTTTAACTGCTTGGTTAGCCCATTCATTCTTTAGTAGGATGTTCTTTAGTCTCCAAGTATTTGTTACCTTTCCAAATGTTTTTCTTGTGGTTGATTTCGAGTTTCATAGCGTTGTGGTCTGAACATATGCACGGTATGAGCTCGACCTTTTTGTACTTACTTAGGGCTGATTTGTGTCCCAGTATGTGATCTATTGTGGAGAATGTTCCATGTGCACTGGAGAAGAATGTATATTCTGCTGCTTTAGAGTGAAATATTCTGAATATATCTGTGAAGTCCATTGGGTCCAGTGTGTCATTCAAAGCCATTGTTTCCTTGTTGATTTTTTGATTAGATGATCTGTCCATTGCTGTGAGTGAGGTGTTGAAGTCTCCCACTATTATGGTATTACTATCAATGAATTTCTTTATGTTTGTGATTAATTGATTTATATATTTGGGTTCTCTCACATTTGGAGCAGAAATGTTTACAATTGTTAGGTCTTCTTGGTGGATAGACCCTTTGATTATGATATAATGCCCTTCTGCTTCTCTTGATACAGTCTTTATTTAAAGTCTAGATTGTCTGATATAAGTATGGCTAGTCTGGCTTTCTTTTGTTGACCATTAGCATGATAGATGGTACTCTATCTCCTTATTTTCAACCAGAAGGTGTCTTTAGATCTAAAGTGGGTCTTTTGTAGACAATATATAGATGGATCTTGTTTTCTTATCCTTTCTGTTACTCTGTGTCTTTTGATTGGAGCATTGAGTCCATTGACATTTAGAGTGAGTACTGAAAGATATGAATTTATTGCCATTATGATGCTTGTAGAGTTGGAGTTTCTGGTCATGTTCTCTCATCCTCTCTAGTCTTTGTTACTTTTGGTCTTTTTTTTTTTTTTTTTTTGTCTTTTCTCTCTTCAGAGAGTCCCCCTGAAAATTTCTTGCAGGGCTGGTTTAGTGGTCATGATCTCCTTTAATTTGTGTTTGTCTGGGAAGCTTTTAATCTCTCCTTCTATTTTGAATGAATAGCCTTGCTTGGTAAAGAATTCTTGACTGCATGTTTTTCTGATTCAGCACATTGAATATAACCTGCCACTCCTTTCTGACCTGCCAAGTTTCTGTGGATATGTCTGCTGCAAACCTGATCTGTCTTCCCTTGTAGGTTAGGGACTTTTTTTTCCCTTGCTGCTTTCATGATTCTCTCCTTGCCTGAGTATTTTGTGAATTTGACTATGATATGCCTTGTTCATGGTCAGTTTTTTTGAATCTGATGGGGGTCCTCTGTGTTTCCTGGATTTTGATGTCTTTGTCTTTCCCCAGGTTAGGAAAGTTTCTGCTATTATTTTCTCACATAACCCTTCTACCCCTGTTTCTCTCTCTTCCTCTTCTGGAACCCCTAAGATTCTGATGTTATTCCTTTTTAATGAATGACTGATTTCTCTAATTCTTAAATTGTGCTCTTTTGCCTTAATCTCCCTCTTTTTTTCTGCTTCATTATTCTTCATAAGTTTGTCCTCTATATCACTGATTCTCTGTTCTGTCTTATCCATCCTTGCCACCACTGCATCCATCCGTGATTGCAACTCAGTTATAGCATTTTTTATTTCATTCTGGCTATTTTTTACTTCTTTTATCTCTGCAGAGAGGGATTCTAATTTATGTTTGACTCCAGCTTGTAGTCTTATTATCGTGATTCTAAATTCTGGTTCAGACATCTTGCTTGTATCTGTGTTGCTTAAATCCCTGGCTGTTGTTTCTTTGTGCTCTTTTTTGGGGGGGTGAACTCCTTCATTTTGTCATTTTGAAGGGAGAGAAGGAATTAATGAGGTAGAAAAATTAAAGATAAAAAATTAAAATTAAAAAAATATTAAAATTAAATTAAACACACACACACAAAATCAAATAAATGATTCTAAGTCCTAGGTGTGTTTCGGTCTAGGCATTGAAAGTGGTTTGACAGATTAGAGAAAAAAAGTGGGGGGAGGAAATCGTTTGAGAATTTGAAGAAATGAATACAGTGAAGTAGACTAAAATGAGATGATGGGAGTAAAATAGAATTTGAAAAAATTTACACAAAAGTAAAGATATAGTAGATAAAAATCAAAGAAAAATATTTTTAATAAAGATGAAAAATAAAAATGATTTTTTTTCTCTTTCTGTATTCAAGAAAAAGAAAAGAAACAAAAAGTGAAAAAAGAGAGAGAAAAAAGGAAATAGTTTGAAAATTTGAAAAAGTGAATACACTGTTGTTGACTAAAATGAAATGATGGAAATAAAATAAAATTTGAAAAAATTTACATAAAAGCAAAAAATATAGTAAGTAAATTAAACAAAAGATTTTTAATAGGAATTGAAAGTAAAAATGAAGTTTTTCTCTTTCTGCATTCAAGAGAAAGAAATGAAATGAAAAATAGAAAAGTGAGAAAGAATAAGGAAATCCTTTGAAAATTTGAAAAAGTGAGTACACTGAAGTAGATTAAAATAAAATGATGGAAGTAAAATAGAATTTGAAAAAATTGACCCAAAAATAAAAAATATAGTTAAAAAATAAATATACTTTTTTATTAAAAATTGGAAATAAAAATGAATTTTTTCTCTTTCTGTATTCCAGAAAAAGAAAACAAGTGAAAAAGAGACAAAAAAAAAAAAAAAGAAAGAAAATTGAATAGATGGCCTGCTAACAGATTGAAATAGGACTGAAATTACTTTTTTTTCCCCTAGAAGTCAGACTTCAAAGCGCTTTATAGTCCATAAACTAAGCAGGCGGTGATACTTGTGTTCTCTAAGAGCAAGTTGGCCCAGTTGGGCGGGGCTCAATGTAACAGCTCCATTCTCCACTAGATGGTGCTGCTAGCCTACTGGGGTGGAGTGTTGTGGTGCTGTAGGTGTGTATGCCCTTGCACGGTGGCACTGAAAATGGCATCACCCAGCTACCCTGTCTCTAGTATTGGAAGTCTGTTCTCCCCGACCTGCAGTCGTGCACCTGTTCTCTGTTTTCAGCTTTCGCCCACTCCCTGCCTTTTCACTGTCCATGACCAAGCCCCCAGGCAGTACCTCTCTCCTGAGTTTTGTTTCATATGTGGCTGTTTTCCCCAGCCCCTTACTTCTGATGGACTGTGGCTGTGACCCATTCTGTCCCTCTGCAGGAGGGTCTCACTGAACAATGGTCAAATGTGGGCTGCACCCAGGAATGAGCTATGGAGTTGCAGCCTTTGCGCTCCCCTTGTTTACAGTCTTAATGGAATTTAAACCCTCTCCTTTCTCCTTTCTCCCTTTTTAGTTTAGTCCCTGTGGCTGTTTCTAATTTTCCACTTTCTCTCCAGCTGCATTTGGGGAGGGTGCTTTTCCCGTATTTTCCCCCCATTCTCAGTCTCTGTCTCTCTCCACCTGCAAAAGCACCTCCCTTCCCATGGCTTCTCGCTCCCCAAGTTCACCTCTCTGCGCCATTTACCTACTGAATTCTGTGGGTCAGGTTGTGCAGATTGTTGTGGTAATCCTCCAATCAGTTTTCTAGGTGTGTAGGATGGTTTAGTGTTGGTCTGGCTGTATTTCATGGACTGAGACACACAAAAAACTTCCATGCTGTTCCGCCATCTTGGTTCCTCCTTGTCTTTTTGATAATAGTCAATCTGAGAGATATGAGGTGATATCTCATTGTGGTTTCAATTTGCATTTCCCTGATGGTAAGTGGTGTTGAGCATCTTTTCATGTACCTGTTGGCCATCTGTATGTCTTTTTTGGAGAAATGCCTATTCAAGTCCTTTGCCTATTTTTTTAATAGGAATTTTTTGTGTTTTTTTTTTATTTTGAGTTACATGAGTTCCTTATATATTTTTGTTATTAACCCCTTATCAGATGGTGTCTTTTAAAAGAACATTGTTTATAAGTTGATTGAGAAAATATTGCCCCATGCCAAATTAAATTCTTATCTGTAGAAATGTCTAAAGAAACTTGAATGATTGAGAGACAACAATGCTTTATGTTTTGCTAGAGTAGAATTAGAGCAAAGATAAGAGAGTTGGGTTTTCTAACATAGTCCGATTTTAACTAATACTAATACTCTGAAAGCACTTTATTAACTTAGAGAAGCATAGACACATAGGGGCTCAGTAAAAAGAGACCGACTCTGAACAGTTTTGCTGTTAGTAGAAAAAGAACCCAAGGGTATTCAGAAATGATCTAAGTATAATAAATATAAAATAAAATATGACTGTCATGTATCTATTGTTGAAAAACAACTAATATTTTCATATTTAGGCCAAATTAGAGCTTTCTAAACAAAAATTACTGGCAACCAGGATAAAAGGATATTTGACTGGCAAACATGCCTTGGAAGTTGGAGACCTCCAGAGAGGTTTACTGTCTCCCCTGGAGCCTTTTATTTACATTCCAAAGAGCTACAGACATCTAGGGACCTTCCCTTCTCCAAGAGAGGATTTGTCTATGTTAGAAAATTAATGTCTTTTCCTCTCTCTGGAGGGAATAAGTGGCTAGTGTGCTAGAGTTTCTATATAGATTGTAAAAATAATAATTTCTGGTTTCCTCTCCTGTTTTAGAGACTCCCTCTATACATGAGGGGAACCATTTTCTCTCTTTACATCACCTCAAGGAAGAGAAAGGGACATGGACAACTTGTGTGGTTATTGCTGTAAATGATCTCTGATGTAGAAACCTGGTATTTATTTATCTTGTATTAAAAACTTAATATGTGTTTATATCTTTTGTGGATATTAAAAGTTACACAGCTCTAAAGTGGAGGGATCGGTTCTCCTTTTGTTGTTAATCGATGTTGCAACTTGTTATTGTATGCTTATTGTCACAGGATGTGTATATAGTAATGGCTATTTGCATAGTATTGTGGGCACCTAATGTCTTTAGGGAGCACAGAGCTTAGAGAAAGGGGAATTGCTAGCAAATGTGGAGGCAAATGAGACCAAATAAGAAAACAAAATAATAATACTTCTGAGGCTTGAAGCCATGATACTTGCCAACATTTAATAAGCTGGATTTGCAAAGTGCACAGAGGAGTGGTTCCTAGATAGAGTTTAAAACCATTCAGAAATGTGAAGAAGGAGATAAATATGAGTTCATTGTAATGATTTTTTTTTCATAATGAGAAATTCATTTACTCTAAAGGACTGGCCTTTATTCTGAGATTTGCTTTATACTTTTTGTAGTTGAAATATTCTTTTAAATAATAATGATAATGACAAATTTTATTTTATCTGTTGGTTCATTACACGGTGGTAAAATGTCCCTAACATTGTTTTCAAATTGTATCAACAGTGAAAGCACAGTCTTGGAACCACTACATTAAATGATTTGTGTTTCTTCTTGGGCTTCTATCTATAGCTCTAGCAGAAGCCTTAGATGGAAGTGGATGTACTGAGCTAGGATGTGGTAGGATGAACCCCAGGTCTGGATAGCTCAGAGAAATGTCAAAAAACAAACAAGTTGTTGTTAAATTTTAAAGTAGAAAATGTGTTATTGTCCTCATTTTTACTTAATATATGTGTTTAGTGTTTCTTTAAGAAATGAGACCTAGGAAAAGTTTTACATAAATACAACATCAAGACAAATCAAATTCTTTCCTCTGTTTTTTCTTAAAAGTTAGTACTCATTTAATCCTGAAGTTGAAAAACATGTTTTGTTTTGTTTTGTTTTTAATTTTTTTTTCAACGTTTATTTATTTTTGGGACAGAGAGAGACAGAGCATGAACGGGGGAGGGGCAGAGAGAGAGGGAGACACAGAATAGGAAACAGGCTCCAGGCTCTCAGCCATCAGCCCAGAGCCTGACGCGGGGCTCCAACTCCCGGACCGCGAGATCGTGACCTGGCTGAAGTCGGACGCTTAACCGACTGCGCCACCCAGGCGCCCCTGAAAAACATGTTTAAACAAACTGAACACTATTACTGAACATAGTTTTATGAAAGTCCTTGAGAAAACTTCAGACTTTAACTTAGTTATATACTGAATTCTCTAAGATTGATAACCATCAGGTCCAGATACCTAAGATGCTTAGGAGCACTGGACTTTGAAAGATTTAATTAATAACCAAGTCTTGTCTATTGAATTTACTGTCTTTGTCTGTCTTCAGTGAGTTGGAGGGAAATTTAGTTTTAATTTTGATACTGGCTTCCACTTTTACTATTTTGCTCATTAGTTAATCTCAATTTCAAGGGGTGAAGACTCTGGTTTTTACTCTGTATCCCTCAGTGTATATGTTCAATAAATATCTTAGTAGACTTGGGGAAGAATCAAAATAGGGAGAACAAATGTCCACCCTATCAATAATGGTACCTGTAGTAAACCATAAGACTCTGAACTCGAGGCCACAGTTCTGGTTCCAGTTATATCCACGTGGATACTGCTTTCTTCGGGTTTACCCAAGTCAGTGAATAGAAAAATCATGAAGCAATAGTAAAATAATTCCAGAGCTCATTTTCAAAAATTTGTGACAGAGATCATAGTATGAATATAATGTCATCCAAAGTGTTTCTATCTTTTCAATTTTCTACCAGTTTTAATTCCATTTCCAGCAGCTTCTCCCAAAACGGGCCCTTGTCCTATAAGAGATCCCTTTTGTTCCAAAAGGATAGCTCCTTAACATAAAGAAAGGTCATGTGTGCTATCCTAATAATCAGTAATGGCAAACATCAAGCTTTGTGGATGTGTGTAGAAGTGTATGAAGGATGTCCAGCTGACTACTACAGGTATTAAAAAATGTGCAAATGGTGATTTAATTTTTGCAAAATATTATTTAAATATATATACCTTAAATATATATATGTATATCCAAGTTATACAGTAAGCATTCAGCAAAGAGTCTAGATCATTTAAATGCTGTTCTTTAAACTCTGTAAAAAGAACTTGATCTTAGCATAAACAAGTAAATCTTAAACAATCCTGAAACTACATTGTATTGATCATATCTGGAGTTAGTTCAATATTATAAATCTGATAAAATAGAGCCCAGGGGTGAATAATTGAGATAATGTATGTACAGTCTAAGTAATAAGAAGGATGATCAAGATACAAGGAGAACTGGACAGATATTAGAGAAGACTGTGTATATCATTGAGAATGTGTGTATAGCAAAATGCTGGCTTACAAGTTTATCTTCATATTTCAGAAGAGCTATTGTGTTAAAGATATCTGTGTATTTGTATATGTGCCTACCTGCGTGTATCCTGGGTTACTTCAAAGGAATTAGGTACTAAGGTCAAAGGGCAGAGGGAAGATACAGAAAAGTGGATTTCTGTATAATTCAGTAAAAAATCTAAAATTTTTAAACTGTTTAAATTTTGATTAAATGACCTTATGCAGTAGTAAAACTCCTTTCTTGTCCTCCAGTCTCTCCAAAATTTCAAGCAGAGGTCAGAGTGTTTGAGTAAATATACATTCCAAATCTAATTTTCTAAAATAGTAAGAATTAAATACAAAGTATTTTCCTGAGTGTGTATCTATCATAAATTCCATATATTACCATTAAATATTAAGCTATAACCTGATTTTAATTTTTTAAATGTTTATTTACTTTTTGAGACACATGCGCGCGCACACACACACACACACACACACACACACACACACACACACAGTGTGAGCGGGGGAGGGGCAGAGAGAGAGAGAGGGAGGAAGAGAGGGAGACACAGAATCTGACGTAGGCTCCAGACTCTGAGCTGTCAGCACAGAGCCTAATGTGAGGCTCGAACCCAGGAACCATGAGATCATGACCTAAGCCAAAGTCAGATGCTAAACCAACTGAGCCACCCAGGTGCCCCACCCTGATTTTAATAATTACAAAAAGTTGGATTACTTTAAAAACTTTTCAAAGCAGGGGATACAAATAAAAAACTCAACTTCTTCACAAATGTGTTCACTAGTCTGGATTTATGCCAACTCCTAATTTGGCATAATTGATATGCTTGTTTTATCATTCCTCAACCTTCATCAAAGCTTGAATGACTTATTACATTGCTCCTTAAACCTTACCCCTGACTCTTTCCAATTTTCCTCATACAGGGAAGCAGTAGAATATGAACACATATTTTTACAAACTACAGAGTCTGGCATCTGGCTTGACAACTTACTAGCTTTGTAACCATGGATAAGCACATCACCATCTGAGATGTTTTCATCTTGTGTGAACCAGGGCCATACTCTCTCAACCTCTCTTTCTTTCCCTTTTCTCTCTTCACGGAAAGGGTGCCCTCCCCTGAGCTGTAACACCACCTTTTTTTCCTCTCCCCTAATTCACTTCCATGCACCTTACATCTGCCACACTGCCTCCCTCCAACTGTGGAGATCCTTCTGTCAGTCCTCAGATTGATTTCCTGGGTAGTGTTCTAAGTAATCTGACCTCAGTATGCTGTGTCTGAGGGAGGAGGAAAGCCCAGGGTGCCCCTACTTTGCCATCTTAACTCCTCCCCCACCTCTCTGAGATGTTTTCATTTACTCACTTATTGTGAGTATCAAATGGTATAATGCATATTATATAATATTTAGCATGGAGCCTGACACAAAATATTACCTACTAATATTTGCAATATTCAAACCAATTGATTCCCCTGAGAACAAGTAGGGTACATATTCTCTAAGTTTTGGATAACTTTTAGAGTTTCAGTGCTTGAATATTTTCTAAGTTTTCAGTGTGTGTTTTTCATTGGAATATTTTCCTAGAGTTTACTGGTAACCAAGATAAACACACATTTATGATAAATATTATTAGCACTGTGGTACAGAGGGTGGCTATATAATCTGTTGTCCCACCAGGACCTTCTGTATATAAAATTTACATAAACATCTGAATTCTACAATTTTGTATATATGTAAATGTTTTGTGGAAAATATACTAATTTATTTATAAATATTATTGAACTTCAAGTAGCATTTCACATGAAATATTTTTTTATCCATAAGTACAAGTATAATCACTATAATACCAGGAGGGTGAGGGGTCCTTGAAATTTCTTAACTTTAAGAAATTGGCCTCAAGGATCTATGATATCAAATGTGACAATATGAGTAGATAATTCCATATAATACTTGAGCATATATCAAGAAACCTATCAGTTTCCATTATTCATATAATTGTATGAACAATGATAATCAGAAATCCTGTTTAATGGTCATTTAAAGATGAATGATCCAAGTGTCTTTTCCCAGTTTGAAAGTAGGTAAAACCAGAAAGGAAAAAAGAGAGGAACCCTTTCAAGGACCTCATCCATCTCTATATAATCTGTAATGTGTGCCTTCCTCCATTGTAATTAAGTCACTCTAGTCGAACTCAACTAGCTAATAATATTTTTTAAATTTATTTTCTCAATTTTGGCTTGATTTAGGATTCTTAATATTTAAGAGAAAATCTGATTGAGTTTGTATAAAACCCAATGCATTAGCAGCTGTCTCTTCCTCTTCCAGTATTTCCATTTTTATTCCTTGCACTGACTCCAATGATCTTATGCTTAAAGTTGCATTTATAGCATTCTCTGGGGAAATTTTTTACAGCTATGTTCTGAAGCACGCAGCAGATCAAGAAAATAGTTGCTCAGATATGTGTGAAAAGAAATAGCAGGTATGCCAAGATATTTGGGGGGAAATGTGTGAAAGCTGTATTTCTGTAGACAGAATGTGAGTTAGGTCAGCTATATTTAGGAATTCACCTGATTGTACCTATTTCATTTAATTAAAACACAAATTAAAGTCTTATATGTCCAAAAGAAGATTGGGTAAATTAGATTAACTCTTTATAGCCACTAAGGTAATATTTACCCCCCAAAGGTAAAGGCAATGTAAACATGCTGTAAAAGACACCATGTCTAGCACTTCATTTCCTTTCACAAGTTTAGCTAAAGGAAAAGAAGAATGGAACCAGCATGTCAATTATATGTCAATAACTTGTACATACTTATATTATATTGTAGAACAGGAATTTGAAAAAACAAGCCTAGGGGCGCCTAAGTGGCTCAGCTGGTTAAGTATCCGACTTCAGCTCAGGTCATGGTCTCTCAATCTGTGAGTTAGAGCCTGGCATTTGGCTCTGTGCTGACAGCTTAGAGCCTGGAACCTACTTCAGATTCTATGTCTCTCTCTCTCTCTCTCTCTCTCTCTCTCTGCTCCTCCACCCACCTCTCTCTCTCCTCTCAAAAATAAACGTTAAAAGTTTAAAAAATTAAAAATTAGAAAACAAGCCTAAATTAAGAGGTAAACAGGCCTGGATTTCAGTCTGTCACTCATGAGTTAGTGAGGTGTTGGACTAAGGACCTGAATTCTTGCTTGCTTTATCAAAATAGTCTGGAGTGTTTTTGTTGCAAGTGACTGAAAATCAACAAACAAGTTTCTTAGAGAAGGGCAAGGGTGAAGCTCAAAGTAACTTGAACCATCACAATTTCCCTCTTCACTTTCCTTTACCTCCTTTCTCTTAGATGAGTTTTCTCTTCATAGCTTTCCACAAGAAAGCAAGTCTGTGTTTCTTGTATCTAATTGGAAACATCCCTACATAAATTGAAACTGGCCTGCATAAATTGCCTACATATAAATACAGGGAGATAGAATAGTATAATTGATAGCCATTGGAATGCCATGGCTGAAGTGAGGAGAGGAGTGGTCCCCAAATAATATGTAACCATACCTGGAACATTTACATAGAGATTTTCTTTGTCTTTCATTCCCTCTATTAAGTATGGCATAATGGCTGGAATGACTCTAATATCTTAGTTCTACTGGATCTCTTGTCTCTGTAGTCAAACTGAGTGTATTTTATCTCTTTAAGAATTTTTTTGAAATCCAAGTTAGTTCAGTAAGAAATTGGTCTCCAAAGAAGAAGATGGCATGATGTGGTAAATAAGCACACATTTGTAGATTCATACAGACAAGTTCTAATCTCCCTTCTGCCACCTGCTAGCTCTGTGCCCTTGAGTAATTAATTATTCCCTAGCTCAGTTTCCTCATCTCTAAAGTAAGGAGAAGATAATTTTAAGAATTCAATAATGGGGAGCCTGGGTGGCTTGGTCAGTTAAGCGTCCGACTTCGGCTCCGGTCATGATCTCACGGTCCATGAGTTCGAGCCCTGCATCGGGCTCTGTGCTGACAGCTCAGAGCCTGGAGCCTGTTTCAGATTCTGTGTCTCCCTCTCTCTCTGCTCCTCCCCTGTTCATGCTCTGTCTCTCTCTGTCTCAAAAAATAAATAAACGTTAAAAAAATTAAAAAAAAAAGAATTCAATAATATTTACGAATGGCTTAGCAGAATGTTTGGAAACCAGTAAGTAAATGATAATTATTATTAGCATAGTTCTGGAGTTCCTTTATCTTCTGAGGAATCTTTACCTGTCAATTCATTCCACCCAGGAGAACCTAGAGCCTTGAAGATGACCAGCAGATATTCACTGAATATTACCATTTAGTATTCTTGATCTTTAAACATTTCCTATACAGATAGGTTTTTTTTTCCCGAAAGAGTATAAACCAGTAAGAGAAATAAATAAAAAGTTCATCAGCTGTGAATCCTAATTTCATTTTTTTTTAATTCACATATGTTATGATTTTGAAGTCTTTAGCTTCTTCCCTCATTCTATCTAGCCCAATCATCTGATTCATAAATCTAAAATGAAATGCTGTATCTCAATATCACAGCTTGCTTGCAGAGAAGTAAATGATAAAGACTACTATAAGAACTCAATTTTTAATAGGGAGCTATAATTACTGATGGAATCAGGTTGTTGAAAAGGACATATAGCATACTAAGTGTTTTCATTACTCATATTAATCAAAGTTGGTCTTAAATATTTCAGTGACTCTGAAAGTTCTGTTGACAATTAGGTTTAAAAATAAGCAAATTTCTTTCATAGTGAGGACCCATACCACCTCAAGGCATCTCTTAAATATAACCTTTTAACAAGTGTGTGTGTTTAAAAAAAACCTTTTTAACAATATTCTGTCCCCTACGTTGGAGTAGGCATATGCAGGAAATAACAGATATAGGTTACTTGATTGTGTGGTGCTTATATTCTGTTGGGAAGAAGATACTAGAAAGAGCAGTAGGAATCAGTGGCTGAGGAATCAGTTATGGGAGTGCATTGTTCAGATCTTCTTTCAGGACAGAGTATCCATGCTGAGGCTGCTTTCTCCTCACACTCCTTTAGCTAATAACCCAGCAAGGTGGGGGTACTTAGGCCATTTCACTGCCCAATGTGACACTCATCTAGTGGGAAGATATTGCTCTGGGGCCTCCCATCAGTAGGAGAAAACCATCAAGGCTTTCTCTGAGCTGCACTATACTCTGAGGTTCTTATTTTCCAACCCTCCTTTCTCCTTTCCTTTCACAGAAGTCAAACCTGCATTAGGATCTGAAGGCTCCTTCCACTCTCCTGTACCTTCCCTCTTTATTTTTCATAAATGTTTCATTTAATAAATCTTTTGTGTGACTAATTCCATCCTGGTGTCTGTCTCTCAGAGGAAATGCACTGATACAATATCCAAATAAGCATTAAAGTAAATGCTCCTTAGATTGGAGTCCCAGTTTTATAGGGATATTAAAATCATAATGGAATCGTTTAGTTCTTTTCAAAGGGCCTAATGAAAACCATATGTTTAACCTGACTAGTTCTGCATAAATTATTATTTATAGTTACAATTAGTTCGCTAGAAGAAAAATGAAGTGCTCAATGTTTTGGGTTGCCTTCCTATCCACAACCTTGTTTTTAGAATGGATTTGCCCCTTCAGCTTTACAACCCCTTAGCCTTAGTCACAGGTGGTTGGACCAAGGGCCCTCCAGTCCCTGGAAAGACAGTCCTTGTCCTAAGCTTAGATAATAACATTTTCTGTGGGAAGAATATGTACAGTAAACACAAAGATTGTAGCATATGTGTGGTATATCCTATAGCTGGAAGAACTTACAGATGTGTGTTAGATTGTTGGTTTGAGTTCTATACAAAAGGATGACAATCATGAGGAAAAAGATTAAAAGCAGAGAAGAGATAATAAAGACCTGAGAGAGAGAACAACCTTGTTTTCCTTTTCCATTTCAATCTCAAGTCACTAAGTTCTGCCTGTATATGCTCTATTAAGTGTCATAGGAACCTAACGGAATGTTAAAATGATTAGGGTATAAGTCATAATTCAATGGTAGTAGAAGGTAAGCTTGAACTGATTAAGTGGAGCAAGTTACATAAAGTAAGTGAATCCAAGGATGGGATGAAAAGTGTGAAATGTATACTAGAGATAACATGGAGTCAATGAGATCCAGAGATCCTCTCAGGAAGTAGGCAAATTAAATTATATAAGTTAAATTATATCCCTATAAGTCAAAGATGTTTATTCTGTTCAACAGATGATGTAAACATTGTTGGTGTTCTAAAGTCCTAGTCATTTAGGACCTTATATAATGGCAAAATGCAAGTGCATTTACACTGCACTTATAAATCAACTGAGTCAAGAGATAATACAACTGGTTTTAGGAAGGAACTTCACAGAAGAAAGAAATGTCATTTCTTTGGTGTTATTGAGGCAGAAAATGTTTGAAATAGATCTTTAATGATAAATACTGATTTTATAGACATTCTGCTAGAGGAGACTGCATGAACAAAGTAGTAAGAAACATATGGATGAGAGTTAAGCAAAGACTAATTGTTTTGATTAAAACATCGGTTCTACACGGTAAGTGGCAAGGCAGGTATAGACTATTTTATGGAGGGTCTTGATGTTACCATTAAAGACATCCTGAAATAAAAATTGACAAAACTTGATGACTGCTTGTAAATGGTGGACCAAGAAGAGGGAAGATTAAAAAAAGTTTCTAGCTAGAAAGGGTTGAAAAGTGGAAGTCCAGGGGCACCTGGGTAGCTCAGTCAGTTGAGCATCCGACTCTTGGTTTTGGCTCAGGTCATGATCTCATGGTTATTGAGCCCCACATCGGGCTCTGTGCTGACAGCATGGAGCCTGCTTGGGGTTCTCTCTCTTCCTATCCTTCTGCCCCTCACCCACTTGCACTTTCTCTTTCTATCTCAAAATAAATAAATAAATATTAAAAAAAAGTGGCAGTCCAATTAATTGAAATTGGGGAATCAGGTGAAAGAATAATTTTAGAGGAAGATTCAGCAGTGCAGATGTGAAATAATGAAACTTTAGGGCAAGAGTGGTAAGCCTGAGAGAGCTACATAGGCTTCCTAAAAAATTCAGTTAGGTTTCTTTTTCAATATCCAGCCCTCACTTTTAAGCATTCTTTCTCACCGTTTATTGCAGCCTCTGCCACTCAAGAGTCCCTATGCTTCCCACCTTTTATTTTATCTAATATAAGCCCTTTCACTACAGAGTGAATATATTTGTATAAATATCAAATTCTCCCAAGATTATTTATAGTTTAACCTTATCATTATTCCCTGTAAGGAATGTGAAATATCAGTGATCAAGCTAAGAGGGGTAAGCTTTGGCATATGAGGAAAGAACCCTCCCAACTCTGCGAAAATGAAACCATAAGACATCCTGCCAACTCTGCTTATTGTATACAGGGTATTCATGGCCTGTAACCTGAAAATATGGAGCAAGAGATAAATGTGGAGGTATAGATTGATATGTAGATTCAGGAGTTATCAACAAAAAAGAAAGGAAACTAATTCATTTATTCTGCAAATATTTATTAAATATTTGCTATGAACCAAGCCTTCTTCTAAATGGTTGGGATACAATAGTGAAAAAGCATAAAAATGCCCACCCCTGAATTTTACATTCAAAAAGAGAGAAAGACAACAAAAATGTATTAAGAAGCAGTTAATGCAAACATTTATATGTAAATAATTCTATTCAAAATTGTTAAGTATGCTATACAACAGGAAAAGGAGATGGAAGGACTAAAGAGCAGGGAGGAGGGATGTAACTTTAGGTAGTCAGGAAGGTGCCATTAGAAAGGGAACATTGGAGCATATTTGCATGGGATGTGGTGATGATCCAGGTGAAAATCTAGAAGAAAAGGTGCTTTCTAGCAGAGAAAATACCAGTGTTGCCATCACATTGATAGATGGAAAGAGAGGTGAAGTGAAACAGAATTATCCCTGTTGCTACAGCTGGTCCTACGATTGTAAAAGGTATTCATCATTTTCCTCCTGCACCGCACGTTGTACAATTCAGTAACCTTAAACAGGCACCACAGCTGGTCTGGATTGCTTGTTTGCCTATTGGTGTGACCTAGACCATCCCCTAGAGTTTGAATCCTAAATCGTCCTGGCTTCTTGGGCCATTGCTGCAGCTGTCCATTTATTGTTATCACTGGGCACAGAAACACCAAGCAATTCCCCAGTAAATGCTCTGGATTCCAGGCATAGGCCTCCCTGATCCCACTGCATAAGAGTAACACTTGCTCAGGTACATGACTAGAAGCAATTACCCTCTCCTTCTGATAGTACAGTTAGTATCAGTAGCATAAAGAGGCCAGGGTGACTAGGGTAGTAGAGCCCTTGCTAAGTCTACTAGCTGAATTGTTCTTGCTTAAAACTAGTACTTCTAATCAGCCCGAGCCTAAGGTCATGGTAATGAAAAGATACATTCTTTAATTGGTTCACTGCAAGTGAAAGTGGAAGAGGCAATCCTACTTCTACCTCTTGGTTTCCAGATCCATGTATTTAATCTATAGAAGGCAAAGTACCATATATAGACTGTTAGACCAATCCATACACTATATCCTGGAAGACAGTCTGGAGAGTGCTGTCCCTAATCTGGTACGTTACTTGAGCCTTTAACAGACCATTCCACTGCGCAACTTAGTCAACTGCTTCTAAGTAATGGAGTATATAATACTAGTGTATCCTATGCTGTGCAACTATCATTGCCTCTAATATACTTTAAGATATGTGCAGTGCTCTGCAGCAATATTTTATGGAATATCATGCTAATAGATCAGCTATTCTGTAGGCCCTCAGTTAGTGTGACTACACAGGGCTTGATCCCACAACCTAAGCCAAAATCAAGAGTTGGACGCTCAACCAACTTCATCGCCCATACACCCCCAATGTCAAAGTACATTTAAAAAACCTTTTCTACATTTATTGAGATGTTGGTATTCCACTACTAATGTGATGTATAGTATACAAAAATAATGTCTAATATTAAACCAACAAAGTATAATGGTATATTTTACTTTATTGTATAGATTAACTTTTTGTTATGTAATTGAAATTTAATCCTTAGCGTTTTTATGTGCCTGTACTTATGCCTCTGTAGGTATTTTTTTGGTAAACTTAACAGAACTTTTTATCAGACAAATACATTAGATTCATTCCACTGGTTTAATAAAAATCAATTGTCAAGTGTACTATGTTTTGTGCTCATTTTCCTGAGATTTTGAAAGAATATAAAAGTGCATCTTGTCCTTTTTTATTGTCCTTTATTATTATTTAATATCATTTAAAAATTTTAATTATACTCCTTATCTGGCTATTAAATTTTGACTCAGTTTTGAACACTTATTTTACAGAAAATGTAGTTTAAAAAAATTTTTTTTTAATGTTTATTTATATTTGAGACAGAGAGACAGAGCATGAATGGGGGAGGGTCAGAGAGAGAGAGACACAGAATCCGAAGCAGGCTCCAGGCTCTGAGCTGTCAGCACAGAGCCCGATGCGGGGCTTGAACTCACGGACTGTGAGATCATGACCTGAGCCGAAGTTGGACACTCAACCAACTGAGCTACCCAGGCGCCCCCAGATATAATGGAGTTTAATGAAATTTTAAATAATTAGTTGTTAGCATGCATTTGTATACTATTATAATTAATAGCTATGCATATATATGTATTTTCTTCTCCATCTTTAGGAATTATGGTTACAAAATGGTGTATATATCTTAAAAAGTAATGATCATAATATAAGTAACACTTTGAGTAGTGCAGAGAAAAAAAGGGAGAAAGTGTTAGAAAATCTATTTTTAAGAAATATTTCATAGGTATTGATTTTGCATAAGGTATCTTTAAGTAGTTTAAAAATACAGATTCAAATGCATAATGCTTTTTACAATCCTTATGGTAGAGAGTTTTAAAGCAGCATGTATCTGATGTTTATTAATTTCATAAAAGAGAAAAGTTTTACTTACCCTTATCTAAATCCTGTCTCCCATATACCCTTTTTCGTCCTTTGGGGTAGGAAGGACGTTACTAGATGATTGACAATATCACCATCTATTCCATTGAAAGGTAAAGCCTCTTCTTGTACAGGGCTGCAGACTGATCTTTTGGCCTCAACCACAGTCATACAAGAGGGTGCCAGCAATATAGTTTCCATAAGTGGGGCAAAACAGTGCAATTTCAGTGGGTCAATAAAAAACTTGGTTCATCTTTTTTCATACTGCTCATTGATATTCAAATAATGTGGCATTCAATCTTATTCTAAGATCATTTTGTTATAGAAAAATATACATCAGTATATCAGTAGTGATATCTGAATTTTGTGTTTCCAGAATGTTTTATTAACTTTTGCTTTCATTATTGATATCTTTTAGTTTTCTATGATTATTGCATATGACTGTGTATTAAAACATTAAGGAGAGATATATATGAGCAAAATACTACTGGAAACATATCTACTAAAATATATACAACCTGAAAAGTTAAATTATGGTTATTCTTTTCTTTCTCCTCTGCTAAATGTTTATATACTTTTAAAAATAGTAGTTAGAAAAAAGTCAGTTTTTTACAAAAGTGACTGGAGAAATAGCTACCAAAGATGGAATGAATGTGATAAGTTGATATGGCGGAGAGAAAGAGAAAAATATCCCATTCTACTCTGACCAGCAACCTTCCTACTCTGAAAAATTTTAAGCTTTCTGTATCCTGAGCTTTTGCTCATGATGTCCAATGTTAATGCCCCATTTTATTTTGTGTTTGAATGTTATTTTTGTTGTTGTTTTTCCTAACTCCCTGTCTTTTTATTTGTATTCAATTTTGATGATATCAGGTTCCCAAACTCTCTATAACCACTGCTCACTTGATACGGTTTCCCTTTTCCAATTTATTTATCACTGTTACTTTACAATCATATCAGATAAGGATGAATCTTTGATACTTTCCAAGCAGACTATTGTTGGGGATTATGGCAATTAATCAATTAGTAATTGAGCAATATTGTTATAGATAATCTCAAATGCATTGTAAATATGAGTTTATTGAAAAAAATAGAGTTTAAAATCAGTGTTTATAATAATGCCTGGAGGTAAATAAGTGGTAAAATCACTGATACATGACTAGGCAGGGAAGCTTCTTCTATAAATTTACACTTAAGAAGTGGTTAACCAAGCTGTTTTCATGTATTGAGGAATGTGGGTCATTTAAAGAGGAATTAACTGTTTTCTAAAATCAATAAATTATGGAATGATGAGAAGATATTTTGTAGTGTCCTCCATGGGCACATTAATGCTTTTCTAGAGACTGCGTAATTGCTTTGCTCAATTATTTGAAGACAAGATTGGAATGCCTCCTTTGAATGGAAACCAAATTAGAACTGTGTCAAACTCCACAGCAGCCAATCTCCAGGGGCTTTTGTGCAACATCTCTTCTTGGATTCCTGCAATGTTCCATTTGCAGCACTTAAATTGATTCCATTTAGGAATCTTTCAGAAATCAAAGATGATTGCTCATGTATTTCTATAATTTTAGCCACTATATACAACTGTGGATTAGAAATTGTCACCAGATTAAGTTTCTCCCTCTCTGTATCATACATACATATATGTTTATATATACCCAAAATATGTGTTTGTATATTACATAATGTACATATGTATAATAATTATATAACATATAAAATTTATAATATGTATAAATTTTTTAAAAAATATACAATATATATAAATTAGACAAAAAAAGCACTTTTTTTGAGATGGAACTGCTTTCACATTTATTTTTTGTCCTCTGATCACTAGAATCAAATATAAGAGACAGAGATGGGGCACCTTGTCCAGCTTTCTAGTTGTAGCAAGACCAGCCATAGTTTTTGTTTGTTTGTTGTTTGTTTTTACACAGGACCTACTGAAAATAGCAAAGAATTTTGGTGGGAATAATTGAAGCTCATCCCATAGCTTTGTACAATTAACTTTATATAATTATACTTTAAGGGCTACAAAGTATAAAGAGTGGGGTGGTCACTTTCTATTTCATCTTAAAGAAGAGACAACCCATCTCCAGTGAGATCAAGAGAATGGTTTCTGTTCTGGATTTCTTATTCAGACTTATCTTAAAGTATTTATTTTTGAGAGAGAGAGAGAGAAAGAGAGAGAATCCCAAGAAGGCTCCATGATGTCAGCACAGAGCCTGACATAGGGTTCTAACTCACAAACCATGAGATCATGACCTGAGCCAAAACCGAGAGTCAGACACTTAACCTACTGAGCCACCCAGATGCTTCTCTTATTCAGACTTTTAAACAATCTTCCCACATGTTCCAGGGATACTAGATTCTATCTTGAGAATACTGTTTCTAGACTCAGTGCTTTCATGCTTATTTTTACACTTGCTTTCAGTTCAGAGTTTGCATCGTTTAATTTTTATGGAAGCTTTGGCTTTCCTCTTGTAAGCTCTGTAAATGGTTGGTTTTATCAGTTGGTTCATGGTGCTGCAGTTCTAGGAATCTCTCTACTACCTTAGTACTAACTGCTATAATGCATTCCCTTTGGTTTGGTCATTATTCTGTGAGAACTGTTGTGTTCAGGGGTTATTTTAAGTTCATACTAGAGGGGCACACTAGTTTTTACTTAGAATCCTAGCTGAAAAATCTTTTTTTTTTTTTTCTCATTGAGGAGTGCCTTGACTAAAACATAATTCCTGGTGGCAGCAGGCCAGGGTGGTGTTGTCTATGCCTTTCTCATATATGCTATTGTGAGCCACCAGTCTCGCTGGTCTGGTGACCAAAACTGAAGTGAGGAGACCAAAAACACAGCCTAGTCCATATAGATAAAACAACCAGACTGCCACCTAGCTCTTAGAAGCAATACTTAATGATAAAAACATAATGCAAGTGAGACATGGCACCTATATAGGGCAGCAAGTGATCAAGTATGAGGGAGTGTGCTCTAAATGGCTTTGTGTATAGGTACACGAGGGGAATATATGCACAGGGCAGGGAGGGAAAGAGAATGCCAATCTTGTTTTATCCTGTTCCTGTAAGCACTGACTACTCTATTGGGATGGAATTGAGTAGAAATCTAGGGGCATCAAAGAACCAGGAATAACTGAGAAAAACAGACACTAGCAAAACCAAAGCATGCTGACAGATTAACTTATGAAAGTTGTTAAAATTTAAGTACTCTTTTGAAGGTCATCTAATAGGGGATGCTCTTTTAGTTGTGAAAATCAGAAAATTTACCATAGAAAGAAAATGAAAATAAGGCTATTATAAAAAACATGAATGCAACTTACAGAATCTAAAGGCTTCCAGGAAAGTACAGTTGGGTTTCTTGGGATGTACATTTGGAAACCACAAAACTAGGCTACTTTTTCATCTCTCAGGGCTATGTGATACTTCTCTGCTTATTGTCTTGCAGGTGAAAATGTCAAGTAATTTGCTCAGGGCCTTCTACCTCCTCCCTCACTACTCTAACGTTACACACCCCATCTCTATATTTATTAATTGACATTATATGTAAGAATTTCTTGGAAACATCCAACCTACCAAGACTGAATCATAAAGAACTAAAAAGTATGAACAGATAAAAAAGAGTAAGGAGATTGAATCAGTAACCAAAATCCTCCCAATATAGAAAAACCCAGGACTAGGTAGGTTCATTGGTAAAATCTACCAAATATTTAATGAATTACCAGTTCTTCTCAAACCCTTCAAAAAATCTGAAGTGGAGATTATATTCCCAAACTCATTTTATGAGGCCAGCATTACTCTGATACCAAATCCAGACAAGGACACTATAAGAAAAGAAAACTACCGACCAATATCCTTAATGAATATAGATGTAAAAATTATCTACACAATATTAACAAATTTAATTCAGCAGCTCATTAAAGAGATCATGCACCATGATCAAGTGGGATTTATCCCTGGCATACAATGATGTTTTAACATACAAAAATCAATAAATGTAATATACTATATTAATAAGGAAAAAAAGATAAAATCATGATCATCTCAATAGATGCAGAAAAATTTTTTGAAAAAATGCAGCATCTTTTTGTGATAAAAATTCTCAGCAAATTGGGTATCAAAGGTACATGCCTTGATACAATAAAAGACAAAATATTATAAGCCTACAGCTAATATCATACTCAAAGGTAAAAGCTTGAAAATTTGTATAAGATAAAGAATAAAACAAAAGTGCCCATTCTCACCACTCCAATTCAACATAGTAGTGGAAGTCCCAGACAGAGCAATTAAGGAAGAAAAAGAATTTTGGGCAACTGAGTGGCTCAGTTGGTTAACGACTGACTTCGGCTCAGGTCATGATCTCGCGGTCATGAGTTTAAGCCCTGGATCGGGCTCTGTGCTGACAGCTCAGAGCCTGGAGCCTGCTTCAGGTTTTATGTCTCCCTCTCTCTCTCTCTGCCCCTCCCCTGCTCACACTCTGTCTCTCTTTCTCTCAAAATCAAGTTAAAAAACAAGTAAAAATAAAAAAAAAAAAAAAAAGAATTTAAAAGGCATCCAAATCAGAAAGAAAGAACAAAAATTATCTTTGCAGATGATATGATTTTAAATATAGAAAATCCTAAGGACTCCTCCAAAAAGGAACTAATAAATTTTGTAAAGTTGTAGGATACAAGATCAATATGTAAAAATCAGTTACCTTTCTATAAACTAATATTAAGAAATAAGAAACACGGGGCGCCTGGGTGGCGCAGTCGGTTAAGCGTCCGACTTCAGCCAGGTCACGATCTCGCGGTCCGTGAGTTCGAGCCCCGCATCAGGCTCTGGGCTGATGGCTCAGGGCCTGGAGCCTGTTTCCAATTCTGTGTCTCCCTCTCTCTCTGCCCCTCCCCCGTTCATGCTCTGTCTCTCTCTGTCCCAAAAATAAATTAAAAAGTTGAAACAAAAATTAAAAAAAAAAAGAAATAAGAAACAGAAATTAATAAAGCATTCCCATTATAATAGCCCCAAAAAGAATAAAATACTGAGGAACAAATCTATCCAAGGAGGGGAAAGATCTGTATGTTGGATACTATAAGATACTGATGAAAGAAATAGAAGAAGACACAAGCAAATGAATCAAAAGAATTAATGTTGTTAAAATGCCCGTACCACCCAAGGCCACTTATATTTAATACAATTCATATCAAAACTCCCATGGAATTTTTAACAAAAATAGAGAAAATAATCCTAAAATTTGTATGGAATCAAAAGATGCTGAATAGCTAAAGCATTCCTGAGGAAAAATCCCCAAAGCTTCAGGCATCACACTTTCTGATTTTATCCTATACTAGAAAGCTATAGCAATAAAACCTTAGCAAGGTATTGGCATAAAATAGATGCATAAGCCAATGGAACATAATAAAGAGCCCAGAAGTGAATCCTTGTATACATGATCAACTAATATTTCACAAGAGAGCCAAGGTTTAACAATGGGGAAAGATAGGCTGTTCAATAAATGGTCTTGGGAAAACTGGATAACCATCAGAAAGGAATGAGGTTGCAACCCTATCTCATACCACTGACAAAATTAATTTGAAATGGATTACAGACTTAAATATAGGACCTGAAACCATAAGACTCCTCAAAGAAAATATTTGTCTTGGCAACAGATTTTTGGATATGACACCAAAAGTACAACCAATAAATAAAAAGTCAGTAAATGGGACTACATCACACTAAAAAGCTTCTGCACAGCAAAAGAAGCAATCAACAAAATGAAAAGGCAACCTATGGAATGGGGGAAAATATTTGCAAGTCATATATCTAAGGGATTAATATCTAAATTTATAAAGAACTTATACAACTAAATACCAAAAAACAATTGATTAAAAAATAGGCAGAGGAACTTGAATAGTCATTTTCCCCAAAAAGATATACAAATAACCAACAAGTATAGTAAAAGATGCTCAACATCATTTATTATCATGAAAATGCAAATCAAAACCACAATGAAAGATTACCTCACAGCTTTTAGAATGACATTTATCAAAAACAAGAGATAAGTGTTGGTGAGGATGTGGAGGAAAGGGGAACCCTTGTGGTTGGTGAAAATGTAAATCAGAGCAGCCATTATGGAAAACAATATGGAGGGTCCTCAAAAAATAGAACTACTATATGTTCTAGCAGTTCCACCTCTGGGTATATAACCAAAGGAAATTAAATCATTAATTGGAAGAGATATCTGCACTCCCATATTCATTGCAGCATTTTTCACAATAGCCAAGATAAGGAAACAACCTAAGTGTCCATCAAGGGATGAATGGATGAAGATGTGAAATACACACACACACACACACACACACACACACACACACACACACACAGAGAGAGAGTGGAATATGACTGAGCTATGAGAAGGAAGGAAATCCTGGCATTTGAAACAACATTGATGAATCCCGAGGGCATAATGCTAATGAAATAAGCCAGACAGAAAAGTACAGATACTATATGATATCACTTATATGTGAAATCTAAAAAAGCCAAACTCAGAAACAGAGTAGAATGATGGCTACCAGAGGCATGGGAGTGGAGGAAATGGGGAGATATTGGTTGGAGAGTACCAACATCCAATTATAAGACAAATAAATTCTGGGGATTTAGTGTACAGCATGATGATTATAGTTAATAATACTGTGTTATATACTTGAAAGTTTATAAAGAGTAGATTTTAAGTGTTCTTACCACAAGAAAGTAATGGTATTATGTGACATGATGGAGGTATTAGCTAAACCTATGGTAATGGGTTTATGGTGGTAATAATTTTGCAATATATAATGTATCAAATCAACACATTGTACACCTTAAACCTACACCATGTTGTATGTCAATTATATCTCAATAAAGCTGGAAAAAAAGAACATTATGATATTGGTACATTTTGTCAGAAAACAGGGAAAAGGTACTAATGGATGTAGGACACCTGAATCCTTTATAACACTGCTTTTCAGGATTAGAATTTTTCACAGATTCATGTTCACTAAAATCACCAGGTAGGGGCGCCTGGATAGTTCAGTCAGTTAAGTGTCCAACTCTTAATTTTGGCTCAGGTCATGATCTCACAGTTTATGAGTACAAACCCTGCGTCAGGCTCCAGGTTGACACTGAAGAACCTGCTTGAGATTCTCTGTCTCCCTCTCTGTCTCTGCCCCTTCCCTTCTCTTACTTGCTCTCTCTCTCAAAATAAATAAATAAACCTAAAAATAAATAAATAAACAAACAAACAAATAAATAAAATCACCTGTTAGAGCAAGCTTTTACACATAGAAAGTATACAAAACTACCAATGCTAGGTAGAGTCGTCTTAACAAAGATCATAATTTAATTAGTTTGTGATGGTATTTTGTTAGTGATATATTTTTAAAACTACACTGTAGTTGAGAATCCAAACTTAAAATGTTCCGCTAGCATTTGCCAAATTAGTTTGACCTTGTTTGCCTGGCACCTACAAAACACCGTGCAGTGACTTGCACTCATTATTTTCTTCCTATGGCTTATTTAGCATTTATAGTATTTTTGTGTGTTTAGCATATTTGAAAGTTTTACAGTGAAATTTTAAAAAATGACAATAACATAATGGGATTTTTAGTATATGTTTTAGGAAGCCCAATATATTTTATTTCATTTTTAACTGGACCCACCAACTGTACTGTTCCTATTTTCCTTTTCTCCTGAAAAAAGAAAATATAATTTACATTAATATGGCAAATTGAATTTTTACCATTCATTTAATTTTGTCTTATTATCCTATAATTCTAAAAGCTTTGGCTGGCAGCTGGAATCTGTTCATAAATGTAGCCATGTCAACTAGATGTATTGCTCAAAGGTGCACTATGGCATGGCTTTTTAAGTAAGAATAATAGTTGTAAATGTTTTCCTTATTGCTGATTACTAAATATAGATAACTCCAGACTGTCCAAAATTTATCCTAGAGTCCAAAAGATGGGACTGAGTCAATCTACCGTTAACACCTAGAATCCTCAGCTATCATTGTGAGTCAGTAATGCAGAATTGATTAGATTATAAACTCTTGTGTTGGGTATGTGTGACCAGCTCCTAGCTCTGCCACTTTCTTTTGTTTCTGGTTGTTTTCATTCTTTTGGTGCTTCTCATTCCTCACTTATAAAGTTAGGGTGATTATAACTATCTCATGCACAGGATTGATCGTGTTCAGAGCACATAGTGAATGCTAAATGAGTTAGCTGTTACTTGATTAATATTTTTGATGTGGGCTTCTTTCATATTCAGGTTAGACATATGTGAAGTACCCTAACCATCTTAGTGAAAGGGAATCTCTAGTGGATCCATTTTTTTCCATCTATCTCACAGTAAAGTGTGATCTGTCACAGAAGTATTGATAATATATGCTATTTTTATCTATACACTCTACAATTTATTAAACACCTTCACTAGTTGGTAATAGCATCAGAAACTGTACCCATTTTACCCAAATTATCTTAATATGAAAAGATTCCAAATAATATATTCTTAATATATATATTCTTAATATCAAAGATTCCAAATAATAGTTACAACTTTAATACTCCCATTTGAAAAGCCTCCACTGGTATATATTGAAATTATATAAATGGTTGTAAATCAAGAACACATTTGCCTCTGGAAAGATTTGTATCAGTGTGTTCAAAATGGTTTTCTGTAGGTAGATATTATGGGTATTTTAAATTTTATTCTTTATTCTTATTTTTATTTTATCATTACTCTAAAGTAAATAATTATTTTTAAATAAAAATGACTTTAAATTAGTAACACATTACCTTTACCTTGATATTGTAACTTTGTTTCATTACAATGCCACATAAATCTCCTCTACCTAGTGATTAAGCCACATAATTTCAGAAAGTAGAAAACCCTTAAATAAGTCAATTTTTAACTAATGCACATTTTACCTAAATATAAGCAAGTATGCACAACTAGATAGAATATGATTGATAGAAAATGAAAATGTTACATCTACATAGAACATAGCCTATGGTTTACTATAAAATGCATAAAGCACCTCCCTAGTGGCTGGTAAAATTTAGTACTTATTAACCTCATCCAAATCTTACTGTGTAAATATCAATTTAAAGTAAGCTTATGTAATTCCTGTTATTTTCTTTGGACGCTGAAATGCATTTTTTTTACATTCCAGTAAGAAAGTCAAAACTATTGGTTGAGAGCTTACATTATAGATCTTCTTGATGTTAAATTGCTGTATATTAAGTAAATATACCATGGGTAAATTGAATGTTGAGTGTGTGAAAGGAAAATTTTTCTTGAGTCAGAAAACTTTACTCAACCAAAGACTTAAACATCATTTTACACCTGGGGAAGGCACACAGAATGTAACACCCAAAAGCTGTCACTAGGCTCTTTTTAAATCTTTGATTTTATCACATAAGTTGGATATTTGTTCCAAATTAATTGCCTCTTTTCAGTTTCTATACAATGCATGTGTATTTTATGTCTCCCTTGCTTTGAGGGCTTTAAAACGAATGAAAACTGTAATAGACTGGTTTGGATAAGATTCAGACTTTTTGGCAGACTCCTAAGTAACAAGAGCCAGTATTTAATCAAATAATATGTTTTAGTCTCTGTGTTTTTTTTTTTTTTCAAGTTTGAACCAATGCTGTTTAACTTGACTGCCCATCCATCTAATGTAAATTTCTGTTGTTTTTTAAGTGATAAAATGTTAGATAGAAAATAGAATCTATCAGTCGTCTAACTGCCCCTTTATTAGTGTTTCGACTTCCAAAATTGATTTTTATTCATGTCAATATTTCCATTGTATTATAGAGAGCAAACAGTGAAATGGATTTCTCTTTTTTTTCTTCTTTATCCACACTATTAACACTTTCCCAAGTTAATCTTTGAGACATTTGTTAATACAAACATTTTCTTACGTAGGAATATTGTTTTGTTTGAGTAAGTGAAAACTTGAGGTTAAGAAGGAGCTTGATATCTCTATCTATATCTATATTCAAACACTTGATAGTTTCTATTCTCCATATTTTTAAACCTGACTTTTAAGTGACAATTACATTTTTCTGTTTTAGATAAAGCTATATAGTATAATAGTTAGACAGTAGAGAGATGAAGTAGAAAAGTCTCATAGACACTTGTGACAGCTCAAACCCTTTGGTATAAACAATGTCAATTTTGGTACTGCAATCCCAAGGACATGAAGTCCACTGTGATTAGTCACATGACTCTCCTATAGTACCCTACTGAGATACTGTTGCCATAGCACTGAAAGGCAGATTTTCAACAAGCAACAATCTGTAGATGCTATTTTTTCAATATCAAATGGTGTATCACTTTCTTCTAATAAAGATCATCTAAATGCTTCCCCCAAAGAAAACTTGTGTCCCATTCATATTGTCATGAATTGCTAATTATTTAAAACAATAGAGCAGGGTTATTTTAACATGGACACACTTTGTTCTGTTCATTAGACTTATGTTACCTACTAAAGAATAGGGAATGAAGTAAATTGGAAATGGAAGAGTTCAGTGTAGAGAGAAAAGTTAAAGCCTATGAATATAAGCCTATTTCTAATGTAATCTAGTGATCCCATGCATTTCTCCCTGAGGTTAAAAGTGCATTTATAGAAGTTATTTAGGGAATCATGAGCATCAAATATTCCTTTCTGCTAAGGTCATGCGTAGGTATGTTTATAATTTCTATCAAATACTCAAGAATTGATAATGTTGCTTATTTTAGTACATACTACCTTACTAGAAAAATGAGTGAAAAGATAATGCATGTTTTCTAAAAATGTATTCCTAACATCACTGCACCATGTAAATCTAATCTGATTTAAAGTCACCAAATGACAGGATCAGAAACATTTCTGTATTCTGACTGAGAAAACAATGCATCAACTCATATATCCATAGAGATTTAAAAATTCTGTTTGCCTAGTAAATTATGCCCAAGCTAGGCTAACATACTTACCTCTAAGTAATTTCTAATAAGAAATACATCAAAATCCCTCTGAATCTTCAAAAAATTAAAGTTGAAAATGTAATCTTTTTTATAATGTGATAAATATTTTTACATCCTGAATATACTAAATTGACCACAACTAAACCAAACAACAAGACACAAATAACCTCCAAATTTAATTGCAATTAATGTATTAAACCTACCTGTGAACACAAAGAACTTACAATTCATATGTATTTTAGAAACTGGAATCTACTTTCTGTAGAAAATTGAGGCCAGTGTAATTTCAACTTTCCTCTGTTAAGTTAAATAAATAAATATAATACAAATTGGTATGTTACCTATAAAAGTCTTTTTGATCATATTACCTTTTGATCATATACCAGAAATATCTTGAATGATAAATTTGGTGTTTAATAGCATGTGTACTTTTATGTATTTTCTACATTGTGGTGGTTCCTATAAGAAACAGACACTACGGTAGTAAGAATGCTAATACTGAGGTAAGGAAGAGAGAGCAAGAATAGGTTAATTCCTCCAGTATTCCTTTTTCTTCTACAAAATCACCATGGCTATGCTTATATCACATTTGTATCCCTTCTTAGGTGAGATGTCTGTTTATATATTTTGCATATATTTTAATTGGATTTTTGTGTTGTGTGCTTTTTTAATTGTTGATGTTTTAGTGCTCTTTATATATTTTGGATAAAAATCATGTATCAGTTATGTGTTTTGCACAAATTTTTCTCCCAGCCTGTAGCTTGTCTTTTTTATTTTCTTAACAGTGATTTTGCATTGTATAAGTTTTAATTTTAATCAATTCCAATTCCTCAGTTTTTTTAATGTGGGTGATTTTAGTGTTATATCTACAACTCCTTGAAAAATACGAAGTTACATAAAAATGTTCCTGTGTTTTCTCTAGAAAGGCTAGTTTTGCAGTTTACATTTAGGTCTGTGATCTAACTTCAGTTAATTTTTGTGAAAAATGTGAGGCAGAAGTCTAGTTTCATTCTTTTGCACATAGGTTTTCCATTGTCCCAGCATCATTTATTGAAAAACTATCCTTTCTACATTTAACTGCCGTACTCATCTCAAAGATCAATTAACTGCGTGGACTCTTTCTCTTCCATTGATCTATATGTCTATCTTTCACTGATCCATGCTGCCTTTAATACTGTAACGTTATCGTAAGTCTTAACATATGGTACTGTCAATCCTCCAACTTTGTTCTTCAGTATTATGTTGGCTGTTCTGTACCTTCCTCTTTTCCATGTATACTTTAGAATGATTTTGTGAATATCTCCAAAATACCTTGATGAGCTATTGGTTGAGATTGGATTGAATCTGTAGATCAAGTTGGGAAGAATTGACATCTTAATATTGAGTCTTCCAACCTATAAAAATGGAATATCTCTCCATTTTTTTTTAGATTTTCTTTAAGTTTTTCATCAGTTTTGTAGTTTTCCACATGTAAGTCTGTAGAAATTTTGTTAGATTAATGCCTAAGTAGTTCATTTTTGTGTTGAAAACACAAAACCTAAGAGCCATGAAAACATACGGGGTATGTTTTTGTTTATTTCAAATTCCAACTTTTTATTGCTAGTATATAGGGAAAAAATGACTTTGTAATATTAACTTTATATCTCATGAGTTTGATATACTCATTGAGTAGGCCCAGGCATGTTTCTGTTTTTCTACATATACAATCATGTCACTTGCAAATGTAGGCAGTTTTATCTTTCTTCCCAATCAGTATAACTTTATTTCCCTTTCCTGTCTTATTGCATTATTAAGACTTCCAGTGTGATATTGATTAGAAGTGGTGAAACAGGCCATCCTTGCCTTACTCCCAGTCATAGGAGAAAACCATCCAGTATTTCATCATTAAGTATGATGTTATCTGTAGGCTTTTTGTAGATGTTCTTTATCAAGTAACAAATTTCCCTTCTATTACTAGTTTGCTTAAATTTTTTTATGAATAGGTGTTGGATTTTATGAAATGCATCTTCTACCTGTATTAAATAAACATATGATTTTGGTTTTTAACATGTTGATGTGGTGAATTACAGTGATTAATATTTGAATATTGAATCAGCCTTTAATACTTGCATTACATCCCAATTGGTTATGGCATATAATTCTTTTTCTACATCATTCAATTCAATTTATTAATTTCTTGAAGATAAAATATATATTCATGAGGGATATTAATCTATAATATTCCCTATTCACATTATCTTTATTTGGTTTGCTATTACGATAATACTTACCTCATAGAATGAGTTATGAAGTATTAACTATATTCCTATTTTTTTGGACGTGATTGTGAAGAATTGATACCATTCCTTTCCTAAAGATGTGATAGAATTTTCCAGTAAAAACATATGGGCTTGTGCATTACCTTTTGGAATATTTTTAGTTATTGATTTCAATTTTCTTAGTAGATATCAGCCTATTCAGATTATCTATTTCTCCTTGTGTGACTGTTGGTAGTTTGTGTCCTTTAAGGTTTGAATCCTTTTCATCTAAGTTATAAAAATTGTGGGAATATAGTTGTTCATAGTATTGCTTTATTATCCTTTAATGTTCATGGAATTTACTGTAATGGCCCTTTTTTAATTTCTAATGTTGGTAATTTGTTTCTTCTCTCTTTTTTATTGTTTAGCCTAGCTAGAGTTTTATCAATTTTATATCAAAGAATCAATTTATCAATTCTTTTCAAAGAACCAGGTTAGGTTTCATTGATTTTCTCTTTCAATTTCCTGTTTTCAATTTCAGTTTTCTGCTCTAATTTTTATTATTTCTTCTGCTTGCTTCAGACCTAAACTGTTTTTTCTCTAGTTTCTAAAGGTGGAAGCTGAGATTATTAATTTTAGAGCCTTATTCTTTTCTTATTTAACATTATAAATTTCCCTTTAAGCACGGCACTCACAAATTTTGATAAGCTGTATTTTAATTTTTATTTAGTACAAAATTTGTTAAATTTATTTTGAGACTTTTTGACCTAGTGTCATATAGAATCATATTATTTTATATTCAAATATTAGGGATTTTCCAAGTATCTTTCTGTTGCTGATATCTAGTATTAATTCTGATTTAATTTTATTGTGGTCTGAGAGCATACTCTGATTTCTAGTCTTCTAACTATGCTAAGGTGTGTTTTATGACCTAGTGTGGTTTATCTGTGTGAATTTCCACATAAGCCTCTGAAGAAGGTATTGATGTTATTTGATGAAGTATGTCAATTAGATCAAGTTGATTGAGAGTACTCTTCAGATCAATTTCATGCACATTGATTATCTGCCTGCTTGGTGTATCGATTACTAAAAGAGGAGATTTGTAGTCATCAGCTATGATAGTATATTTGGTCACTTCTCTTTTCAATTGTCAAATTTTCTATCATGCATTCTAATACCCTACTGTTAGGTGCATATGTGTTACAGATCACTGTCTTCTTGAAAATTGACATTTTTATCATTATGTAATGTCTCTCTTCATCCCTGACAACTTTCCTTGTTTTTAAGTTGGCTTTGTTTGAAATTAATATAACTACTCTACCTTTACTCTTACTAGTGTTATCATGGTTTATCGTTCCCAATTTCTTTATTTTTAACCTATTACAATCAATTTATATTAAAATGGATTTCTTGTAGATACTTTGGGGAACATTTTTATTCAACACACCTGATAAGTTCTCTTTTTAAATTGGTATATTTATACTAATAATTAAAGTGATTGTTGATATAGTTGAATTAATTTCTACCAAGTTTGTAACTTTTCTGTTCACTATGTTTTGTCTTTTTCCCCCTGCCTTCTCTGGTTTTAATAGAGCATTTTATACCACACATTTTATTTATCTTCTTAGCATATCAGTTATATTTTTGTTTCACTTTTTTAGTAGTTGTTCTAGAGTTCACACTATACATTTCCAACTAAGCCAAGTTCATCTTCTAATAATTCTGTGTTGTTTCATGGTTAGCCCAGATACTTCATACCAGTATTCTCAATTCTTTCCTCCCATCCTTTATGACACAGATGTCTTTCATTTCATTTATCCATATGCTATAATGCCCAGTACTTAAAACAAAATGTTATCTTTTAGGAGTAAATGGGTGGCTCAGTCAGTTAAGTGTCTGACTATTGATTTTACCTGAGGCCATGATCTCATGGTTCTTGGGATCCAGCCCTGTGTTAGGCTCTGAGCTGATAGTGTGGAGCCTGCTTGGGATTTTCTCTCTCCCTCTCTTTCTGCCCTTCACCTGCTCATGTTGTCTCTCTGTCTCTAAATAAAAAAGCAAAGAAACATTTTGTTTAAAAAGTTATCTTTTAGATCAACTAATGATGAGAAAAATAATTTTATCTTACTTTTAGTTATGTATTTATTCCTCCTATATCCTTCCTTTCTTCATACATATCTGAATTTATGACCTATATCATTTTCCTCTTCATTAAGAACTCGAAAATTCCTTCATTTCTATTTTTCTGAGAAACGCTTTAATTTTTCCTTCATTTTTGAATGATAATTTCACGTGATAGAGTATTTTAAGTATTTCTTCCTTTTTTTTTTCCCCTATCAGTACTTTATTTCCACGTTCTTCTTGCTTACATAGTTTCTGACAGGAAGTCTATTGTAGTTCTTATGCTAGTTCTTTTTTTGTTTGGCCTCTTTCAGGATTTCACTCTTTGTTTTTGATTTTATGCATTTTAATATGATATAACCAAGTGTTTTCTTTTTGTTTTTGTTTTTGTTTTTATCCTGCTTAGTATTTTCTGAGCTTCTTGGATGTATGGTTTTACATATGTCATTAATTCTGGACAATTATTGGCCATTTTTACTTCAAATATTTATTCTTTCTCATTTGTGTTTGATGTAATACTTGATACATTAGAGTTTAAATCTGCCATAGAGTTACTTGTTTTCTGTTTATTCCTTCTATTTTTCACTCCTTTATTTCCCATTTTCTTTTCCCCTGTGTGTTGTTTTTATTTTGAAATATCTATAGAATTTGAAGCTATCTCTTTCCATGCTTTCTTTTTTTTTTTTTTATTTAGTGGTTTCTCTAGAAATTACACAATAAATATATAACCTATCACTGTCTTTTACTACCAACATTTTGATAGTGTAACTGGAATGTAACAGTCTTGCTACACTTGAAATCATTTTACCCTCCACCTTTTATGACATGATTGTCTTTAAGGTTAAGTCCATATTCATAGAGAACCACATCAGATAATGCTATTTCTCTCATTAAAAAAAAAACAAAAAAAACCTCAAGGGGAGAATTATAGCCTATTGTGTTTGGCCTTTTATGTACTCTTTCCATTCCACTATATCTTCTTCATACTTGATGCTCCAGGTTTCCTTCTATTATTATTTCCTCTCTGTAGTACTTTCTTTAACATTTTTGTTTATAGCAGGTCTGCTGGTGACAGATCTCTCAGTTTTCCAAAGTCTGAGATTGTTTTTATTTCTGCTATGTTCCTGAAGGATATTTTCTCTAGATATAGAATTTGAGGCGGTCAGTCTTTTTTTTTTTTTTTCAGTACGTAAAAAATATTCAGCAACTTCCTTCTGCTCTCTATGGTTGCTAATGAAATCCTCTGTTGTCACTCAAATTGCCATTTCCCTAGAGGTAATACATTACATCATTTTTTACTATTTTCAAGATTTTTTTCTCTGTCTTTTGTTTAGAAAAAAATGTTTTATTTTGAAGTGTCAGTGTATAGACTTCTTTAGATTTTTGATCAAATTTGGAAAGATTTCATATTCATTTTTTTAATCACTTTATTCAGTCACCTACTGTTACTCTTTGGTACTCTGATGACACAAATATTTTATCTTTTTTTTACACAAATATTACATCTATAATGGTCCAAAAATTGTTGAGTATTTGTTAATTTTTTTTAAATTTATATTTTCCTTGCATGTTCAAATTTCATTTTTAAAATATTTTTTAATGTTTATTTATTCTAGAGAGAGAGTGAGAGAGAGAGAGAGAGAGAGAGAGAGTGAGAGAGAGAGAGAGAGCATGAGGAAGGAGCAGAGAGAGATGGAGACACAGAATCCATAGCAGGCTCCAGGCTCCCAGCTGTCAGCACAGAGCCTGATGTGGGGCTCTAAGTCACAAGCTGTGAGATCATGACCTGAGCTGAAGTCGGATGCTTAACCAACTGAACCACCCACGGGCCCCGAATCTTTTTTTTTTTTTTTTGAGAGAGAGTATGAGTAAAGGAGGGGCGGAGGGAGAGGGAGAGACAAAATCTTAAGCAGGCTCTATGCCCAGCACGGAGCTCAATCTCGCAACTGTGAGCTCATGACTTGAATCAAAATCAAGAGTCAGATGCCTAACCAACTGAGCCGTCCAGGCTCCCCCAAATTAGATCATTTTTATTGATCTGTTTCCCAGCTCAGTGACAATTTCCTTTGTCATTTCCATTGTCCTATTAAATCCATCCGATGAGTTCTTCATTTCTATTACTTTATTTCCAGTTTTGAATTTCAATTTGGTTCATATTTGTATTTCCTTTTTTGAGAGAGAGAGAGAGAGAATTTTATTTTCATCTGTTACAAGAGGGTCTGTAATTTTGGGGGGTACATTTTTTTGATAATTGTTTTAAAATCCTTCGTAAATAATTTCATCATCTGTATCATTTTGATGTTGAAACCTCTTGATTGTTTTCCTCATTGTTTTTGAGATGTTCTTGCTTTTTGATATGACAGGTGATTTGGGATTGTGTTTTGCACCTTTTCTGAGTTAGTTATATTTTGTTTTTTCAGTATACCTGTTTGGGTTCAGAATTCATGTCCTGGCCTAATTTTACAGCCCATGAGTCAAATAGCCATTTAATTTCAAAGCTTTTGCAGTGCTATTTTGATAAACACCACTTGTGTGCTATCCTGCCAATCCAAAACGTGGGAAATATTACACAGTGTGGCCCGGTTTTCAAAACTTGTATTGCATTACTTCTGTTTGCTTCCTGAATGGCTCAGACTTATATGTAGATCCATTTGACCTGTTTGTTTTCTTCCTGGATCCACCCTGATTACTTAATTAACAACAAGCCTAGTCCTCAACCATATACACATTTTTCCACAGTTCATTTCATTAATAAAATATAATATCCTGTTATGGCACTATAAAGAGACTCAAAGAAGTGAGATTAATAAAAGATGTTAAGATGATATCAGGAAAAGCCTTAAGGAGAAAGTAGAATTGTTGTTTCTTTAGGTATTGGGAAAGGAGTGGGACCCTGATTTTTAAGGATCCCATGGGAACCCTTAAAATGTGGATGTAGCTGATCCACAGAACAGTGTTCTAAAATACAGAGATAAAGAGAAAGTAGAGGAGGAGAGAGAGAGAAATAGACAGAAATTGAGTTTATCTAGTTCAATCTTTACAATGTTGTGAAGGTACTATAATTATGGCTATAATGAATCAGATTTATAATCTTCTCATTTTGTATATAATATGACTATTGCTAAAAACATTAAGTAATGACTAGATCATAACAGAACACAAACATAGACTTATAATTCAAAATCCTATACTTTATTAGGATTTTTTGGATGTGGGCAGTTGACCAAGCATTAAAGCATTGCAACCGTAACTTTTATTAACAATAATAGAAATAACAGAGGCAGGGCCTGATTCTCTGAGGTTTTGGAATGCCAGAATAAGAAATTTGGATTTTGTTGAATCCAAACTGGGATCTACTGAATCATTCTAAACGTGAGAGTGACTCAAAGCATCTCCTTAGAAAGACTGCTCTGGGGGCGCCTGGGTGGCGCAGTCGGTTAAGCGTCCGACTTCAGCCAGGTCACGATCTCACGGTCCGTGAGTTCGAGCCCCGCGTCAGGCTCTGGGCTGATGGCTCGGAGCCTGGAGCCTGTTTCCGATTCTGTGTCTCCCTCTCTCTCTGCCCCTCCCCCGTTCATGCTCTGTCTCTGTCTGTCCCATAAATAAATAAAAATGTTGAAAAAAAAATTAAAAAAAAAAATAAAAAAATAAAAAAAGAAAGACTGCTCTGATACAGAGTAGATGATAGATGGGGGCACTGACAAAGTCAGACAAGAGCACAGTTAGTGAAATATTGCAGGCATCATTGGAATGTAGCTTTTGATATGCTATCCCTATGTGGAATCCATTGGGGTACAACACTATTTTAGGAAAGGATTACTGACTTACATAAAGCAAACTATCTGTAATGACATAAATAGAGATTAAAATGATATGGACCACAAGTTCCCATTCCAGAGGACATATGATCTTGTCCAGAAGGTATCAGCAGTGCCCCACTCAAGATAACCCAGAGATTAATTAACAGCTTTATGGAGGATTATCTTTTCCTTTCATCCTTAGAAATATCTAGTATTAGTCAAGGTTAAAGAGAAGTCACATGGATAAATATTGATTTGCTATAATAAGTACAACAGGTTATTTCTGGCCCTAACATATGTTGTATTCCTGTTTTTTAATTCCTTAATAATTGGGCTTAAATATCCATTTTAAAGAATATTAGCAAATATCCTCTAATTATTTTATCATTACCTATCATATAGGACATTACCTGATGCGATGATATCTTCTGAGCACATTAATAAACAAACTACCCTATAGGTCACAAAATAGAAAGTGATAGTTTATTACAGACCAGATCACAGTTTATTAAATCTGTTTCAAACTCAAAGCAAGAAGCAAGAGTGAGCGATGGGATAGACTAACACAGAATAGGTTATGCATGGTGGGGTAGAACCCGCTACATAAATCCTGTGTTTTGCAGTGTTCAGATGTACTGTCTCTCTTTCACTTGGCCACCATTCTCTTCTCTGCTGATGGTGTGATTTTGAGAATGAGAGTTTGAAGTATGTGCAAAGGATTCATAGAAAAAAGGTATCAGGGCCAATGACACACAATCGCTCTGTTAGAGAGATTCAGAGGCAAATATCTTGCCAGTTAGTCTGCTGAATAGCTACAATATTATCTGCCTTTCAAGGGTGGAGCATATCTGTGGCCATAGTACAACTATCCTAGGTGTCACCAGTGGGTGATAGATATAGGGATGAGATAGGGCTTAGCCCATAAGATACATTATCAATATGTGATCTTTCCATCTCTTTTTATCTTTCTGTGCTACTTATTTATTTCAGCATATGTTACAAGTATTCTTTCCATCTTTAGTATGTCCTATAGATTATTTATAACTCACTATATATAACTCAGCTTATGGATTCTGCCTATATCTCATATGCTTCCTGTTTATTCATTATCTGTATTTAACACATCGTGTGAGTTTTGCCTATATCTTGTAATCTATAAGCTTATTATGTTATCAGTTTTTTAAGTTACATTCATGTTATTTGTTTTCTTGTCCTCTGTAGCAGAATTTAATATTTTTCAAATAATAAAAAATTCATATTACAGTTATTATACTACTGCTAATATAGCACTGATTTTAAGAATAAGAGTTTCTCTGGGGCGCCAGGTTGGCTCAGTCGGTTAAGCCTATGACTCTTGATTTTGTCTCAGGTCATGATCTCATGGTTCGTGATTTCAAGCTCCACATTGGGCTCTGGGCTGACAATGTGGAGTCTGCTTGGAACTGTCTCTCTCCTTGCCACTCCCCAGCCCTCTCTCTCAAAATATAAATAAACATTAACAATTTTTTTTTAATAAGAGTTTTCTCAGAGCATACATTGTCCCACTAAAATATGTAAGTATCTGGGCCATTTGTTTACAATTCCAACTTGGCTTTAAATTTCCATTCACGTTAAGCATCACTTTGGATAAAAAAGCGTATGTCGATCTCTTTGATTCGTAAAAAATAGAAGTTATTGATTTCACATGTCATCAGCTCATTAAAAATATAATGTATATTCTATATTACCTACAACATTTTGTCTTTGGATTTTAAGGTTGCACAGTCAAAATAATTGGCCCAATGGCAAGTGAAAAACAAAATGACATGTCTGAAGTCTAAGCTTCAAGAAATTGTAATATAAAAAATGGCCATGACTATAAAATATACTAGTTTTACTCTGCCATATACAAGTATATTTTATACATTGAATCTACCCTCCCCCTATTTTGTATTATCCCTTTTTGTGCCTCGTTCTCCTTTTATCCTCAAAAGAATTGAGAGCATGACTGGCAATATAGAACTGTGTACCAAGGATAACTATCTTTCAAAAGTAATAGCATAATATTGACTTTTTAAAACAAAAAAAAACCTGGAAGACATCTAAAAGACAACTAAAAACACACAAGGACAACTGAAAGATGGGAGTTCAGAATAAGAAAAATGATGTCAGAAGTTAGAACTGAGATATGAAAAGGTATTGTAAATAACAACAACCAGAAAAACGTGCATTAATGTAAACAATAGAAAGATTATAAATTTGTGAGGCTGAAAATGGAAGACCCAAAATATAGGACAAGCATTTCACATAAGTAGGGAAATGTGAAAATATTTTGAACAAACAAATAATGATGAAAATATAATATGTCAAATGTATCGGATGCATCCACAGCTTTAAATGTTCATATTTAGAGAGAAGAAAATCCTGAAATCCATGACATATGGTAGCATCTTAAGAAGCTAGAAAAAGGACAGCAAAGAAAATCAAATATAAGTAGAAATAAGGAAATAAGGAAGATTAAAGGAGAAACCAGTAAAATGGAAAACAAACAATGGAGAAGATTTAAAAAGATTATTACCAGTTGGTTCAGATTACACAGGAGTTTTATGAATCCTGGATAACTCTAACACAAAAAGATTTCAATGTCTTCATAGCACTAGGAAGACACAGTGGGGTGTTGGTGATGCTAAGGATTTTTAACCTTTTTGATAGTGAACATATTGGTCAACTTAAGATGTGGGTAAGAAAATAATCAAGTTAAAACCTTAAGAGTTACCCTTACAATATAATGGAAATGAAAAAATGACAGCATCATGACAGTAGTAAAGAGGGGAAAATGGAATGAGAAAAATGTTTTAAATAAGAATAGTTTAATAAAACCAACAATTCCAGAAGAGTTTAAAAGATGAGAGAGAGAGAGACAGAGAGGCAGGCAGACATAAAAGTAGAAAATATAGAAAGCACAAATTAACAGTGTAGAAATAAATCTAAATATATCAATAATCATAATAAAAATGGGCCAACTCATCAATTAGGAAACTAAACTTCTCAGATAATTAAGATTTTAACACTTAGTAATGTAAATTTCATAAGAAATATACCTAAGTTTAAGGTAGTAAAAAATTTAAAATAAGGAGGCAGAAAAAACATCAAGAAAATGCTAAGCAAAAGAAGGCAAGTAAATAAAGGAAAAGTTACTTAGACAAAACATAATTTTGAATAGAAATTAAGTCAAAAAGCATTGACAGAAACACAGACTGTTATTATTTGTGGATAAGAGAGTTTCACTTACTAGGAAGAAATGCTAAAGTTGCATGCAGCTGATAACATATCTCTAAGACATATATAGAAAAATTAAAATTGGCAAATCTCCTAAAACTACATGAAATTGCAACATGCCTTTCTCAGCAACTGATGTATGAAGTGGACAGAAAGTCAGTAAAGATACAGATTATTTTAACAACATAAACTAACAAAAGGTTATATCTGTATATCTGTAGTACCATAATAAACAAATACCTTCTTTTTAAACCAAGGCCATGAAGCAGATCTTAGTGATATTCAACTAATTTATAACATAGTGTATTCTCTGAGTACAATGCAGGTAACATAAATCAATAAGAGAATGAATAATAAACAGTTAATTAACAAATTAGGAGAGTAGAAGACATGCAATTAGAAAAGTTAATAAATCACCTTAATGGCTCATATGTAAAAAAAAAATCATAATAAGACATTTTAAAGGCTAATATTTAATCACAAAAATATCTAAATTTGTTGTGTAAAGCTAAAGTTCCCTACGTAAAAGCAACTATGTACCTTTAATTATTTTATATTAGAAAAGAAAAAAGGCTAAAAATTGAATGACATCTGAAATCAGCAAATAAAAACAGAATAAACTAAATAAAATTTTTGTTAGTAAAATAATAAAGATGGGTCAATAGTAATGAAATAAGAAAAGAAAAATCTACTTTAGAAAGATCAACAAAGCTTTGTTCTTTTGAAAACTGATAAAATTGGGGCGCCTGGGTGGCGCAGTCGGTTAAGCGTCCGACTTCAGCCAGGTCACGATCTCGCGGTCCGTGAGTTCGAGCCCCGCGTCGGGCTCTGGGCTGATGGCTCAGAGCCTGGAGCCTGTTTCCGATTCTGTGTCTCCCTCTCTCTCTGCCCCTCCCCCGTTCATGCTCTGTCTCTCTCTGTCCCAAAAATAAATAAACGTTGAAAAAAAAAATTAAAAAAAAAAAAAAAAAAAAAGAAAACTGATAAAATTAAGCTTTGGAAAAATTTATCAGACCAAAAAAAAAAAAAAAAAAAAAAAAAAACAAACAAAAAAAAACCACAAGAGAGAAGAGAGAAAGAGAGGAGATGTGAATAAATAATAGTAAAGTGGAAAATGGAATAAGTCTATTATAGATGCATAAATTGGTAAAAAATTAAGGACAACATTATGCCAATCAATTTGAACTATGGGCAATATCACTTTATAGAAGAATATACTAAAACAGAATCAGAGAGAAATCTTTTTGTCCTTTTTTACTTTATAGTGTCAACAGTAGTTGAACACCTTCTCACAATGAAAAGACCAAGCCCAGATGAATTTATAGAAAGTTCTATTAAACATTCATATGGGAAATATTTTTTTTATTTTTAAAGTTTTTTTAAATGTTTATTTATTTTTGAGACAGAGAGAGACAGAGCATGAACGGGGGAGGGGCAGAGAGAGAGGGAGACACAGAATTGGAAGCAGGCTCCAGGCTCTGAGCCATCAGCCCAGAGCCCCACTCGGGGCTCGAACTCACGGATGGGAGATCGTGACCTGAGCTGAAGTCGGATGCTTAACCGACTGAGCCACCCAGGCGCCCCGGGAAATATTTCTTAAATAACACACATACTTTCAGAGAAGAGAAATATTAGCACCTTGAAATGCATAAAGAAGTAATGTATCATGGATAATTTTGGCTTATTCTAGCCAAATTTCTTATATTAAAATATTTGTAAATATTTTAATGTAATTCAGCTCATTAATGGTTAAAGGATAAAAACTATGTCATCTAAGTAGGTTATGTAAAAAATATGTTGGAGAATATTTGTTTTTATTAATATTAATTAAAAAATTAGTTTGTTGGCAAGGAGCCAGATTATACCAGCCAGATTGACTCAGAGGAAAACAGGCCTTCTGGATTCTAGTACAGAGAAACTCCAGCTCTGGCTGCTAATGGTTCTGGCCCAGGCCTCATCCTAACCTTCACCTTCTTCATGGCTGGGGTGGCTGGCAGCATACCACTGAAACACAGGGATGTGCCAGAGAAGAGCAGGAGGCTGAGAAGTGATGTTTCTAGAGACCTCAAAGGGGGAAACCAAAGAAAAAGAAGCGAAGGGAAGACAGGTGTTTCTCGTTAGAAAAAAACAAAAGATGGGGCGCCTGGGTGGCGCAGTCGGTTAAGCGTCCGACTTCAGCCAGGTCACGATCTCGCGGTCCGGGAGTTCGAGCCCCGCGTCAGGCTCTGGGCTGATGGCTCAGAGCCTGGAGCCTGTTTCCGATTCTGTGTCTCCCTCTCTCTCTGCCCCTCCTCCGTTCATGCTCTGTCTCTCTCTGTCGCAAAAGTAAATAAATGTTGAAAAAAAAAATTTAAAAAAAAAAAAAAAGAAAAAAACAAAAGAGAAAAGAAAACAAAACAACCTTATCCTGAAGGAGAAGGTGGAATACAGGAAGAAATTAAAGAAATTAAAGCCCTGAAACTGAAGCATAGGAGATTTGGAGAGGGAGGTGAGGTGTGCTATTGAAGTCAGTGAGTTGTTGGGCCTGCAAACACCAGGCGTGGCGGTACAGACACCCCATCACACTGAACACAGTGCAGTAGTGTTGGCGGCTGGAGCTGTGCTTCCCAAGGTGTGATCCACAAAAGGCCAGCAGCAGATTTACTTGGGGCAGTGCTCCACATGCACATTCCAGGGGCCTCCCCTTCCCTCTAAGGTGAGGGAGTCTAACTACAGAGGAAAGAAGGGTCTCAGGGTCACGTGCTTGTGTAACAATACCCAGGCTGATTCTCATACCCTTAAATGTCCATAAGCCTTGACCTAGATATCCCAGTGCAAGCATGGCTCTTCTTTTCATCCATCTTATTTGAGGTGATAGCATGGACAATAAATGTCAGGAAATTGAGGAGAGGCAAACAGACATTACCAAGTTTCTCAAGTTATCCAATGACTTAAAGTTAATTTTTTTTTAATTTTCTGGTTATTAATTCTGTTAGCCTTTTTTGTGCCTCTAGAGCTTAAGATATCTATGTGGTTTGATATCACACTTCAGATTGTTTTTTTTTGAAAATTATTTATAGTTATAGGACATACAAATGTGGAATATTTATATAATTCTTACTCTGTAACATCTGGACAGATTTTTTTAATGGAAGGATAATACAAGAGAGATTCAGGAACTATTATAAATTGCTGTAGTACTGTATTTATACATTACTTAAGAATCAAGAAAGCCTGAAATTAAGTACCGTTCACATAATTTGCTTTATAAAACATCCTTTAAGGTTAATGAAGTGGATATAAACACAAATGATAGGGGTGTTTTATTGGGAAAATAAATTATTTCCCAGGGGGAAAAAGTGTATTTTTTAAACAATTATTTATGTATTTTTTTTTAGTGTTTATTTAATTTTGAGAGACAGAGAGGGAGAGAGAGACAGAGTGCAAGCAGAGGAGGGGCAGAGAGAGAGGGAGATACAGAATCCAAAGCAGGCTCCAGGCTCTGAACTGTCAGCACAGAGCCCAAAACGGGGCCTGAACCCACAAACTGAGATTATGACCTGAGCTGAAGTCAGATGCTCAACTGACTGAGCCACCCAGGTGCCCCCAAAAATGTATTTTTAAAATTAAAGAGATTTTATAACAATATACCAGGGCAAGAGGATGAATGAAAAGTAGCTACAGATATTAAAAACATATTTGATAAGTGTTTACAGGGGAACACAGTTGCCACTGTGTTGGCACTTAGTGAGAACCACTGAGTTCCCACATTTATGGGAATTTAAAATACAAGTAGGCAAAAATGATGATACTCTTGCTCTATTTCTGTGCTGGTGAGGAAAGTCAGTCTGCAGTGTGGTGTGCAGTTCCTAGAGCTGCACTTTCAAGTGGGCATATGCAAGTCAGGTGTGTGAGGGCCTTTTGAACAAAATGGTAGATGAACATTTGAAAGAGCCAGTAAATGTTTAATTGTATACTCCAGGAATTGTCCTGATTAGAGTTAAGGTTGTACGCGGAATAAGATCAGATGCATCTTATTTATTTTCAAATAGGTTAAAGGCCACCAAATGTAGAATTAGGGACAATGTGAGGAAGTGATGTAAGAGCACAAAAACACAGATTACAGAACAGTTTTCAAGGTAGAGTGATTTACCTTGGACTGTATAATCCCAACTGGAAGTCTTCAAATATAGGCTAGGTGAGTTTGGCAATTTTAAAACATGACCCCAAATCTCCTGAGAGGTGGGTCGTGGCTCCTCCCCTTGAGTCTGGACTTTCTGACTGCTTGGCCAGTAGCATATGGAGGAAGGGATGCTCTAACAGTTTTTAGACTCTGGCCTTAAGAGGCTGGCAGCTTCTACTTTCCATCTTTTGGTACACTTGCTTTTGGAACCCAAGCACCATGCTGTGCAGGAGCTGAAGCCGTGTGTGGGGAGCCCCACGTGGAGGGAAATTGAGAGTCAGCAACAACTTTTAAGCCTTGCAATGGAGACATCTTGGAAGTAGATCCTCCAGCCCTAATAACTACCCAAGGATCTCCCTGGTATACTTTCCTCTAGTGTTCCTATTACCCAAAAGGCAAAAGTTTTCTTTCTGGTTTATTTCAGTCTTAACCATCATTTCATTTCAGACTGTACTCTACTCCAGTGCTGTCATCTGTCATCTTCTAGTCTCCAGTCTGGGACAACTAACTCCTTTTCTTTCTTTCTTGGATAAGAAGCACTTACTCAAAACGCCTTCATCTCTGGCTTTTCCTTATCAGTGTTTAACCTTGATGATATGTGCTGTTTCCTTTTATCCTTAATGTCTTCCAAGGCCCTATCACACACCTGTTATTCTCAACTTTTCTGTGACCCAATTTAAAAGCTTCTCTTTTAAAATTTTGTTCTTCCTCCTTGTCTATGGAAATAGCAGGTCCTTGGCTTGCTTAACCAAATATTCAACCTATCAAAAATTCCATTTAGTATGATTATTAGCAGATCAAAATCCCATATCTCTGCTTTACAATTACTACGCTATCTAAAGATTTTGTCTTGGAAAGAAGGGAATATTGTTCTGATGATTTTAATTTTCTTATAAACACTCCTTATACAAAGGAAGGAACACTTCTTATAACGTCATCACTGAATTATCAATTTAAAAGATAGTATGGTATGGTATTGTGGGAAAAAATAGGCTCTGATTCAGACAGAACTTGGTTTAATCCTAGTCTTTTCACTTTGCCATGCATGTTATTTCTGGATTTCTCTAAGTCTCTATCTCTTCATTGGTAAAATGTGGGGAAAATACCCACTTTGTCAGACATATGAAAATTGATTCACATAATGTATCTAAAACTTTAAGTACAGTTTTTAAGTCAGTTAACATTTAACTATCACAATAAGTCTATTACCACTTGATAAACCTGGGCCGTTTGATATAGAAGGTTATATAGAGCATCATATGTGTTCAGAATAAACAGTGATCAATTTCAACACAAAATATCAAGAGCAGTCTGAGAGATGGGTACAGAATGAGAAAGCTCCAGGACCTTCTCATTTCAAAACTATTATAAGAAATTTTGGACCCCAGTAACTTTGTGTTTAGAATAATGATTTTTAGAAAATTATTAATATAAAGGTTAGATTTATGTAATCTTCTAAAAAGGAAAATACATGAGATAATGCATAATACTTTGAGAGATAATCTTGAGCAGTGTTAGAATTAAATAAGTATAAAAGCAATGAGCAAATCAACAAGAAAAATGCCACACAACGTAGAATAAGGTATAAAATAGAGTAAGAAGGAGAAAGAATTAGTTTTGGTTTAAACAAGAGAGGCATTCTTGAAAAAAGATTATTTGCAATAAAATTATAGTAACTTTATGATTTTGACTGAATTAAACATTTTGACTCATCATTGGCCAAGGCATATCATGTTGTAGCTAATTAGCTATTAAATGAAATGTGGATTTAAATATTGTGAGTAACTTTGGAATTGGCTCTTAATGCCAGAGTGTTTGTGAACTGCTTTGAAATTAAGTTTGATTTTATGGGTATTACTTGAGGCATTTCTGGAAAAGCAAACATAGATGGAATTATAGCTCATTTTTAATCTCACCCTTCATTGTAATTACCCAGAGTGCCTTCTACTCACATGCGTACACAGTCTTGCTTATAATTAATAAGTACCAGAATGAAGCACACTCATGACAAATGAAGTACTACAAAATTATACTATCTGGTATAATGATTCAGTTCAAGGGATGGGCAATGAACTGTGAAATACATACATTGAACATCTATAATACATTATGATAGAAAGAAAAATGTTGTATTTGAGAACAAAAGTAAGAGGCCTTGTCAAAGTACCTTTATTATATATTAAACTGTTGTACCTTCAAATGTTTCCTGATGGCAGTTTGAACTAGGACTCACAAAATGCAATCAACAGCATCTAGATCAACTGTATCTTTAGACTAGAGAGGAGGTACAGTGGTATGATGCAGTTAGTCAACTTTTAAAGTGTTTAGGAGTTTTGTGAACATCACTTTATTAGCTTGAAATGAGCCATGGTGGGAGAATTTACACCACAGATATTGGTAAAACACTATAAATCAGGGTTTCTGCTTCCTTGAAGAGCCAGTTGTTAACACTTTCTATACTTTCACTGATTAACATTAATAAAGTTTTCTAGGAAAATCTTTCAGCATGCATGCTAATGTTTAGATTTTGTTTTATGAATGATAGATCATGATTACTGTTATTTATTTCTATACTCTTTAGCCATTATTGATTAAAACTGCATTAAAAAGAGCCTTCTTTTTAAAAAAAAGTCAGTGACAGTTTGTCCCACTTTTTTTCTTTCAAACTGTCAGATAGGAAATTAATGTCTGAGAGACTTCTGGCAGAATTGTCCCTAAATTCTATTTTCTAAAAATTTCAACTTAAAAAAAAAATGAAGTAAGAATTTCCATAGAGATCTCATATTTGGAGACCCAACATTGTATTCCAAAAACAAATGTTAACTATTTCCTTAATCTGGGGAGCCATTTTCATTAGGGAAACAGCATAAAGTAAAATTGTTTTGTCTGATATCCATTACGTGTGTTGAATTTATAAAAAAAACATTTATTTATTTTGAGAGGGATCAGACAGAGAGAGTGTGAGCAGGGGAGGAGCAGAGAGAGAGGGACAGAAAGAATCCCAAGCAGGCTCCACACTGTGGACGCAGAGCCTGATGTGGGGCTCGATCCAATGAACTGTGAGATCATGACCTGAGCTGAAATCTAGAGTACGACGCTTAACCCATTGAGCCACTGGGTGCTCCAGTTTTTTTTTTAAAGGAACCAATAACTACTTCATATAAGTTTTGTTGATATTCTGGGAACTATAAGGTAATTTTACTTTCAAACAAATAACGTTAACTGCATCTATATAGAACCAAAAAATGATGATCCAAGATCCTGTGTGTTCACATGAAGCATTTAATTTTCTGACCACTTTTCTATTTGTCAATTAAACAGTTAAAAATTTAAGCACATGTTCGTCTGACTTGGGTTTTGATGATTAATACCTGATTCGACTAATGAGTGGATTGACTGGCATCTGATGAAATATAAAAACTCAGAGAATGCATGTAGCCAGAGAAGCAATTATTGATGAAGGAATGAGACTTTGCCATGGAACCCTGGAATTTATAGGATTTAAAAAGTTAAATTATGTTTAAAAAGATAGTGGAGACCATATCCCTCCTCACCTAGACTACTCACTAGACCACACCAAGTTCCTCAATAATGTATTAACTTCACCTGCTCTGCTATGATGGCAAACCTTCTTCTAGATCCTGCAGTAACCTTCTTGAGTTGATGGCAGACATGGACAAACTCATGTCCTAGGCCCCTTTCCTTTCTCTCTCTCCCTTCTCTGTCCTCTCCCACGATACATGGTGCATATATGTTATCCCAGGAGCACACCGTTTTCTGATTCTTATGCAACCCAAACCACAAATTATAATTCCACTATATTTATGCTATTGGTGGCAATACAATTCAAAATATTCATTTAAAAATTTAAGATCTTTATATAAGTTTTAAGTTATTCAGATAAATCTGGGAGCCAAAGCCAACAACTCTTACAAATTGTAGAAGAATTTATGAACAGACACAATCCCTAACTTAGAAAACAATATTGGTTCTACTGTACAAATGACTTTTTAATATTTGATGCATATTGTTTTATGTGTTTTACATGTTAAAACTAATCAAGTTTTATAACATTTCTATATACAAGTTTTCAGTGACATTCCCATTTTATGGATTAACTTGAGGCACAGGGAAGGAAATATTTGTTTCAGTTATTACACAGATGTACAAGAATGTAATACCAGGAATCTAGCTTTACAGCTCATGCTGTTAACTACGGTGTTATATGGTTCATATCAAAAGGATAGATTAACTCAGTGCATCTTAGAAAAAGCACATTTCATAAGTACACAGTACTCAAAACAAACATATTTTGACTAAATGTACTCAGGAATCATAACCTATATTCTCTGTGAGGTAAAAGAATGTATTTCAACCTCGACATGGAAATATAGAATAAAGGAACAATAAGGAAACAATGAGAACTTTTGGAAATTAAAAATGTGTTACCTACAAAATAAAATTCAGTAAAAGAAATGGGAGATACAATTAAAGAAATTCCATTTGAAAAATGAGATGACCAAAGAAAAGGTAATAAAATTGTGGATCAGTCAAGTGGTTCCCATATCTGACAAATATGTCTTTCAGGAAGATGAAGAGAAAACAGTGGAGATAAAAATCAAAGGTATTATGAGAAAATCAGAAATGTAAGATGTATGTTCTCATTTGAAAAGTTTTAACTAGATTGCAGTGAATAAACATTTTCAAAAGATATTGTGGTAAAATTTCAGAATGTACAGAATAAAACAAAGATCCTAGACGCCTCAAGGAAGAAGAAGAAACACATGGAAAGAAACATCAAAATGGAATCAGATTTATCAATAGCAATTTGAGATACTAGAGGGCAGTAGAACAATACCTTGCAAGTTTTCTTTTTTTTTAATGCCTACCAATAATTACTTTATTTTTTTTCTATCCAGCGTTTGATTTAAATTCAAATTAGTTAACATAGTGTAGTATTGGTTTCAGGAGTAGAATTTAGTGATTCATCACTTACATATAACACCCAGTGCTCATCACAAGTGCCCTCATTAATGTCCATGCCCCATTTAGCCCATCCCCCCACCACACCCCCTTCAGCAATCCTCAGTTTGTTCTCTGTAGTTCAGTCTCTTATGGTTTGCCTCCCTCTCTGTTTTGATCTTATTTTATTTCCCCTTCTCTTCTCCTGTGTTCATCTGTTTTGTTTCTTAAGTTCCACATGAGTAAAATCATGTGGTATTTGTCTTTCTCTGACTGACTTATTTCATTTAGTTGTATCCACTCTAGTTCCATCCACATTATTGCCAATGGTCAGATTTCATTCTTTTGGATAGTTGAGTAATATTCCATTGTAAATGTATACCACATCTTCTTTATTCATTTGTCAGTCAATAGACATTTCAGTTCTTTCCATACTTTGGCTATTGTTGATAGTGCTGCTGTAAACATTGGGATGCATGTGCCTCTTTGATCAGCATTTTTGTATCCTTTGGACAAATGCTTGGTAGTGTAATTGCTGGGTCGTAGGGTAGTTCTATCTTTAACTCACCTCAACACTCTTTTCCAGAGCGGCTGCACCAGTTTGCATTCTCACCAGCAGTGTGAGAGGGTTTCGTTTCTCTGCATCTTCACCAACATCTGTTGTTGCCTGAGTTGTTAATTTTAGCCATTCTGAAAGTTGTGAGGTAGTATCTCATTGTGTTTTTAATTTGTTTTCCCCTGATGATGAGTGATGTTGAGCATTTTTTCATGTGTCTGTTAGCCATTTGTATGTCTTCTTTGGATAAATGTGTGTTCATGTCTTCTGCCCATTTCTTAACTGGATTATTTATTTTTTGAGTGTTGAGTTTGATAAGTTCTTTATAAAATTTGGATTCTAGCCCTCTATTTCTCAGTTTTGTTGCTTTCTTTGCTGTGCAAAAGTTTTTTTATCTTGCCCCTGGAGATGTGTCTAGTAAGAAGTTATTCCAGCTGAGGTCAAAGGGGTTTCTGTCTGCGTTCTCCTCTAGAATTTTAATAGTTTCCTGTCTCATGGTTAGGTCTATAATCCTTTTTGAATTTATTTTTATGTATGATGTAATAAGGTGGTCCAACTTCATTCTTCTGCATGTCACTGTCCCAATTTTCCCACCACCATTTGCTTCAGAGACTGTCTTTTTTTCCATTGGATATTCTTTACTGCTTTGTCAAAGAAGAGTTGACCATATAGTTGTGGGTCAATTTCTGGGTTTTCTATTCTGTTTCACTGATCCATGTGTCTGTTTTGTACCAGTACCATACTGCCTTGATGACAACAACTTTGTAATATAGCTTGAGGGTCGAAATAGTGATGTCTACCACTTTGCTTTTTCAATATTACTTTGGCTATTTGGGGTCTTTTCTGGTTCCATACAAATTTTAGAATAGTTTGTTCTACCTCTGTGAAAAATGCTGGTATTATTTTGATAGGGATTACAATGAATGTGTAGATTGCTTTGGATACTATTACTTTCACAATATTTGTCCTTCCAATCCATGAGCATGGGATATTTTTCCATTTCTTTGGGTATTCTTAAATTTCTTTCATAAGTGTTCTATAGTTTTCAAACTACAGATCTTTTACCTCTTTGGTTAAGTTTCTTATGGCTTTTGGCACAATTGTAAATGGGACTGATTCCTTGATTTCTCTTTCTGCTGTTTTATTATTGATGTATAGAAATTCAACTGATTTCTATACATTGATTTTATATCTTGTAACTTTGCTGAATTCATGTATCAATCCTGGCAATATTTTGGTGGAGTCTTTTGGGTGTTCCACATAGAATATCATGTCATCTGTGAAGAATGAAAGTTTGACTTCTTTCTTACCAATTTGGATGCCTTTTATTTCTTTTTGTTGTCTGATTGCTGCGGTGAGGACTTCCAGTACTGTGTTAAAAAACAGTGATGAGAGTGGGCAGACGTGTCATGTTCCTGACGTTAGGGGAAAAACTGAGAGGATGATATTAGCTGTGGGTCTTTCATATATGGCCTTTATGATGTTGAGGATGTTCCTTCTATACCTACTTCCTTTAGGGTTTTTATCAAGAAAGGATGTTGTGTTTTCTCAAATGCTTTTTCTGCATCCATGGAGAGGATCATGTGGTTCTTATGCTTTCTTTTATTAATGTGGTGTATCACATTGATTGATTTGCAGATATTGAACCACCCCTGTATCCAAGGAATAAATCCCTCTTGATTATGGTGAATAATTCTTTTAATGTACTGCTAACTGATTTACTAGTATCTTGTTGAGAATTTTTACATGCATCTTCATCAGGGATATTGGTCTGTAATTCTCTTTTTTAGTGGGGTCTTTGGTTTTGGAATCAAGGTAATGCTGTATTCATAGAATAAGTTTGCAAGTTTTCCTTCCATTTCTGTTTTTTGGAACAGCTTGAAAAAAATAGGTGTTAACTCTTCTTTAAATATTGGGTAGAATTCCACTGGAAAGCCATCTGACCCTGTATTCTTATTCGTTGGGAGATTTTTGATTATTGATTCAATTTCCTTACTGGTTATTGGTCCATTCAAATTTTCTATTTCTTCCAATTTCAGTTTCAGTAGTCCATATGTTTCTAGGAATTTTCCATTTCTTCCAGATTGCCCAATTTGTTGCCATACAATTGCTCATTATATTTTCTTATAATTGTTTGTATTTCTGTGGTGTTGGTTTTGATCTTTCCTCTTTCATTCATGATTTTATTTATTTGTTTTTTTTCTCTTTTCTTTTTGATGAATCTGGCTAGAGGTTTATCAATATTGTTAATTCTTTCAAAGAACTAGCTGTTAGTTTCATTGGTCTGTTCTACTTTTTTTTTTCAGTATTATTTATTTCTGTTCTAATCATTATTTCCCTTCATCTGCTGGTTTGGGGCTTTATTTGCTTCTCTTTTTCCAGCTCCTTTAGGTGTAAGGTTAGGTTGTGTATTTGACACTTTTCTTCCTTCTTTAGGAAGGCCTGAATTTCAGTGTATTTCCCTCTTAGGACTGCCTTTTCTCCATCCCAAAGGTTTGAACTATTGTGTTTAAATTTTTTGGCTTCCTTGTGTTTTTTTTTTTATTTCTTCTTTAATTTCCTGGTTAGCGCATTCATTATTTAATAGGATGTCTTTAACCTCCATATATTTGTGGTCTGTCCAAATTTTTTCTTGGGGTTGACCGCAAGTTTCATAGCATTGTGGTCTGAAAATGTGCATGGTATGATCTCAAATCTCTTTTGTACTGGTTGCACCCTAATTTGGGACCCAGTATGTAATCTGTTCTAGGGAATGGTCCAAGTGTACTCAAAAAGAATGTGTATTCTGCTGCTTTAGGATGAAATGCTCTGAATATATCTGTTAAGTCCATTTGGTCAAGTGTGTCATTCAAAGCCATTGTTTCCTTGTTGATCTTCTGCCTGGATGATCTGTCCATTGATGTAAGTGGGGTGTCAAAGTCCCATACTATTAGTGTATTATTATCAATGAGTTTCTCTAAGTTTGTTATTAATTGATTTATATATTTGGCTTCTTTCAAGTTGGGGGCATAAATATTTATAATTGATAGATCTTTTTGCATAGACTCCTTTATTGTGATATAGTGCCCTTCTTCATCTCGTATGTTAGTTGGTTTCAAATCTAGTTTGCCTGATATAACTATGGCTACTCCATACTTATATGATAAATGGCTTTCTACCCCCTCATTTTCAATCTGGAGGTGTCTTTGGGTCTAAAATGAGTCACTTGTGGGGCACCTGGGTGGCTCAGTCAGTTAAGTGTCCAACTTCAGCTGAGCTCGTGATCTCATGGCTCATGGGTGCAAGCCCTGATCAGGCTCTGTGCTGCCAGCTCAGAGCCTGGAGCCTGCTTCAGATTCTGCATCTCTCTCTGCCCCTCCCCTGGTCATGTTTGCTCTCTCTCTCAAAAATAAATGAACATTAAATTTTTTTCAAACACGAGTCACTTGTAAGCAGCATATTGATGGGTCTTGGCTTTTTATCCATTCTAATACCCTATGTCTTTTGATTGGAACATTTAGTTTATATTCAAAGTAATTATCGATAGATATGAATTTATTGCCATTGTATTACCTGTAAAGTCACTGTCCCTGTAGATTTTCTCTGTTCCTTTCTAGTCTTTGTTGCTTTTGGCCTCTCTTTTCAATTAAAATATCCCCTTTAATAATTCTTGCAAGCTGGCTTGGTGTTCACAAACTCCTTTAGTTTTTGGTGGTCTTGGAAACTCTTTATCTCTCCTTCTCTTCTGAGTGACAGACTTGCTGGATAAAGTTTTCTTGGCTGTATATTTTTCCCATTTAGCATGTTAAATATATCATGCCACTCGCTTCTGGCCTGCCAAGTTTCTGTGGACAGGTATGCTGCTAACCTTATGTGTCTACCCTTGTAGATTAAAGAACTCTTGTCTCTAGCTGTTTTGAGAATTCTCTCTTTATCTTTGTATTTTACCAGTTTCACTATGTCTTCATATTGACCTATTTTTCTTGATTTTTATGGGTGTTTTCTGTGCCTTTGGACTTGAATTTCTATTACCTATCCAAGATTAGGGAAATTCTCACCTATAATTTGTTCAAATAAACCTCATGTCCCTTTTTCCCACTCTTCTTCCTCTGGGACTCCTATGATTCAAATATTGTTGTGCTTTATAGAATCACTGATTTCCCTAAATCTGTATTCATGATCACATATATTTCTTTCCCTTTCATTTCCAGTTTCATTATTTTCCATGATTTTATCTTCTGTATCACCTACTTGATCCTCTGCTTCTTCAATCCTCATTGTAATTGCATCCAATTGGTTTTGCATCTCAGTTACAGTATTTTTTTTTTTTTTGGCCTAATTTTTGGGTCTTTTATCTCTGCAGCAAGGGACTCTCTTGATCTGTCTTTGTGGAAGAATTCCTCCATCTTGTCATTTTGTCTAGGTTTCTATCTTTCCATGTTATGAAAACTTGTTATGTTTCCTGCTCCTGAGTGTAATGCTATATTAAGAAGGGGTTATACACTGTCCAGAGCCTGTGCTTCAGGAAGTGTTTCTGGTGTACCCTTTTGTGTACTATGCTGTTGTGATTTGGCTGCTCTTTCCCTCAGGTCAGTCCTCTGCAGAGTTCCTCCTTGCTTACAGTGGGAAGTGTTTGGACCTTTAACTAGGTGTGCTTTGATTTGTTTATTAAAATAAGGCTTATTTAAAAAAAGTCTTATCCCAAAGAAGAAAAAAAATGTGTAAAGGAACAAAAAAACACCTCACCAAACATGCATACAAACAAAAAACTATAAGCCTGATTCCAAAGAAAGTGAAGAAGGAGAAGGAGAGGGAGAAGGAGAAAGAGAAGAAGAAGAAGGAAGAAGGAGAAAGGAGGAAGAAAGGAGGAGAAGGAGAAAGAAAAAACAAAGAAAAAAAGAAGCCTGTTCCAAAAAACAGGAAAAGGAAATGAAAAATAAACATAAAAATACAACTGTAACTCTGATACAAAACAAAACAAAACAAAACAAAGCAAAACAAAACAAAACAAAAACAAGAAAGCCTAGTTCTATTTCCACCAAAAATGAAGCTGACACTTTGGGACATCTATGATTGGTAGACTTGGTGCATGCTGTGGGGGGTGGGGAGAGGGACAATGTTGGTCTTCTGCTGGAGAGGCCCACTGCCCTGGCTCACAGCCACACCTGCTCTTATAAAGATGACCCTGTAGGTCACAGGGGGTGGGGGTTGGTGTAAGTGGCTCCAGCCTTGACTGAGGATGCTGTTATTCATTGATGTCTGACCTTGCTGGTGGGCAGGGGAAGATGGCATCATTCCTTCTCTCATCCTGGGGAAGCGAATTTGCACCCACCACTGTTCAGGAAGCTCTCACAGACAAACAAACAATCTCCCCTCCTGTGTCCCAGGCTTCCATAAGATCCCTACTCTTAGCCCTTCTGTGCCCAGGCACAGCTCTCTGATTTTTTATCTTTGGCACGTGACTTGTATTCAAAACTCCCAATTTGAAGAACTGGGCAAAGCATGGACCCACTCTTCCTCTCCAGAGGAGAGCCTTGCAGTGCTGCACCTGCCACTATTCTGTCTCAGAAAAGCAGTCCCGTGTCCACACAGGTGCCTACATTTCATGGTGTCTCACAGCAAGAAGCTGTGACCACTTTACTTTCAGTGACTGCCACTGCCCGCTGCTGTTGAACGGTCCCTCAAAGGTGCCAGCTGGGACTTTTGTCTTTGGAGGGGAAATATACCCTCTTCCAAATATACTCAGGGAAGGGAAACTTTCTCTCCCAGTGTGACCCAAGAGATCCCCACACCAGGCTGTCCACTGCCTCTCCCTGGGCTTCCCCTTCTCTCTAGGAGCAACACTGCTCACCCAGATCTACTCCAACAAGTGGAACAGACTTCCAAAAACTCAGAATTTCACCTCTACTGTTTGCAAAAAACTTGTGATATTCAGTTCCTCATGATTCTGCCATCAGTGGTTTTAGGGGAGTGCTTTTCTTGTGAGAACCCAATGCACTACTTTCTCTTCTCCTCTCTCTTTCTCCTCTTCATGAAAAGTGCTCCCTCCCCTCTGTCACCACAGCTTTTCTGTCCCCCCAGTCCCCTCACTGCACCACATACCTGCCATCTTTTCTCTCTCAAATTATGTAGATTGTTCTCTTAATCCTCAGATTGATTTATTAAGTGTTCAAAATTATCTGATGTTGATCTAGCTGTGTTTGAGGGCCGAGACTAGCCCAGGGTCCCCCTACTCTACTGACATCTCAACTTCTCCCCCCTTGAAAGTTTTCTAAATAGAATTTGATAAAACTGGCCAACCCAACAACTCACAAGAGAGTACAATATTAACATTTTAAGAGAGGAAAGGACTGAAACATTCCTATCTCTTGCATACTTTCTCAGAAAGCTACTAGAGAATTGGTTCTGTCAAAGCAAATAAGGAGATCAAGAAAGAATGAGAAATAAGATCTATGGTAGAGTATATTAAAAATAACAGAACGGATCAGAGAATTCTTAATATAACAGCTGTCTAGAAAATAAAGATACCCAGTGGTTCTAAAGGAAAATTCTTAGGGAGGGAGGTCTCTATGAAACAAATAGGTAGATATATTCAACATAGTTTGTTAATATGGAAAATTATGACTCTGGAATGACTTGGATATAGCAAATGAAAATGTAAGCAATTATTAATTTAGGGAAAATAGACACACAAGTAGAGAAATGTAATCACAGATCTTGGTTATAAATTATAATCATATAGGCAGCATTTATTGTTTTAAACAACTATATTTGTAGAAGGTGGGAAGAAAAGTGCTGTGTAAGAGAGCTAAATGTGCATCTTCTATAAGGAAGTCAAAGAAAAAAAACGTAAACATTAAAGAAGATCTTTATTGCCAATCACTATTTTCACTGTTCAGAAATGATAGACTGCATTTGAGTACTGCTAAGAGACTATCCATTGCTTTTGCTCCAGTTATGGAATAGATTTGTTGCTTCTGTCTCTTCTCTCCATGTTGACACTACTGGCCCTGAGCTGAGCCTACTCCTTGTCTTTCAGTACTCTCAGGTAAGAGGCTGGGTCTTAGGACCAGTGAAGGGCTATCTTGTCAAATACTATCTGCTTTTGGTGATGCTATAGACATCAAAGTCCATACAAATTTCTCTATGTTACAGTATGCCATATCTAGTCAAGGAGCGACAATAAATAACATATAATAAACCTCAGTTAATTAGTACTTGGGATTACTGGCACAGACTTCAAGGGAAGGAGATACTTTACAAGGAGAATGAGTGATAGGAGAGGATGAAAGGAAAAATTGAAGTAGTATATTTTGTGTCATACTTGAGAATGGCACTCATTCATGCTCAGTAGTAGAGGAAGGAAACAAAATTGTAGATGCCACAGAGACCAACAGGGTGAATACATTGAGGATAAATACAAAAGAAGGTATATGTGTTTTGAAAAGTCCGTAGTTAAAGGAAACTAGGAAGCACATATCTGGAGTAAATACTATTAAATCTTTTTTGAGAACAGTTATCATTACAATTACCACTATTCTTAGTAGGCAAGACTGAAACAGAAATGTTAATATCATATGTCACAAGTTCCTGGAGTGGGAGCTGAGAAGCTAAATTTGGCTTGATTACTGATCAATGAAAAACAATTAGCTGACATATATGCTTCATTATGCCTTCTTTCTCTCTTTCCAAATAATTGAGAACACCATATAGAAGGTGTTCAGAACAAATAATTTACATCATAGATCTGTAAGAATCTTAGGTATATCAGTAATGAATGTGTATGGAACTGTATTCAAAACTGCTCCTCAGTAACATCTTTCTTTGTAAAATAACAAGCAAGAAATTATTTGTGGTTCTCACTCCTTTCCCTCACTTAAATCCATACTTCAGTATATTATATGGATTGCATTTCAAAACAGGTTCCCAGGAGATTTATTAATCAAATAACAGCCCATTATATTTCATTATACTATAGGATTCCCACCTCAAATCCATTTTTTTGATATAAAGGAAGATAGAAATAAAATATTTCAGGATTCAGCAAATCTCTCAAAATAATGCTGAATAAAACAAGAATAGCCTGTAGATAGCACATTATTGATGGTATATCAAATATTAGCAATAATACAACATTTAAAAATCTATGTTTGGGGGCGCCTGGGTGGCGCAGTCGGTTAAGCGTCCGACTTCAGCCAGGTCACGATCTCGCGGTCCGTGAGTTCGAGCCCCGC